>NC_064851.1:132931838-133531838 GCF_024139225.1 Suncus etruscus
TTTTTCTTTTGTTTTTGGCCTTCAGTGGTAACTCTTGTCTATGCGCTCAGAAATCACTCCTGGCTTTGGGGACTATATGGGACACCGGATGTGGGGGGGGGAACTGCACCCGAGGTCCATCCTAGGTTAGCTATGTGCAAGGCAAACACCCTACCGCTGCGCCATCACTCTGGCCCATGTATATGATTCTTGACATTTGTAGCAGGTTGAGCTTTGAGAGAATAAAGGGAATATGAAACTTGGTGATGATGCTATGTATTCATTTTGTTTCTTTAAATACACAGTCTGAAAGCCAAGTAAAATGATATAGTGATATTGAGTATTAAAATTTATTGAATGGAAAGTGTAAATGCAAAAATAAATTTAACAAAGTTTCTATAAGGCATTCCTTCTTTGTAGTAGATCACAAAACATAAAGTTGAAATTAGAAATGTTTGAGTGTTGTTGAAGATGAGTATACTTATATATATATATATACATTTACATATATTTGTATATGCATATTGGGAGGGCACATCCAGTGATGCCCAGGCGTTACTCCTGGCTATGCACTCAAAAATCACTCCTGGCTTGGGGGACTATATGGGATGCCCGGGGAGCAAACCATGGTCTGTCCTAGTTTAGCCTCGTGCAAGGCAAACGCCCTTCAGCTTGCGCCACCACTGGGGCCCTAAAGATGAGTATATTTGAACAATCTGTAGTGTGCTACATTTTATGAAAAAAGAATCCTTACCGCTCTGGCACCACCTTGCACCAATTTTCATATAACATCCTGACATGAGGAAATGACAACAACTTGATCTAAGAAAGGGTTGCCCTATCTCATCACCTAATAGTATAATGAAATCAGAAGACATGTCACCCATTGCTCTATGCAAAAACCAAAATTGCTAACTACAGAAGACTGACTGACAAACATAGACTGGGCAGAACCTATTGAGGGACCAATGAGAAAGAGCCTAGCTTAGGTCTTGGTCTAGGATTCATACAAAAACCAAGATCTCTAATTTCTGAGGTCTGACTTTGACAACTGCGGCTGATCAGAACTTCTGGAACCATGCTATAAGACTCTATTCCAGGCTTTGTCCTAGGATTTGAGCAAAAACCAAGACCACTAATTACAGAAGACTGATTACAGCAAAAGTGATGGAACAGAACTTCTAGAACCATAAAGAAAAACTCTCTCTTAGTCTTCATCCTATGACCTATGCAAATACCAAAATCTCTAGCTACGGAAGCCTGATGTTATCATCTACAACTGAGTGGAAAGTTTCCTTATACCATATAAAGACCTTGGGATATGAAAATGAGCATGTATGAAGTCTGTAGATGTTCCCATGGCAGTATGTTTCAAGGGCAGAGAAACCCTGTATCCCTTAAGCCAAGGGATTCTAATTTCCCCAATACTTAGGAGCAGGAGGAGGAGAGGAGGTGGAGGAAGAAACAAACCTTTTTAAGTAGTTGCTGGGTTGTTGTTGTTGGTGGTGGTTTTTTTTTTATTTGGGTTTTTTTGACTTTTTTTTTGTTGTTTTGTCTTGTTTTTGGTTTTTTTTTTGTTTTGTTTTTTGTAGTTGATGGTTTTGTTTTTTGTTTATTCTTTTTTATATTTTTGTTGCTACTGTTTTATTATTTTTTGTTTTTGTCTTGTTTTGTTTTGTTACTTTTTTCTTTTTTTCTCTTTCTTCTTCTAAATTGATATTTATAACACCTAGACAAACTCCTTCTAATTTTTTTTTTGTGTTTTCTTTTTCTCTTTCCCTTTTCTTTTTTTTTTGGGGGGGGGGGGGCTTCCGGTGGAGACCAGATGGCCTGCTGGACAAATTCTAAAAGAGCTGTAACACTTCTTTCCCTTTTCTTATATCTCCAACAGAACAGCATTACTGGAATTATCTTGTTCAGCCTCATAATTTGAGGGTGGGAAATGGATGATACCAGGATCAGACAATCATATGAACATTTAGTAGAAATAAAAAATGATCAGACATGAACACCAAACCCAAAGTCAACAACAACAGAATCAATACCCAATCTACAACAAGCTGTACAAATGAGGACCAGTTATACTAGCATTATGGGGGGGTAAAGGAGGGAGATATGGATGTATTCTGGGAACAGGGGTGGAGGTAGGACAACACTGGTTGTGGGAATGCCCCTCATTCATTGTCACTATGTGCCTTAAATATTACTTTGAAAGATTTGTAATTCACTTTGGCCACAATAAAAATTTAAAAAAAGAAAAAGGAATCCATCAACTTCTTTGGGAAGCCAAACCCTACTACTCCAGCACCCATATTTTTCTTGTTTTGTTTTGATTTGTTAGTTTTTGACTTTATTTTCCTTCTCTTTGTTCTTCCACTTTTTCTTTTTCACACTTGTGGTTATTATTTAGATATTTATTTTTATTTTTATTTGCTGGGTCCATTTTTTTCTTTTTTCTTCCATTTTTTTTTATTTCTTTTCTCCTTTCTTTTTTTGGTAGTTGTCACCAAATTTTTTTCTCCCCTTTTTCTTATCCTTTTTATCTCCAATGATGGTGGAATGGATGCTCAATCTACAACAAACTGTAAAGTGGAGACCAGTTGCACTGGCATACTGGGGGGTAGAGGAGGAAGATGTGGGATGCATGCTGGGAATAGGGACAGAGGGAGGACAGCACTGGTGGTGGGAATGCCCCTCATTCATTGTCACTATGTACATAAATGATGCAGTGAAAGATTTGTAATGCACTTTGGTCACAATAAAAATTAAAAAAAAATAAGCATGGAAAGATACAAAACAAGTTGTTCATCTTTATTTGCTCTGAAATGACAGGATATAATCTGTGCATGTCCTTTCATAATTTTTAATTTTTATTCATTCTAGGTAGCCCAATAATTCAACAAATCAATCAATTCAAATAATTACAAATAAATGATTAGAAATAACTTCTAGATTCCTTGGCATTCAATTTGTTTATAAATAAGTTATCTTAGGTCACAGAGTAAAATGCCCTTCAATCCCTGGCACTTATTCTTTGTTTTTTTTTGTTTTTTTTTTGGTTTTTGGGCCACACCCGTTTGACGCTCAGGGGTTACTCCTGGCTATGTGCTCAGAAATCGCCCCTGGCTTGGGGGGACCATATGGGACGCCGGGGGATCGAACCGCGGTCCTTCCTTGGCTAGCGCTTGCAAGGCAGACACCTTACCTCCAGCGCCACCTACCCGGCCCCCTTGGCACTTATTCTTACCAAATTTAGTATGTATCTAATTGTCTGATTTGTATGTTTGTTTGTCTGTTTGTTTTATTTGGGGGCCATACTCAGCAGTACTCAGGAACTGCTCCCAGCTTTGTGGTTGGAAACCCTGTGGTACCAGGGATCAAACCCAGGCCTCATGCATGCACAGAAGGTACTCTAGACATTGAAGTATCTTCATGCACCCCTCAGTTGTTTATATTCTATGTTATTTTAGGGGGATCCTCTCCCAGAAGTGCTCCAAACTGGGCTCTATATGTAAGGCCTGCACTGTAGCCTTTGAGCCATCTCCTTGGCCTATACCCAAAATGGTTAAAATCATTAATGGGCATTGTCTCAGAGTTTCTGATTCACATGATATGGGACAGGGTCTGAAAATTTTTGTATTTCAAGAAAGTTCCTAGGCAACCTGGCTACACCTACTGAATAAAACACTTGAAGAAACTATAGTTCTATTACATCAGCAATGGGTCACTGGTGCTCCAAAGCAGAAATAAAGTGTACATGTTAGAAATAATCAGCCTATGGGGCCGGGCGGTGGCGCTGGAGGTAAGGTGCCTGCCTTGCCTGCGCTAGCCTAGGACGGACCGCGGTTCGACCCCCCGGCGTCCCATATGGTCCCCCAAGAAGCCAGGAGCAACTTCTGAGTGCATAGCCAGGAGTAACCCCTGAGCGTCACAGGGTGTGGCCCAAAAACCAAAAAAAAAAAAAAAGAAATAATCAGCCTCTAGGAAACATCAACAAAGTCTCTTGCATCGCTGTGTTCCTTCAATCACTTTTTTATTTTATTTTTTAAAATCTTTTATGTGTGTGTGTGTGTGTGTGAGCACATATATTTTTATTCCTATTTTTATCTTTTTTGGCTGTGTGACCTCTTTCTCTTTTCTTCTCTTTCCATCCTCAAATGCACCGGCAATATAATGTAGCACCATTTCTCCCTGCAAAGGCACACTAAAAAATGGGGGGAAATCTTATGTATAAAAACAAGCTCTTCGGCCCGGAGAGATAGCATAGCGGTGTTTGCCTTGCAAGCAGCCGATCCAGGACCAAAGGTGGTTGGTTCAAATCCCGGTGTCCCATATGGTCCCCCGTGCCTGCCAGGAGCTATTTCTGAGCAGTTAGCCAGGAGTATCCCCTGAGCACCGCTGGGTGTGGCCCAAAAAACAAACAAACAAACAAACAAGCTCTTATCTACTAGAGATAAGAACTCATACTTCTTTACAATACAGGGGCATCTCCTACCTTGAAAATATGTCGGGGCCGGGTAGGTGGCGCTGGAGGTAAGGTGTCTGCCTTGCAAGCGCTAGCCAAGGAAGGACCGCGGTTCGATCCCCCGGCGTCCCATATGGTCCCCCCAAGCCAGGGGCGATTTCTGAGCACATAGCCAGGAGTAACCCCTGAGCGTCAAAACGGGTGTGGCCCAAAAACAAAAACAAAAAAAAAAAAAAAAAAGAAAATATGTCAAGACTCTGGAAACAACCAAGATGCCCTTCAACAGACGAATGGCTAAAGAAACTGTGGTACATATACACAATGGAATATTATGCAGCTGTCAGGAGAGATGAAGTCATGAAATTTTCCTATACATGGATGTACATGGAATCTATTATGCTGAGTGAAATAAGTCAGAGAGAGAGAGAAAAACGCAGAATGGTCTCACTCATCTATGGGTTTTAAGAAAAATGAAAGACACCCTTGTAATAATAATTTTCAGACACAAAAGAGAAAAGAGCTGGAAGTTCCAGCTCACCTCAGGAAGCTCACCACAAAGAGTGATGAGTTTAGTTAGGGAAATAACTACATTTTGAACTGTCCTAATAATGAGAATGTATGAGGAAAATGGAGAGCCTGTCTAGAGTACAGGCGGGGGTCGGGTGGGGCGAAGGGAGACTTGGGACATTGGTGATGGGAATGTTGCACTGGTGATGGGTGGTGTTCTTTACATGACTGAAACCCAAACACAATCATGTATGTAATTAAGGTGTTTAAATAAATTTAAAAAAAAAAGAAAAAAAAAAAGAAAATATGTCACGTGGACCCAACTTAGACCCCAGGTGATTAGACACCAACCATCCAGCCTTGAACTCTGGATCCCAGACATAGAAATGACACAGTTCTTCACAACAGCCACAGGAAACAAATCCCATCCGGGACATCCTTAATACTGCTCGGACATCAATAAGTGCCAGCTCTAATACGATATCCTGACAACGAGGAAACTGGGAACAACTTGACCTAAGAGCAGGTTATCCTACCTCACCAGCTAACGATAAAACAAAATCAGAAGACTTGTCACCCTTTGGTCTGTCCAAATGCCAAGATCGCGATTTACAGATGACTGGCTGATAGAACCATGACCGGACTGTATGTATCCTGGGACCAATAAAAAAGCCCTAGTGTAGGGTTTGAGCTACGACCTGCACAGCAACCATGATCTCTAGTTCCAGAGGGTCTGTCTGAGACAATTGCAACAGAATGGGTCTTCTGGAAACATAATGAAAGACGCTATCCCAGGCCCAGTCCTAGGATCAGTGCAAATACCAAGACCACCAACCACAGAAAACTGATTAAAATGACACGGAGGGAACCACAAAGAAAGACTTCATAAGTTCTACTCCCTGACCTGTGCAGATACCGAGATCTCTAGATACAGAGGTCTGATTTTATCATCCAGGATAGAGCAGAAGTCTTCCATACACCACAAAAGCACCAAGTGGAGAGTAAATGAACCTGAAAGGAGTCTATAGTTAATCCCATGACAATACACTTCAAGGGTGGAGAAACCCTGTTTCTCTTAGGCCAAGGGAATTCCTTTTCAAATGACCCCAATATTTACTATGCCTGTGCAGGAGGGATGAAAAAGAAAAAAAAGGCAAAAAGCACATTTTTTTAAATTTATTTATCTAGTTTTTGCTGATTTATTTGTTTTGGTGTGGTTATTGAAGTTGTTGTCTCCGTTCATATTTATTTTTATTCTTCTTTTCTTTTCTTCCTTTATGTGCTCTACCATGTTTGTTTGTTTTTTATCTCAAGACCATGGCCTTTATGTAGTGCTTATCTTAATTGTTGGAGTGTTCACTGGATGTTTTATTTGGCACTTCTTTTTGTACTGTTGTGGTGTTCCACCTCCTTTATTCCCTTCGTCTCTCAAAAATAGGATGAGAGCTTCCAGAAGGACTCTGCCCATTTTCAGCGTATTTGATTTTTCCCCCAGTTTATTACTTTTCTCTTCTTCAAACAAAACCACATAACTTGAACTATCTAGTCCCGCCTCCCAACTAGAGCGGGAAATAAAGGAGGTACCAAGACCAAACAGATGTAGGACCACTAAGTAGTTAGCTAGGCACAGAGGGGACCACTTATTCTGGCAGCCCTGGGGGTGAGGGAGGAAGATATGGGAGGTAGGATGGAACAGAGGTGGAGGGAGGACAATTCAGTGATGGGAATTCCCCTGATTTTATGTTAATATGTACCTAAAATATTATTGTCAATGATATGTAGGCCACTATGATTAAAATAAAAATTATATTAAAAAAATTAAACAAAAAAAAGAAGGAACAACAGAACATAAAGTGAAGATCTCTGGGAAAATAGCATTTTAGGTAGTTTCACCAGGATCCATGTTTCATCACCAGACCAAGGTTCAGCAATGTGTTTATGAGTAAGCCAACAGCATACTTGATGTGATTCTGCCAATCAAGCAGAGTTGGATCTAGTTTAAACAAATAAGAGTTCATTTCAATATTCTATTTAAATGTTGGTCCTAACACTGAATCATGTAGCAAGTATAGCAAGTTTTATGGCAAGATTTGTATCTCTGGGCCCGGAGAGATAGCACAGGGCGTTTGCCTTGCAAGCAGCCGATCCAGGACCAAAGGAGGTTGGTTCGAATCCCGGTGTCCCATATGGTCCCCCATGCCTGCCAGGAGCTATTTCTGAGCAGACAGCCAGGAGTAACCCCTGAGCACTGCTGGGTGTGGCCCAAAAACCAAAAAAAAAAAAAAAAAAAAAAGATTTGTATCTCTTATAATGAATTATTTTTTGTTAATTTTTACCCAAATTAAGTCCTCCACTGTTAATAAACACTGACAAGTCTACAGTTTTTACACACTTTGTATGTGGAGGCCCTGAGCTGAATCATTGGAATATGTCTTCAGACACTGCCACTAAGTGATCCATTGGATCTAATGGATCAATTAAATCTAATTGTAAAGAATGCTAGATAATTTCTAACTATTAAGCCAACTAAAACTTCATTATCTGATTTATGGCTCCATTGAAATTAACGTGAAATGCAACCATTAAACAAAAAAACAGAATGATAGAATGACCTTTTATTGCTTTACATTTAATTAAGAATTATCCTCTCCTGGGTATAAATAAGGATTTCTTCTGAGATGAGGGGTGGTTAAAAGGGACCATAACCAAGTGGTGCTCAGGAGCTACTCCTAGTAAAGATCTTAGGCCACTCACAGTTGTGAAGTCCTTCATAGGGTTCCCTATCAATGCATGATTTCCCACCCTATGTGCTGTCTTCTTAGTCCCTAGGTAAGGATTCTTAGAATCACACACACACACACACACACACACACACACACACCCATGAAGAACAAAAATATTATTAACATTAAGAAATACAAGAGTTAGGAATATATATGTATATACCTGTATATATATACATAAATATATATTTATGATATATATTAAGATAGTTGAAACTCTTGCTTTACAAGTTATCATGAGCATCACCAGGCACAGACCCAAGCATGGAGCACCTAGACAAAGCAAACAAACAAACCAAAATATTAGTCACTTAAAAAAAAAATCAAACAAAAAACTCCACTAAGACAGTGAGAAGACAAAGGATAAGAGAAAAAAGTATTTCTAACCAATATTTGATTATACTTAATCTAGAATATACAAAGAAAAGCTCACAAGAACAAGATAAACACCTGAATTTAAAAACACATACAGAGTCAGGTAGATAGTTCAGGATTAAGGGACTAAACTTTGATATCCAGTACCACATGTCCTGGCAAGGCAACTCTGCTGAGCCAGAGCAGTGACACATCACCACGCCCTACATTCGACCATCAGTCAACCAGTCAAGTGACTGATACTTATGGGTGGAAGTGGCAGTGGAAGATCGTCACTAAGCTCCTGAGCACTGCTTAGGGGGTAAATGAACAAAACACAAAAGCAGCCCATGAATAAAGACTTACATAGGTAGACTTCCTGAAAGAGGATATCCAAATGATTACGATAGTGTAAATATTTGAATATATGCTCAGTCATCAAGGAAATGTCTTTTTAAAGCAATACTTTTTAACCTCTTTTTTTATAATTATCTTTATTTAAACACCGTGATTACAAATATGATTATAGTTGTAGGATTACAGTCATGTAAAGAACACCCCCCTTCACCAGTGCAACATTCCCACCACCAATTTCCCAGATCTCTCTCCTCCCCCCCACACACCAGTACTTGAGACAGGCTTTCTACTTCCCTCATTCATTCACGCTGTTATGATAGTTTTCAGTATAGTCATCTCTCCAACTGCATTCATCACTCTATGTGATGAGTTTCATGTCAAGAGCTGCACCTACCAGCCCTCATCTCTCTTGTCTCTGAGATACTGTTAAAAATGTCTTTCATTTTTCTTAAAACCCATAGATGAGTGAAACCATTCTGTGTCTTTCTCTCTCCCTCTGACTTACTTCACTCAGCATAATAGATTCCATGTACATCCATGTATAGGAAAATTTCATGACTTCATCTCTCCTGATGGCTGCATAGTATTCCATTGTGTATATGTACCACAGTTTCTTTAGCCACTCATCTGTTGAAGGGCATCTTGGTTGTTTCCAGAGTCTGGCTATTGTAAATAGCGCTGCAATGAATATAGGTGTAAGGATGGGATTTTTGTATTGTATTTTTGTGTTCCTCGGGTATATTCCTAGGAATGGTATAGCTGGATCGTATGGTAGCTCAATTTCCAGTTTGTGAAGGAATCTTCATATTGCTTTCCATAAAGGTTGTACTAGACGGCATTCCCACCCACTTTTTAACCTCTTTCCCTTCATGGTCCCCTTCTAACCTTGACTTATCAATTGGCCCTCTGATCTTGTGTTATTGCCCCTCCCCCCATTTACAGGATTTTTATCTGTGGCATCCTTGACATATCTTATGTCAAGGTCCTATAGGAGGCCATATGATTTCTGGTTGAGAAACACAGTTTTTTTTTTTAACTTTATTTAAAGAAAATTCAGGACTGAAATGAAAGCACAGTAGGTAGAGCATTTGCCTTGCACATGGCTGACCTAAAACCACCCCTGTAGGTTGGATCCCTGGCATCCCATATGGTCCCCCAGCCTGCCATGAGTGATTTCTGAGCACAGAGCCAAGAGTGCCACTAGGTGTGGTCCAACACCCCCAAATTTTTTTAAAAATATGCTTCACAGACACATTGTCCTTTGATCTGTGCAAAAACCAAGATTGTTATCTACAGAAGACTGACTTTGACAACCATGACTGGGCAGAACTTATTCTGGGACCAATAAAAAAGAACCTAGCCTAGGCTTCAGCCTAGGATTTGTACAAAAACCAAGAGCTTTAATTCCAGAGGTCTGACTTCGACAACCGCGACTGAGCAGAATTTCTGGAACCATGATGAAAGACTCTCCTAGGCTTTGTCCTAGGATCTGAGAAAAAACCAAGACCACTAATTACAGAAGACTGATTATAACAACAGTGATGGAACAGAACTTCTAGAACCATAAAGAGAGACTTTATCCTAGACTTTGTCTTATGATCCATGCAAATATCAAGACTCTAGCTACAGAGGCCCTGATTTTATCATCCACAGCTGAGCAGAAAGTTTCCTGGCACCATAAAAATACCTTGGGTGTGAAAATGAGCATGTACGTAGCCTGCAGTTATTCCCATGGCAGTATGCTTCAAGGGCGGAGAAATCCTGTAACTCTTAGGCCAAGGGAATTCCCTTTCTAATTTCCCCAATACATACTGTGCCTATGCAAAAAAAAAAAAAAAAAGGCACAAAACTTTGCCATACCAGCCCTCCTTCCTTTTTTCTTTCTTTTTTCTTTTTTCCTCATTCTTGTGACTGTTATTTGGTGGTTGGTTTTTGTTGTTGTTGTTGTTACTGTTGTGCTTTTTTGATAGTTGCTGATTTTGTTTTGTTTGTTTTGTTACATTTTTCTTCTTCTTTCCATTTCTTCTTTTTAAATTAATATTTATAACCTCTAGACAGACTCTTCCAGTTTTTTTTTTCCAATAGAACCACATAACTTGAATCATCTTGTTCAGCCTCATAAATTGGTTGGGGGAATGGATGGTACCAGAACCAAACAGTAATATGAAAATTGAGTGGAAACAAATAATTATCAGATTTAAACACCAAACCCAAAGTCAACAACAACAGAATTGATACCCAATCTATAACAAGCTATACACAGAAGAGATCAGTTAGTTACACTAGCAGTCCGGGGGCAAGTAAGGGAGATATGGGATGCATGTAGGGAACAGGGGAGGAGGGAGGACAACTCTGATGGTGGGAATGGTCCTGGTTCATTATCACTATATACCTTAAAAATTACTGTGGAAGATTCATAATTCACTGTGGTCACAATAAAAATTATTTAAAAAATATGCTTCATATAATTGACATAGTTGGCCATAATACATTTGTTTCCAGATATGTAAAAGTAAGTTATTGGGAAAAATAGAAAAAAAAATTTAAAAGAAAAAAAGAGGAAAACGTTTGAAAAAAAGAAAAAAGAAAAACTACAGCAGCAAGCACATTTGTAAACATTGTATCTGTAATGAAGTCGTTAACATAATGGCAAAAGGTTTAGTAAGCTCTGTTGTTAATTGTTCATTCTGTTAAATTGGGGTGATGTTATAGGGATGACAGCATCAAACAAATAAAGTTGTCTAGAAATTCAAAGCACTATTACTGATACTATGACTTTTAAGGGGTATGTACAGAGCTGCCAAGCATCCTGAAAGAAGGAAGATACAAGGAGAGGGTAACCACACTCACTAGAAAAAGCCTTGGTGATATCAGCCTAAAGATTATGTACCTTAAGTTTGATCAGATTGGCATTCCCAAAGGGAATTGTACAGGGTTGATGAGGAAGGATCATCAGGAAAACAGTGTCACTGGGTGATGGAGGCAGCAGGCATGTCTTCTACAGGGTAAAGGCTTGGCTCAAACTCTTCTCTAGATGGCCAGTTTTCTGCTGTGTGGGCTGGTGTATCCAGGAACTTTTCAGCAGAAAAAAAATGTGCAGGGCAGGACAGATATATCATAAACTGAGTACAGTATTTGCACATGGGAGTCATGGGTTTGATCCCAGGCACTGTGTGGTACAGCAAGGACAGAATAGAAGTCTCTAAACACTTGGTGAGTGTGGCCCCAAACAATAAAAAAGAGAAACTTTGACTGTGCCCCAATGTTGAAAAGTGGTAATTGAATGAAAGTGTCATGATAGAGCTTTTGAGTACTCAAATATTACCTACTAAGATGTCTACCTACTAAGGTGTCTACTACATAGGAGAAGACAAATAAAAATTCATCAATAAGTACATTAAGGTTTATATACTTTATGTGTATATGCTATACCTCAGTATAAAAAATAATAAAAGCTAATTTCTCAGATTAATAATGAAATGTATACTTTCATGTCCAAACTTTCCAGCTGTGGAAAACCTAAAAGAGAAGTCTTGAAAATAAATCTTATCAGAAGAATTAAATTTGACTTGGTTCACTATGGAATGAGCATGATGATATTTCACTTTACCCAAAGCATCACATGCCATGAGTTAGTGGAAGAATTGGGGAAGTATTGAATGCCTTTCTTACAGTGACTAAGTGTTTTGGTGAGTCATGCTTGCCTCTGCTTGCTTTGAATTTGTGAGTCAGCATCTGGAGGAAAAGGGAGGCAGTATTCCTCCATATGATGTCCCTCTGACCACAGATTCTTGGCTTTGACTCTTATTATGGTTTTCTGTCAGATTTTATGGTTTTTCCACACTCAAAAACACAAGTAATATAAATAAATGACAAATTCTTAAGGCCTGTAGATGCCTTTTAGATGTTTACTAGACTGCTCTGTGGACTAGTTCTCTTCCTTCCCTTCCTTCAGCATCTTTGAATCATACATAATACAACACAGATTATGTACTTGGATTTGAGTTAGCAGGCAATAATCTAATTTGTTCTTTGGACTTCCCCTCACCAATTGTTGAGATGGTTCCAGGTGAACCACAGTTGAGGTTGAGCCCACAGGATTTTAAAAGGCCACATTCACCAGAGGAGAAAATTTTGTGTTGTCTCTATGAATGTTAATGGTAGGTTGGTTTATCATGGTTAAACCGGCATTCAATGAAACATGCCTGGAATGCATCAAAGGCAACTGGTCAAAGCAAAATTGTCTCCTCCTCCAATCAAGGATACATCCTGCCAGGAAGAAGCTGAAATTTCTATGGAGAAGGCGCTTCTGCAGGGCTAGTCCATTAAAAAGAGCATAGAATATATGTGGATTCAGAGCAATAGTACAGTGGGTAGGGTGTTTGCCTTGTACACAGCCAACCAAATTACAATTGATAGTATCCCATATGGTCCTCCCAAGAATCTCCAGAAGTAATTCCTGAGTTGAGTCAAGAGTAAACTCTGATAACTGTCAGATAAAACTCAAATACCAATAAATAAAAATTAAAAGAATATTTGTAAACTCTATCTTTATTCAACACTGACTACATCCAATTCAGAGGAGACAGCCATTTTACAGAGGGCAGGGAAACTGGACAAATTGGTGTCAGAAAATGAACACTTATGAAGGAATGGGTGTTGAAACATGTGTGACTGAACCTCAACTATAAACCATTTTATTTAACTATCTCACGATGATTTAATAAAAATATTTTTCAAAGCTGTGCTCTGAGACAAGAGGATATAGCTCAAGATAAAGAATCTTGAGTTGCACCCCCAGCACCAAACAAGCAAAAACATTGTCATTACAAAAGATTTTTGTGGAACCAGAGTGATAGCACAGAGGGTAGGGTGTTTGCCTTGCAGAATGCTGACCCGGGTTCAATTCCTGACATCCCATATGGTCCCTGAGACTGCCAGGACTTATTTCTGAGTGAAGAGCCAGGAGTAACCCCCTGAGTACTGCTGGGTATGGCTCCCAAATAAAAATAAACATAAAAAAATCTTTGTGAGGTGGAAACAAAATTCAAAGGGTTGAGAGTAGACCTTGCATATAGGAGACCCAGATTTGATCTGTGCACCATAATGGTCCCTGTGCACCACTAGGAATGACCCCTGGGTACAGAGACAATATTAATCCCCAAATATTGCCAGGTGTGTGGGAAGACAAAAAGAGACAGATATAGAGACAAAGAGACAGAGTGAGATAGAGAAATAGAGAATTCTTTCATTTTTATATTTGTAAAATGTATGTTGAGAAGTGTAGAGGATACGGCATTGCCTTACACGTGGCTGACCCTGATTCAATAGAGATGAGGGCCAGAGAACCAGCTATATCAAGCTTGCCACAGAGAGCAATTACCATAACAGAAAGTGATATTGTGTGTGTGTGTGTGTGTGTGTGTGTGTGTGTGTGTATGTGTGTGTGTGGGGGGGGCAGAATACCTGTCCCAGAGACAGACATGGGATGGATGGGAAAAGAAAATGGGAGACAGGGGTGGCAGGAAAGTTGCACTGGTGAAGGGCAGTGTACATTCTATGACTGAAACCCAACTATGTGCATTTCTGTAACCAAAGTGCTTAAATAAATTATTAACAACAACAACAACAAAAACTAATCCAGTCCTCCTACACACAAAGCACATGTTCATTCCCCCGAGCTATTTTCCTGGCTCCTCTTCACCTTTCTTAAGTGGAATTTAGATAACTAAAATTTATCATTTATTTTTCCTTCGTGGTTTATACTTTACATTGACCTTTACTTCTTTCTTCGACTTTTCCCCCTTCTTAGATTAGAAACAATTTACACCGATTTTGTGTAAACCTAGAGCTGAGAAGCAAGGGTTCACTTCTAGTTCATGGTTTACTAGCAGAGTGATCCTAGGCTTTTTACTTACTCCCTTTGTGCCTGTTTCTCTTATCATCAGAGGTGATGATCTATATAAAACGTAGCTTTTAGATTGTGGGAAGAACTGAGGAGTATCAGATATGAAGCACTGGAAGTGATGGTCATTTGATAGAACCATACCAGATGTCAGCACCATTCCATGGGCCATCTTAAACATATTCCCTTCACGATCTTCCTTCTATCCTTGGCTCATATACCAGCATATTTACTTCTATTGTTTGTTTCTTGTTTGTCAATTTTCCCCAACATTTTTTTCCATTATTGTTGTAAAGTCACACTTAGTAGTACAGGGGAACCATGTAGTGCTGGGGGTTGAAGCAGGTCCTTACACATGCAAACCATGTGCTCTACCTCTGAGCAACATCTTCAAGCCCTTACTAACTATCAAGACCTTGGTATATTATGTTAGAGTTGTCACTTGTTAAGTGATATTTTACCCTCAACTTTCATGCTTTGGTCATGAGATCACCAAACAACAGAGTTTTGTTGTAGTTTTTAAAGATTATTTTAATGGCTGCATTTTGGAAATGTGCAATAGTAAAACCACTTCACATCATAAAATCTATCATTTGGAAGCTCCCCAAAAGATCACTTAGTTTAACTAGTCGGTGATTATGTGAATTTGTAGGATTTGTTGCAATACACTATGCCTCAATTAAGTAAACCCCATGACAATTATGTGACTAACTTATTAGGCAGCTTAATTTGTCCTTTACCTAGCTCTAATTATTAGGAGGATATCTTCAACTTCAGTCTGAACTAGTATACTTAAAGTTTTTGTCAATCATGTTTTTTTCTTTCTTTTTTAATTTATTTTTTTTATTTAACCAACTTTATTACATGCATGTAAAGAACACCACCCATCACCAGTGCAACATTTCCATCACCAATGTTCCAAATCTCCCTCCTGCCCACCCAACCCCCGCCTGTACTCTAGACAGGCTTTCTATTTCCCTCATACATTCTCATTATTAGGATAGTTCAAAACATAGTCATTTCTCTAACTAAACTCGTCCCTGTTTGCAGTGAGCTTCATGAGGTGAGCTGTAACTTCCAGCTCTTTTCTCTTTTGTGTCTGAAAATTGTTGCAATAATGTCTTTCATTTTTTTATTTTACCCTTAAGATCCTGTGAAATAAATGCAACATGTATTTCCAAAAAAGAAATTCTGATATTTTTCTGATTGCTACCATATTTTTTTCTGGAGCTCTTTTTACATAACCCATTTTTTTTGTTTGTTTGTTTTTTTGGGTCACACCCAGCAGCACTCAGGGGTTACTCCTGGCTCTATGCTCAGAAAATTGCTCCTGGGGGACCATATGGGATACTGGAATTCGAACCATCATCCTTCTGCATGCAAGGCAAACACCCTACCTCAATGCTATCTCTCCTGCCGGTACTCTTAACCCATTTTAAAGTTAAGTCACCTTGACCACTGTGAATGGTGGTCAAGATGACTTAACTTTAAAATGCGTTAAATTCCTTTATAATGCTTCTTCAAGGGATTCTAGTCAGCAAAGGTCACTGTACATAATGTCATATGAAATTGATAAAAGCTCAAACTCAACAGAGATTAATAAACTCATCTTCTTTCTTAGATGTCTGCATAGACCTAATCCATCAACTTAAGACTGTACAATTATAGCCTAATAAAATCAGATAAAAAGATTATTTTTTGCACCCAGTAGCTTTATCAAACAGATGCCAAATGCAATGACTCCAACTGTAGCCCTATCACTAGAACTCTTACACAAGTGTGTGGCTGGATTACCATGCACAGTCAGCAGTGACCATGCAAAGTCATCAACTTTAGAAGACTGAATCCATGTATGAACCTGTCCTTAAGAAACCTGATGCTGGAAACTGTCAGGGATTTCTGCTGCTGTGGCATTTGCATGTCATTCAACCATCTGGATAAAGAAAACTGACTCAATTCGAGAGCAAACATAATGTTTGGGAGATAGCCAGGAATCTGTCCTCAAACTAATCTAAGGGCCTAGATTACTCTTCCTTTGAGACTTTATATATGTATTTCATATCTTAACTTTTTCCTTTGTCTTAGAGCAGGGAAAGATGTTGGGTTACAACCCATTGTGCTTAGGTTTTACTGCTTGCTCTGTGTTCAGGGATCACTCCTGGAGGAACTCAGGGGACCATATTTAGTATCACAGATTGAACCAAGGTCAGCTTCTTGCAATACAAGCACATACATCTCTGTACTATGTCTCTGGCCCCATCATACTTTTTTAATTAATTAATTAATTAATTGGTTTTGGGGCCACACCTGGTGATGCTCAGGGGTTACTCCGGGTTATGTGCTGAGAAATCGCTCCTGGCTCACAGGACCATATGGGATACTGGGGATGGAACCTAGTTCTATCCTGGGTCAGCAGCATGCAAGGCAAATGCCCATCGCTGCTCTATCGTTCTGGCCCCATCATACCTTTTTTTTGGGGGGGGGGCACACACGGTGACGCTCAGGGGTTACTCCTGGCTCTGCACTCAGAAATTGCTCCTAGCTTGGGGGACCATATTGGTCGCCGGGGGATCGAACCGAGGTCCATCCTAGGTCAGACGCGGCGTGCAAGGCAAACGCCTTACCACTGCACCACCACTCTGGCCCCCCATCATACCTTTTTTAATCGGTAGGCTAATAGTGCTATGCCTAACAACAAGGAAATGCTATCTCATCTCTAAATTCAAAAGGATACTTTTGCAAATTGGATGATCATTTTCCTTTATCCCTTTGACAGCAACCCTTGTAAGTGATAGTTAATAGGAATGTGGAACTAAGTTCTTTTGACAATGCGTGCTGGAGGTGATGTAAAGCAGCATCCAAGGAAGAACAAATAAAGGTCATATAAATGGAAGGTAGAGTCCAGAGGAAGGAAACAGGAATTTTTGAGGGAATTTTTGAGAAACACTGATGTAGAACACTAAAACAAGTAGTTATTTGTCTTTGATGTGAGTGATATGTCCATCTGGTCATATTCCCCCTCCTTTCCAGAAATTTTTGTCAGTCAAGGTAGAGACTAAATAAATAAGACTTACTTGATTTTTTTTTCTTTTTCTTTTTTTTTTTTCTTTCTTTGGGCCACACCTGGTGACGCTCAGGAGTTACTCCTGGCTATGCACTCAGAAATCACTCCTGGCTTGGGACCATATGGGATGCCAGGGGATTGAATCCCAGCCAGTCCTAGGTTAGCATTTGCAAGGCAAATGCCCGACCACGTACGCCACGGCTCCGTCCCCATGACTGTTGCTTGATTATTAAAGAACACTTCCAATATCCATAAAATGAGGAAAGTCATTCTAATCCTTTCTTTTCATCAACTTAGAAAATAGTAAGGATATGACACTTGAAGAGGTAGGAAATGACAGTTCAGTAGTCAAGTCCCTGATGATCAGGTATTAGAGACTGAACTTGTCTCTAGCCTCTCCTATGGAGCCTCTGAAGACAAGGATCTCAGCATCCGGAGGCAGAAGAGTCAGTCTGTGGTGAGATGTGAGGGTCTGAGGTCATTTTCTATGGAGTCCCAGTTCACTGGGCCAGTGTCTTGAGGAGGAAGAATAAAGACAGGCAAGGCAAAAGCAAGAATTCATCTGAGATTGACTCTGAAGAAAAATTATCTGTGAATGGCTTCTTTTGCCACTCTAATATCACAGGCTGAGGAAAATAATGTTATGAATAGTGTCATGCTGACCCTCACAGCTGCCTCTCATCATTAGAGAGAGGCTGTCAATGTTCAAATTCACAGAGTTCAGGCAAGAAAAGGAGGTGAAAAGTGTGTCTGATTCTGCCAACAGTGGCTTCACTGTTTTACCCAGCAGACAGAGCCCAGAATCCAGCCACCTTGTGAAGGACCTCCGGTCCTGTACCTCCTCTTCTTGCCAAACTCATAAACATAAGTGCCAGAAAAAACTAACAAAAGTGTCTTTACATTCTACACTGCTGGGGCATTTCTCAATAACCACTTCAACCAAATCCCCTCCTAACACAGAAGAAACTCTATGTTTTCTTGTTGTGACCTTAGGAAACTTGAACGAAATATTTTCAGGTAAAATACCAACATTAAATGTACAGGTATTTAAATATTCATAAGTGAACACACTCTTTGCCTCCAGACAGTATTCTTCATTGGAGACTTTCATTTTAAATGGGTGACTGTTTTTTGGTCTGTTTTATTTATAATTGTAGGAATAAAAGAGTCACTGAAGTGGCTAAGTAGACTGCCCCATACTTTACCAAAAAAAAATTTTTTTTTGCTCTGGGCTTGCATTCAGCATGGAAACATTTTAGTCTTTAAATAGACTCTTTCAGAAAGTTTTGGGTGATGGTGGAGAAAGTAAAAAGTGAATCATGTCAAACTAACTTCGACTTTAATGAATTTCTGGATGCACACTGAGCCGTGCTCAAGGATCCTTCCTGACAGTGCCTGGGGGATCACACACTGTGCCAGGGACTGAACCAGAATTGGTTGTATGCAAGGCAAATTCATTAAGCACTATATTACTTTTCTAGCCCTGATAATTTTTTATATAAACAATATGATCAGTTATGTCCAGGGATTAGTCTTTTGTTAACTATAAAACAAGAAAAGGAACAGCTGGTAATCAGTTCCCCTTGGCAGAGTCCAATCCAAAATCACTGATCAAAAGAATGAGTGTGGCAAGCCCACAAGCTATCTAGACATCATAAATGGGCTTTGGGCATTTGCATGTGATCCTTAAACTGGTGCTAAGATGTTGGGGACTGACTTGTTTGAGGACATTTTGCTGTTCTCTCTGCCATAGCCCAGCTTTTCACCTAAAAGCAATATGCAGTCTTGCTGTAAATCTCTGAGCTAAGAGAAAAGAATGTAGCTGCAGGACTTAATTTAGCTATAAGCCCGGAGGAGAGAAAAAACTGCCTGGTCCAGTTATCAGAAACTAGGCCCCATTCCTTAAGACCACATTCCGGAGTAATTTAGGCTGTTATCAATAAGTATATGCTATATTGTCTGTTCAAGATCACTTAGGCAAGCACATATTGCACCATTTCCTGATAGTCAAGCAATTAGGAATGCAGCTAGAAGGACACTAGAAGTTTCCATTGAAACAGCACGTTCAGTATAGCTTAAAGGTCATCCAGCCCCTAGCCCACTGCCCACTTCCTTATGAGCCTTCGCGCCAAAAGTATGATTGACATCACCTTTGTACTGCCCCTTTTTCTCCTTCACTATTTAAGAAGGAACTGTAGCCAATAAAGACACCCTTGAACAGTGAGACGCTGCCTTGGGTCTTTATTATTAACCTCTCTCAGATTTTTTACAGTGTGGTTGTTCTTCTACTCAGCAAAATAGGAGTGCAGTCGTCTGAGAAGCCTTCCCAGCTAATTCCTGCTGGCCGGGTCCCCCCTGGGGGGTTTCTGGTCACTGCATTTTGGCGCCCAACGCTGGGCTCGAAGATCACCGCCACACTCCGAACGACTACAGGTCGGCGTGTCCGGAGCTCCTTCGTAAATCGCGGAAATTACCTCATCAGGGTAAGCGTTGAAACGAGTTAGCCTTAATCAAATATTTAAACTGCAGTTTTTCCAGTCGTTCCGATCGCCGCCCCTGATTGGCTTTTGGGGTTTAGCCCATAGGAGACGCTACCATGGGTAATTCTTTGAGTACTGAACTTAAATTCATTAAATATATACAGTCTGAGTTGAAAGCCAGACATATAGAGGTTACCAAAAAAGATATTTGTAATTTCTTAATATTTGTTCATGATGTTTGCCAAAAATCTAGTGTTCCTGGGCTCCCTCTCGCTCTAACTCTGTCTCTCAGTTTCCTTCCTCTTCTGACCCTTCATCTTTACTTCTGCCGCTGCACCCTCTGTGCAAAATCCTAAACAGCCCTTCACTTCCCTAGCTTCAGCTCCGTCCCTGTTCCACCAACTCCCCTCCTTAACCAGCAATTGCAACAATACAAAGCCTTTAATTGGAAAAGCCTCACAGCTGTTTCAAGCCGTGTGACCCCAGCCCCTTACACGCTCTCCTGATTGAAATCTATTGGGGGCGGCGCTGTCTCCCCCGCTGAAAAGCTGAACTCTTGCAAAGTTAGCTTTTTCTCCGCAGTAAAATCTTTCCTTCCAGCAAGCAAGCACACATTCTAATCTCTGAGCTCATCGCTGGCTTCACCTTAAAGGGACAGCGCCCATTTTCCAAATCCCAGCTTAAACCCGGTTCCACACGTGACAACAAACTTTTGCTACTCCCCCCCCCCCCTCCTGGCCATGCGCCGCTTCAGCAATTTCAGCGAGCAGGGCGAAAACCTCCCATCCCTTACTATACAAATGCCTATCTTCCCTCAGGCTTTTATAATTGTCTCTCTGGTGCTACAAATGTTCCCTTTTCCTGAGTTGGGATGCCTAAGTTGAAATGTTTTTCTAAGTATAAAGGCCACAGTTGGTAAAATTAAAAAGTCTTAAATGTGTTACAAAATGTCATAATAAGTTTAACCTACGCAAAGGTGACGTACCTGTTTTTAAAACTAAGTTTCTATGTAGCTAAAATGCAAAAAAAAAAAAAAAAAAAAAAAAAAAAAGCCCGCCGTTTTTTTTTTTTTTTCTCTCTTCCCTGCGCTGTAAGCTCGGCCTCTAAGCTTTTAAAGGCGCAGTGTACATTTTCCAAACCCTAGCTTGTCAGCAGCTCTGTGCCTGAGTCACTCTCCAAAGTCTGTGTCACAGCAACAGGAAAATAACAGCAATAAACACCCTTGTTCATGCCTCTCAAAAATTTTAAAGCAAGGTCATAATTCTGTTACTTGTAATAACAAATTATCAGTAAACAAAACACCTTTTCGTGTTTTAAAACTTAAACAAACACACAAATATTAAAATTTAAGTCTTTTTTTTCTATTAAAAATTATTTTAAATCTTAAAAGTATATGAAGTTTGTAAAATAGTTCATGTCATGGGCATTTTTTAGTAGCTTAGGCTCCTTAATCTGCATTTAAATATTTCTTATATTTTGTCTTTTTAATTGCTCTTTCCTTCCCATGTTTGCCATTCAAATCTAATAGTTAAATAACATTTTGTAACATTTTTAACTTTGTTTTTAAGAACCTCTGCATTGGGAAAAAAAGCAAAACTCCTTTGTTAAAATTACTGCACATGTTTAGAAAGTTAATTTTTTAAGAACTAAAATAATACAAGTGAGCAAAATAAGTTGGTCAGCTTTCCTTAACAATAATGTATAAACATTCCAAAACTCTAAGCTAAGCCTAAGCTCTTTTGAATGCATATAAATATAGCAAAATAGCATTGCCATTTGAAAAACTTAAACCAAATAATCTAAACCTTAAAAGTGGTTAGGCAGTTCAAATAGTGGCATAAAAGCCATTTCAAAAAAAAAAAAAAAAAAAAAAAAAAAAAAAAAAAAAACAATATAATAACTAGTTAAATAAATTTGTTCATAAATTATTGTTCATAAACTTAAACCTTAAGTAGCTTTATTTCTTTTCTTAATTTCAAGCTTAATTTTAAACTCAAAGGTAAGTACAAATAATTTTGCATTTTCCAAGTTTAATCTTAAGTTGTCTCTGTTCATGTTGTGGTTAGCCCTTTTTAAAATAATATTGTTAATTAGTATCATAAAAGTAACTAAATTTTATAAGCAAATTAACAAGTATTAAAAATAATTTTGGTCTTAAGCTCTAGGTGTGTAAATGCATCAAATGTCTTTAACTATATTTTATAATGTCTAAACATTTTGTCAATTTGGTATCTAATATTTTTTACAAATTATTCACTTTAAGTCTTCAAAGTAAAAACAGTTGTTTTTTAAAGTCAGTTTTTTATACCTTTAATAATCATAGTTCATGCTCTTGTGTTTAATCATAAAATTTTAACACTTTATTACAGCTGTCTTACTATTCTACTGTAAAACCAATTTATAACAAACCTGTTCTTTCAGCAAATATATCATACTTCAGAGTGCAACTTCTTCTACAGTGCTCACTAACCATTTCACTTAACAAAATTTTAACTGCTAACATTTTACTTATGTTTTCAACTTAAATTAAATTGTTTTAAAAATGTTTTGTGTTAAAGCTAAACCTTAAAATTTATTTTCAGCAGTTCCACTCCAGCTACGTTAACAATTTTTTTACAAACATGCCGGCTAAATATTTAAAAGCGCTTGTCAATTTTTCCAATGCAAATTTTGAATAAGTCCTCTTGTCTGTTCATGTGTGTGTGTTATGCGTGAAAGTGGCCACAATGTTGTGTTTCGTGTTTGTTCTGTCTGTCTATTTGTTATTTTTGCATTTCATATAAATACAATTTTTAAAGCCTTATCCATTTTTGAAATTTCAATTAATTTTTTTAACCTGGCTTAGTCTAGTCATCTACTAACTGTAAAATCCTGCTAAAAATCCTGTGCTAAGCTAGCTTTGTTCTATCAGCATGGCAAAAAGGTAGGGATGGTAAACCCCAAAAATTTCTCAAATGGCCATCAGGAATAACTTTTTCCTGGAGAATTTCTGGACTTTGCAATCCCCAGTTTTTCTTTTTGCTGTGTGTAGTTAAGGCCAATACTATAAGGCCAAATGTGGCTAGAAAAAGAAGCATCTAGCTTTAATATAATAACTAAGAAGTTTAAAAAATCATTTAAGTTCAGTTTAAAGGCTTTTGAACAATTGGCTATCATTAATTATAAGATTTTTTAAAAGTGCTAAAGTCTGGCAAAAGTCAGAAGGCATTTCTGTGGCATTCAAAAATAATCATTTTACCTCCTGCCAAGTTGTTTTCTTATAGACCTCCTACAGCTTCCTGCAGTCCTGTCCTCATTCACTTCAAAAAAGCCTGCCACCCCACCTGCTAGCTGCCATTACTGCGAACCTGTTTCTGACTGACTCCACCTTTGACAATGCTGAATTTGGTACTCTGCCTGGCTGCCTCCAACCACCCCCTTCGAACCAAGGCTTCATTAATTTGTTTGCTCCACTTCACTCCCTTGCAAGACAATGGCAACACCTCTGGTTCCTTCCCTTCCCCTTTTATGGTGCCGCATAACCTGGCCCATTCACCCATTCCCCAGGACACACTGGCTATGTCAGCTCAACCTCTCCCATGCCCTGAGCTCTTCAGGACTCTGCCGGCTTCCCCACCCTTCCAGCCCATGCTGTCCTCGGGACCCCCCCTCCTCTTCTCAGCTCATCCTTGTCATGATCAACGCTTCCGCCCTCCGCCCAGATGCAAACGCCTTCGGTACCTGCTATTCACCCACCTCAAACCTCATCCTACAGCTGGTCAACGCCTCCACCATCACCGACCCTGCCTGCTTTGGCAACCTCCTGCCTGTCTCTGACCCCTTCGCTCTGCAATCCAGCCCCAAGCCTCACTTCAGCATCACCTTCAAACAGGTGGTGAAACTTGAACTTTGCCTTTTGGTACCCAATATAATTCCCCCTATTGAAAATTGTGATCAAATTCTTGTCCTTAATTCCTCCTTTTAGTTCATAATTGCCCCCAATTTAACGTTTCTTGCCTGTTTTACTGGTTTATCTCCCCATTGTTTCACATTTGTTTTTTCAGTCCTAAAACTACTGTGTTTTCATTGTTTTAATGCCTAACTTACCTGTCAAACCTGCTCTCACCCTAGCCTTAATCATAGGCCTGGGTGCTACCGCTGTAAGCACAATAATTTATTCATTGGTTCATACTCTAAAATCTGTCAATGCCTTAAGTATAACTGTTGTTAATAATGTTTACAAACTTAAACTAAGTTTACAACACTTAAAGCACATTGTTAAATCCCTAGCAAAGATAGTGCAGCAAAACCACCATGCTTTAATTTGGTTTCCTTTTTTTTGAAGAAAGGGGGAGTCTGTGTAGCCCTTAAGGAACAATGTTGTATTTTTAAAGACAAAACAGGTTTAGTTAGAGATAGCGTTCAACACATTGGTGATGGTATAAAAGATTTTGAAAAACATTTCGATGAAGAACAAGGTTGGTACCAGGATTGGTTTTTCTCTTCCCCTTGGTTCCACACAATCTTGTCCACCGTTGTGGGCCCTCTTATTAGCCTCATGCTGCTCTTTTCTCTTGGCCCATGGATTTTCCGCAAAATTACTGCCTTTATTAAAAACCAGGTAGATGATAAGGCAAAAACCTCTATTCAGGTTAACTACCAGCGTCTAACCCCGCGTGACTCCTGTGAAAACTTGGCTTTAGTCACCAAGCCGCCTTTCCAGCCACTAAGTTTCCAGGAGATAGAGCGCATAGCTAACAGACGGAGCTCGCTCCGGCACTTGTGCTCTCGGCTGTGGAGACACCTACGACGGGATTAGCAAGGTCCCAGTTAGGGCACGGCCCTAAAAGGCTACAACGCATAATTCGGATCTCTGCGCGCACCCACAGCGCTTGTAGCCACCTTTTAAATGCGGCTTTGGCCGTGTCCGACCTGGTCAAACCTTGTATGCCTAAGACACGGTTCTTCCACCCGCTCACGACTTTCCTTTTTTATTAGAAGAGAAAGGGGGAGATGTTGGGGACTGACTTGTTTGAGGACATTTTGCTGTTCTCTCTGCCATAGCCCAGCTTTTCACCTAAAAGCAATATGCAGTCTTGCTGTAAATCTCTGAGCTAAGAGAAAAGAATGTAGCTGCAGGACTTAATTTAGCTATAAGCCCGGAGGAGAGAAAAAACTGCCTGGTCCAGTTATCAGAAACTAGGCCCCATTCCTTAAGACCACATTCCGGAGTAATTTAGGCTGTTATCAATAAGTATATGCTATATTGTCTGTTCAAGATCACTTAGGCAAGCACATATTGCACCATTTCCTGATAGTCAAGCAATTAGGAATGCAGCTAGAAGGACACTAGAAGTTTCCATTGAAACAGCACGTTCAGTATAGCTTAAAGGTCATCCAGCCCCTAGCCCACTGCCCACTTCCTTATGAGCCTTCGCGCCAAAAGTATGATTGACATCACCTTTGTACTGCCCCTTCTCCTTCACTATTAAGAAGGAACTGTAGCCAATAAAGAACCCTTGAACAGTGAGACGCTGCCTTGGGTCTTTATTATTAACCTCTCTCAGATTTTTTACAGTGTGGTTGTTCTTCTACTCAGCAAAATAGGAGTGCAGTCGTCTGAGAAGCCTTCCCAGCTAATTCCTGCTGGCCGGGTCCCCCCTGGGGGGTTTCTGGTCACTGCACTAAGAGATGGTGGGAACACAGATGACAGCCACATGCGTGCACCATCAGCACCAAGCTACTGCTTTCTTATTCTGACTCATAAACTTCTATCACATTGAGATGAATCCTAGAAGTTAGCCTTGAACTGAAGCCAATAGACCAAAGTACTATAGTTTCTCTAAATGACAGGAGTATCAAGAAATGACCTCAGCACTCCAAGAATCTTCACTCTGAGAGAAAATCACTTATTTATAGAACCTATTAGAAAATTGATCCAGGCCAAAACCTGATACAAAAAACAACTTTGAAAGTAAAACACATTGACCTACGAAAACTCTAGCTCCTCTATGTTGCCCATCAGATTGCAGTACTGACTCAAAAACAATTTGCAGGTGTTCTTTGAACCTGAGTTTCAAACAATCCCAAATTAGAAAAAGTACTTGATCAGGTAGGGCAGGGGTGGCGAACATGCGCCTCTCAAGCCGCATGCGGCTCCCGGTCAAAATGAGTGAGGCTCTTTGCCTCTTATCATTGTTTCGTATACTGTGGCTCTTTGCCAAGTTTGGATTTTGTTCTGCTTCTTCTGAGGAGAGATCTCCGAGTGCGTAGTCCTGCTCCCAGACTGCGTCCTCCCGTCTCCCATCCCTCGGAAACAACTGCACGGTCCAGCGAGGAGGGACCCGTGTGGCACATGTTGGGTCACATCTTGCCTTTAGTTCTGAGTGTGGAGGACCATCACTGCAGGATTTTTACCCTCCCTCAAAATGGCAAAATGCAATATGTGTTTAATAGATTATTGTTAAAATTAGATGCTTTTGTGTGAGTGTTTGTCTGTTTTGGCAGGACACTGCGTGATGTGGCTCTCTGACTCTCACAGCTTAAAATTTCGGCTCTTTGTGTCGAACTTGTTCGCCACCCCTGAGGTAGGGCGTTTGGACCCCGGCTTGATTCCTGGCATCCCAGATGGTTCGCTGAGCCTGACAGGAGCGATTTCTAAGCGCAGAGCTAGGAGTAACCATTTTGTACTGCTGAGTGTGGCCCCAAAACAAAAACAAACAAACAAGCAAAAAGAAGCCTAAAAAGAAAAGTCCTTGATCAGATTCACCAAATTCCTCAAATATTTTGGGTCTTTCAGAATTACTCTTTTTCTGTTACTGTTACTCCTTTAGTCCTCATGAAACATATATAATTAAATTTTAATTTAATATTCTCTTATTTGCATAATCATTGCTTATAGAAGCCTGTCTACTTCCTTGTAAGGAAGGAATTACTAGGGATGGAGAAGTAGTACAAGATTAAGGCACTTGCCTTGCATGTAGAAAACCCATTTTGATCCCTGACAATTCATGATTCCCCCAATGGCTATGATCTTTGAGTGATGCCTGAGCATAGAGTCAGGAGTAAGTCCTGAGCAACAATAGGTATGGCCTCCAAACAAAAACAAATTTCTTAAATATATATGTCCATATTCAAATATACCTTTACACACAGATCCTCTCTTTTTTTATAATTTTTATTTTGAAGATCCTCTCTTTTTAAATAAATAATTTATAACAATATAACATTCTTTTAAATCAAAAGCCACAGAATAGCATAATTGCAAGAAAAATGGTGATTTTTACCAGGATACTATCTGTGTTTCCTATAGAACTTTCTCATAAGTAGAGAAATCTAGGCTGGCTGATCTGATTACCAGCTTCATATGATGAGCTTCCTATCATGAGCTGGACCTTCCAGCCCTCATCTCTGTTGTCTCTAAGAATTATTACAAAAATGTCTTATTTTTCTTAAAACCCATAGGTGAGTGAGACTATTCTGTGCCTATCTCTCTCCCTCTAACTTATTTCACTCAGTATAATAGGTACCATGTGCATCCAAGTATAGGAAAATTTCATGACTTCATCTCTCTTGACAGCTGCATAATAATCCATTGTGTATATGTACCACAGTTTCTTTAGCCATTCATCTGTTTAATGACATCTTGGTTGTTTCCAAAGTCTGGCTATTGTAAATAGCACTGCAATGAATATTGGTGTGAGGAAGGGATTTTTGAATTTTATTTTTGTGTTCCTAGTATAGGTACATTAATCCTTTTTTAAAATTAGCATCTAAAAGCTGCTATATCTCTATAGGACCTTTATCACAGAGCATGTGAATCCTAAGAATCTCAAATTCTTAGCTGTCAGAAGAAATGGACAGTCTTTTATAACTGCTGTCATTTCTAAGGCTTCATTTTACATTTCAAGAGCTCTGTGTTCTAATATCCTTTAAGTGAAATGAGATAGTGTGATTGTAAGAATGCAGGAGAATAGAATGGAGAAATAGCAGACATATATTAGCCACCTTTAAGAGCTTCAAACCTAACTGGTTTTCCGAAGAATTATAATGTCCTTGAAGATCCTAAGTGTATGATCATTCCTTCTGGGATAAAAGCCTGAACAGAAACCCCAGTAAGAGAGTATCTAACAAAGGTATCTATTAGCACCCTGGAAAAAAAATCCAGGTACCCTATATTTATACCGACTCACCTTCTACTATTTTTAAAATCCTAACGCTTCTAAGATGCACTGTTGGCCTCATCCCAATTGCTCCATGACCTTGAAGAAATGTCTTTTGAAATTTCCTATGTCTATAAAACCTGGATAATCATATTATCTGTCCCAGATGGTAGGGATTGTTTGATTTAATTAGCTCAAGCTGAAAAAGTCTTTGATAATGTCAAGTGCTAAATATTGTTATTGTTATAGGTGCAGGTGGAGGCAATGTTACCCAGCACATCTATAATTAGAAAGGCTCAGAAACTGCAACCAGTGCCAACACTGCAGCATTTAAGGAGACAATACTCTGTGTCATTTTCTCCCCTAGACAAACTTGGCTTGTTCTGACTGAATGCCTAAGTCCTCCTTTTATCCTCTGAACGGTTGAAGCTTGTCTGGGACTTGCCCTTTGCAGAGTCGACTTTTACTGGATGTGTTTGCTTTGTAAGGTAGCATTTTAGATGAAGCACCATCATGCACCAGAACTCAGAAAATTTTCCATGAAAACACAAAGTGTTAAAGAGAATTCAAATATGGAAAAGAGGTCAAACCTGTGCTGTATGAAATGAGAAAGGTGAAGAGTGTCCCTTCCTTGTACTGACCCTGAGACAGGTTGTCAGAACCCCAATTTTCCCAGAGAGTAATTTAGAGATCATTGGACCAAGTGATCTCTAAACTGAGATTAAAATTATAAATGAAAGGATTTTCAATTTTAGTAATATTTAAATTTTAGTATTCTAAACTGTTGAGGTCTTTTTTATGAAGGGGTGGCTTGAATCACACCCAGCAGTACTCAAGACTTACTCCTGGCTCTTTGTTCAGAGGTCCCTACTGGTCTGGCTCAAGGGGACCATATAGAAAGCTGGAGATCGTGCTCGCTTTGGCAGCACATATACTAAAATTGGAACGATACAGAGAAGATTAGCATGGCCCCTGCGCAAGGATGACACGCAAATTCGTGAAGCGTTCCATATTTTTTTAAAAAAAAAAAAAAAGAAAGCTGGAGATCAAACCCAGGTTGACAAACACCCTACCTGCTGTATGATGTTTCTAGTTCCAAGGCTGCATAACTTTTAAAGAAGATGTAGTTTAAGCAGACTTATAATTCATTTTAGATTTTTTTTATTGAAAAAAGAAAAACCTTTCCTGAACATCTCTCTACTAACATGAGCATTTGGTAAAAATCACAGAGAATACCAATTCACTATTGTCATAATCCTTTTCTTCCTCACTGTTGTGGGGGTCAACTATGATAGTACTGGAATGGGGATGAAAAAATCATGTCCTGCTGGGGATTGAACAAGGGCTCACACATGTGAGGCATGTGCTATGACAAGTGAGCTACATCCCCAGCCTAGAAGGTCTTATTATCTTCTTCATTGCCATTAGCATCCTCCTCCTCATCATCATAGTCAACTTTTATGAAGAAAGTAGCAGTCTCCTACATCAAGTTCCGGTTATCTAAGGTAAATGAACTCTATTTGTTTGGGCTTCCATAATCAGGTAATTTATCCCTGGCTGGTGAACAGGCTCTTAACTAGATGTAAAAAAAAATTGTCCCTCTTAGAACTTGATATGTTTTGTTTATTTTTGGACCAAACCCAGAAATGCTCAAGGGTTTACTTCCAGCTATACACTCAAAGATGATTCCTGGTGGTGCTTGTAGACCATAGGGGATGGCTGGAATTGAAGCGAGGTTGGTGACATGTAAGACAAGCACCTTACCCACTGTACTATTTCTCCATTCCCCCCTCTAAGAACTTGAGAATGTATGTTAACATCTTTCATTTGTTAGTTTACTGGGGATATACCTGGCAGTGCTCTGGGCCTACTCCTGGCTCTGTGCTTGGAGTCACTTCCAGAGATGCTTGAGGGAATATATGGTGTCAGGGATCAAATTAGAATCCTTCATGCATGCAAAGCATGTGCTCAGTTCATTGAACTGTTTCTTGGGCTCTATATGTTAACATCTTTTTTTGTTTGTTTTTGTTTTGGGGCCACATCCAGCACTGCTCAGAGTTACTACTGGCTCTGTGCTCAGAAATTGCTGCTGGCAGGCTCAGGGGACCATATGGGATGCTGGGAATCGAACCAGGTCTGTCCAGTGTTGACAGACAATTGTGCAAGGCAAATGCCCTACCGCTGTGCTATAGCTCCAGCCCCTTTGTTAGCATTGTAAAAAGTAGAAATTTGTTGGCTTTTCTTTAATTATTATCCCCTAAAATCATTTGATCAAGAAGACCCTTTCCGGGGCTGAAGAGATAGCATGGAGGTAGAGCATTTGCCTTCATGCAGAAGGACGGTGGTTCAAATCCCTGCATCCCATATGGTCCCCCAGTGTGATTTCTGATGTAAAGCCAGGAGTAACCCCTGAGCACTGCCAGGTGTGACCCCAAAACAAAAACAAAAACAAAAAAAAAGAAGGCCCTTTCCAAACTAAAAGGATAGGACAGGAATTCAGGTGCTTACAAGTAGCAAGTGTAGTTTTAATTCCCAACATCCAAGCAGTGAGCTCACAGTGCTCACAAACTATTTCTGAGCACAGTCAAGAATGTACTGTGAGCACTGCCAGGTGTGGCTACGCCCCCTACATCTACTAAACAGCCTTTTCTTTCCTGAATCAACTATTCAACTAATAATATACCATAGAACTATGATTCCCTACACATTATTTTTCTGTGATATCAAGACCAGCAACATAGATATCAACTGGAAACTTGTTAGAATCAGAATCTTACACCATCCTAGAGTAAGATTAAACAATTCACAAGGGCTCCTGTGAACATATATGGCATTAAAGTTGAGAATCACTTTGATTGAGAAACAATAGAGGATAAAGCATAGCTAAGCTTAACATTTTTATATAACCCCCTATTTCAAATACTTCTACTCTTTGTCCTTTAATGCCTGTTTGGTTCATATCCACAGCTAGTTCTGTTTACTTTGTGCAAGGCTTTATCCTAATCACCTCACCTGAGTGATCTTCAACCTGATCTTGTGAAACAGGGTTTCCCCCCAATATCTGAAAATAGTGAGTTCCTATTGTTGCAGGTGACTCTGTGAAGTGAGGGAGAAGAGAGGCAGCAGCCTTGAGAGGGGGCATCTGGAACCTCTTCCCTCTTCTCCCACCTAGTTTCAGGAAGTGCATGGAAAAATCTGAGACTTATGAACATTTGAGATGTGCTGCTGCATGGTACAGACCTTTCTCACTAGGTCTATGAGGCAGTCAGCTAACTGCATTTGAGTCAAAGTTGTTCTGCCCAGCAAGGGAGAGGATCCCTGCCACCTTGTTCCTGAAGGAGTTGTGGAAACAGGCTGGATCAAGGAACTGTTCTTTGCAGGAATGAAAAATTGGTCCTTAATCCTACTTAGGTTTACCAGGGATGTTTCCTTCTTCAATAGAAAATAATTTCAGGAGACAAATAGCGAAGTAAAGCAGGTTTATTTGGGACATAAAAAGAGAGAGGAAGAGAGAAAAGAAAAGAGAGAAGAGGAGAGAGAAAGACAGAGAAAAGGAGAAAGAGAAGAGGAGAGAGAAAAGGAAAGAGAGAGAGAGAGAGAGAGATGCTGCACAGGGAAAGCAAAGTACACATCCCAAGTAAGGATTTGCAGACCATTAACCCAGAATGAAATATTTTACCCTAATGTAAAAAATTCCACACCTCAAAAAGAGATGCAAATAATATGCCTCTTCCTCTGCCAAGTTAATTTATAAACAATTTTCCCCAACTATTCTTGCAAAACCCTTTGCTAATCTGGTTCCCAACGGGATGAGCATGGAGCAGTCGATCTTTGAATATTCTTATAATGCATGGCCTTTGTTCCAGTAGTGAAGAATCTCCTCCCAGGGGTCCAGCCAAAACTCTATGTCTGCAATTCTGCATTTTAGCGGTTTTCCAGGCCAGGAGGTTGGGTCCTGTGTCTCCATGCCTTTGGGCTGGTTTCGTTTCCAGACAAAGTTTTTCCTCGATATACTTGATTTTGTTGTTCTTTGGGGGGACACACCCTGTGATGCTTAGGGGTTACTCCTAACTCTGATCTCAGAGATCGCTCATGGACTGGGTGGGGGACCATATGGGATGTCAGGTATTGAACCTTGGTTAGCCCCCATGAAAGGCAAGTGCCCTCTCTACCCAATGTACTATCTCTTTGGACCCTCCTCAATGTACTTTAACAGCACCTAACGCCTCATTTTCTGTCTGCAATATTACCACAAATGTTGTTCCTGCTGAGGTTTCTCTCCAGAAGGATCCAGCCTTCCTGGGACTGGCAGTGCCAGTGAGAGTCTAACAGGCTTAATTTCCTTTATCTACAAAGAGTTTGACCATAATGCTTCTGTATATATTAGGGCTAGTGACAGAGTAACTTCTGTTTTGTTTTTGTTTGATTGTGTGTGTGTGTGTGTGTGTGTGTGTTTGCTGTTTTTTGGGGGCACATATCTGACAGTGCTCTGGGGTTACTCCTGGCATTGCACTCAGAAATTGCTCCTGGCAGGCTCAGGGGATCATATGAGATACTGAGGATCAAACCCTGGTCTGTCCGGGGTCATCTACGGGCAAGGCAACTGCCCTACCACGGTGCTACTGCTCTAGCTCTGGAGTAACTTCTTTTAAACATACCTTGGTTTGTTTGGTTTTCTTTGGGGGAGGAGACATTGGGTGTTGCTCAGGGGTTACTCCTTCCTGGTTCTGCATTCAAAAATTACTCCTAGCAGTCTCAGGGACCATATGGAATGTTGGGAATAGAATCCAGGTTGGTCATATGCCAGGCAAGCACCCTACCCACTCTACTGTCTTTCCAGCCCCATATCTTCCTTCTTCTTTCTTTCTTTCTTTCTTTCTTTCTTTCTTTCTTTCTTTCTTTCTTTCTTTCTTTCTTTCTTTCTTTCTTTCTTTCTTTCTTTCTTTCTTCTTTCTTTCTTTCTTTCTTTCTTTCTTTCTTTCTTCTTTCTTTCTTTCTTTCTTTCTTTCTTTCTTTCTTTCTTTCTTTCTTTCTTTCTTTCTTTCTTTCTTTCTTTCTTTCTTTCTTTCTTTCTTTCTTTCTTTCTTTCTTTCTTTCTTTCTTTCTCTTTCTTTCTTTCTTTCTTTCTTTCTTTCTTTCTTTCTTTCTTTCTTTTTCTTTCTTTCTTTCTTTTGGTTTTTCGGGCCACACCCATTTGATGCTCAGGGGTTATTCCTGGCTAAGTGCTCAGAAATTGCCCCTGGCTTGGGGGGACCATATGGGATGCCGGGGGATCAAACCGTGGTCCTTCCTTGGCTAGTGCTTGCAAGGCGCTTACCTCTAGTGCCACCTTGCCAGCCCCTTAATTTTTTTTAACTTTGGTTTTGCTTACTAAGAATTTACTGTTAGCCACCATCCTCTATCTGTCTGCCTACTTCACTGTGGATTGATGCTATTTAACTTTTTGGTTTGGGGGCCACATTCAGTAGTGCTCAGGGAAGAGTCCGAGTAATACTCAGAGGACCATATACAACATGGTGATCAAATCGGCCTCATTTGCTTGCAAAGCAAGTGCCTTACTATCTCTTCAACCCTGCATCTTAAGTTGAAGTGGCATAAAGCATAGAAAAGTGATTATTGTTGACTTATAAGAAAAGCATTTTTAAGAATTTCAAGGTTCAGAAATTAACTTATAAGATAACATACAAGTCAGGACCAGAGCAGTGGCACAGAGCAGTAAGGCATCTGCCTTACCAGCGCTAGTCTAGGACGGACCACGGTTTGATCCCCCAGCGTCCCATATGGTTGTCCAAGCCAGGAGCGATTTCTGAGCGCATAGCTGGGAGTAACCCCTGAGCCTCACCAGGTGTGGCCAACCCCCACCCCGAAAAGATAATACACAAGTAACACAGACCTCACACTAACATCTAGTAAAAAGAGAAAAGCTATGATAATTCATTGCTTGCACAAAGTCGTTTCCAGAGAAGAAGGTACTCAGTGTCCCTAAATAGGTCCTCAACATTATTTTTGCTCTTTAACTTTTGTCCCACCAGTGAATATCTCCTTTGAATTTCTTTTGGCTCATGAAAATAGGTATTAATACGGGTCTTTCGTGAAAGCCAAGTGGCATGACACAGACATTCAAAAAATAGACAATGCCTGTAATCTTACACCACAAACTCTTCCTTTGACAACTGAGACAGCTAAGGCTCAAGTGGTTAGCCAGTCTGCCACGGGTCACACAGCTATTAAGTGGCAAATCTTTAGATTAAAAATCATGGGTTTAAGAATTACTGAAGTATTGTATATTATCTTCCTTTCATTTGTGTTTGGGGGGGCCACATATGGTGGTGCTTAGGGGGTTCCTTGCTATGCTTGGGAAACCATGCGGTGTGGTAACAAAACTCTGCCTCCTGAATGCAAAGCAAGCAGACTGTTGAATGCTCTCCCGCCCTCTAATCTTTTCATTTTTTTAAAATTCTATGCACTTTCCTGCTCTGCTTGGACATGGTGTTCTCTGGCTGTAATAAATAATTTCCCCACATAGTTAAACATCTTGGCTGAGTGAGTCAGTTCTTCCAGGAAGTTTTACAATCCCTTTCTATCCTCTAAGTCAGGTCACTGAGATACCTTCCCAGTCATATATTTTTCTTTCAAATGATCAGTTTTTCCACAGATCTTTATGCACTATTTAGAGAATACTCTTACTTTAGTAGTTTCTATAATCAGACTCACATAGATAAGGGAATTATATTTAATACAGTATTAACCAGTACAAATGGGAAAAAATGGTATTCAACATTTCTAGACCAATATGGCTGTTAATCTCTATACAATGCCAACCCAACATGGTACAACTGAGATAATTTTTTCCAAATCTTCATATTTTTGTATTTAGGTGGTTAGTATATAACTAAGGTGGTTAGTGTATTCAGGGAAAAAAGATTGAGGCTTGAACATAGGCTTGAAAAATATCCACTGTATCTGACACTTAGTTGATATACAAATATTTGGGGAGATTCTTTGCTTTCACTTAGAGTTTTACTCTTTTGGCATGTTCTCATCCTTTACTTGGCCTATCTAAGTCCTATCCAGAAAAAGTTGTAAAACATATCAAGACATGTTTGATTTAGGATGAGATAACTTGGTTCTATTCCCCCATTTATAAACTTTGAAACTTTGAGCAGCCATACACTTTCCAGTCCACAAATTCTCACCACCATTAAATGTGGGCAATAAAACCAGTAGGATAAATATAATGCTTGAAGTTTCTAAAAGAAGTATATAACTTACAAATACATCCTAACATAGGAATGTCTTATAGTGACTGGGATCCTGTGTAGTGTTTAGGAATTCCAGTTCTATAGACAAAATGTCAGCTCAAATCCCAGCCCACACAATGCTATTGTCTATATCAGCATTTCTTGAGTCTTTTCCAATTGTGAATCCTTCCAGCCTTCTTTCCTTCTTGTGGCCCCCTCGTTTCCTACTGTGGTCTCCCAGTGATGTGATTGTCACCTATAGCTCCCTTGGAATAACCTGGGACCCAATTGAGAACTGCTGAGAAATATAGTAATTTAACAACCCATTATTTGCTGAGATTTTTGAGTGTTTTTTGTCCACAGAATTCATATTTAATTTATGCTGCATTTGTCTTTTTTTTTTTTTTTTTTTTGAGAAGGAAGGGGGTTGGGTCTTATCTGGAAGTGCTCAGGGGTTAATCATGACTCTGTATTCAGGAATTACTTCTGGTAGAATTTGGGGAACTATATAGGATGTCAAGTTCCAAATCCAGGTCAGCAGTGTACAAGACAAATGCCCTACCCACTGTACTATCTCTCATGCCTCTATGCTTATGTTCTATTCCAACGTCTGTGCTTTAGATTGTTGTTGTTGTTGTTGTTGTTCAATGTAAGCTCTTATCACAATAAAAAGAGTCAGAAAGTTTTATTATAAGTGACATTTATTCTGAAACACCCCATATTTTCTGTTCTGGAAGTAAGTCAGGTAATCAAAGCAAGAATAAAAAGTACTTTACATTCCATATAATTGTTGTCATGATCCATGTTCAGAATTGCTTTTCCTTTTTTTTTTTTTTTATTTTTTTATTTTGGGACACATCCAGTGACGCTCAGAGGTTACTTCTGGTTATGTGCTCAGAAATTGCTCCTGGCTTGAGGGACCATATGAGAACCACGAACCACGGTTCGTCCTAGGTCAGCGCATGCAAGGCAACACTCTACTGCTTATGCCACTGCTCTGGCCCGTCAGAATTGCTTTTTTAAAATCACTTTAACCCAGGATGAACTGTGGAAATGAAAGTTCAAAAGAGTTGATTAAATAACATTTGGAATAAAGTCACTTGGTCTAATTTTCATGACCACATATTTCAGAGAGTACCACCATCCCAGCCACGTGTGCCAAACAACTCCGTTGTCTGTTTTTGCTCTGTAAGGACCTTGGTAGTATAAGCCATTCAGGTTTGCAGAGTGACACCTGGTGGGGGGGAAAATAGAACATTCAAACCTGAAAATTTCCTCCTAACGTTGATAACAAGTGATGAAAAACAATTTATTCATATTTTGTCATTCTTCAATGAAAAGTTTATTAGTTTCCCCAAAACCAAGGTATTTCTAAAAGTAAACTGTGTTTTAAGATAGCTGGCCTGGGGAGAGAAGCAGATTGATAGTACACGGGTTAAGGTTCTTGCCTTACAAACACAGCTGACCCCAATTCAATCCCCAGCACCACACAGCCCCCCACCTTCAAGTACACCCAGGTGTGATCTCTTACACATAGCCAGGAGTGGGTCGTGTGCATAGCTGATGTGGCCCAAGCCATGCCTCACCCTTATCCCAGAAATGGTAGATTTTAGGGTCTCAGGTGTCTGCCTTACAAACAGGAGGCTGCAAGTTCAACAACATGTGCCTCCCAGTCCCTGGGTTTATGCTCTCTGGGGCCTCCAAGGCCCGTGATCACCAGTGTACAGCCAAGTCTGTATAAGCATTGCAACTAATAAACAGCACTGAAAAATAAAGAAAAAGTACAAGGACTGGGGCCAGGAAGTACGAGCCACAGAAAACCACCAGTGTGAACAACAGAGAGCCCAGCAAAACACAGTTCAGTGTGTCAGTCATAGCAATTGTGCCAAAGGGAAGGGGGAATAAAATGACTGAAATGTAAAATTGAAAATTTAAGAGGGCAGGGAGGTAGAGCAAAGGGCTTTGCATGCCCAAGGTCCTGGGTTCAGTTCCCAGCACTATAGGGACCTGGGGAGGGTGAAGCCCTGATGAATCCAGAGTCATCACCACATCCCTAGTACTGAACCATCAGGTCTGCATGGACAGGCTGAGTATCATGGGAGAAACCCTGATGCCCCTAAGCATTGCTAGGGAGACCCATAAAAATGCAAACTTCAGGGAAAATAGTTTAACTATAAAGATTTGGCTTAACCACATTACACCATACCCTAAGCCAGACCTCATAAAACCTACAACTCAACAATCACAACAATGAATGTTCTAAATGAGGATATCATGATTTTAGAAGAAATGAACACAGGCCTGGTGTCTCTCCATTTAAGATGACAGGGCTCTGCCAAGCCTCAGGATTTACTTCACAAAAATGTTAACAATTTGGGACTTGAGAGTGAGCACTAGGCGGAGGGTAGGTTTTGCATGTGGGGGTGTCAAGCTTAAATCCCTGGTACCACATGAACCTCCTAAGTACTGCCAGCAACAACTCCTAAGTAGCTTCTGAACACTATCAGGTGTGGTGCAAAAACAAAACAACCACCACAAAAAATTAAAATCCGGATTGCAGGGCCAGAGTGATAGTACAGCAGATATGGCATTTGCCTTGCATGCAGCTGACCCAGTTCAACTCCTAGCATCTGCTCTATTTCCCCTGAATCCACCAGGAGTAATTCCTCTGTGAAGAGCCAAGAGTAACTCCTGAGCACTGCTGAGTGTGGCCCTAAAACAAAAACAGAAACAAAGATTCTGGATTGTAGCACTGACATGACTAGGCTTCGATTACAAGGAAAATGTGACACTTCAGGAATGCTTATTAAGAAAACTATAATGGGCACTGGAGAGATAGCACAGCTATGTTTGCCTTGCATGCTGTCAATCCAGGTCTGATGGTAGTTCGAATCCCAGCATCCCATATGGTTCCCCGAGCCTGCCAGGAGCAATTTCTGAATGCAGAGCCAGGAGTGACTCCCCCCACAAAAAATAGAAAAAAGAAAAATATAATGGAAAGTACAAATTTCCAGATATTTTGAGGCAGCCCCGTCTCCTAAAGAGAAAAGAAAATATTCAATGCTTGCCTTCTCAGATGGCACACAGCTGCCCTGCAGACAGCAAAGCCACCAGGTTATTCTTAAGGTCGGCTGGGGGAGTGGCAAGGCAGTGAGGTTATTTACCTACCATGCCATCAATCCAGTAGATATCCAACAATCCTATATAGTCTTTGGGTCAAAAGTAAGCCCTGAACAACACAGGGCATGCCCTCCCCCAAAAATTTAACTTCAAGAAGTTTCTATTTCTGCCTAGCATTTATGGCTACAACAAAAGGAACTGTCTGGAAATAATTTTGTGTAGAGAACAGTTAAAGGATCAGTAATATGTGTCCTAGAGAAGAGGAAATAATGAGGAAAACAATAAAAATATTTTTTCATCTAGTGCCAAAGTACATTGAGAGGATTTGTAATTAATTTGTGACTACTGGGGGGGGGGATCTGGTGAGGCATAATAAAGCAGACTTGAGATGAATAAAATGAAAAACTTTGTATAATAAATAATGGGATGAGGGAGCCAGAGAGAAAGTTTAGGGGTAAGGCACTTGCCTTGTCCATGTTCAACCCTGATTTAATACCAGCACACCATATAGTCTCTGAGCACATTTAGATGTGGCCCAAAAGTAAACAAAAGGAGATAAAAACATAAATTTGTTTAATAGTTTGGGGGGGTGTTCTTTGGGTTTTGAGACTTACCCAGTGATCCTCAAAGGCTATTTCAGGCTTTACTCAGGAGTGACCCCGGATAGTGCTCAAAGGACTATATGTCAGGGAAGGGGGGTGGGGGAGGGAAGATTTGAACCAGGGTTGGCTGCATAGAGGGCAAGTGCCTTACTTGTTGTTTCTCTGGCCCTAAAAAATTTGCTTGTTTGTTGTTAAATTGAATGAGCTTGCTGTTAAGTAATGTAGTATTTAGTCAAATGGTAAAATTCAGTTTCAAAACGATTGTAAATTTCAGCATTGAAGAAAATAAGATTCAATGAACTCGTGAAAGTCACAATAATCAATAAGTATTATATGAGATTATAATAGTAACACTATTGATTTCATATAATCAGAAAAGATAAAGAGTTAGCTAGATTTTTAGAAGGCCAGAAATATTTTATGGAATTTGTTTTATTTCTTTGTGTTGCTGTGGCCTATTACTTATAAGTCATCTATAAATCAATTTGTAAACAATTAATCTTCGTAAAGCAGTAATTTTAATTTTTTCTACGACCTATCCTTCAAGCATTGTTAATGTACACAATGAAAAAAATCTTTATGATACTTCATCACTGAAGAATTCTAATAAAAGTGACTACTAAATCAAACTAGTCTTATAAAAGAGACCAACATGATCTCACATATCATAATTAATGCTCGCCAGTGAGATTATATCAACACCATTACTATGTTTATGAAGCATCAAACCTGTTAAACCACCAGCCAGACTGATCTTCCTCTGCACAGTTCCCTTCATAGTTGTCATTATCTTTGTCCCATGTGCTGAATTTCATCCTTTGGTGACTGGCCCACCACTGCACCTCAGGGTGATAATTTCCTGCAAGAGCATTTCCAGCTGTTCCAGTATATTCCCCAATACTTAACTCATAAGAATCCTAAAAAAGAAAAATGGAAGTTTTAATATCAAGTAGTCACTTTTTTTGTTTGCCACTGGTGTGTCACTCAGAGGTTACTTTCTGACTCTGCACTCAGGATTCACTCCTGGCTGCCAGGCTTGGGGGACTATATGTGATGCCAGGAATCAAACCTGGGTTGGCCATATGCAAGGCAAACATCCAACCCACTGTGCTATCACTCTGTTCTCAAGCAGTCACTCTTTTTAAAAATGCTTATGTAATTGGCAAAAGAACTGGTTTTGTTGTTTATTTTTTATTTTCACTGACTTCAGGGTTTTTATTACTTATTTTTTAATGCAATAACACAAAATTATTTTAAACTTTCAGTACCTTTTCATCTCCAACTTTGAAATTTTTGTATTCTGCATAACGGCTATTTTTTTCAAAATCTGTAAGGTCAATCTTTAAAGTATAGTCACCTGAAAAACACAAATACACAGATACCAAGAAATTATAGTTATTTTCATACCTGGCATGTTGGCTTTCTGGGTTTAAAAATATAGCTATATTTCACTTGGACCATTTTCTTTTGCTATGAGTCAGGTTGCAAAGAATAAACAGTATTTACAACATGAATGTTTTATTGTGTAAATTACTTTAAAAAGTAGGTATGTAATAGTAAAGACAATGTAAAAGGTAATGCAATTCACTTATCAAACTGAAAAAAAGAAAGCTTGGAGTGCAAGTAGGAATCTCTGGTTTAATCAGGCACCTCAGTCCCAGTGGTTTTGAACTTAAAATAAATTACTGGGACCCAGCACTAAGAAGCTAGGGGTAAGGTGAGGTGGATAGACTGGAATAATTGGGATCAACTAATAAATATATCTACATCTCTCTCCATTGTTCCATTATTTGCAAATAATAAGAATCCTTTTCAGAACAATTGTCAGGAACATAGAAAGTTACAAATTAAACACACTCTCGGACGATGTATGTTCTATACTTCTACATTTGCGAAAGAGAACTTTGCAATGGCCTACGACAAAAATAATGTTTTTATAAAAATAATATATAAAATAATTAGATTTGATTTTAGGGTATTAAACTTTAATAATGGCAAGAGAGTTCACTGGGCTGGCATGCATGCTTTGTGTGCATAAAACCTGGGTTTCTGTCCCAGCACTGATATTGTCCTCAAAGTACTGCCAGAAGTGGCACTGATACTGAGCTGAGAATAGTCCATTAACATCAGCCAGGACTTCTAATAAAATATAAACTCATCAGGTTTCCAAATGAGAACATCAAGGCCATAGAAAGAGAGACCTGGGCCCTATGGCATAGGCCTTGCAAGAAGGATCACAGAGAATACCTTCCTAACCTCTGGAATAGGGTAAACTTCTGAAGAACAAATTGTGGAATCTCAGAGCTGAGACCCTTGAAAGGATGAATACCAGCAGAGCCATAAACATGAAATAACACGTGTCCAATAGCAGGTAGATGTCTCTACATCCCTCTCTTATCCCTTTGGCACAGCAACTGCAAATACACACCAAAGAAATTCAGCAAGGCTGAATCAGTAAAATAAAATGAAATGCAGAACAAGATGGTTCAAGTTAGTGGTTCTGTTTGAAGGAAAGAAAAAAAAGGGGGGAATCAAACAAGCAAAAAAATGGAGGAGTTCTTCTAGAGGCTATAAATATTGATTTAAGAGAAGAAAGGGAAAAAGGAAGAAAAACATAACAACAATACAAAAATAAGTCAAGAAATAACCCGAAAAGCACCACAGCAATAAAGACAAGCAAACAATAACCACGGTCCCAAAATAAAAACAAAACATAACTCCAAAACAAAACTAAACAAACAAGACAAAAACAAACAAGAAATGAAGAAAACAAACAACAACAATGACAACTAAAAATTAATTTTTTTTTTTGCATAGGCGATGTAAATATTGGGGAGATTAGAAATGGAATTCCCTTGGCCTAAGAGATACAGGGTTTCTCTGCCCTTGAAGTATGAACATTGAATAGAAATAAAAAATGATCAGACATAGGTACCAAATTCAAATCCAACGACAGCAGAATTGATGCCCAATATACAACAGGCTAGATACAGAGAGGACCACTTATACTAGCAGCCCAGGAGATAGGGGGATATAAAATGCATGCTGGGAACAGGGGTAGACAGAGAACAACATTGGTGGTGGGAATGCCTCTGATTCAATTTCACTATGTATCTAAAATATTACTGTGAATGATTTGTAATTCACTTTGGTCAAAATAAAAATTACTTAAAAAAAAAATAAATAAAATGAAATGAAGCCATAGTGCCACCTGCTGGAAAATAAAAATAGTCCAACTCTCTAAATTGCAGGTCCAGAGTTAACTTTTAAGAGGGGGTGGGAAAAGGGCAGGGTAGGGTTTGAAGAAGCAAATTGGACAGACATTTAGAAACTTGAGATCTCAGTGAATGATGATATTATAAGAAGAGAACAACTGTCCAGAACCCAACCTCAAAGATTATGTCTTCTTACAGTTAAACTTCAAAATCATAAACTCAGAAGTAGGAAAAAAGTTAAGACAAGTCAGGGATTACCTCAGGAAATTAGTAAGAAATACAAAAACTTATAAAATATGTGGGAGCAGAGTGATAGCACAGCGGTAAGGTGTAAGGTAAGGTCGGTAAGGACCGACTCTGGTTTGATTTCCAGTATCCCATATGGTCACCCGAGCTTGCCAGGAACGATTTCTGAGCACAGAGCCAGGAGTAACCCCTGTGTGCTGCCAGATGTGATCCAAACAACAACAACAACAACAATAACAAAAACCTTATAAATAAATGGAAGGCAAGTGTGGCAAAAGAAAAGTCTTATAAAATGAAAGATGGACACTATGTACTAATCAAGGGATATGCACATCAGGAAGAAATCAGACTATTAAACATATATGCACCCAATGAGAGACCAGCAAATTATCTAATACAATTACTGACAAATCTGAAAAAAAGAAATCAATAATAACACAATCATTGTGGGAGACTTCAACACAGCACTATCAACACTTGATAGGTCAACCAGACTGAAACCCAACAAAAACATACTAGCCCTGAAAAGAGTTATGGAAGAAAGAGGACTAGTAGATATATACAGGACACTCCATCCCAAAAAACCTGGATACACATTCTTTTCCAATGTGCATGGGTCATTCTCCAGAATAGACTACATGCTGTCACATAAAACATACCTCCATAAAATCCATTATTGATGGGAATATTATATGATTAAATTTATATGGAAAACAATATACTTTTATAAAATTAATAAAGCTGAATAAGTGGTACAGCAAGTAGGGCACTTGCCTAATCCTGGTTCAATCTTTAGTTCTGCATATGAGCCCCAAAGCATGCCTAGGAGTGATCTCTGAGCAGAGAGCCAGAAATAAGCTCTGAGCAATTATGATCCAGCCCCCGCAAATAGTAACAGCACATTCTATGACCCAGCAGATCTATTTCTTGGCATCTACCCTGAGCATTAAAAATGCTAATTTGTGTTCACTGCAGCTCTAAGTACAATAGTCAGACTATAGAAACAACCCAAATTCCCAAGAACAGATGAATATGTAAAAAAATTGTGTTATATACACACAACAAACTACTACTCAGCTATAAGGAAATATAAAATATTGCAATTTAAAGCTACTTGGGTGGAACCATAATGTATTGTGCTGAGTGAATTAAGTCAAAACAAATACTGAAATTAAGTCAAATTAAGTAAAAAAAAAACAAATATTGAATGACATCACTCACGAAAAGTACAAAGAAACATAGGGGAGAGCATTCTAAGATTATGGTAGGGGAAAGTGTATTCTGGTGGAAGGTATAGTAAAGCAACTTTATTTTCCTAAAACTTTAACACAATTGTAAATTACAATTCCTAAGTAAAAGTAAACAAATGAAATCAATGCGCAGTCAAGCTTTAAAAAATATTCAGGATGTGAAAAATTTAATAAAGTGACGATAAAGTCTACAGAAAGCTCTGAAAACAGATTGAACCAAATGGAGAAATAAATCAGTGAGCTGGACGATAGTATTCTCCAAGGTCCTTGACATGCCCAGACTCAAGCTGAACTTTTGGCAGCTACTGCTATGCTTGTCCAGGTTGCTGCAAGGGTTCCCATGTTTCAACACAGATCCTCAGTAGGCTCCTGGACTAATCTGTCCTTCAGATATCCTCCTCATTGGAACCAAGTAGTATTAGAGAGATGATTCTGAGCATGTCCTTAAGTCTATACTGCAGGCAACAAGCTCAGGAACAGTATCAGTGGGGCTGGAGCGGTGGCTAAGCAGTAGGGTGTTTGCCTTGCACACGGCTGAGCTAGAACAGACCACGGTTCGATTCCCCCAGAATCCCATATGGTCCCCCAAAGCCAGGGGTGATTTCTTAGTGTAGAGCCAGGAGTAACCTCTGAGCATCACCAGGTGTGGCCCAAAACCCAAAAAACAAAAAAGCAAAAAACAAACAAACAAAAAAAAAACAGTATTAGTGCTGGATGCAAGGGATTCTCATCATTTTATATTGATTACACCAGACCATGGGGAGAAACTGCAGAGCAGTTTCTAGATGTCAAGATCTAAGCAGGTAAAGTCAGACCCTCCTTGGGAATGTCAAGACCACAATAATCAGAATACTGAAGCAGATAATGGGGTTGGCAGAGGCACGACAAATTCATCAGAGTCAGTTGGAGGGAGGAGGCAGTAGTTTGTGGATTCAATTGGTTCATACATGATTTTCCTGAGATTGAATTTCTATGCAAACTACTTGTGCCTCTCCTACTTTGGGAGCAAGATAGCAGTGAAAAGAGCCAACTGTAATATTGGATTTTCTGGTTTGTTTTTTGTTTGTTTATTTGTTTTAGTTTTCATCATTTTAGCACTTATGAAAGAATTCTAAAAAAAATTCCTTTATTACCAAAAGTGATTATTGTTAATCCTGTTCTCTTTTGGACTTATACATTCATCTTAGGATGACAAGGCTTAAGTCTTTGAGAAATACTTCCTTCTGGTTAAATATGACTCAGTTTACTTAAATGTTAACATATTTAACGCTGGGAGAAAGCCCAAAGGGTTGAAGTGATTGCTTTGCAAATGCAAGGCCAAGATTCCAGTTCCACAAAATCCTCAAAAAAAAACTCATAGTGCCTTTCTATGAGAAGCCCCTAAGCACTTCTGAGCATGGACCCCAACCCAAATTAAAGGCTATAACCTAAAATATTGATAGAAACAAGTGGTCTAGAGAAACAGCTCAATAACACAAACACCTTGCATTTGGGAGGCCCTGAGTTAAATGTACACACTACATAGCTCTCTAAACACTGGGTTTAGAGTATTTAGCTGGGTGTGATCCTCAGTGTCTCCAAGTACCAGACTGTCAGACCTCTATTGCTGGACCCACAGTGGAACCTCTTCTTCTCCAAAAATAAATCAGTCATGGGTGGTTCACCACTAGAACATTAAAGGAAGCAAAAAACAAACATGCATACACATATAACTGAAGGCATATTTTTATTTTTATTTTTTAATTTTTTTTTTTTTTTTTGGTTTTTGGGCCACACCCGTTTGACGCTCAGGGGTTACTCCTGGCTATGCGCTCAGAAATCGCCCCTGGCTTGGGGGGATCATATGGGACGCTGGGGGATCGAACCGCGGTCCGTCCTACGCTAGCGCTTGCAAGGCAGACACCTTACCTCTAGCGCCACCTCGGCCTGAAGGCATATTTTTAAAGAATACTAGCATTTTGGATTCACCATAGAGAGGAAGGATCAAAGAACACAGCCCTTCAAATATGAAATGTTAGACTGGAGAGCTAGAAAGGGGCTAAGATACTTGCCTAGCACCTGGTTGATTCAACCTTTGGTGCTATCTGTGATTCCCCGAGTACAATAAGTGATCACTAGTGGATATTGGAGAACTATATGGGTTCCAAGGATGAAACCTAGGCCAGCATGAGGTCCTCTAACATTTCCTTAAAATAACTTTGAGGCTATAGCTATGCTTCTTTAAATTGTGTAAGTTGAGCATTTTTCAACTACTATGTGGAAAGTATCAGGAGAAGAAAGAGAAGAAAAGTTGACCAATGATGGGCATGTCTGTAATCATTAACCTACTTTTTTGTTTGTTTTTATATTATACCTGATAATGCTCAGGGGTTACTCATCATGAATGGACTAGTGGACTAGTGGGACCAGTGGCTTAGAGAAGTGGAATAGAATCAGTGCCAGTTGCTTCCTTTTGAGCAGATAGAGTTGAATCAAGCACACTTACATCAAAAAGGTTCTTTCTGCTATTATTATAACTACTGGATTCCATTTATGAAGATGTGAGTTCACCCATTTCCAAAGATGGCATAATAAAAATTCTGATTTCTGCTTGTTTAAGAAAGTCTAACTAGGGCCCGGAGAGATATCACAGCGGCGTTTGCCTTGCAAGCAGCCGATTCAGGACCAAAGGTGGTTGGTTCGAATCCCGGTGTCCCATATGGTCCCCCGTGCCTGCCAGGAGCTATTTCTGAGCAGACAGCCAGGAGTAACCCCTGAGCATTTGTGGAAGAACTGGAGTGGGATGTTGGCCTGGAGTAGAACTATCATCCTAGGATCTTTCTATGAAGCTAAAAGGTTCCCAGTGACAAAAGATGACCTTTGTGCCTCATACCTAGCACAGGTCCTCTTTAATTGCTTATCTGATAATCCAAAAGACCCCCTGGGCCTCCTAGGCCTCTTGCTCATGCCATTCTTGTTCAAGAAAAAAGGAAAACATCTCATTTCAGGTATGACCTGAAGAGTGACCCAATGCTGAGGGGCCATGAACAGAATGGTCTGTGTCAGAGTCACTATCTTGAACAGTGATAGGCCCAAAGGATGTTAATGCAAAAATTCACATTTTAACTATGCCTCAAGCTTTTAAGTTTTATCTGCATTTTCTTCCCTTAAACTATGGAGGTGTCTTTCAGCTATATATATCCCAAATAAATATGAACTTTTTGAAATTAATTTTCTTAATAAAACTATTAATGCTCTCCAATTCTTCTTTAAGATCTTTAACCAACTTTCCACAAGTCTCCAATCTGGTGTGTTCATAGTTTATAGCTCCTCCACTTCATAAAGTTGTTTCTTTCTCTACACTGTCGTTTTAATTGCCCATTAATTTTCTGAAATATGATGCTTTATCTTCTTGATAAAGTTCATTCCTTAAAGTTGATGCTTAATTTGTTTTCATCCTCAAGATATATTTTTTCGGGGCCGGAGAGATGGCATGGAGGTAAGGTGTTTGCCTTTCATGCAGAAGGTCATCGGTTCGAATCCCGGCATCCCATATGGTCCCCCGTGCCTGCCAGGAGCGATTTCTGAGCATGGAGCCAGGCGGAACCCCTGAGCACTGCCGGGTGTGACCAAAAAAAAAAAAAAAAGATATATTTTTTCTGACTGCAAAGAGGCTTGATCCTTTTAAAGATTTGTTGCTGTTGTTGTTGTTGTTGTTGTTGTTGTTGTTGTTTGGGCCACACTGGTGGCACTCAGGAGTTATTCCTGTCTCTCTGCTCAAAAATCACTCCTGGGGCCGGAGAATAAACATGGAGGTAGGGCATTTGCCTTGCATGCAGAAGGATGGTGGTTCGAATCCAGACATCCCATATGGTCCCAAGCCTTCCAGGAGCAATTTCTGAGCGTAGAACCAGGAGTAACTCCTGAGCACTGCCGGGTTGTGACCCTCCAAAAAAATTCCTTTAAAAAATTCACTCCTGGAAGATGGGGGTGGGAAGGGTGGGGGGGTGGGAACCACATGGTATGCCATATGCAAGGCAAATGCCCTACTGTTGTGCCTATAACTCCAGCCCCTAAAGATTGGTCAATATTTTGTGTAAGTTCTTCATCTATTTCCTCTGCTTCAGATATCATGCATTTGGCTTCTTCTCCAGGATTTTTAAGTAGAGGCATAAAGCAGTTTCCTCAAAGTTTCCTTTGATTGATTATAATTCACCTGATTCACCCTTCATTTCCAATTTCTTAGGTCATCTACAAACACGGGAACCCAATCTTGTTTGTCTGTGAAACCATGTATTGTTCCTTCAAACCTGAAAGTGAGTTTTGCTGGGTGCAGTATTCTAGGCGAAACATTTATTTCATTGAGTTTTGTCACTATGTCCCACCACTGCCTTCTGGCCTTGAGTGTTTCCGGTGACAGGTCTGCAGTAAATCTCAAGGATGTTCCCTTGAATGTAATTTCTCTTTTCGATCTTGCTGCTTTCAGAATTCTGTCTCTATCTATGGGATTCGTCATTGTGACTAGGATGTGTCTTGGGGTGTTTTTTCTGGGGTCTCTTTTAGTTGGTACTCTTCAGGCATGCAGGATTTGATTGCATGAATTCATTAGCTCTGGTAGTTTCTCTTTAATGATGTTCTTGACTGTTGATTCTTCCTGGAGATTTTCTTCCTGAGTCTCTAGGACTCCAATGATTCTTAAGTTGTTTCTGTTGAGCTTATCATAGACTTCTATTTTCATCTGTTCCCATTCTTTGAGTAATTTTTCCATTGTTTGATCATTTGCTTTGAGGCTTTTTTCCAATTTCTTCTGCTGTATGGAGTTGTTATTCATCTCATCTTCCAGTGTACTAATTCTACCCTCTGCTGCTGTTAACCCATGGGAAAGCTCAACCATGTTTTTCTTCAATACATCTACTGAGTTTTTCAGACCTGTTATTTGACCTGAAATTTCAGTTTGGAGTTTTCTCATTTCTATCTTCATATTCTCTTGATTCTTATTAGTGTTCTCTTCTATACTTTGTTTGAGTTCTTTGAACATCTTCCATATTGCAACTCTAAACTCTTTATCTGAGAGACTGACTAGTTGGTTGGTCATGTTCAAGTCATCAGAGTTGCCATCTTCATTCTCTATGTCTGGCACTGGCCTGCGTTGTTTCCCCACTGTCACACTTGTATTGTGGGTTTTTATTTTTTTCTTTTCTTTCTTTCTTTCTTTCTTTCTTTCTTTCTTTCTTTCTTTCTTTCTTTCTTTCTTTCTTTCTTTCTTTCTTTCTTTCTTTCTTTTTCTTTCTTCTTTCTTTCTTTCTTTCTTTCTTTCTTTCTTTCTTTCTTCTTTCTCTCTCTCTCTCTCTTCTCTCTCTCTCTCTCTCTCTCTCTCTCTCTCTCTCCTTCTCTCTCTCTCTCTCTCTCTCTCCCTCCCTCTCTCTTCTCTCTCTCTCTCTCTCTCCTCTCTCTCACTCTCTCTCTCTCCTTCTTCTTTCTTCTTTCTTTTTGGTTTTTGGGCCACACCCGGCATTGGTCAGGGGTTACTCCTGGCTGTCTGCTCAGAAATAGCTCCTGGCAGGCACGGGGGACCATATGGGACACCGGGATTCGAACCACCTTTGGTCCTGGATCGGCTGCTTGCAAGGCAAACACCGCTGTGCTATCTCTCCGGGCCCTATTGTGGGTTTTTCTACGTGTTGTGGTTGTATTCATTGGCTACATGATGTGCACGGTCCGAAGGGGAGCAGAGAGGCCATGCTCCTCTGGCTCCTCCCTTTCTGGGTGTGTCGAGTCACCTCCACGGAGGGCTCACGGGAAGGCAGGCCGTCTGCTGATGAGCCACACACAGGATGAAATCAGGCCGAAAATGCAGCACAGCACAGAAGAGAGGCAGATAGGGGTGCTTACATCTGAGATCCAGCAGAATTCCAGGAACTCAATCTTGTATCTTCAGCAAGAGTTCAGAGATTTTATCTAATTATCTTTAGCAGGGAGAACTTGTTTTATAATTTCTCTGGGGTGTTTACTGCTTATTCAGTTCATTTTCTCAATCCATCCTCTCCAACTTCTTATAAAAGCTGATTTCTTATAAAAAGCATCCTGAAGTTGGTGATTACCCTTCATCACATCTTTGAGAGCAGCCTGAAGTTCTTCCTTTATTTGAAGCATTTGCAGGATTGTTTCAGTTTCAGCTACTGCTATTGGAGGACTTTTGTTTTATATTATAAGCTCATTATATTTTTAGATATTTCCAACCCCAAGTCACCTAGTTTAAAAGACATGTATTGGGGCCGGAGCCATAGCTCAGTGATAGGAAGTTTACCTTGCACGCGGCCGACCCAGGACCGTCCCTGGTTCAATTCCTGGCATCCCATATGGTCCTCTGAGCCTACTTGGTATGATTTCTGAGCGCAAAACCAGGAGTAACCCCTGAATGCTACTGGGTGTGGCCCCAAAACACCAAAAATAAATAAGTAAATAAAAATAAAAATAAGTGTATGCCATTTCCTTTTACACTATTTCTCAAAAACAAGATGTACTCTTACAGTTTTTACACTGTTACCTCTCTAATTTTTCCTAGGTTGCCTTCCAGCTTTCACAGATTGACACTCTCTCAAACTTGGCACGCGTTAAAGACATTTTCAACATCCTCATGATCTTTTTAAATGGGGCTCAAATTTTCAGTATACTTCTTTCATCCATTATGAAGTTCCAGGAGATTTCTGTTTCTTTAGAGAACTACTTCAATTTCGACAAAGAGTTAGATACCACCTCTCTCCGCCCCCCAAAAAAAAAATTCAAAAAGAGGTACACATGCCATCATTTTCCATGGAAAATAATTGAAACTAGAATCTGGTTTCCTGCCTTCAAATTACACGGCGAAGCGGGGCGCAGTCCTGTTCTCCTCCTTTGTGTGAAGTTACCAGTTGGAGGACGCAGTTAGGACCTGACCAAGTAACCGACAGAGGACGCACAGGAGTTCTAGAACCCAGGCTCATGCCCACCAAACAAACGCTCAGGTTCTGATGGGGAGGCTGCTGCAGGCAGGCAAGTTTCAATATCTTGGCTGGTGGCCTGAGAAGCCCACCCATCTCTGTGACCTTTCAATTTAATTTCTGAGATCCCAATATTCAAGCCCAGCTGCTGGCACAGGAGCCTTAGGAGTGCTCTCTTATTAACCCCTGCGTTTGCAGCTCATTTTGAAAATAGCCTTTAGTAGATTTCTTTGTTCTTGCTCTACTTAGTGCCACCACCGAGCAAGCCCTAATAAAGCATGTCTCCTCCAATGATCTCGTCCTGATCCTTCATTACTTCCACCTCCACACTCCAGACTTGGCCTGAACAACAGTAAGACACTCCCCTAAGTATCATATAGATATTCCTTCTCTTTGCAAACCCTTCACTTTTCAGTTTCTTCCTTTTCAGTAAAACATCTATAAAACTTTTGAACCATACTAGGCCACTACTCCATTGTCTCTCTTACTTTCTGCTATTGAATTCAGCTTACTAACTTACCTAAAGTGCAATAAAATTAAAAACAAAAGCTCTTGGAATTTCTTAAATACTACTGATCTCTTCATCTTTTGGAAGTGGAAGCAGAGGGAGTGGAGCATAGCTGGTAGTGTTCAATGGCTACTTCTGGTTCAGTACCTGTAGCTCCTAGCAATGCTCAGAAGACCCTGCAATGCTCAAGGATTGAATCTGGCCTCCTACAGGCCAACTATGCATTCTAGGCCTGCGAGCTGTCTCTCCAGCCCCAACTGTCCATGCCAGGACAGCTCTCTACTATCCTGCTCACTTTTTTTTTTTTTTTTAACTAAGGACACTCCTAATTCAGGACCTTTGCATTTATTTTCCCTCTACTTAGAATGTTCTTTCTCCCAAGACTATGTTCCCTAACTTTTAATGTGCTCATCGTTAAAGAATGCAGAAATAAAGGTACTACATTTCCTTGGAATGAATGACATGATATGGTTGTGAATCCTGGAAATAATAAGCACATTTTTGTTGATAAGAGAGCAGTCACTCTGAACACTAAGTGAAATCAGAAGGAAAAGAGACATGTTTGCAAAGTGTATATATTTATATATATATATGTATATATATGAAAGAATAAAGATTTAATAATATTCTGACATATTTGGAGGGCCACACCTGGTGTGGTCAGGCTTGGCTCCTGGTTCTATGCTCCTGGTGGGCCTGGGACACCAAATGGCGTGCAGGAGCATGAACTGCATGCAAGTTATGTCCCTGACTTGCTGTACTATCTTCTGGCCCAGTTTGAAATTTGAATATTTAGAAAGAACCAAAAATCACTACTGTGAGTTTCATAGTTTCAGTAAGAATCCAGATAAATATTGATACATGAAAGCAATAGAAACTAGTATGATATTGTGGCTGGAGAGATTAGCATAGCAGTAGGACGTTTGCCTTAAATGCGGCTGACATGGGATGGACCTGAATTTGATTTCCAGCATCCCAAATGGTCCCTCGAGCCAGCCAGGGGTGATTTCTGAGCACAGAGCCAGGAGTAACCTCTGAGTGCAGCTGGGTGTCCTCCCCCCCCAAAAAATAAAAAAACCTGATATGATAAATGTTGAAAAATAGGCTAATAAATAATAAAATAAGGAAAACAACATAAATTTCAAAAGTGCAACAATAATGGCAAAGAAGGAAAAATTAGTCTATCACTCTGGTATCTCAAAGATGTCTATAATTTAAATACTGATGATTGCTGTGAATACAGAAATAGCAAGAGTCTTCTCTAACTCAAATGAAACAAGTCCTCCTAATTTTATTTTATTCATTACCAGTATGATTTAGCATGCTTTACTGAACAACATAATTGCAATGTATAAAACATTTAGAACCTGAATGTGACCAATTACAATTTCAAACAACCAAGATAAGGAAAGTCACTAGATTGAAGCAAACGAATATGAGATGCTTAGAAAACTTATCAAGTAATGAAACATGAACAGCAAAAGAAAACAGGATGTGATGGAGAGAGACTGGACTTATGTAACTAACTTTCTATAGCTGCTTCTGGAAGATTTATTGAGGAGATATTAATGAAGCGATAGTCTTTTTTTTGGGGGGGGTATATCCAGCGGCGCTCAGGAATTACTCCTGGCTCTGTACTCAGAACTCACTCCTGGTAGTCTTGGGGGACCATATGGGATGCCAGAGAGAGAGAGAGAGAGAGAGAGAGAGAGAGAGAGAGAGAGAGAGAGAGAGAGAGATCTCAAGTAGCAAAATTGAGCATCTAGCATGAAAGCATGTAAATATGAGTAATTTGAGCTCTCTCCCTGGCCCCTTCTTTCTTTGTTTAAAGAGGGCAAATTCTACAAAGTGGACTTCTGCCCAAAAGGCATCATTGCCAGCTATACATCACAGTAACTACTGGACCACTTCCATTATCTATGACTCCATAAACATTTTATTTTACTTTATCTATATTGTATTTAAATGAATTTGATATCCAGAAAACCTTACCTTGTGAGGTTAATAAATGAAGATTTTTGTTACCCAGCCAGTATTCACCATTTTGTTGAACAAAATTTCCAAAACCATTTTCATAGTCACTCCAATTTCTAAAAAAAATTAAAAGCAAAGCTAATTTTAGCAAAATATGAACAGAATTTGCAATATACAAAGTATTCACCACCCTTTCATATCCAACCCCAAACAGTTTCTTCATTATATAATGTACTTTCACTATTCTTGTTTCCAGAGATTGAAATTTTGTTCAATTAAGAGATGTCGAAAAAAAAAAAAAAAAAGTTAGAGAGATTTCAGCTGGTCCGATGGCATGGTTTATCAGAACTTATAACGTTAGTATCACAAAAGTTGGTATATAACTCCCCAGTGCTCAATTTGACTGGCTTAAAAAAAAAAAGAGAGAGAGATGTCATAACACATGAAAAGGTTTGATTTGCTATAAAACTCACATTTGTTATTTATACTACATCTTTCTAAGTAGCACACCTGTTAAAATTCTCACTGCCATCAGATCGTCTCTGAATTACTGTCCATCCTCCTCCATCAGACATGTCACAAAAAACAGATAATTCAGTTGGGCTTCTGAGAGGTTTGATTTTGTAAAATCCACTGAGCTTGTATCCATCATTGAAAATCTCTGAACAATCTGCAATGAGATATTTAATATTTGTCACGTGCCTTGTTCTTATTTTATTTTTGGTTTTTGGGTCACACCCGGTGGCACTCAGGGGTTACTCCTGGCTCTATGCTCAGAAATCGTTCCTGGTAGGCTTGGGGACCATATGGTATGCCGGGATTCCAATCACTGTCCTTCTGCATGCAAGGCAAACACCCTACCTTCATGCTATTTCTCCGGGCCTATGTGCCTTGGTTTTTTTTTTGTTTTTTTTTTTTTTTTTTGGTTTTTGGGCCACTCCCGGCGATGTTCAGGGGTTATTCCTGGCTGTCTGCTCAGAAATAGCTCCTGGCAGGCACGGGGGACCATATAGGACACCGGGATTCAAACCAACCACCTTTGGTCCTGGATCGGCTGCTTGCAAGGCAAATGCCGCTGTGCTATCTCTCCAGGCCCATGTGCCTTGTTTTTAAAGGGAGCCTCTGAATGAGATTACTTAATACTAATAAAGATAATTAAACATATGGAATAGAAAACTGTACCTTAGGGACAGAGAGATAGTACAGCATAAAAGGTGCTTGCCTTGCATAAAATTAACCTTGGGTTTGATTCCCAGCATCCCATATGATCCCCTGATCCCTCCAGCAGTGATTCCTAAGTGCAGAGCCAGTGTGAGCACTGCTGGGTGTGGCCCCCAAACAAAAATAAACCAAAAAATGTAAGAAACCTGTACCTTCTACATTTCTAGAGGCTTTTGAAAAAAATCTTAATCCCTTCTTTAGTATCTTTGATTCTTTGATATGATTATAGAGGGGAAAGGTCTGAAATAAAATTATGGTCTATTATTTCTGATGTTTGTAGGGAATAATTTTAATCATATTTAATTTTAATTATAATTAAATATAAAATAATTAAAGACAATATATTATTAATGCTATATTATTAATATATCAATGATCCATATATTAAATATATAATTATAATTAATTAAATATAATTAAATACAATTTTTAACTATGTGCAATAAAATTAAGAAATTCCCACTTAAAATATACATATTTGTTTTTTGGGTCATAGCAGCCGGGCCCAGGAATTACTCCTGATTCTGTGCTTAGGGATCATTCCTTGAAGGGAACTGTATGGGATGCTGGAGATTGACTCTAGATCAGTCAAGTACAAAGCCAGCACCCTACATGCTATACTATTTCTCCACTCCCAAATTACAATATATTTAAATGAAATTTAATTGTTACACAGAATACTGGATTTTTTTCTCCTATAAAGTTAAAATAAAGTAAATTTATTAACCACAAAGAATATAGGTTTTCTGGATCTAAAGCAATGCAAACCCTTCTCAGTAGGTGGAAAGTAATTCAAACAGTAATCTTCATATTAGATTCATATTAGAATCTTATAAATCCCATCTCACCAGATATTCACTGTGCATGGAAATTAAAGAAACTGTTTTTATATTCCCAGATTTTGGGTGAGGCAGGACTAAAAATTCACAAGCTTCTGTTCTTCCTTTATTCCCTATAGTTCTTCCCATGGTATTTTTTTGTTTTGTTTTGTTTTTGATTCACATCTGGTGGTGCTCACACCTGGGGGTACTTCCCACACAGAGCTCTGAGATTGCTCCCAGAGGTACTCTGGAGAACTTGAGGTGCCAGAGGTCAAACCCTGGACTTCCTGTGTGAAAGTGTCTGCTTCAACTCTTTTCAGCTTTCTATCTGACCCCACCGTATGTCAACAAAAAATAATAACTGTTTAATAAGTCACTTGAAGATGGGGTTAAACTAACATTCACTGGTTCAGTGAATTTATTTATATAAACTAATCTGTATAGATTTAGAGAATATGGCAGGTGTGGATTTTACTAATTTTTAATCTCCCTAGAAAGCTGGTTTAGGACAATTGAACTAATTATCTACCATAAGGACATAGCCTTCCAGTCATAGACTTTTGAGTAAAATTGTTATAAATTAACATCACTGACACAGTTCACCATATAATTTTGTTAATTTCCTTTCTTTGAAAAATTATTGTTCTCTCTTTGATTAGATAATTGTATTCTTTAGAATAGTTTGAAATATTTATTTTTATTTTTTTTGCTTTCTTGCCAAATTGTCTCAGCTGTATTGCTACCATAGAATATTGTTCACATTATAAACATTGACTAGGCAATAGGAATTAGAAGAGAAAAAAATACTCTGAGGCCAAAGTGATACCATAGTGGGTAGGGGCATTTGCCTTTCACATGGCTAGCCCACCCACATCTGATCTCCAGCATCCTATATGGTTCACAGAGCCAGGAGTAATCCCTGAGCACCTGGTCGGTATGGCCCAAAAAACAAAACAAAACTACCAAATCTAAGATATTTCACAAAGCCCTCATTAGACTAATATCAATTATGTTGATTGTTTTGGTGAGAAATTCATCTTAATGACTATTTAAGTCTTAATCATATAATAATTTTAAAATGTAAAAGTCTAAGTGTTCTATTTTTGTTTGTTTATTTTGTTTTGGTCCATACCTGGCAGACCTCAGGGATTACTCTTGGCTTTTCATTCAGGAATTATTCCTAGCAGTGTTTGATGGTTTGTATGGGATGCCAAGTATCAAACTCATATCAGTCGCCTTCAGATCAAATGCCTTACCTACTGTACTATCGCTCCAGCCTCTAAAAGTCTAAATGTGCTTTAAGGGCCACAGAGATAGTATAGTGGATAGGACACTTGTCCTGCACATGGCTGACTGGCGGTCAATCCTGGCATCCTATATTGTCTTCTAAATCCCAGGAGTAATTCCCAAGTGCAGATACTGTAATAACTCTTGAGCACTGCTGGATATGGCCCCCAAACAAAACCAAACAAAAACAAAACAAAACAAAACAACAACAAAATTCCAAGTGTTCTTTATCTAGACTGGATTATTAAAAAGATCACATTTTAGCAATTCAAAAAGGAAAATAATGATCCAAACTAGGCCAATGTTCAAACGACTTACATCATATCAAGTATTTTGCACAAAGATTTTTACTAAATAACTAACTTTAACCTTTTTAGGAAAGGATCTGGCTGTTTATATTTATTTGTGTTTTTTTTTTTTTGGGGGGGGAGTCACACCCGGCAGTGCTCAGGGACTACTTCTGGCTCTACACTAAGAAATCGCCCCCAGCAGGCTTGGGGACCATATGAGATGCCGGGATTCGAACCACCGTCCTTCTGCATGCAAGACAAATGCCTAACCGTTGTGCTATCTCTCTGGCTCCTGGCTGTTTATATTTAATCTCCTATCAAAGAGCTAGAAAGTAAAAGCTCAAAAGTTTTGGAATATTTTTCCAGAGAAATATGGAAATGATCAACTATTTGCTTCTGTAAAAGTATGTAAATATGAAGTTTTTTAGCCAATACTTTCAAATTTCTATTTGTCTTATGCCAATAGTGAGTGTGTTCTGTTTAAGTTTTTTTCCTTCACAGTAGAAAATGCAATACACATTTTCTCTTCAAATCCAGGGGAATGGCTTCAACTGGTAAAACTAAAGCAACAAATAAATATCAAAAAGTGTTCAAATCTTAATTGCTAATAAAATGAGAAATCTGTCTTGTGTAAAGTGACTTATGATGTGATAGCAAGAATTCCAAGCAATGGGGGTTTAAAATATTAACTAGATATTTAAAAGTATTTTTTAAATGTTTCCACCCACTTACTTCCTAAGGAATAGGCAGGAAAAGAGTAGGATTATATCTCAATGCTAATGGTAATTAAAGAAAAAGAAAATTCCTGGCTACTTACATAATACTAGATTAAGGCCAATGCTTCCTTCTCTTTTTGACAAACATTGCATTAAAATGGGTAAAAACTTTCCCTGATCTTTCTGAACGTGAACCATGTTGAAAGGCTGAGTGTATATAGTTCATAAAGTAACATGAAAGTCTGCCCAACAGATTTTTTTTTCACTTGCCTCAGAATGATGTCTGAGATCCAAAGCTGAGAACAAAGTGTCCCACATTCTAAAATATCAGACAGATAAGCACAACTTTAGCAACCACTCTACAAAGGGCATATTGGGAAATTTCAGAACTGCCCCTATTAACTGTCATTCTCTAAGATCTAGCACAAGTAAGAATATCCATTTTCTTTACTAATATTTAACACAGTATTAGAAATACAAACCACTGCAGTTAAGCAATAAATAAATAAATAAATAAATAAATAAAAAGGACTCAAATCAGAAAAAAATAAACACATTACTACTCTCTAGCCTTCCAGGAGCATAAAAATATTAATAATTTTTATTTTGACCAAAGTGGATTACAAATCATTCACAGTAGTATTTCAGGTACATAGTGACATTGAATCTGGGGCATTCCCACCACCAATGTTGTCCTCCCTCCACCCTGTTCCCAGCCTGCATCCCATATGGCCCCTCCTTGTACTACAGCTGCTAGTGGTCCCTTCTGTGTCTAGCCTGTTGTAGATTGGGTATCATTTCTGTTGTAGTTGGCTTTGGATTTGGTGTTCAAGTCTGATCAGTTTTATTTCTACTCAATGTTCATACGACTGTTTGGTCTTGGTGTCCTACATTATTTTCCCCTCAATTTGAGAGGCAGAACAAGATGGTTCAAGTTATGTATTTCTGTTTGAAGGTAAGAGGAAAAAAAAAAAAGAAAAGAACAAAAGGGGCGGGGCAAAATTCAAACAAGCAAAAAAAATGGGAGGGGTCCTTCTAGAGACTATAAATATCACTTTAAGAAAAGAAAGGGAAAAAGGAAGAAAAACATAAAAATAATACAAGAAAATCAAACCCAAAATAAAACAAAACAACAACAACAACAAAAAACAACAAAAAACCTGACAAGCACCATAGCAATACTGACAACCGCCCGACACTAACCACGATCTTGAAATAGAGACGAATCAAAGCACAGGTAAAAAAAAAAAAAAGCAATAAAGGGAAAAGAAAAGAGAATGCAAAGGGGGAAAATAAAGAAAAAAGAAAAAACTCAGGCAACAACCTTTACAAAAAAAATTAAAGAAAAAATTTAATTTGTGCTCTATATATATATATATATTTTGCATAGGCACAGTAAAAATTGGAATTGGGGAGATTAGAAAGGGAATTCCCCTGGCCTCCAGGAACAATTTCTGAACACAGAGCCAGGAATAACCCCTAGAGCCACAGGGTATAGCCCCAAAACCAACCAACCAGACAAATAAAACAAAAAAAAACAACTAGGTATTATCCCCATTTTACAATTGAGAACATGGAAGCATAATGAACTTAAATATCACAATATCTGGGAACAGCCCAAGGGTTAAAGAACAGATGACTAGATAAAGAAACTGTGGTATGTGCCGGAGAGATAGCTTGGAGGTAAGGCGTTTGTCTTTCATGCAGGTCATCAGTTTGAATCCGGCTTCCCATATGGTTCCCCATGCCTGCCAGGAACAATTTCTGAGCATAAAGCCAGGAGTTTCACCTGAACACTGCCGGGTGTGACCCAAACACCACACACACCACACACACACACAACACACCACACACACACACACACAAAAGAAAGAAACTGTGGTACATATATACAATGGAATACTTGTCAGCTATAAGAAAAAATAAAAAAAGCAATTTGTGACTACAATTACATAGATGGTCTGTAGAGTATCATGTTGAGTGAAAATAGTCAGAAGGAGAGGAATGGACACAGAATGATCCCCTTCAAATGTGGCATATGTAGTAACAGTAAAGAAATAACAAATACTCAAAGGGAACAGAAACTGAGAACTGTTTTTTAATAGGAAGTATGAAGGGGAGATCATGATGAAAGGAAGTTGACACTCTGGTGTGGGAACTAGTGTTGAAATGTTTAATTTGGGGCCCGGAGAGATAGCACAGTGGCATTTGCCTTGCAAGCAGCCGATCCAGGACCAAAGGTGGTTAGTTCGAATCCCGGTGTCCCATATGGTCCCCCGTGCCTGCCAGGAGTTATTTCTGAGCAAGACAGCCAGGAGTAACCCCTGAGCGCTGCCGGGTGTGACCCAAAAACCAAAAAAAAAAAAAAAAAAAAATGAATAAGTAAATTATCCATCCCTGCCAAAGAGCAAGGTGGGAAACTGGAAACAATGGGGGAGGGAATGTTTGATAGGATTTGGTAGGTATTAGAACATTGAATGCCAGAAATAACTGTAATATGAACAACTTTGTTAAACACAATGCTTAAGTAAAGAAAAAATATTTTAAAGTGGCTGGTTGGCAGGTCAGTTCATAAACTAAGATAGAAATTCAATAGAGGGCCCGGAGAGATAGCACAGCGGTGTTTGCCTTGCAAGCAGCCGATCCAGGACCAAAGGTGGTTGGTTCAAATCCCGGTGTCCCATATGGTCCCCGTGCCTGCCAGGAGCTATTTCTGAGCAGACAGCCAGGAGTAACCCCTAAGCAATGCCAGGTGTGGCACAAAAACCAAAAAAAAAAAAAAAAAATTCAATAGAGAAATTATAGTATATTTTGACAGTAATTGGAGTGGACAAATGAACAGTGTCAGGTAAAAATAAAAGTGAAAATTGTCATGATCTGGGGCTAGCACAATAAACAAAGAGAGGAGGACGTTTGTCTTACATGCAGCCAACCCAGGCTCGATCTCCAGCATCCCAAATGGTCCCCTCAAGCCTGCCAGGGGAGATTTCTGAGCACAGAACCAGGAATAATGTCTGAATGCCACATGGTCTGGCCAAAACAAAACAAAAAAAAAGTGATGATGCTTCTTGTTATTGCAACAGAAAAAGTTCTTTAGCAGAACCTTAAGAGATCACATGATTACAGAAACACTTATGAGAACAAAGACAGATTTTAACCTGTGTATTGCCTCTGGCTTCCAAGGTCAAAGATACTAGTTTCCTCTCCTTGATCCAGGAACTGGATTTCCTTCTCATGCAGAAGCTGTGCCAGCCTGACCTGTTGTTGTTTTACTCGGTTCTCAAGCCTGCGGACTTGGGCTCTGAGCAATGCCTGCTCCTGGAGACAGTTCTCAAGAGCCTGCAAAATAAAGTTTATCTCTTATTCAGAGGAAATAAGTATTTCCAATAAACTGGATACATTAATGATTAATGTGGTCCTCCCACCAACTCCTATTTTAAAATGTTATTCTATGCAGAAAGCAGCTTGCAAATTCTAATACTATTTGTTATTTGAAGAATAAGAAAGTATAGCTTGAGACAGAGAGATAGTACAGCAGGTAAGACACCTTCCTTGTATCAGATAACCCAGCTTCATCTTTGAAGTCTTGAGCCTTGCAAGGATCAATGATCTCAGAGCCAGAAGTCCTGACCTTAGCACAGTTAATTGTGAGGAAGGAAGGAAGGAAGGAAGGAAGGAAGGAAGGAAGGAAGGAAGGAAGGAAGGAAGGAAGGAAGGAAGGAAGGAAGGGAGGAAGGGAGGAAGGGAGGAAGGGAGGAAGGGAGGAAGGGAGGAAGGGAGGAAGGGAGGGAGGGAGGGAGGGAGGGAGGGAGGGAGGAAGGGAGGGAGGGAGGAAGGGAGGAAAGGAGGAAAGGGAGGGAGGGAGGAAAGGGAGGGAGGGAAGGAAGGAAGAAGGGAAAGGAAAAAGTTAAAACTCAGGAATAACCCCTGAGCACTGCCAGGTGTGACCCAAAAAAAAAAAAAAAAAAAAACCAAAAAAAAAAAAAAAAAGTTAAAACTCATTTTGGTATCAGAGCAATAATACAATGGGTGAGGTCTTTGCTTTAAGTTCAATTTATCATTTATTTAAACTTTTTAATAAAATGGAGGCTGGGCTAGCAAGGTAGTACAGTACATAGGATGCTGGCCTTAAACTAAGTCTACTTGGGTTCTATACCCAGTACCACATATGGCCTCTTTCATGGTGTGGTCCTAAACCAAAAAATGAAAAAAATAAATGAAATAACCACAAAGGAGTTTATCATCCCATATCTAATCTTTTTTTTTAATATAATTTTTATTTTGATCATAGTGGCTTACATATTGTTGACAATATTTTAGGTACATATTTACATAAAATCAGGGGGGCTTCCCATCCCCAAATTGTCCTCCCTAACCCTCCGTTTTTGTCCTACCTCCCATTTCCTCTTCCCTCCCCCTCAGGGCGGCTAGAATATATGGTCCCCTCTGTATCTAACCTACTACTTAGTAGTCTTGCATCAGTTTGGTCTTGCTGCCTCCCTTATTTCCCCCTGTAAGTGGGGGCAGGGCTAGCTAGTTCAAGTTACGTGGTTTTGCCTGAAAAAGAGAAAGTAAATAAACTGGGGTAAGGGTCTAATACCCCGAAAATGGGTAGAATCCTTCTAGAGGTTCTCATCATCAATTTGGGAAGTGAATGAGAACAAGAAGGTGAAACACTCCACCAGTACCAAAAGAAGTGTCAAATATCCAGTGAGGACTCCAGTTATATCGATAGGCACCACAAAAAACAGATTAAAAATAATAATAAAAAAAATAAGAAACAAACAAACAAACAAAAAAAACAAAACACGCCGTGGTCTTGAAATAAGAAACATGGCGTAGCACAAAACGAAAGAAGAGAAAGGAAGAGAGAAAAAAAAAATAAGAATAATTGGGGACAACAATTTCAATAATTACATCCAAACAGAGAAATCGACCAAAATAGCTAGGTAAATAAACATAATAATAACGATAATAAATGAAGGTAAGATATATATATATAAAATGTCCAAGGTTTTGTGTTTTTTGTATTTTTGTTTTTTTCCCTCCTGCCCTGGCACAGTAAATATTGGGGTTATTCGAAAAGGAATTCACTTGCCCTATGCGCATATCTAATCTTTTTGTCTCCAGGTTAACCCCTGAGCGTCACCGGGTTTGCCCCACCCCACCCCACCCCCCAAAAAAGAGAAGAAACTCAGCTTCAAAACTGAAAATCATATAGGAAGGAAGGAAGAAGGGGTGGCAGAAGTCCCTTCCTTTGTTTTCCAGGTCTAAGGAATCTAAATCTCAAGACTGTTCTTTGTTCTCGGTATTAATGTTCTCTTCTTTATTTGTTGTTGGGCTGTATCTAGAAGTACTTAGGGTTTTTCCTGGCTCAGTACTAAAAATTTACTCCTGTTGGCACTCAGGAGAAAAATATGCAATGCCAGATACTTAATCAAGCTCAACCACAGGAGGACATGCACTCCAGCCTGTTGAGCTGTAGCTTTGGCCCTTCCTGGTTAGGGCCAGAAAGATAATATAAGAGATAAGGTGCTTGCTTTGTGTGCAGCTGACTCCAGCATTGTATACGGTCGCCAGAACAGCCAGGGAGCTCTCCTGAGCACAAATCAGTAAAAGGCCCTGACCACCAACTGGTTTAGCCCCAAAATACAAACCCTCACCCCCCCCCCCAAATAAGAGCTACTTCTTAAGCCACATCAATTTGAAAAACTGAAAAGCAAGTACATTGTATCGATGGTTCCTGGTTGCTTTTCAATTGTGTTACTGGAATTGGTTGTGATATTGAAAACATAGTGGACTATGTAATTTAAAAATAACTGAATGGATGGGGCCGTCGAGGTGGCGCTAGAGGTAAGGTGTCTGCCTTGCAAGCGCTAGCCAAGAAAGGACTGCTATTCCATCCCCCGGTGTCCCATATGGTCCCCCCAAGCCAGGGGCAATTTCTGAGCATCAAACGGGTGTGGCCTCCCACCAAAAAAAAAAAACAAAACAAAACAAAAAAATAAAAAATAAATAACTGAATGGATAATAAAGTTTTAGTACACCTATTTAAAATTAGAAGTTTCGGGGCTGGAGAGATAGCACAGTGGCATTTGCCTTGCAAGCAGCCAACCCCAGGGCCTAAGGTGGTTGGTTCAAATCCTGGTGTCCCACGTGGTCCCCCGTGCCTGCCAGGAGCTATTTCTGAGCAGATACCCAGGAGTAACCCCTGAGCACTGCTGGGTGTGGCCCAAAAACAAAACAAACAAACAAAACAAACAAAAACAAATAAAACTAGAAGTTTCCTTTCTCTCAAAACTTTGGATATATAAGCATTTCTTACACTTTATGTATAAAAGGAGAAAGACAGGATTCATTGTAATTGTTCATATGATCAGTTTTACTCACACTGATAATATCCAATATTTGAAAAACTTGCAGTCTATTTTAATACTAAGACAGTTCTACATTTCTGAAACAGGGATGTGGCTCAAATCTTTGATGTGTGAGGCACTGGGTCTGAACTCCGACATCCCTCCCCCAAATTCCTAATAATACACAACTACCCAAATAATTACTTTAATTGGGAGTGTCGGTGGCAGGCTGCTGGCTTTGTGCTCAGGGGTTTCTCTTGGTGGTGATTGAGAGAACATATACAGTGCAGGGGATTGAAACAGGGTTGACTGCTTACAAATTAAGTTCATTAACCCTGTATTATCTCTTCAGACCCAACTCCTATAATTTAAAACATATTTACTTATGTTTTATGAAAATTGTTACTTAAAGAAATAATTTTTTTTTTTTGTTTTTGGGCCACACCCGGCAGTGCTCAGGGGTTACTCCTGGCTGTCTGCTCAGAAATAGCTCCTGGAAGGCACGGGGGACCATATGGGACACCGGGATTCGAACCAACCACCTTTGGTTCTGGATCGGCTGCTTGCAAGGCAAACACCGCTGTGCTATCTCTCCGGGCCCTTAAAGAAATAATTTAAGAGCACTTGATAAATGGTTATTATATGCTAGTTGCTTTCACAACGAGTTTTCGGTTTATTTCTTCAAGATTTTTCATTGAGCATTATTATATATTTTGTGCAAAATAAAAGAAAACTTCATAGTCTGGGACACAGCTCAGGACATGCCTTTATTGAATGAGGCCCTGGACAAAACTCAGGTAAGAGCAGGCATTCTCAATGAAAGAATAATTTTTTCAATCTTATTTTATTAAAACAATTGTGATCTACAGAGTCCTTCATAGTTGAATACTGAGTCCTTCATAGATTTACAATGAATCAGGGACCTTCCCACCAACAGTGTCAATCTCCCTCCACCAATGGACCCAGAGTGCATCTTATACCACCACTCTTCGCTCTTGGCCTGCCAGTGTAACAGGCCCTTTTAAGTTTAGATTGTTAATGTTTAGGTCCCTTGATTCTATTATCATTAATTTTGGCTGGGATATTTAGTTCTGTCCTTATTTATTTCCCTGCCAATGCATCTTAGACCACTTGGTCCCTGGCCCTCAGCCTAATGAAAGAATTATTTTCAGGACACACTTACCCAACTTACACTGCTCATTACCAGTATAGTAGTAACCAGAATAAAACTGAACAGCTTCGTCATTTTTCTCAACCTGCAAGAACAAAAGGAATTTAATAAACTTAGTACTTTAAATTTTTTATGAAAACAAATTAGGGTCTAGACCCAAATTGCTTCAGAGGATGCAGTTCCACACCAACTCTAGGCTGAGTTGCTGAGATAGTCTCCTTAGGTCTGGAAATGCCTGAAAGGGTCAGAGAGGATGCTTTGCATGTAAAAGTGATACCTGATGGTGGAGGGGTGGAGAGTCAGTTAACTAGTTGAACTAGTTAATCTGTCATTTTGTCTCCAGTCAAAACAAATAATGGCATGGCTAAGTATGGAAGAAAGCTTTAGATGAAAAAAGCCCCAGCCAGGCAATACTCTCTTTATCCCCCTCACCTGTACCAATACAAAGACAGGACAGCAGGAATATTACCCACATGCATGTGGCCAAGGCTAGAGACTAAGGAAAGCTAAGGGAAAAGAAGCTACAGAGAGTACTGTCCTAGAGAAGCCTAGCAACAGATTACAGAGCAGTAAGTCCTAGAGAAGGGACATAGTGACAGGGTTCCAATTGTAGATTTTACTCAGGAAAGTATACACTGGATAGAGAATAACATGGGGATAAGACAGAGCTATCATACAGTTGAGACAAGCAGACATAGACAGCAAGAGACAGGAATTACATTGGACTTCAAGGAACAGGATGTGTGGTGTCATACACTATTTAAGAAAAAGAAGCCTAGATATTGAGTATGGACTAGACTTCTACTTGAACTGTACAATAAACTTTAATATCTTAAGCATACAGATTTTATATGCAAATATTTCATACTATTCTTAAGAGCCCATGAGTGCAGGAATAATCCACTGTGGTGCTAGTAGGAGCCCCTGGTCCATTCTCCATCTCCACAGGTCCTTCCTATACTACTGGATGTGCCTCAAAAATTTATTTTTCTCTTCTTTATTAATTTTTTTTGGTGAGAGGATAGTTTAGACCACATCCAGTGATACTCAGGATTTACTCTTGGCTCTTTGCTCAGAAGTCATTGCTGGCCAATCTCTCAGGGTTCCAAGGATTCAACCAGGGGCAGCCTCATGCAAGGCAATTTCCCTACACACTCTACTATCTCTCTGGACGCCCACAAAAAAAGTTCTTCTGACTTTCTAAGCCTCCTCACATTAAATAAGAGAAAGAGATATAGCCCCACTTTTCCTTCTCCAGTGAATCTCATTCACTACTGAAATGGTTATGATTTACATAAAATAATTTCATAATAAGTTTTTTATATGGTAGAAATGAATTCTCACAAAAATCTTTTGAAAAGAAAAGCTTTTCTTTTTAGTCTGGAAGCATTGAGAAAATCTTCAATCAATTTATAATGCTAGCTTTCTTTGAAGCCTCTTGAGAAAGAGGTAACTATCACTGGGCTCTGGACCAGGCATTCTTTTAATACATTTTATGAATGTTAAATTCTTATCTGAAGAATTGCTTTTGCTCTCACTTAAAATACATCCTACATTAGATCTCCAAAGGTAAATGCAGTCTTTGTTCAATCTGAATTGGAATTCTCAGGAGACCAACACAAGATAAATGTTTCATCTCTTCCTAATTTACAGCAAATAACAAATTTGTCCCTTCTTAAGAGAATCCTGTTTGTCAGATATATATAAACCTAAAACTTGTTTTTAAGTGAGAAAGTGACAAAACATTCTGCATGACTGAACAAGCATAGCTGCTTCAAGAAAGCAAAGCTAGGGAGGAAAAAAGAAAATGAAGGACAATGTAAATTAAATAGATACATATATACTTTGTATATATAAATATACTATATACAATATATACACATATAATACAATATATACTATTTGTAGAATATATACATATATACTATATACATGTAAATATATAAAATTTACATAATACATTTTAAAAGTAGATGGTTCCAGATCACCTATAAGAAGAAAATTATTAGTTCCTGGGGTTGGATTGATAGTATAGCATAGCTGGGTTTGATAATTGGATTCCCTTATGGTCCCCCAAGTCTGCCAGGAGTTATTTCTGAGAGTAGAGCTAGTAGTAAACCAGAACACCATCGGTGTCAGGTGTGACAAAAAGAAAAAAAACCCATAAAACCAACAACCCCAAAATTATTAATTTCTTCACTCTGACCCCATGCTGTATACACTGATTAGATCCACAAAATAAAGTTTATGTGCCAGCAATGGTCCAGGGAATTTTCATTTGGTTCATTCTCTACATATTTTTTCTTTATTTACAGTTAGTTATTTCTACTTTCATTGGCCCCTGCTTATTTGCTTAGAAAAAGATTTTTAAAGGCAAAGGCTGCAACTTGCTTATTTTTGTGGCTTCCATATTTGATAACCCAGATTGCAACTCTGTTATCAGTTGTGGCCTTAGCATAAAATATTTCCCAGAAGGTGAAATATTGCTGAGGGACAAAATTGAGAAGAAAAATGTCACCAACAGAGTTGGCTGGATGGAGGGTGAGGGATGGGGACATTGGTGATGAGAAATGTGTACTGGTGAAGGGATCGGTGTTGGACACAGCATGATTGAAATTCAATTATGAATAACTTTGTAATTGTATCTCATGATAATTCAATTAAATAATTTATATTATTAAATAAAAAGGTGCAGCCTGTTTGCAGACATACTTCCTCCTTCCTCCTTCCATCAGGCTTCTCCTCTTGAGGAAAACAAGCAAGAGAGAATGAGAGGCTGTGAAGGTGATACAACTGGTACAGAACAAGCTTTACATGTGCCAAAGTTCTGGGTCTGATCCCGCGCCAACATGCCCACCACTGGGTGTGGCTCTGGTGACCTCCCAAGTAAAACAGGACAGAGTATTCCTGCATCTCTCACTCCAAGAGAAACTTTTAGTTGGATTGAACTTTTAATTAATTGGATTGAATTTTTCAGAACGAAAGGTCCAAGTCAAAGGGAGAGGAGAAAGCACCTAGCATTCAAGATCAATGACATAAAAGGTGATGAAAGAGAGAGAGAGAGAGAAGGAGGGAAGGAAGGAAGGAAGGAAGGAAGGAAGGAAGGAAGGAAGGAAGGAAGGAGGAAGGAAGGAAGGAAGGAAGGAAGGAAGGAAGGAAGGAAGGAAGGAGGGAAGGAAGGAGGGAGGGAGGGAAGGCAGGCAGGAAGGAAGGAAGGAAGGAAGGAAGGGAGGGAGGGAAGGAGGAAGGGAGGGAAGGAAGGAGGGAGGGAGGTAAGGCAGGAAGGAAGGAAGGAAGGAAGGAAGGAAGGAAGGAAGGAGGGAGGGAGGTAAGGCAGGAAGGAAGGAAGGAAGGAAGGAAGGAGGGAGGGAGAGAGGGAGGGAGGGAAGGAAGGAAGGAGGGAGGGAGGGAAGGAAGGAAGGAAGGAAGGAAGGAAGGAAGGAAGGAAGGGGAGGGAGGGAGGGAGAGAGGGAGGGAGGGAAGGAAGGAAGGAGGGAGGGAGGGAAGGGGAAGGAAGGAAGGAAGGAAGGAAGGAAGGAAGGAAGGAAGGAAGGAAGGAAGGAGGGAGGGAGGGAGGGAAGGAAGGAAGGAAGGAAGGAAGGAAGGAAGGAAGAAGGGAGGGAGGGAGGGAGGGAGGGAGGGAGGGAGGGAGGGAGGGAAGGATAAATATGGGAAGGAGGCAAAGCCCAAACCCAGGCTCTGGTCGGCCTGGAAAGCAAGGTGGAGGGGACCGGCTAGTTCGCAGCTCCCCAGCCGGTGAGTCATGCGGGCCAGTGCTGCTTACATTCTCCGAAGGTCAGAGGCAGTCTGGGTATGGGAAGGATGGGGGGCACAATGGATGTCGGGAACGTCATTGTTCGGTAAGGGTGAGAAGCTCAGGCACAGTAACCTCCGTCCAGCACTGGACCTCCCATACTATGCTCATCCAGCCACTTTCCTAGCTCGCACACCCAATACAGAAGATCATGAGAATCTGACACTGTGGGATTCTCCAATTAAGAGCCTGTCCTTGCCTGTTCCTCCTCCAGAGAAATTCACCTGTTATCTGCCACCTGACTATGTACAGAAAAGGTATCACAAAATTTTGTTTCTTTCAAGTGTCTCTTTTTGTGCAGAGCCATTTCCAGTTCTATCCTGTCTATACATAAGTAATGGTCTACAGAAAACACTTTTCACAATCAAATGTTCTATCTTAAGACATGAAGCATGAAGCTATAATTAATTAATTTACCATGAAGTATACAATTTACCTATAATGACTGCCCTTTTTTCAACACAGAGAACAACAGCAACAAAAAAGGTAATAGGCAAATTGCAAAAATAAATGGGCCAAGAAATGAGATAAGCATGGAACACCTACTACAGAAAGCTCATTACAGAAAAGCTCAAATAAGCATCCTTAAAATCATCTCCACCCTCTCCACAGTAATTTCTAATTGATAAAACAATATAGAAATTATTCGGAGAGAGTTGGTCACATCCAGCTGTGCTCAGAGCTTACTCCTAGTCCTTTGGTTAGGATAACTCCTAAAGGTACTAGGGAGAATAAATATGGTGCCAGAAATGAAACCAAATTTGGCTGCTTGAAAGGTAAGCACCCAAGCTACAGTGCTATCTCACCTTGCCAGAATATTTGTTTTGGGGCCACATTTGGCAATGCTCAGGGTTTACTCCAGGATAAGTGCTCAGGAGTGACCTCTGGTGCCCAAGGAACTATGTGGTGTCAGTGATCAAACCTAAATCAATAGGAAGCAAGGCAAGTGCCTTAACCCCTGTACTATAGCTGGACTGTTTTTCTTAATTTTATTTTTATTTTTGGGACCTCAGGTGGCATTATTCAGGGTTTTCTCCTGGCTCTGTGCTCAGGGAATGCTCTAGCAAGCTCAAGGAATCCTATGTTATGCCCAGGATTGAAGCAAAGTTGGCCACACATAATGCAAGATCCCTTCCCATTTTGTCTTTCCAGTTCCTGGCACTTCAAAAAAAAAATTCTAAGTAGCATCTAGCCTCTTTATTAAAAATACTTTTTATTTTTTGGCTTTTGGGCAGTACTGTGAGGGAGGTCCTTCCTATTGAACTTGGGTGAACCAAACTATTTCAGGGATTTGACCTCATAATCCCACATACAAAAAGCCAGCTCCCCAGCTATCTGATAGCTATTTGAGCTATCTCCTAGGTCCCGAATAATATTCTTTGAAATGCAAAAAAAAAAAAAAAACCCCACAGTAAAAACACTGTACTAAAGAACCATCATTGCCCTAAACTTTGTGTTTTCAAAGGTTAATGTCATGGGTTCAAATTAAGCAAAATTATGTACTGAAATTATTGTACTGAATTATTCTGATCCTGGTGGCTCATATTTCTTTTGTCCAGGAGTGCATGGGAGGACTTGTCATTGCCATTGGTCATCTTTCAAGACTCCATTTATTAAAGAGATTCCAGAGGATAAATTCTTTCTTTTTCTTTTTCTTTTTTCTTTTTTTTGGGGGGGGGGTCACACCCAGCAGCACTCAGGGGTTACTCCTGGTTTTGTGCTCAGAAATTGCTCCTGGCAGGCTGAGGGGTCCATATGGGATGCTGGGATTCAGACCAATGACCTTCTGCATGAAAGGCAAACGCCTTACCTCCATGCTATCTCTCCGGCCCCCAGAGGATAAATTCTTATTTCAATTATAACTTATACTGGCTACGCAAGGAATGAAAATATCATTTTCACTTTCAAATACTATGGCTGATCTGTGTGTTCTAGTGTTCTGAAATAGTCATCTAATTGCTTTCAGATTAAAAAAATCTCAGAAAGAGAAAGCTCCTAGATGTGGTATTTAGATTATAATTTATACACTATGTCATGCTAAATTGATCACCCTTAAAATAATTCCTGAGGGGGCCGGGCGGTGGCGCTGGAGGTAAGGTGCCTGCCTTACCTGCGCTAGCCTAGGAGACGGACCGCGGTTCGATCCCCCGGCGTCCCATATGGTCCCCCAAGCCAGGAGCGACTTCTGAGCGCATAGCCAGGAGTAACCCCTGAGCGTTACCGGGTGTGGCCCAAAAACAAAAAAAAAAAAAAAAAAAAAAAAAAAATAATTCCTGAGAATATCTTAAGTTCTTTCAAATATTTTAGTGTTCTCATTTGAAATTTTTACCATGTACAATATTGAGGAAATGCTTAGGTTTTAAGAAACTTGCTTTAAGAATCCAGTTGGACCAAAAAGAGAGTACAGAGGTTACGGTGTTTGCCTTGCAAAATGCTCACCTCTTTTTAATTCCTGGCACATCATGGTCCCCAAGCACTAAATACAGAGCTAGGAGTATCCCCCTTTCCCAATCCAGTCATCAAGTCTGCTGAGAATCCAACTTTCTCAGAAGGTTCTGTGCATGAAAAGCTTGTGAGAGACCCAGCTTGATCCTCTGGCATTTCCTAGCCCACTGAGCACTGCCAGGAATTAATAAACCCAGGTCAACAAGCCCATGATAACCTCTAAATGCCATTGGATGAGACCCATACACAAATAAGAAAAAAAAGGCTGATCTTCATCTTTGATCATAATAAGGCAATATAACTGAAATCTGCTTATAGTACACATTTCTTTCCTCACTATGTAATGAGTAGCATTTGTTACTCTCTTGACATTAAGTTGTATTCTTTCACAATGTTTTTGCTTTGGTCTTTTCAAAACTGATTTATTATAATAAAGTTAAAATAGATTGTAATTAGGCCAGAGAAATAGGAATGAGTGTGTGTTTTACAGGTAGCAAGGCCCACATGGCTGCCAGAGAACCACCTAGAGTGACCCTGGAACAAAGTAAGCAACACCCCAGTGCAGCACTGCCAGGTGTATCTCAAAAAAAAAAAAAAAGTACAATAGTTTATTGAGAGTGGAGTGATAGTACAGCAGGTTAAGCATTTGACTTATATGCTGCTGACACAGGTTTGATATCTATATGGTTCCCTGAGCCTGCCAGGAGTGATTTCTGAGTGCAGAGCCAGAAGTAACCCCTGAGTGCTACAGGGTGTGGCCAAAAAAATCGAAAAAAAGTAAAATAGTTTGCAAGTAACTATTTTATGTTTTTTTTAATAAATAAATTATTTGGCATAAATGTTCCTAAGACTATAATATATGATATATAATGCACTATCTAAAACCTTTTGCTTAATTAAAGTTGACTAAATTTGGGGGGTCACACCTGGCAATGTTCAGGGATCAACCCTGGCTCTGCACTCAGGAATTACTCCTGGGAGACCATATGGAATGCCAGGGATCAAACCTGGGTCATATATGTACAAGGCAAGTGCCTTACTTGCTATACTATCATTCTAACCCCCAAATTAGAATCTTTACCTTCAAATCTAATAAAATTAATTAAATTAATTAATCAATTGAACTAATCAACTTCATTAATTAAAATTTAAATTTCTTTTTTTTTTCTTTTTTTTTTTTTTTTTGGTTTTTGGGTCACACCTAGTGACGCTCAGGGGTTACTCCTGGCTATGCGCTCAGAAGTCGCTCCTGGCTTGGGGGACCATATGGGACGCTGGGGGATCGAACCGAGGTCCGTCCAAGGCTAGTCCAAGGCTAGCGTAGGCAAGGCAGGCACCTTACCTCTAGCGCCTAAAATTTAAATTTTAACCTTTAAATTTAAGGTAAAATTTTACCTTTTGAGGGGCCGGGAAGGTGGCGCTAGAGATAAGGTGTCTGCCTTGTAAGCTCTACCAAGGAATGGACCACGGTTCGATCCCCCGGCGTCCCATATGGTCCCCCCAAGCCAGGGGCGATTTCTGAGCACATAGCCAGGAGTAACCCCTGAGCGTCAAATGGGTGTGGCCCAAAAAACAAAAAACAAAAAAATTTTACCTTTTGTTTCTGTTTTGTTTTGTTTTTGTTTTGGGGCCACACCCATTGACACTCAGGGATTGCTCTTGGCTATGCATTCAGAAATCGCTCCTGGCTTGAGGGGACCATATGGGACATCTGAGTATCCAACTGAAGTCTGTCCTAGGCTAGTGCTTGCAAGGCAGACGCCTTACCTCTAGTGCCACTGCTCCAGCCCCAAAGTTTACCTTTTAATTTAAATTTAAAAGTTAAAAATTCTAATTTTGATAACTGCAAAGTCCTGCACTTGATATATTTAAAAACACAATTACAGGGACTTGATATTTAAAAACAATTACAGGGACTGGAGCAATAATAGTACAGTGAATAGTACAGTATCAGACCCAGGTTCAGTCTCTGGTATTCCATATGGTATCCCATATAGATCCCTAGATCTATAAATGATCAAGAAATGTTCCATGAGTACAGAGCCAGGAATAAGCCTTGAGCAGGGTTGGGTGAGGCCCCCTCAAAACCTAAATTAAGTAAATAAACAAATACACAATAACTGGGATAGAGAGATAGTTCAATGGGCTATAGTATATGCTTTGCAGAAAAATCTAGGGTTTCCCCACCACCAGGGAGTGAGCACTAAGCCAGGAGTTGCTTGAGCATGGCCCTGCTCAAAAACAATACAAATTAAAAATTAATAGATAAATTTTGTTTTGTTTTGTTTTGTTTTGGGGCCACACCCGATGGCAGTCAGGTGTTACTCCCGGATCTGCATTCAGATATGCTCCTGGCAATCTCAGAGCAACGAGATGCCTAGGATCAAACCCGGGTCTGTCCTGGGTCAGCTGCATGCAAGGCAAGCGCTCTACTGCTATGCTATTGCTCTGGCTCTGAATAGATAAATTAAAAAAAAAAAAAACAACTTCAAAACAAAAGTACATTAGTGACTTGCTTTAAAAAAAATAGTAGGGCCGGAGAGATAGCATGGAGGTAAGGCATTTGCCTTGCATGCAGAAGGATGGTGGTTCGAATCCCGGCATCCCGTATGGTCCCCCGAGCCTGCCAGGAACAATTTCTGAGCATAGAGCCAGGAGTAACCCCTGAGCGTTGCCGGGTGTGACCCAAAAACTAAAAAAAAAAAAAAAAAAAAAAAAAAAAAAAAAGATTATTTGGGGCCGGGTAGGTGGCGCTGGAGGTAAGGTGTCTGCCTTGCAAGCACTAGCCAAGGAAGGACCGCGGTTCGATCCCCCAGCATCCCATATGGTCCCCCAAGCCAGGGGCGATTTCTGAGCACATAGCTAGGAGTAACCCCTGAGCGTCAAACGGGTGTGGCCCAAAAACAAAACAAAACAAAAAATAGTATGATTTAAGGTCTGAGCAACTCTACATGGGGTTCTCCAAGCCACCACCAGGAGTAGTCACTGTACACAGTTGGATGTGGCAAAAAACAGATAAATAAATATAGAATTAAAAAGTATAATTAAGTAGGGAGGGGCCGGGCAGATACCTGGCTTCCTGTGCCTTAATCCTGGAGGCCAGCTCTTCCCAGGTATGGGGTTAGGGGACACCCCATTCCAGAGGCTTACTCCCTAGCTTGGGGGATGCTTGGAGGCTTGGCAGGCCCCCAGCCATTCCCCTATTTCTCCCCTGGACTCTAGGCCTGGCCTGAGTGCCACTTCCGGTGGCCTGCTGTGGGTTCCAGGTGGGCTCTATTAGGGGTCCCCAGGCTTCCCCCCTCCTTACTCTAGGGGGGGGGGAAGCAGAGGGAGGGTCCGGGCAGATAGCTGGCTTCTGGTGCCTTGATCCTGGAGGCCAGCTCTTCCCAGGTATGGGATTAGGGGACACCCCATTCCGGAGGTTTACTCCCTAGCTTGAGGGGTGCTGGGAGGCTTGGCAGGCCCCCAGCCATTCCCCTATTTCTCCCCTACTCCAGGTCTTCCCTGGTTGCCAGCCAGGTGAACTCTATAGTGGTCCTCAGGCTTTTCCCCTTTCTCTCTCTACACATGGGGTGGATGGTGGGCCGATGCGGCACTGGTGTATGTCGGGACATTATGTCGTGACATTCACTGGTATTTTTTTCTCATTGGTCTCCATTTCAAAAACCGCGCGGGGGCGTACCATATATATTTAAAATAAAAATGGGAGGATGGACTCTTAGGCTGGGAAGAGACCAGTTCGGGTGGGGGTACCATATTTGAATATTGTAGATATATACCCTCAACCGCTACTACTGTTATTGAATATCCCCTTAAATGGTGACAATTGTGTCCACTGTCTTAAGTTAGATTGTTTATTTTCCTCACTTTTTTTTTTTTTTTGGTTTTTGGGCCACACTCTGTGACGCTCAGGGGTTACTCCTGGCTATGCGCTTAGAAGTTGCTCCTGGCTTCTTGGGGGACCATATGGGACGCCGGGGGATCGAACCGCGGTCCGTCCTAGGCTAGCGCAGGCAAGGCAGGCACCTTACCTCCAGCGCCACCGCCCGGCCCCTATTTTCCTCACTTTTTATCTTTTTTTTTCTCTTTGTGAATTGTTCAATAAGGAATTTTGGTGAAAGAATTCCTCAGTTTAATGCTTATGTTTGAACCAGGTCACAGGGATTGTTGGACTTGTTCTTGTGGCCCCCTTATGCACTGATAATGCCAGGTGACATTATTCCTTGTTTGCATGGGCACATTAAAATGAAAAATACTATACATACAAATAAGTTCTTATCTAATAGAGATAGGAACACACAAATCCTTTGGTGCAATGGAACCTTACACCCTGAACATTGACATGATGACCTGGCACAGGCCTCAGAGGTTTGGGCATTCTCCATTCACCCCTGAATCAGGGAAGCCATCTATGAAACATCCAAAGTTGTCTATGACATTACCTGGAAGCAATCCTCTACCAGGGAAGACCCTACTGCTGCTCTGACATCGATTTACTCAAAAGTGTCTTCCCTTAACACTGAGAAGATTTAAACAACAACAACAACAACAACAACCTGCATACTGGACAGGGCTTTCTGCATTGCCCTTTAATTATGATTTGAAATTAGATGACGCTATGCACCATCCTGACTTCAATCTAGGATATACAAATTCCAGGATCTTCAACACAGAAACATGATACCAACAACAGAGACTGTGTGAAAAATAAAACTGTATTGGCACTACAGACAATGACCAGGATTGGACAAACTAGTTTGCCTGGAGCCTAGAATTGGACTTATGTCAGGAAACTTCAGGGGTAAGGTCTCCTTGTATTTAGGCCAATGTTTTCCCTTTCCATGTCCCCCATACTTTGGTGGGCCTATGCAAATGATAATTGCCACTCTAACACTGTTTATACAGTGCGCCTTTGTCTCTAAACCTTTAAGAAACCACTTGTAAAACCATCTGGAACTGCACTTTAGTTTTTGTTTAGTTTCAATTTTCATTCTTGAATATGTCTGTTGGTGTTTTTTTGCTATTTGTTCCATTAAGTCTTGAATGGCTTGTGAGATTCTAAAACTATGTTTATTTCCTCTGGATGATTCAATTTAGTTATATAAAATTGTGCATACTAATCTAAAAAAAAAAAGATTGCTCAAGGAAAAACAGCAAATAGCCTGTCTCCTACTTCCCCAGTTGTTTTCCATTCCTGTTTTTCAGATGGGTCTTCTGCAGTCCAGAGGAGAAGGTAGTACTGTATTTCTGTTCTGTGGTGATGAGACTGAAGTCTAGGAAGTGGTTTCCTCATAAAAGTTAGTCCAGACATTCTGGATGGGGGAGAGGGAGGAAGAAGAGGGAGAAGAGGAGAGGAGAGAGTAGGGGAGTAGAGGAGAGGAGAAAAAAGAAAAAAATGTATGTCCCAGAGACAGGCAGGGGAGAAGACATAAAGGAGGATGGGAGGGAAATTGGAGACATCAGTGGTGGGAAATGTGCACTGGTAAAGGGTATTATATATTGTATGACTTTAACTGTGGAAAAACAATAAATGTATTTTGAACAATCTTATAGCCACGGTGTTTAACTAAAGTAATTAATAAAAAATTATGATTAAAAAAAGAGAAAAAGTATAATTAAAATAAAAGAATGAAATATGTAAGCAATTAGAAAAGGAAATGTTATTAATGAAAAATATTGTGCCAGTTAGTATTCACAAATGAACCATACCCTCTAGCTTAACACTAGTTACAAATTTCCCTCCAAAGACAGACAGAATTTTATTTTAGGCTACTTTATTCCAAAAAAAAAAATATTTTGGCTCTGTGCTCAGAAATTGCTCCAGGTAGGCTCAGTGGACCCTATGATGTGCCAGGGATTGAACCCAAGTTTATGCCGGGACAACCACATGCAAGGCAAATGCCCTACCACTGTGCTCTCTGACCCCTTCCAATTATTTCTTCTAAAAATTTCAATGGAAAACAATTGTGTTTGTTGCTCATCTCAATTATATATACTTGATGACAAACCTTATAAGGTTATACAAAATTTTATCTCCAGAAAGAAAGAAAGAAAGAAAGAAAGAAAAGAAGAAAGAAAGAAAGAAAAGAAAGAAAGAAAGAAAGAAGAAAGAAAAAAGAAAGAAAGAAGAAAGAAAGAAAGAAAGAAAAAGAAAGAAAGAAAGAAAGAAAAAAAAAAAAGAAAGAAAGAAAGAAAGAAAGAAAGAAAGAAAGAAGGAAAGAAAGAAAGGAAGAGAAGGAAAGAAAGAAGGAAAGAAAGAGAAAGAAAGAAAGAAAGAAAGAAAGAAAGAAGGAAGGAAGGAAGGAAGGAAGGAAGGAAGAAAGAAGAAAAAGAAAGAGAGAAAGATAGAAGAAAAAGAAAGAGAAAGGAAGAAAGGGAGAAAATTCCCTTTTACTTCCCAAGTAAAATTACAACTGAATTTATTTTATATACTAAAAATACGGTTCATATTATTTGCACCAAATTACCATCCAATTTATTCAAAATATGCTAGAAAGGGAAAGGAGATATAATTTTAAATCTCATTTTTTCCAAACTGCAGAAACACTCTTAGATCTCGTCAGTCAGAGATCCAATCAAATCTCTCCCTGTCTCTGTCTCTCTTCCTCTCATTGTTTCTTTAGTTGTGATTAACAACATAGCTATGAATAAATGCACTATTACAAGTATATAAAAAGTGTAGAGGCATTAAATACCTTGACTAGAGTCAGAAAAGAATCAGACACAGCTCAGGCCAGCTCCAGTTGTTCTGCTCCTGGAACTGTATTCAGATTTATAATTGTTTCTCCATTGTTTGATTAGAAATAGGGACAATATTAGTTTTGGCTTTAACTCAGAAACATGTATGAGGAAATCAGTTTAACTGGAAGAGAAATAGAGTGAATGAGATCGAGAAAGAGAGAGCGAGAGATTCCAGATCTTGGACAGATAGTTCTGTTTGTGTAAATTTTTATAATAAATACAATTAATTACAGGGCCTGCCTAGTAGGGTAGAATGTTTGCCTTGCATGTAGCCAACCCAGGTTCAATTTCTGGTAATCATATAGGTTCCCTGATCCTGGACACAGCGCCAGCATTGCTGGGTGTGGCATCAAAACAAAAACAAAAACAAAAATACAATCATAGACTTTTATAAAACATTATCTGATTTTTAAACCACTTATTGTTGCTTTTCTAGATTTCTTTCTTGTTTGTTGTGTTGGTTTTTTTGTTGTTGTTTTGTTTTGTTTTGTTTTTGGGTCACACAAGGTGACACTTAGGGTTTCTCCTGGCTTTGAGCTCAGAAATCATTTCTGTCTTGGAGGACTATATGGGAAGCCGGGGATCAAACTGAGGTCAATACTGCATTAGCAGTGTGCAAGGCAAACGCCCTATCACTGTGCTATCACTCCAGCCCCTGTTGGGTCGGTTTTTTTTTTTTGTTTGTTTGTTTTGTTTTGTTTTCCCTATACTTCAATGGATTTTGGTATTGCTCATTTGAAGACTAAGTCAAACCAAAATTCAACTGAAATTATACTTGTAAGAATAATAAAAATGGACATGTCTCAGCGTGCCGGGCGCGCCCCCCGCCCGCCCTACGTGGGCGCCTTTCCCTCCGGGCACCTGTCCCGGGGTGCTCAGTCCGGGGGTCGCAGGCGGCGCATCGGTGGCTCTCGTCTCCTCTCGTCTCGTCTCTGCTCCTCCAGCCTCGGCCATGACGTCCCTGATCAAGAAGGTGATCCACACCACCAAGTCCTCCGCGGCGATCGGGCCCTACAGCCAGGCTGTGCTCGCCGACAGGACCCTTTACATTTCGGGACAGATAGGCCTAGACCCTTCGTCTGGCCAGCTGGTGCCCGGAGGGGTGGCGGCAGAGGCCAAACAGGCGCTGACGAACATGGGCGAGATCTTGAAAGCTGCCGGCTGCGACTACACCAACGTGGTGAAAACAACTGTTTTGCTGGCTGATATCAACGACTTTAATACTGTCAATGATGTCTACAAACAGTATTTCAAGAGCAATTTTCCAGCTCGTGCCGCTTACCAGGTTTCTGCTTTGCCCAAAGGCAGCCGTGTGGAGATCGAAGCCATTGCTCTGCAGGGGCCCCTCACCACAGCATGACTGAGCGGGCCTAGCCTTCTCTAGCCTCGACCTGGAGTGCCGTTTCCTAATTCACGCCTTAATTTCTACGATCGATCTCCGAATGAGGACGCCTGACTAAGACCCTCTGCAGCTCTAACAAAAACACCTTGTGATTAAATACTGAAGAATTGGTGGGAAGGAAGGCTGGCAGGGGGGACTCGGGTCACTGATGTCGCCAGTCAGTCACGCTCACAACATGCATGACTGCCCCCGGGGGAAGGAAAGAGGAAAGGCCATCCAGAGAGGTAAACATCACAGTGAATCCAGTTAGTTCCCATCAGTCTAACAATGTGAACTTCTCAGTTCTGCCCTTGAGGATGGTACTGCTCTGACTTAAGTGAAATTCAGATGTTTAAGTTTGATTGTGGAACAGAGAAATCATTGGACCAACACTTTATGTAGATAGTACTTTTCTAATGGAAATAAAATAGAAGTACTGATAAAAAATAATAATAAAAATGTATCCATACATATATAGTTTAAACAGTTACTTCAAGTAGGATATGGAGATATCCTTTTGTTAATTATTTTAAAAGATACTGTTTAATAGTTACTAAGAAAAATGGTCAGTTCATTTGATCTTTTAGAAAAGTGAATGTATTCCATGATGCACAATTATGGAATTTTTCAGTAAGCATACAATACTGAATTGTTTCTTTTGTTTTAAATCTAGAACATTTTACAGTGTGCAACAAGTGATTTCTTATGGTGTAATCATATTGCACAAGTTTCAATCAGAAATTTAGATTTACCATTCTTCTATTTTCCTTCTGATGTAACTCAGCTGTTGTTTGCTATTAGTCCTGTGATCTCTAATAATTAACTACGATTCCAGTAAAATAATAATGTAATAATGTTGTGTATCTTTTCTGTTCTTTGATGGTTTTTTTTTTTTTGAACTCAAGTATTGGCTGAGTTTGAATGACCTGTTAAACATTTTTCTATAATTTACTCAGAATAAAGTATTTTATTCCTGAGGTTTATTGGAGTTTATTAAGGATAGGGCAACTCAGATAATTTACTGGAAAGAAAAAGTCACTTTAAATATGCAGTAGAAGTGGAAATTTTGCCAAATTTTTCATTTAGTAAAAATAAAAAGTAAAAAGTATGGAATTGTTGGGTTGTTCCAATAATCACCTCTGTGAAAAATGAAGTATTTTGATATTTAAAAAATTTTAAACTCCCCAAAAATAAATAAAATAAAATAAAAATAAAAATAAAAAAAATTTTAAACCTAATATTCTTTCTTTTGCTTTTACTCTGGTCAATATGTAAATACATTACCTCATTCAATTACAAAAGCCTTATAAATTCTTGTACTCTGAACTTTATTCCAAGACCATGTTGTTCTAATAACTGCTACTTTACATTACAGTTTAAAGTTGAGTAAAGTGATGCCTCTCTCATCTTCTTATCCCAAGAATTGCTTTGGCTATACATGGACATTTATTGTTCCAAATGAATTTCAGGTGGGTTTGATCAACTTCTTAGAAAAATGTCATGATATGGGTTTTAAGAAAAATAAAAGTCATTTTTGCAACAATCCTGAGACAATGAGAGGAGGGCTGGAACTTCCAGCTCACTTCAGGAAGCTCACCACACTCTTTGTGTGAGTGCAGTTATAGAAATAACTACACTGAGAACTACCATAACCATGTGAATGAATGAGGGAACTGGAAAGCCTGTCTAGAGTACAGGTGGGGGTGGGGTGGGATGGAGGGAGATTTGGGACGTTGGTGGTGGGAATGTTCCACTGGTGAAGGGGGGGTGTTCTTTAAATGACTAATCACAATCTAATCACAATCATATTTGTAATCAAGATGCTTAAATAAAGATATTATAAATAAAAAAAGATAAAAAAAAGAAAAATGTCATGAGTATTCTTATAGGGATTGCATTAAATCTGTATGATGCTTTGGGAATAACTGAGATTTTAATGATCTTGTTCCTCCCAATCCATGACCAGGGTTTATGTATCCAATTCTTTTTATTTGTTGAAGTAGTACTTTGTGGTATTCTTTGTATTGATCTTTCACCTCTTTAGTTAAGTTGACTCCAATGTACTTGAATTTCTAACACACAACTATGAATAGGATTGATTTTTATTGTTTCTTTCTTCTCTTTTATTATTTGCATATAGAAAAGCCTATAGATTTTTGCATATTGATTTTGTAGCTTACCACTTTATTATACAAATCGATTGTTTCTAGAAGCTTATTAGTAGTCTTCAGGAGTTTCTAAATATAGTATTATGTCATTTGCAAACAGTGAGAGTTTGACTTTTTTAAAAATATTTTTATTTAAGCACTATTATTACAAACATGTTTATAGTTGGGTTTTAGTTATAAAAAAACAAACACACACACCCCTTCACCAATGAGTTTGACTTCTTTTCCAACCTGGATGCTTTTGATATTTTTTTCTTGACTAATTGCTATGGCAAATACTTCCAGTTTCATATAAATAGGAATGGAAAGAGGGGGCAACCTTGTCTTGTGCCAGATCTTAATGGAAAGGAGTTTAGTTTTACCCCATTGAGTATGTTTGCTATGGTCTTGTGGTTAAAGGCCTTGACTATATAGAGAAAAGTTCCTTCAATGAGAGAGGTTTTTTTGTTTTGTTTTGGACAACACCCGGCAGCACTCAGGGGGTCATTCCTGGCTCTGAGCTCAGAAATCGCCCCAGGCAGGCTCAGGAAACGATATGGGATGCCAAGACTCAAACCGGTGTCTGTACTGTGTTGGCCACGTGCAAGGCAAACATCCTGCCACTGTTCTATCACTAAGGTCCCAATGTGAGAGTTATTTCTACTAGTGCTGGTACTTGTCAAATGCTTTCTCTGCATCTACTAATATTATCATATTTTTTGCTCTTTTTTGTTGATATGGAGTATTATATTGATTGACTTGCATATGTTAAACCATACTTGCATCTGTGGAAAGATTCTTACTTGGCAATGTTGTATGAACTTTTGAGGAATTGTTGAATTTTATTTGCTAATATTTTGTTGAGGATCTTTGCATCTGTGTTCATCAGAGATATTGGTTTGTAATTCCTTCTTTTTTGTGGTGTTTCTGTCTGAATCAAGGTTATGTTAGCTTTATAGAAACTATAAACTTGAGTGGTGGCACAAGCTGTAAGGCTTCTTCCTTGCCCACTCTAGCCTTGGATGGACCACAGTTCTATTCCCCTGCATCTCATAGGGTCCCCCAAGCCAGGAGTGATTTCTTTTTTTTTTTTTAATATTTTATTTAAACACCTTGATTACAAACATGATTGTGTTTGGGTTTCAGTCATGTAAAGAACACCCCCCATCACCAGTACAACATTCCCATCACCAGTGTCCCAATTCTCCCTCCTCCCCACCCCACCCCTGCCTGTACTCTAGACAGGCTTTCTATTTCCCTCATACATTCTCATTGTTAGGATAGTTCACAATGTAGTTATTTCTCTAACTAAACTCATCACTCTTTATGGTGAGCTTCATGAGGTGAGCTCTAACTTCCAGCCCTCCTCTCTTTTGTCTCTGAAAATTATTATTGCAAGAAAGTCTTTCATTTTTCTTAAAAACCCATAGATGAGTGAGATTATTCTGTGTCTGTCTGTCTCTCTCTCTCTCTTTCTCTCTCTCTGACATATTTCATTCGGCATAATAGATCAGGAGTGATTTCTGAGCATATAACGAGGAGTAACCCCTGAGCATCATCGGGTATGGCCCAAACAAATAAAGAAAACAAAAATCTATTTAAGAGTGTTTTCCCCCCAAAAGAGAGTGTTTTTCATTTATTCAATTTCCTGAGTGAGCTTGAAAATGATTGGTCTTCTTTAAAGGCTTGAAAGAATTCACTAGTGAATCCATTTGGGCCTGGACTTTTGTTTTTGGAAAGTCTTTTGATTACCATTGCAATTTCCTCAACAGTGATAGGTCTGTTCAGATATTCCATATCATCTTGGTTAAATCTTGGGGAGATATAGGAGTCCAAAATTTTCTCCATTTCTTTCAGATTCTCTTGTTTTGTGGCATAAAGATTTTGAAATTAATCTCTGATTTCCCTCAGAATTTCTGTAGTATCTGTAGTGACCTTCCCTTTTCATTTCTGATTTAGTTTATTAAGTTTCTGTCTTTCTTTCTGAGTCTTGATAATGGTTTATTGAACTTTTTTTTTCAAAGAACCAACTCTTGCTTTCATTAATCTTTCGGATCATTTTTGGGGTTTTATCTCATTAATTTATGCCCTAAATTTTATTATTTCCTTCTGCCTGTCTATTTTTGGTTCATTTTGTTGATTACTTTGCAATATTCAAGCTGTGGCATTAAGTTATATATGTAGGCCCTTTTTTCCTTTCTGATGAATGCTTAAGAAAATATAAATTTTCCTCTTAATACAAATTTTCTGCACCCCATAAATTCTGATAATTTGTGTTTTCATTCTCATTTGTTTCCAAGAATCCTTTGATTTCCTCTTTGATTTTGTCTCTGACCTACTGGTTAGTCAGAAGTTGGCTGTTTAATTTACAGATGTTAAAGTTTTTATCTATTTCTGCTTGTAGTTTATTTCTATTTTTAGTGCACCATGATCTGATACATGCCATAATTTCTATCTTCTTGATTCTATGGAGGTATGTTTTATGGCCCAGCATGTGATCTATCTTTGAGAATGTCCCATGTTCATTGGAGAAGAATATGCATCCACCTTTCTGGGATGAAAACCCTTATATATGTCTATTAAGCCACTTTTTTCCATTTTTCACTTCAAAGCCAAAATGTTCTTGTTAAGTTTTAGCTTGGTTGATTGCAAAAACTGAAAAGTTGCAAGGCTGCAAGGGCTGGGGGACCCAGCTGCCAGGTGGGGTGAGGTGCTCACCCAGAGATGCTAAAATGTAACTTCCTGGACCACACCTACCCAAGAAAGAAAGAGAGGAGAGAGGACAAAAAAGAAAGAAAGAGAGGAGGGAGAGAGAGAGAGAGAGAGAGAGAGAGAGAGAGAGAGAGAGAGAGAGAGAGAGAGAGAGAGAGAGAGAGAGAGAGAGAGAGAGAAACTGATTAAGTATTTTTTATTCCAATTTGCTGTCTGAAGTCTGCCCATTGCCTTGGGGGTTTCTGAGAAAGATAGATGTAATTCACCAGCTAGAGAGGGCTAGGGGAGGCCTGTAGTTCTAGGTTTTGAGACAGAATAGAGATAGAGACAGAGAGCAGCATCTCCTGATGCTTTATCTTCAGCACCTTACGAACTAGCAGGCTCTACTCTGAACTCTACTATGGACTCCCTTCCCCAATAACTGCCAGACTCTCCTGTTTATACTTCAGGGGCAATTGTCAGTCACAGGAGGATGTATCCCAGTCCAACTGCCATTACAGGAGGTCTCAGTTTAACTACCATTACAGGGGTATCATCATCCCTTAAAGGTACATTGTCTTAAATACATCAACAGTTCATCTATCAAAAGATGACAGAATGGGGTTGAAGTCCTCCACTACTATTGTGTTACTATTGATATCTTTCTTCAAGTCTATTAGTAGTTGTTTTAAATATTTTGCTGGCCATTCATTGGATGCATATATATTTAGCAATGTTATTTCTTCCTGATGTGCACATCTCTTGATTATTAAAAAATGCCTGTCTCTGTCTCTTACAACCTTTTTAAGTCTGATGTCTATGTCATCTGATATTATAATGGCCACTTCAGCCCTTTTAAGGGAGTTGTTAGCTTTAATGATTGTCCTCCAACCTTTGACTTTGAGTTTGTGTTTTCTCTAAATGTTTAAATGTGTTTTTTTGCAACCAGCAAAATGTTGGATTCAATTTTCTGAATCACTTTGTCACTCTGTCTCTTAATTGATGCTTTTAGTCCATTAACATTGAGAGAAATAATTGTTGTAGGATTCTGTGCCATTTTTTGGTGTAAGTTTGGCGTGCTTATGGGGATTTTCTTGCCTTAAAGTAGACCCTTCAGTTCTTCTTTTATGGTTAGATTTTAATCAGTAAAGTTCCTGAGCTGTTATTTATCTATGAAACAGTGAATCCTTCCTTCAAACCTGAATGCAAGTCTGGCTGAGTGAAGTATTCATGGAGAGAAATTCAATTAGTTGAGGTTGGGCCAGAGAGATAGCATGGAGGTAAAGCATTTGCCTTGCATGCAGAAGGACGGTGGTTTGAGTCCCGACATCCCATATGGTCCCCCCGAGCCTGCCAGGAGCAATTTCTGAGTGTAGAGCCAGGAGGAACCCCTGTGCACTGCCGGGTGTGACCCAAAAACAAAACAAAACAAAACAAAATTAGTTGAGGTTTTTTTGTTTGTTTGTTTTTTGTTTTTTACTAAATCCTACCACTTCCTTCAGGACAGGAGGACGGCTTCTGATAAATCTGCTGTGAATCTTAAGAATGCTTCTTTGTATGTAATATTCCTTTTTGATTTTGCTGCTTTTGATATCTTATCATCATCTGTGGTTTTCATTATTATATCTAAGATGTACCTGAGGGTGCTTTTATCTGTCTCTTGTGGCTATTACTCTTCAGACATACAGGATGTGGGTGCATGCACTTTTCAGGTCTAGAAACTTCTCAGTAATGATGTCTTTGACTATTGCATCTTCATTTGGGTTTTCTTCTTGCCTTTCTGGGACCTCAATAATTTTTATGTTGTTCCTGTTGAATTTATCTTAAACAGGGGTCTCAAACTCAATTTACCAGGGGGCCGCAGGAGGCAAAATTGGGATGATCCTTGAGTGCAAAGTCAATAGAAAGCCTTGAACATTGGGGGGTGTGACCCAAACAACTAAAACAACACACACACAAAAAAAAGATTCCTCTAGGACAGGGCCACAAAATGTTGTACGAAGGGCCACAAATGGCCCGTGGGCCAGGAGTTTGAGACCTCTGATCTTAAAGGTCTATTTTTGACTCTGCTTATTTTGAGGATTTTTTTCCATCTTCTGTTCATTCATATTAAGGCTCTTTTCCATCTTCTTTTATATGAGGAGTTATGCAGCTCATCTTCCAACAAATCTTGTTATACAGCCCATCTGCCTACTGATTCTGTCCTCAGCAGCTCTTATTTTGCTGGTGAGGCCATCTAGTAAGATTTTTTTAACTTAAAAATTGCTAATATGCTTTCAACCATTTTGTATATATTTTTATATTTTTATTTAAATAACTTTATTACATACATGATTGTGTTTGAGTTTCAGTCATGTAAAGAACACCACCCATCACCAGTGCAACATTCCCATCACCAATGTCCCAAATCATTTTTGTTTTGCCTACCAAGTTTTTCAGTCTTGCTATTTCTTTCTTTTTTTTGGGGGGGGGCACACCCGGTAACGCTCAGGGGTTACTCCTGGCTATGCACTCAGAAGTCGCTCCTGGCAAGGGAGTCTTGCTATTTCTGTTTGAAGTTTTATTATTTCTACTTTCATATCCTCCTAAGTCTTATTGGCTGTTTATTCTGTTTGTTCCATGGTATTTGAGTTCTTTGAGCATCCTCCACATTTCCTCTTTAAAGTCCTTGTCTCTGAGGCTATGTAGGTGGCTTGTGCTAGCTGAATCTTCTGAACTACCATCTTCATTCACTAAGCCTGGTGGGGTTCTGCATTGTTTCCCTATTGTGAAATATACAGTGTGGTGGTATTTTCTATGTGTTGTGCTGGGGGGCTCATTGTCTAGAAGAAATGCAAGGCCATGGAGCAGCTGTACTCTTCTCCATTGGGCTTGCCTGTTCAGTGGCAGCAGCAGTGGAAGCAGGGCAGCCGCAGAGTGCCTTCTCACCTGTTGACAGGTCCCCCTGCACATGGAGCTACATGATGGCATGGTGTGTTGCATTGGGCCTACCTGTTTGGTGGTGGTGGTGGTGGTGAAGGCAACAGTGGGATGACAGTAGTGAGGTGTCTTTTCAACTGTAGGTGGGTTCCTCTCCACAATAACATTTTAAACTAAAATGTTCCTTTGATAAAAAATAATTAAAATGGAATATTTTATAAATATCAAGGAAAAGATCAAAAGAATTGTCTTCATTCCAGGTGACTAATAAAGCTTCCTCTGGCTCTATGAGTTAGAATTCCTTCCTAAAACATCCATTTGAAAGAGTCGTGTAAAGCAAAGTCTTGAAAGAACATATGATTTACTTAAGGTGCATTAGTCTGAGAAACATAGAAAGGAATTTCAAGTCTAGTAAAACTGAAGAACATTATTTCGTGAATCATCATTGCTATTTCTATTGTCTATGTAATTATTAACATTTAAATTAATAGATGTTAGGCTAGAGGGGTAGCACAGGGGTTAAGTCACTTGTCTTGCATGTAGCCAACTCTGCAGTTCAATATGCATTACTGTAAAAGGTCCCCTGACCACTGCCAGGAGTATAAGCTGAACACAGAGTTAAGAATATGTCCTGGGGCCAGAAAGGTGGCGCTAGAGGTAAGGTGTCTGCCTTGCAAGCACTAGCGTAGGACGGATCGTGGTTTGATCCTCCGGTGTCCCATATGGTCCCCCCAAGCCAGGAGCAATTTCTGAGCGCATAGCCAGGAGTAACCCCTGAGCGTCAAATGGGTGTGGCCCAAAAACCAAAAAAAAAAAAAAAAAAAAGAATAAGTCCAGAAGGGCCAGAGCAGTGGCACAGCGGTAGGGCATTTGCCTTGCAAGTGGTTGACCTAGAACAGATCGCAGTTTGATCACCCGGTATCCCATATGGTCCCCTAAGCCAGGAGTGATTTCTGAGCACATAGCCAGGAGTAACCCCTGAACGTCACCGGGTGTAGCCTCAAAACAAAAACAAAAACAAAAAAGGATAAGTCCTGAGCATGAAGACTATATATAACAACTCTTATTGATTGATTAATTCATGCTATTTTCTGAAGAAATTAATCTATGCCATAAAAATACTAGTGTTAGGCATGATATGCCAGGTTAGTAAAAATATTTTACTAAAGTCTAAGGAACTGGACTCAGGTATATAGCTCAGCGGTAGATTGCTTTTGCTGCTTTTGCACGTCTGATATCTTAAGTTTGTTTGCTATTGCCAAGTGCAATTCTGAACGCACTTCTATTTGTGAACAACACAACAAAGTCTTTCATGTCCAATGCATAGAAACCAAAAGTGTATGAGTGCCACACTTTAAAACATTTAGAAAGTGGTAAAGACCTAGCAAAGTGCTGCAGCCTATGTGAGCAACAACCAAGGAAAGGAAGAGGGTAAGATTTGAGAGAATGGCATTGATTTCTAGGCTCTTTGAGCAAGAATTTTACTTTTTACAATCTATTTCCTCATCTTTAGAATGAAGCTGTTGGATCATATTATCCCCCAAATCCACTTTCACTTTTAAACTTGATTTTTGCTTATTTCTTATTATACACAAGGAAATTCTCTTGGATATTATATGAAAGATTTAAGTTTTATAGCACTTAAAAAAGCACAATCCTATGTCAAAACTAATAGAAATAATTCATGAGAAGAGATTACAATTTATTGGAAGAAGTATTTAGAATTACCATAATTGTAACAGGTGATTAAAAAGGCTAATAATATAGAGAATGGTGAAATAGTAAAGTATAATTGGATCCTATTTTATTTCCACTCCCTGTAACTCCTACCCTCTTTATTTATATACTACCACCTCATACCCATCTTCATTCCTAAGATAATTTTATCTGAGGAATATGAGAAATATTGAGAGATAGAAACCATAAAACAGAGAAATTAAAAAATTATAGAAAGCCTTTGAACAGCCACCCCTTTCAAACAAAATAGCTGTATTTTTGGCAAACTCCTATTTCCTGGCAAGAGATTTAAAGACATTTATTTGGAGAAATGGAATGATCTCAGAGGAAAATAAAATAAACTTTAATATATACTGATCACATATGGAAAAATTTTAATTCACAGTTTCCAATATTTCAGTCAACTTTTATGGTGCCTCATAAAGAGACCAGCAAGAAGCAATGACATTTAGGAATGTTTTCAATGTGAAAAGAGATAATGGCAAGGGAAAATGAAAAGGAACCCAGGAGTTACAGAATGCTGAGGGCCAGACAGACCAAGATAACAGGATAATGCCAGCAAATAAAACAAATTAATGTTTTGGTTCTCTCTAACTTATATTCTAGTGTTGTTGAGGAAGTAAATGTGGAAATTTATTTCCCAAACATTGTGTTAGAAATTGATGTCTAGTGGGCTGGTGAGTGTCTCATACAGTGCTGGCCTCACAAGTGTAAGGATCCGGGCCTGGAGAGATAGTGTGGAGTAGGGCGTTTGCCTTGCATGCAGAAGGACTGTGGTTTGAATTCCAGCATCCCATATGGTCCCTCAGTACAATATTATACTGAGGAGTATTATACATATCACTTTATCTTCTTTCAGTATCCAATTCTTATCCAGAGTGATCACTTCCCACTATCATTATCATAGTAGACCCTTCTCTGCCCAAACTGCACTCAACCACTACTTGTGGGAAGCTCTTTTACCATGGACTGGTCCTTCTTGCCCTCGTCTCTTATCTCTGCAGCAGACCCGAGTATAATCCTCATCATCTCATTTGGTGCCCTGAGCATTGATACCTAAGCAAAGAGTGATTCCTAAGCAAAAAGCCAGGAACAACCCCTGACCACCACTAGGTGTGGCCCAAAAATAAAGCAAACAAATATAAGAACTTAAAGCACACAACAGTAAGTCAAAATAGGGAAGAAAAAAATAAAAATTTAAAATAGAAGGAAAAGATAAATAGATGTTATAGAAACAATACACTTCAGGTGATTGCTTTTTCTTAGCAGAGTTAAAGCCATTTATTCCAAGTCCACAGCAAATTTTGAGATGTTTGCTAAGCATGCAAGAATTATTGTCAAGGTGATGGTCAGACTTAGGAGTCTATAGTTAAGGAATTTTTAAGACTATATTCTGGAGAATGGTAGTTGGTATCAGAAAGATAGTACAGAAGGTTTGCTGCTTCTCTTGTATGTGGTTAAACTTGGTTCAAATCTCTAGCACTTGAGAACTCCTGAGCACTGCTGTCTGTGGCCCAAATCCTCCTGCCCCCTCAAAAAGAATTGAATTATAACCATAAGGACGGTAGCACTAAGGAAATAAGTATATACTCAGAAGAGAAGGGTTCTATAACTGACTTTGGGCTAGTCCAAGTCAGGAAATTGAGGAGATGTAAGTGAAGAGCAAAGAAAAGCTATGTTGAAAGGTCAAGAAAAATCAGGAATAAACGGCATCCTAGAAATCAGGTGAGAAGTTGCTGCAAAAGGAAAGGTGTGCATGTGTGTGTGTGTGTGTGTGTGTGTGTGTGTGTGTGTTTTGTGTTTGTGTAAATAAATAAAGCTATGTGAGGTCTGAAAACCAATATTCTGAAGGGGGGTTGGGCCACACATATCAGTATTCAGGGCTTACTCCTGGTTCTGTACTCAGGGATCACTTCTGGACAGCTTCTGGGACCATATCAGATGCTGGGGATCTAACCCCAGTTGGCTGAAACAAGGCAAATGCCCTACCTGCTATATTTTTACTACAGCCATATCCTCTTCCTCCACCCCTCCCAAGTCCTCACAGGGCTTACTTCTGAGTCTGTACTATTGGCACAGCTGGGGGGATGATATGGGATTCCTGGAATTGGAACCTGAGACAGTTCAAAACCTGGTACAAGACAAACACCCTACATGATGTGTTATCTCACCAACCCCTGAAAATTGAACCTGCTATGAAGGTCATGTGAGACTGTGACAATGTGACAAGATTTTATCAGTGGTATGGTAGACTCAGAGTTTAAAAAACTGAAAGGGATAAAATTGGTGAAAGCTTTGAAGAGTGCTTAGCAATAGGGGCACTGTTGCTATAATGGAAGTTTGTTTTTTCTATTGAAATAAAAAAATTATTTGAAGCACTGTGATTTGCAATACTGTTAATAATAGGGTTCTATGCATACAACTTTCTACTACCACACCAACAATTTGTCTCTTTTCATTCCCCCTCCCATTGATTTTATTTTGGAATTGGATATTCTTGTAGAGGAAAAACTTCCTTTAACATATAATTAGCATTATCAGAGAAATAAGAAACAATAACAGAACACTGTTATTAAAGAAATTGAAGAAGACTAACAAAGCAGAACAAGTTCAAAGAAACAAAATAGAATTTTTAAAACTCATTGGAGTAGAGGTGAATTAGGATATATATTCATAGAAATAAAAAGACAAGTAAATTAAAAAAGTAAAAGAAAGGAAGAAAGCAAGAGATTTAGTTCAGAAAGTCAAACATTTCCTAATACCACTTTTAAACATACAGGAAACAGTGGAGAGAAAATCATCAAAGAAAAGACAGAAAAATAGTTTCCAGATCTGAAGGAGATAAAATTGAGAGAATCTATTCAGGGTCTTACATGATGAATTACCAAACACAGGACAAAAACTACTCACATAATGAAATTTTAAACAATGATGATAACAAAGAGTTGTATAAACTAGAAAAGTGAAATCATATAAAAAGAAATAAGACTCCAAAGAATCGTGCTTCTCTCTGAAAAGAAAGCCAAGAGTGTGGGGGACTGAAAAAAAGCCTATAAAATTTTGAGGGAATTATCTGCTTTTCATTGAAAGACTATATATAAGCAAGCAAGTATGAAGATAAAATAAAGGCATATTGATTAGACAGGAACTCAAAAATTCCACCTCCACACAGCCTGAAGAAGGGTTTGACTACATGAACTAAAAAATAAATAAGGGAAATAAACCATAAAGAAAAGACAAAGCAAAGACCAAGAAAATAATGAGGAGAGACTAGAGGAAAGTCTTTGATCTAAGGAAATAGCATAAAAGCTAATTGAATATTCTCCATAAGAGAGACTCAGGTTTAGTCCTTTTTTTTCTATGTCCCCCTATTCACAATACAGACCAGGCAAAGGGTCTGGGCTGAGGTGTATATGAGGTGCATTCACTGTACCTCCTCTTTCTATACAGTCAGTGTAAAGAACACAGCCTGTGGTAAGCATTGGGAGGCCTTATCAGTGTATAGTTTGAATATTAGTCCCTTATCTGATGGGTGTTGGGTGAATAGTTTCTCTCACTCAGTGGGTGACTCTTGTATCTTGGACACTTTTGAGGTGCAGAAGCTTCTCAGCTTAATATATTCTCATCTGTTTAATCTCTGCTTCCCTTTGTTTAGAGAGTGCTGTTTCCACTTTAAAGATGCCTTTAGTCTCAATGTCATGGAGTGTTTTACCTATGTGTTGTTCTATATACCTTTTTTTTTGTTTTGTTTTTTGGGCCACACCCGTTTGACACTCAGGGGTTACTCCTGGCTATGCACTCAGAAATCACCCCTGGCTTGGGGGTCCATATGGGGTGCCGGGGGATCGAACCGCGGTCCGTCCTATGCTAGCGCTTGCAAGGCAGACACCTTACCTCTAGCGCCACCTTCCCGGCCCCTGTTCTATATACCTTATTGTTTCAGGTCTAATCATCAAGGTCTTTAATCCATTTGGATTTTACCTTCATTCATGGTGTTAGCTGGGGGTCTGGGTTAGCTTTTTTGCAAGTGGCTAATCAGTTGTGCCAACACCTCTTGTTGAAGGGCTTTCCTTTGCTCCATTTAGGATTTTTTTGCCCTTTGTCAAAAATTAAGTGATTGTATGTCTGGGGAACATTCTCTGAGTACTTAAGCCTATTCCACTGATCTGAGGATCTCTCTTTCTTCCAATACCATGCTTTTTTTTTTTTTTTGATAACTATTGTTTTGTAATACAGTTTAAAATTGGGGAAAGTAATGCCTCCCATATTCCTTTTCCCAAGTATTGCTTTAGCTATTCATGTGTGTTTATAACTCCAAATGAATTTTAGAATTCATTGAATTCCACTTCTTTGAAAAAAATGTCATGGATGTCTTTAGAGGGATGGCATTAAATCTGTACAATGCTTTGGGGAGTATTGCCATTTTAATTATGTTAACCCTGCCAATCCATGAGCAGGATATGTGTTTCCATTTCCACGAATCCTCTCTTATTTCTTGGTGCAGGGTTTTATAATTTTCTTTGTATAGGTCCTTCACATCTTTGGTCAAGTTGACTCCAAGATATTTGAGTTTGTGTGACACTAATATGAATGGGGTTGTTTTCTTAATGTCCATTTCTTTTTTTTAAATATAGAATGCTTTACGAATTTGCGTATCACCCTTGCGCAGGGGCCATGCTAATCTTCTCTGAATCATTCCAATTTTAGTATATGTGCTGCTGAAGCAAGCACTTAATGTCCATTTCTTCCCTATCATTATTGGTGTATAAAATGCCATTGATTTTTGTGTATTAATTTTGTAGCCTGCCTCATTGTTATATGAATTTATTTTTTCAAGAAGCTTTTTGGTAGTCTTTAGGGTTTTCTAAGTAGAGTATCATGTCATCTGCAAACAGTGAGAGCTTGACTTCTTCCTTTCCTATCTGGATTCCCTTGATATGTTTTTTTGTTTGTTTTGTTTTGTTTTTTGCCTAATCGCTATAGCAAGTACTCCCACTACTATGTTGAATAGGAGTGGTGAGAGAGGACAGCCTTGTCTTGTACAAGAATTTAGAGGAAAGGCTTTTAGTTTTTTTCCATTGAGGATAATATTTGCCATTGGCTTGTGGTAGATGGCCTTAACTATATTGAGGAAGGTTCCTTTCATTCCCATCTTGCTGAGAGTTTTTATCAAGAATGGATGTTGGACCTTATCAAATGCTTTCTCTGCATTTATTGATATAATCATGTGATTTTTATCTTTCTTGTTGTTGATGTTGTTGTATTATGTTGCTAGATTTATGGATGTTAGACCATCCTTGCATTCCTGGGATAAAATCTGCTTGATTGTGGTGAATGATGAGGCATTGGATCCTATTTGCCAGGATTTTGTTGAGGATCTTTTTGCATCTGTGTTCATCAGGGATATTGGTCTATAATTTCTGTTTTTGGCAGCATCTCTGTCTAGTTTTGGTATCAAGGTGATGTTGGCTTCATAAAAGCTATTTGGAAGTGTTCTCATTTTTTCAATTTCATGAAAGAACCTGACCAGAATTGGTAGTAGTTCCTCTTGAAAGATTTCAAAGAATTCATTAATGACTCCATCTGGGCCTGGGCTTTTGTTTTTTGGCAGACATTTAATTACTGCTTTATTTTCCTAATAGTGATGGGGGTGTTTAGATGTGCTACATCTTTTTTATTCAACCATGGAAGGTTATAAGAGTCTAAAAATTTTTCCATTTCTCCCAGGTTCTTATGTTTAGTGGCATAGAGTTTCTCAAAGTAGTCTTTGATTACCCTTTGAATCTCTGCAATATCTATAGTGATCTTTCCCTTTTAATTTCTAATACATGTTATCAAGTTTCTCTTTCTTTGTGAGTTTTGCCAATGGTCTATCAATCTTATATATTTTTTCAAAGGACCAACTTCTGCTTTCGTTGATCTTTCGAATTGTTTTTTTTTTTTTTTTTTTGAGTTTCCACTTCATTGATTTCTGCTCTCAGCTTTGTTATTTCCTTCTGTCTCCCTATTTTTGGTTCCTTTTGTTGATCATTTTCTAATTTTATAAGCTGCGCCTTTAAGCTATTCAGGTATGCCCCCTCTTCCTTCCCAATGTGGGCTTGCAAAGCTATAAATTTTTCTCTCAGACTACTTTGGCTGTGTCCCATACATTCTGATAGTTTGTATTTTCATTGTCATTTGTTTCCAGGAATGTTTTGATTTCCTCTTTGATTTCATCTCGGACCCACTGGTTGTTCAGTAGCAGGCTGTTTAATTTCCAAGTGTTAATGTTTTCTTCTGTATCCCTTTGTATTTCACATCTAATTTTAGAGCCTTGTGGTCAGTAAAGGTAGCCTGCAAAATTTCTATCCTCTTGATTTTATGGAGATATGTGTTATGTGCCAACATGTGGTCTATCCTGGAGAATGACCCATGTACATTGGAGAAGAATGTGTATCCAGGTTTCTGGAGATGGAGTGTTTCTTGTAGAGAGCAGAAGGTTGGATTCATATTTTTGATTCATTTAGTCACTCTGTGTCTCTTAAGTGGTGCATTTAGTTCATAGAGTTTGAGGGAGATGATTGTCATGGGTCTTAATGTCATCTTTGTATATAAGTTTGGTGTGTCTGTTGGTCTGTCTCGTCTTAAAGTAGACCCCTCCGTTTTTTCTTTAAGACTGATTTTGCATCTATAAAGTTTCTGAGCTGTTGCTTATCCGTGAAGCTATGTATCCTTCCTTCAAACCTGAATGTGGGTCAGGTTGGGTGCAGTATTCTAGGTGAAGCATCCATTTCATTCAGTCTTGTCACAATATCCCACCACTGTATTTTGGCCTTGAGAAAGTTTCTGTGACGTGTCTGCTGTAAATCTTAAGGATACTCCTTTGAATGTATTTTCCCTTTTTGATCTTGCTGCTTTCAGTATGCTATCTGTGGGATTTGTCATTGTGACTAGGATGTGCCATGGAGTGTTTTTCTTAGGGTCTCTTTTAGCTGGTACTCTTCAGGAATGCAGGATTTGATTAAATGCAGTCTTTAGTACTGTGATTTTCTCTCTGATGATGTCTTTGACTGTTGATTCTTCCTAGGGATCTCCTTCCTGGGCCTCTGGGACTCCAATGATTCTTATGTTGTTTCTGTTGAGTTTATCAAAGACTACTATTTTTATCTGTTCACATTCCTTGAGTACTTTTTTCCATTGTCTGATTGTTTGTTTTAAGGTTCTTTTCTAATCTCTTCTTCTGTATGGAGTTGTTCTGCATTTCATCTTCCAGTTCACTGATTCTGTCCTTGGCTGCTGTTCCCCTGTTGGAGAGGATTTCCATTGAGTTTTTCAGTTGAGCTACCGTGTTTTTCAGATCTGTTATTTCAGTTTGGAGTTTTCTTATCACTAGCTTTGTGTTCTGTTCAGCTAGGACAATGTTTTCTTTGATTTCCATGAGGATCCTCCATATTTCTTTTCTAAACTCCTTATCTGAGAGATTAATCAGATGGCTGGTATTCTTTGGTTCATCAGCGCTATCATGTTCATTCTCTGTGCATGGTGTTTGCCTGCGAGGTTTCCCCATTGTCACTCTTGTAATGTGATTTTTTTTCTCGTATTATGGTGGGGTTCATTAGTTAGAAAGGGCATGTGGCCATAAAGTAAAGCACGTTTTTCTGGAGCCTCTAAGAAACAGTTTTCACTGGGCCTTTCTTGGCCTTCTCAGGAGATTTTCAGGAGACAGAAGAGAAGAGAAACACTCAAAGTTGATAGGTCCCCTCAGTCTCTCCCAGTTGCTAATCTCATCAGGGGCACACCCCTCCTGCCTGCCTTCACAGACAAAGGAGAGAGCTACCTTGCTGCTGGGGCATCAGTGGTAGCTAGTTTTCACTCAGCCTTTCTTGGCCTTTCTGCCTGTGCACCTCCAGGAGCAGTCCTTGCTGAGCCTTTCTTGGCCTTCTCAGAAGATTTTTCAGGAGACAGAAGAAAAGAGAAACACCAAAGCCTACAGGTCCTCTCAGTCTCTCACAGTTGCTAATCTCACAGCAGGGGCACACCCCCTCCCACCTGCCTTCACAGACAGGAGTGAGGTACCTTGCTGCCTGCACCAGTGGTCTACATATAGTCTTTTTTTTTTTTTTAGTTTTTGGGTCACACTTGGCGGTGCTCAGGGGTTACTCCTGACTGTCTGCTCAGAAATAGCTCCTGGTAGGCACGGGGGACCATATGGGACACCGAGATTTGAACCAACCACCTTTGGTCCTGGATCGGCTGCTTGCAAGGCAAACGCTGCTGTGCCATCTCTCCGGGCCCTACATATAGTCTTAAGTATCTTCTTTTTTTTTTTTTTTTTTTTGATTTTTTTGGCCACACCCGTTTGATGCTCAGGGGTTACTCCTGGCTAAGTGCTCAGAAACTGCCCCTGGCTTGGGGGGACCATATGGGATGCGAGGGATCAAACCGCAGTCCTTCCTTGGCTAGCGCTTGCGAGGCAGACACCTTGCCTCTAGCGCCACCTCGCCTGCCCCTTAAGTATCTTCTGACAATGCCAGGTGTAGCCCCAAAATCTGGTGAAAAGGGGACTTCCTTTTTATTTATTTTTATTTTTAAATTTTATTTTATTAAAACAATTGTAATTTACAGAGTCCTTCATGGTTGAATTTCAGATATACAGTGAATCAGGGCCATTCCCACCACCAGTGTCAATCTCCCTCCACCAATGAACCCAGAGTGCATCCTATACCACCACTCTTTGCCCCCTGGTCTGCCAGTATAACAGGCCCATTTAAGTTTTGATTGTTAAAGTTTAGGTCTCTTAGATTCTATTGTTTTTGACTTCAGCTTGGATATTTAGTTCTGTCCTTATTTTTCCCCCACCAATGATCTGAGATCACTTGGCCCCTCACCCCAGCCTTTCTTTATTCCTTTCTTCTTGGTGTTATAGAAAACTACAGAAATATGTGGTAAAACAAAGTAATCCAAGTCCCAAGGTTCTAAGAAAAAGGCAGGATCCCCTTATAAATAAAAAAGAAAAGAAAAGAAAAGAAAAAATGGTGTGTGTATGGGCAGTTGTTTGGTTGCTGTTGTTGCATAGGCACAGCAAAATATGGAGAAAATAGAAAGAAAAATCCTTTGCCTAAAAACAGGAAGACCCTACCCATGAAACATCCTACCAAAGGGACTTCTTATATCTCAACATGACTAGACTGGCTATATTACACAGAATTCTCTTCCCTTTGAGTGTATCAGGGTCAGCCAAAATTGAGGTTCTAGTGGGAGATATAGAGGAGAGGAAAGAAATGGTAGGCCACCACCTTTATAGAGCTCACATCCGAGTCCTGTCTTACTGACATAAGATAGCAGCTAGATCTGCACTGCCTCACAAACCCCTAGTTAATAATCCATCAACATACACACAAGAGACCTGGCGTGTACTGAATAGCTCCACCAATGTTAGATAAAACAAAAAGTGACAGGGATTTCAGTCTGTCTCAGGGTATTCAGCTCCTTCTTGCCTTAATGCCATCTATTCTTCTCATTTATCTAGCCCACATACTTTCTGTCCAGTTTTATATGGAAGAAAGAAGCCTTTCAGAAACTACTTGACCAACTGCCACATTTACACAAGGTCATCCATTATATATCTGACAGACTCTGCTTCTCTGAACTAACTGTTACATACACAGGATGCTTTCCAAAGGACAGCTGAGTGCCAGAGTTGGCATATTCCAAACACAGTATTGTTTTCTGGAGGCCTCCCTCCTTAGTTCTCTCTTTCATGGCTCAAACTTAATCTTTCTGCCACAAGAAATGTCATATGCTATTTAAAAAGTTATCTCTTTTAAATATAGTATATATGTGTAACAATTTTCTAGTAGTAATAATGTTTTATGGCTTTGATGTATTGTTACCACTAGTATCTTCTCTTCTCTGTTACATGAAGTGTGTTAAAATAATTTTAAATCAGGGCTCGAAGCAATAGTACAGTGGTAGGGCATTGTTGCCTTGCACAAGACCGGATCCAGGACAGACCTTGGTTTCGCATCCTCCAGTGCCCCCCGTGTCAGAGCAATTTCTGAAGCACATAGTCAGAAGTAACTCCTGTGCATCATCAGGATGTGGTCCCAAAATCAACAAATGATAATAATAATAATAATAATAATAATAAATATGTACATTATAGAGTTGTTGCTGTTTTGTTGTTGTAATTAAGGTAACAATGTTTACAACGATGTTTATGGTTATAGGTCTTGATGTACAGTTAACACTGGTTCCTCTCAACTTTGTTTAAATAAAATATAGTAAACTAGGTCTTTTTTTTGTTTTGTTTTGTTTTTTGTTTTTTGTTTTTTGTTTTTTTTGGGGGGGGCACACCCTGTGACGCTCAGGGGTTACTCCTGGCTATGCGCTCAGAAGTTGCTCCTGGCTTCTTGGGGGACCATATGGGACGCCGGGGGATCGAACCGCGGTCCATCCTAGGCTAGCGCAGGCAAGGCAGGCACCTTACCTCCAGCGCCACCGCCCGGCCCCAGTAAACTAGTCTTTTAATAACATACTAAAACATACATACATTTAACATATTACATATGTGTATATATTTACAACACAACTCTATAGAGTAGAAATGTTTTATTTATATCAAACAGAAATAGTTGTTTGTATGTTTGTAGTTTAGATAACAAGTTTATAATAGAGTTATAGGTATGGTCTCTCTGTATACTTATTGCACCTCATTATCACCAAAGTGTCCAAGAACTTTCCACCATCTCCTTATATCACTTCTAATCTCCCCTTTTAATCCTCTACTCTCAAATTTCCAATTGGTAATCCCTATTTATAATCTAGGACCAAAGGTTATTCAGCATTCACTACTGTCTATTGCTTGTTTTATTTCTCTGTCTACCATGATGAGTGAGATCACCTGGTATTTTGTCCTTCTCTTGTGACTTATTTCACTTAACATGATGTTTCCCAATTCCATTCAAGTTGCCCATAACTGCAAGATTTTATCTTGACATACAGCTGCATAATATTCCATTGTGTACAATTATCTTGATAGACACTTAACAAATACTAAGCATGTACAGATTTAGATTTCACAAACTCTATTATCTCCTTTGCATATACATACAAGTCAACTGAAATAATATCACTGATCTTTTCTGAGAATTCTTACCTATCTAAAAATTTTCCTCTTGGATTTTCTTTTCTTTTCTTTCCTTTTCTTTCTTTCTTTCTCTCTTTCTTTCTTTCTTTCTTTCTTTCTTTCTTCTCTCTCTTTCTCTCTTTCTTTCTCTCTCTTTCTTTCTTTCTCTCTCTCTTTCTTTCTTTCTCTTTTTTCTTTCTCTCTCTCTTCTCTTTCTTTTTTTCTTTCTCTTCTTTCTTTCTTTCTTACTTTCTTTTTTCTCCTTTTCTTTCTTTCTTTTCTATTTCTTTTTTTTCTTTTTTTTTTTTTTTTCTTTCTTTCTTTCTTTTTTTCTTTCTTTCTTTCTTTTTTTCTTTCTATTTCTTTTTTTTGTTCTTTCTTTCTTGCTTTCTTTCTTTCTTTCTTTCTTTCTTTCTTTCTTTTTTCTTTCTTTTCTTTCCTTTCTTTCTTCTTTCTTTTTTTTTCTTTCATTTATTTCTTTCTTTTCTTTTTTTCTTTTTTCTTTATTTCTTTTTTTTCCGGGTGTTTTGGGACACACCCAGTGAAACCATATGGGGCCATTGGGGGATCAAACCGCGGTCCGTCCCTAGTTTAGCGCATGCAATGCAAACACCCACCAACTTATGCCACCGTTCAGGCCCCCCTCTTGAATTTTTCTAACCAAATTGCAATTGGTTCCCTAACAAGACAATGGAAAAAGTACTTTTTAATTTGTTTTTAGTTTAGGGAGGAGGGGAACTTGCCCAGAAGTATTCAGAGCTTGCTCCGGGCTCTGCACTCAGGGACCACCACTAGAGGTGTTCAGAGGATTGTATGTGATACCAGGATCAAACCCAGGTCAAATACATACAAAGCAAGCACCTTACCCTTTATACTGTCTCTCTGGACCCAAAGTATGTTTGTTTATTCAATTTTGTTCTTTCCCTGCAAAGAACAGAAAGAATTCTAGGCGGGGATTATTCATTTATTTACTTTGTTTGGTTTGGTTTTGATGGTCACTACCATTGGTGTTCAGTATTTACTCTTGCCTCTGAGCTCAGGGATCACTTCTGGTAGGCTTGGGAACATATGTGGTGCAAGGAATCATTCTACGGTAAGCTGTGCAAGGCAACCTTTTAAACCTCTGTACTACCTCTTCAGCACCTAAAAAAACGTTTGTTTTACTGTGTAAACAAGGACTTAAGAATGGCATATATCTTGTATTTTTTAACTATAACATCTTTTCTTAATTGAAGAATCTCTCCCGTGCAAACATATGCCATTAAACCCATCATTATAATATAATAAATGTTAAATTCTAGTAAAAAAAAAAAACAACAACATTTTTTCACACAAACACAAAGAAGAAATTTAGCTATGTGTGTAAAATATGTGGGGTCATGGGAAACAAAATAACTCATATTAGTGAAATCAAAAAATATATTCAGGGGGCCGGGAAGGTGGCACTAGAGGTAAGGTGTCTGCCTTACAAGCCCTAGCGTAGGACGGACCGCGGTTCGATCCCCCAGCGTCCCATATGGTCTCCCCAAGCCAGGGGCGATTTCTGAGCTCATAGCCAGGAGTAACCCCTGTGCGTCAAACGGGTGTGGCCCAAAAACCAAAAAAAAAAAAAAGAATATATATATATATATATACATATATATATATATATTCAGTTAGACCTAAGGAAGATGGTAACTCAAGGTGTATGCTATCGCTCTACTCCTCAGTGTGACTTCTATACCTTCTTTGATAAATTTTCTGTCTTTTCTGTTTAGATATCTAAATATGGTCTCTATGTGGGTCTCTTTCTTAATAGATTCTTTAATTAGTATATCCTCTTAACACATTATTCAACTTGTTAGGAAAAATAGAGTTTCTAATGCTGGGCCCGCAGAAATAGCATGGAGGTAAGGCGTTTGCCTTGCATGCAGAAGGACAGTGGTTCAAATCCCAGCATCCCATATGGTCCCCCGAGCCTGCCAGGAGTGATTTCTGAGTGTAGAGCAAGGAGTAACCCCTGAACACTGCCAAGTGTGACCCCAAAACAAAACAAACAAACAAACAAAAAGCAGAATTCCTAAAGCTGTTGGCTGTCCTGACAAAATTTCATAGCATGAATATAAAAATTGTAAATGCATATTTGACCAAAATGCATTTTGCATTTTATGTCTTTCTTCATAGTTTTGTTTAAAAAATAAGACTAGGAACCGGCATGGTGGCGTGGTGGCGCTAGAGGTAAGCGCCTTGCCAGTGCTAGCCTAGGACGGACCGCAGTTGGATCCCCTGGCATCCCATATGGTCCTCCAAGCCAGGAGCGAGTTCTGAGCGCATAGCCAGGAGTAACCCCTGAGCGTTACCGGGTGTGGCCCAAAAACCAAAAAATAAATAAATAAATAAGACTAATTATAATACCTGGTTGTATATGAACATATATGTGTATATTTATGTATATATGCTTTCCCTTTGAAGTACTTATTTATAAGACCAGGAATGTGAGTCTGTGGTAAAGCTCATGCCTTGCAGTACTGCCAAAAAAATTAAGCAAAACAAAACAATAATTGTACATAATACTGAGGAAAAAATAAACTCTTATTGCACAAAATTAAAAATATACTGAATCATTTTTGCTTAGAACACATACGGTTCATCACAATGAACTTAATTTTCTCCACATGCACTTGAGGCCTAAACCTGACTAACCTAGTAAACTCTTTATATTTACAATTTAAATGTCAGTCAGAAATAAAGAGGTGGGATAAATTCACAATAATCTCTCTCATATATGAGGCTTTAAGATACACAGTAAGGTAACAACAAAAGGCTAAAGACAACAATTGGGGAACTAAACTACACAACTGATTTAAAGTCTGTATATGTGGGTAGAGTTTGGAGGCCCGTGGGGCAGGGGCAGTGGGTACTATTGATGGATTATATTAATTATATTATTATAGTATATTATATTATATTTATTATATTATATTATATACACAGTATATATACACGGTATATGATTTCTGTATATACTGTATATGTACATATATACATATTATAAATCACAGTATTTCGATCCATTTTTTACCAAGTTAAAAAGATAACATTCCAGTCTTCAGAATATTTTTGACAAAGAATTAATTACAACATATGTAACAGGTGAGGCACAGGCACCCAGAGCCATGGAGCCTGTGTCCCAGAGAAAAGAGGCCACATCAGCTTTGGGACCCAGAAGTCACATTAGAATTATCCAAGACAAAGAGCCAGTGGAGCATGGATGCTTCACTCTACTCCATGGCCGTGCACTTGTCTTAGTCAAGGAAGGCCAGCACAGGGAATAGCAAAAAACATACTACAAGTGTGACAATGGGGTAACAACACAGAACTCCACCATCCTTAGAGAATTAAGATGGTAGCTCTGATAACTTGAAAAGTGCCAACCACCTCTTTAGCCTCTCAGATAAGGACATTAGAGAAGAAATATAGAAGATATTCATAGAATTCAAAGAAAGCATGGGACAAATTGTGCTACAAATAAGAATCAAGAGGATCAGGGCCCGGAGAGATAGCACAGCGGCGTTTGCCTTGCAAGCAGCTGATCCAGGACCAAAGGTGGTTGGTTCGAATCCCAGTGTCCCATATGGTCCCCCGTGCCTGCCAGCAGCTATTTCTGAGCAGATAGCCAGGAGTAACCCCTGAGCATAGCCGGGTGTGGCCCAAAAACCAAAAAAAAAAAAAGAGGATCAAAGGATCTGAAAATAGAAATAAGAACATTTCAAACTGAAATAATTTGATTAAAAAACTTGGTAGGTGAAATGAAAACCTCACTAGAAAGCCTATCCAACAGAGTAACAGTGATTGAAGACAGAATCAGTGAGCTGGAAGATGAGATACATAAAAACTCCATCCAACAGAAGGGATTGGAAAAGAGCCCCAAAACAAAGGATCAGACAATGGGAAAAGTCCTCAAAGAATGTGAACAGGCAAAAATAGAAGTCATCACCGGATGTGGCCCAAAACCAAAAAAGAGAAAAAAGAAAAGAAAAAAGAAAAAAGAAAAATATTCTTAGGCCAGATGAGAAATATCTAATTATTTTACTGTGAAAAATAAAATAAAATCCTCCAAGATTCTCAAATGCCTTTTCTTAATGTTCTTTGTTCATCAAAATCTCCTTGTTTGACTTATCCTCTGGCTGAATTTGGCTAGTGTGAGGAAATCTTCTGTACAAATACCCAAATAAATTTTTTTTAAAAAAGAAAAATAATGGGGCCGGGCGGTGGCGCTCGAGGTAAGGTGCCTGCCTTACCTGCGCTAGCCTAGGAGACGGACCGCGGTTCGATCCCCCGGCGTCCCATATGGTCCCCCAAGCCAGGAGCGACTTCTGAGCGCATAGCCAGGAGTAACCCCTGAGCGTCACCGGGTGCGGCCCAAAAACCAAAAAAAAAAAAAAAAAAAAAAAAAAAAAAAAAAAAAGAAAAATAACATTTTTTCTAACTTGATGCTATTTTTTTTAATTGGGTGACTATTCTACCTTTTTTAATAATATCTTTATTTAAGCACCATGATTGCAAACATGTTTGTACTTGGGTTTTAGTTATAAATAGTGTTAGATTTTTCTCATTGAGAAACTGTTTAGATATAAAAAAATGAATCTTTGACTTTTTTTCTTGTTGGGTTTTTGAACCAGCAGTGCACAGGGTTCACTGTTGGTGGTATATGGAAGAACTGGTGGCTCTAGGGATGGAATTGTGGTTGATTTCATGCAAGGCAAGTGCCTTATCCTTTCCTCTTATACTATCTAGTGTAATTAATATTCAGGGGTTTTGTTTCATTGTTTGATTTGGGGGCCATACCCTATGAAACTTGGGGATATTCATGACTCTGTGCTCAGGAGTGACCTCTGAGAGGCCTGAGGAGATAATATATGACACCAGGAATCTGAACTGGAGCAAATGGGATACAGGGCAAGCACCTTAATACCTCTGTAACATCTCTCCAGCTCACTAATATTCCATTTTAAAATGTTTACTGCACATTAATTTTTTTCTTTTACCCTTACTTCCACTCCTAATACCAAACATTTAGTAAAAAGCACAGATATAACTTCCAGGCCTGGAAACATTCATATCGTTGACATCTAAACTGTAGAGCAAAGTGGCCCCAAATTTATGTTTGAAAAAGAAATGTAACTATTTTTATAAGTGGATTTTGAGATTATTTGGAAAAATCCTGCTATCAGACAGTTTAAAATTTTTATCTTAATGTAAGGTTTTAAGGGGCTAGAGTGATAGCACAGTGTGTAGGGCATTTGTCTTGCACATGGATGACCTGGATTCGATCCCTGGCATCCTATATGATCATCCAAGTCTGCCAGAAGTGATTTCTGAGTGCAGACCCAGGATTAACTCTTGAGCACATTGGGAGTGGCCCAAACTCAAACAAACAAAAAACAAAATTAAAAAACAAAAATAGTTTAAGATTTGTGTATTCAGTAGTCACTCTACTTCTGTGCTCACTGAGTACTATGAAATCTGTCCTCAGGTCACAAATGATACTTTTCTTTCCTATGATGAAGAGAAACACATCTATTTCTTGTGTTTTTCCATCAATTCATCCTTTTTTAGGCTGTTATGTGATGAGTGAGACATGTGCTGACTGATATTAAATCCCTCCAACCCCCGTTGTCTCCCCAGTTCTCTTCTTTGTTGCTGCTGTGTTCCCAGGGCTTAGGATCACAAAGGATGGTGCAGTCAGGACCATATTCAGCATGTGGGGTGTGTTAAGGAACAATCTGGAAGCCAAACTTGTAGCAGACAAGGCAAGAGCTCACTACTGAGTTATCCCAGGGGATAACTGGGAAGGAAGATTTTGGCACTACACCAGGCAGTGTTCAGGGGCTATTCTTGGCTCTGTGAAGCAAGTCACTACTAGATGTGCTTGAGGGACTATGTGCTACCAGGAGTCTAACTGGCTCTGTGACTAGGCAATTGTCTTAACCCCTATACTATCCCCCCTGTGCCTTAGTCTTTACGCTTTTTGGTTGTTATTTTATTTGTTTTAGGCACCATGATTTACAATATTGCTAGAGCTAGGGATTTTGCATACAAGATCCCAACACTTCATCTTTCACCAGTGTTGACTTCCCTCCATTATTGTGCTAGTTTGTGGTCCTCCTCAACTTTGCCTTTACTCTTTTTGTCTAATATTTAAAATTTTTTCTTTATTATAACACCATGATTTACCAAATTGTCCATAATACAGTTGTTTCAGTCAATAAGTGTTCAAATGCCAATCCACCACCAGTATGTATGCCTGATATTTTCATCACTTGTTTTGGTATTGCTGGTTGTGACAATTTCTTATGAAGGAGATGGATGCTAGAATTTTGTGTGAAGAGGAAATACTAAATACATAGCAAAAATGACACAAATTAATACTTACAAGTATTGTCACTTTGGCCTTACTACGTCCTTTATTTGAGTTAAAAATATTTCTTAGAAGCACAAGTAATAAGATAGAATAGCTATTAAGGCACTTGTCTTGAAATGTGGCCAACCCTGGTTTGATCCCTGGCACCATATATTGTTCCCTGAACTCTATAGGAGTAAGCCCTGAGCACAGATGAAAGAGTAGCTTCAAGCACGCTATATGTGGTCCACCACCAAAAAATTACCCATAAAATAATAACTATACTTAGTAACATAACTAAGCTTTCTTCCATTACAAATTTCTTCTTTGTTCATTATTTGGTAACTTATAAATGTTTTGTACATCAGAGATCAGCGAGCTGTGGTCCCATAAATTAAAGTAAGCCGGTTATAATATTTTGAAAAGATTGAAGAACAGAAAATTATTACATTTTTGTGATATGAAAATTATATAAATTTAACTTTTTCTGTTAAAAAATAATGTTTTATTGGAAACTGGCCATGTTTTTCATAACATAGTCTGGATGCTTTCTCACTATGCTCTTAGAGTCAAGTAGTTGGCATAGAGACTGTAGCACTCACATGCCTGAAGTATTAAATATCTGGCTATTTACATAAAAGTTTCAACCTCTGCCCTATATTTTCCTGTGGCACCTATTATCAAGGTTTTACTTTATTCTTTATTGAGACTGCTATATCCCCCAGTTCTATTTTGGTTTTACTTTGAGTGGGGCATATCTGACACTGCTCAGAACTTGTTTCTGATGTGTGGCTGAGGGAACATGGTTTTCTGGGAACTGAATCCCAGACTCCTACATGCAAATGCACTCCAGTCATTTGAGCCATCTCTTTTGTCTATCCTGCAGGGTTTATTTTAACTCTGGGGAAAATTTTTTTAAGACTAATCTAATCTCTTTCCTGGTTAATCAAGAATTTACATGTTTTTCAAATTCTCCAAAACCTTAGAATTATTATAGAAGGAAAATGTAGTGTGAGAAGGCTTTATATAGGGAATTAAAAAACCAACAACTAATAGCATATACAGCTATAGCTTAATCACATGACGTAGTGAAGTTATTGTGTCAATGTAATTCGATTGTGCTGACTGCTCTCTCTCTCTCTAGCCCATGCATACTTGAATGCATGTGCCAGATCAAGTGTCACATGCATGTCTCTATTTATGTGAGAAATGTTTCTGGCTCAGAATTTATCTTTGATGAATTTATTTCAGATTGTGCCCTAATAAACACAACATTCATATTATTTTTTAATTTATTTATGAAATTTTTGTTTTGGGTTCACATCCAGCAATGCTCAGGGCTGACTCATGGTTCTGCACTCAGGGATCTCTCTTGGTCTCAAGGGAGATCATATGGGTTGCTTGGGATTGAACCCAGATCTACTCCATTCAAGGCAAATGCCTGACCCACTTAACTATAGGACTGGTCCTAATTTTATATCGTTTTAAAAGCTGGATACAAATGAAACCCAAATATAAACATGTTCATAATCATGGTGCTTACATAAAAATATTATATAAAAATAAATATATATATAAAACAATGTTGGGTAAACTAATGTAAATATTACATTTATGCTGTTTTTATATAAAAATTGTGAAGAGAATGAATTTATAGGCTATTTTGCATCATGATCCATCTTAATAGTTTGTTTTAGTAATGCTATCACTGATCTTGATTAGATATTACTTTCATATATTCCATCAAATAAGCTATGCCAATATATCTCTATTTCTCTCCTGATACCAAGCTTATACAAGAAAGGAAAAATTTGGGGCGAGGGGTGTGTGGACGGCGACCACATCTGATGTGTTCAGATGTTTTTCCTGGCTCTGCACTTAGGCGTCACTCTTGAGACTGTGCAGTGGGGAGGGCGGATTGCAAACTGGGGCCACTGATGGCGGGAATGTGCACTGGTGAAGGGATGAGTGCTGGACATTGTATTGCTGAAGCTCAAATTATATCAAGAAAAACTTCGTATTTCATGGTGATTCAATAAACTTATTAAAAATAATAAAACCTGGATACATTTTCATAGTCCTTATATATATATATATATATATATATATTTTTTTTTTTTTTTGGTTTTTCAGGCCATACCCATTTGATGCTAAGGGGTTACTCCTGGCTAAGCGCTCAGAAATTGCCCCTGGCTTGGGGGGACCATATGGGACGCTGGGGGAATCTAACCATGGTCGCGATCTTTCCTTGGCTAGCGCTTGCAAGGCAGATACCTTACCTCTAGCGCCACCTCGCGGGTCCCAATATATTTTCAAACAATTAAAAAACAAAACATCGTTATTAGACCTCTTTCTGTGTTCTGGATATTCCTTCATTTTATTTTTGTGGTTTATCTATTTAACAACTTAAAACTTTGGAAATGTATTTTTCTTTTTTTTCTCCCTCTATGAGATCCTATCAATGTACATATATTAGGTTTAGCTGCTTAATTTGCTTAACCTCTTTCTTTATAGCATTTGTTTAATTTATTTTTCCCTTTCCTTCCATTTGTGAGTTATGTTCCTTCAATCTCTGTGGCTCAAGTATTTGTGGTATGGCAGGATACACACACTTGTGGTCCTGAGAATCTCAGTCAAGATACTGATAGGGATGACACTACAATGTGGGTAGTGCAAAGATCAGTCTCACCTGCAAAGCAGGCACTCTAACACGAACCACAATCCACAACCAAATCGAATTATATTTGATACTTTTCTGCTGGCATGGGGATGAGAGACTATAGAAAATCATCAATACTAATACCATTTTCTTTGTGATATTCATTGTTAGTATTTTTTTGTCTTGGGACTATTCCTGGTGATGCTCATGAGTTACTTTTGCCTCTTCATTCAGGAATTTACTCCTGGCAGTGATTGGAGGACAATATGGGATATTCATTGCTTTTGTCCTGAAGCTATACCAGTGAGCCCAGGGTTTATTCCTGGTTCTGTGTTCAGGGATCACTTATGTTGGCTTGGGAGATCATATATAATAACCAAAATAACTTGGCCTAGGCTGGAGAGATAGCATGGAGGTAAGGCATTTGCCTTGCATACAGAAGGACAGTGGTTTGAATCCTGGCATCCCATATGATCCCCGGAGCCTGCCAGGAATGATTTCTGAGTGAAGAGCCAGTAGTAACCCCTGAGCACTGTCAGGTGTGACCCAAAAACCTAAATAAATAAATAAATAAATAAATAAATAAATAAATAAATAACTTGGCCTCTTGCAAAGCAAGTGTCCTAAATACTGTGCTATAAATGCAGCCCCAACATTCGTTTAAACCTTTTCAAGCTAATAGGTTCTGTTAAGCAAACATTCAATTAGAGAAGATGAGAGAGAAACATATTGATTCTCAAGTCCCGGTGTCCCATGTGGTCCCCCGTGCCTGCCAGGAGCTATTTCTGAGCAGACAGCCAGGAGTAACACCCCTGAGCACCGTCGGGTGTGACCCAAAAACAAAAAAAAAAAAACAAAAAAAAAACCAAAAAAGTGTAAGAAATAGATCAGAAAAAGTCTTTTGACTATCTCTTTTTTGAATGATCAGTTTCTTCTTTCATTAAGTTACCAACAAAGCTGCCTAGATGAAAAAGATTAAAATCAGTTTATATTAAATTATAGAAGTATTCAAAAATTAGTTTTACATTTCACTTTTTAATATATTCTTGTTTCCACCCATCAGCAAGATAAATCTAAGAAACATAATATTTAAAAGGAAGCTAAGCAAGAATATGTTCCAGTTACAAAAACGTATGCAAAACGGAACAACATGGCATGCAAAATAGAACATACTTGGGAATATGTACATACAGATATTTGAGAAGCAATGATGACATCAAAACTAGTACAGTATTTGCAAAAGGAATAAATTCAGAGAAAAGCAAGAAATAAAAGTGGGGATGGGGTATCTGATACAGTGATTATATCCATTTCTTACTTTTAGTAGTGAGTCCTGAGTACTTCATTTATTATTATACTTTGCAATTGCATATATAACATTCTTCTGGGTATCTAAAAATAAAATCACATAAAACATAAAATTCATCCCAGCTAGTCTGGTCTAGGCTTAAAATTCTGGGGCTGTTTCAGAATGCGTGATGGCAGTTTTCTCTTTCTGCTTGGTTCCACGACAGCAATTTCTGATAGAAAGGGCCCAACTCCATGACTAAATACACATAATATGAGTTGCAAAAATGACTGAAAACAAATAGGGGCAGGCTAAAACCACCCTTCCCTTTCATTTTGCCAGCAAGGTCTACCCACACCTGCCATCTTCCAGGCAGAAAACCTGCAGAACAATGACTAAACTCCAAAAAAATAAAATAAAATAAAATAAATAAAAATGATGGCATCAACTCTTCCCAGGTAGAATTTGGGAAAACTGGTCTGGACTGAAAACTCTAGGGCTTTCTCAGATGGATGGGGGCAGAATCTCCTTTTTGCCTGAAGCCACACACCACCACACCACCATACCCAACACCCTTTGACAGAAATAGCGCAGCACCATAACTCAATCTTATCAAATTGCCAAGTCACTAAATTTGTTCTATAGTTATAGATACTGGACATTTCAAAATATCATGGTAGTATCAGCCCAGTAGGACCATAGCAACAAATGGGAAAAGCTCAGTGAGCCTAAACAATAGCACGGAAGGCTCAACTACCTCCAACCACAGCTTATAATGTCAGACAGTGACATTATAGTAATGACATTGAGAGATAACAATTATTTCAAATTGACCCTCATAATCTAAATTTTGATAATTCCACTTGCTTTGTGTTGTAGCAAACAATATAAAGAAAATTTGTGTCTGCATGGAGGCAGGCTAGGATGTTGAGTAGGAAATTGGTGGAGGGAAGGTCACACTGGTTTTGTGATTAGTGTTCGAAAACATATATGCCTGAAACAACTGAATTATGAACAACTAGGTAAACCATAGAGTTATGATAAAAAAAAATCTAAAAACCCATACAATTCAGTTATGAGTTCTATCTAAAGATTTTTTGAGTTCTATCACCGCCTCCAGTTAAAACTAGGTACTACAAGAGACTTTTTTTTTTAAGTTCTAATGAACAAATTAATGAACACAGAAAGAAACGAATTTCATAATGCATTTGGAAGTATAAAGAAAAACAAAAGGCAGAGATTTGTCTTTGGTCATGCTCACAAACCATTTGTGGCTTAAGGACATACATAACACACTGAAGAGGGGCTGGTGAGATAGCATGGAGGTAAGGCGTTTGGTTTGCATGCAGAAGAATGGTGGTTCAAAAACCAGCATCCCATATGGTCCCCCGAGCATGCCAGGAGTGATTTCTGAGGGTAGAGCCAGGCGTAACCCCTGAGCACTGCTGGGTGTGACCCCTGCCAAAAAAAAAAAAAAAAAAAAAACACTGAAGAGACTGGTAATATAGCACCAAGTATTATATTGATAAGAGTCCCTGGTCAGGTCTCAGGGCCAGAACAATAGTTTAGTGAGTATGGCATTTGCTTTGCAATCAGCCAATCTACATTAATCTCCAGAATTCCATATGGTTCTCCAGCCTGGTAGGAGTGATTCCTGAGTTCAGAAACAGGTGTAAACTCTGTACATCGCCAATAAAAGCAAACAAAAAAGATTCCCTGGTCAATGTCATACTAAATATTAAATAACAAATATTTTATGCATGACACATGAAAGTTTCCTTTTATCAAACTTATGCCAATTAAAATTGATAAAATGGTTTCACTCATATGTATCATTCCACTCATATGTGAATGATAAATGAAAGTAATAAAACAAAAAAGAAACTATGTATAAGAACAAAAAAGGGCTAGGAAAATTGCTCAAAGTAGTAGAGCACAAGATCTTGAGTCCCATACTACATGGCCCCCTAATGCCCTGCTCTACTCCTCAATGTTCTTAGGTGTGCCCCTATTTCTTTAAAAAAGTGGTTGCCAGAGGAGAGTTCAGAAAAAGTAGGTAGTGAGTAAACTGGCTAAGAGGAAATTAAAGAGTATAGTGAAGAGTGACTTCTTTATTGTTTTATTTGTTTTGGAATAACATCCTACTTTACTCCACACTTATCCTAGGCTCTGTGCCATGAGGGGAGAGGCAGAGGTTTGCTCCCAGCTCTGTTCAGAGATTACATGGTGCCAGGGTCAAACTTCACAGTTCCTGCATGTCCTTTGCTCTTTGATCTATCTCTGGCCCTGGAATCTAGACTTTCACTTGTAAACATAAGATAGTGTGTATAGATGTTGATTTGTAATATCATGAACTTAAAAACTGGACAATCATATAAACCAGTATTTCTTCAATTAAAATAATTTTTAGGGGGCTGGAGAGATAGCACAGCAGTAGGGCGTTTGCCTTACATGTAGGTCAGGGGTCTCAAACTCTCAGCCCACGGGCCATTTGCGGCCCTCTGTACAACATTTTGTGGCCTGCGGCTGGCCTTCAAATATTGCAGTATTCACGATTATTCGCTTACCGAATAATCTCTCTCTCTCTCTTTTTTTTTTTTTTTTTTTTTTTTTTTTGGCTTTTGGGCCACACCCAGTAACGCTCAGGGGTTACTCCTGGCTATGCGCTCAGAAGTTGCTTCTGGCTTGGGGGACCATATGGGACGCCGGGGGATCAAACCGGGGTCTGTCTAAGGCTATCGCAGGCAAGGCAGGCACATTACCTCTAGCGCCACCGCCCGGCCCCCCCGAATAATCTCAATAAAAATCACATTAAACATTCGCATACTCCGAGCAGTTCCGTTCGTGGTATGCAAATGTTTAATGTGATATTTTGTGATTTTTTTGTACTAATGCGATTTTTTATTGCGAATATTCGGTAAGCGAATAATCACGAATACTTTGCACCTAGCACAGACGTCATTTCCGCTGCTCCTGCCCGCTGTCCCTTGCATTATCGGAGGCCTAGGGGAGAGAAGGGAGAGAAGTTTATTACAGAATTAGATTTTGTCATACCTTCATCATGACTTCATCAAAGCCTGCAGTGAAGAGAAAGATTGATGATGAGCACAGACAATTTCAGGAAAAGTGGGAGACGCAGTATTTCTTTGTTGAGCACAAGGGCATCCCCACATGTCTATTTGCTCAGAGAAAGTTGCAGTGCACAAGGAATACAACTTGAAACGCCATTATTCAACTAAACATGCTGAGGAATGTGCAAAATATCAAGGAAATGAGAGAGCCACGCGGGTTGCCAGTCTTAAAGCATGTCTAATGAGGCAACAAGATTTCTTCAAGAAAGCAACCAAAGAGAATATTGCATCAGTCGAAGCTAGTTACATGGTTAGTGAGATGATTGCTAAGGCAGGGAAACCATTCACAGAAGGAGAGTTTGTTAAAAAAAATGCATGTTACAGGCTGCAAGTATTATCTGTCTGGAAAAGAAAGGTCAGTTTAGCAAAATCAGCCTTTCTGCCAACACTGTGGCAGAGCGCATTTCTGACATGTCAGGTGACATTTATCATCAACTGTGTGAGAAAGCCAAATGTTTTGATACATACTCAGTTGCTCTTGACGAGGGCACAGATATAACAGACACTGTGCAGCTCACAATTTATGTCCGTGGTGTTGATTGCAATTTTGAATTGACAGAGAAGCTGCTCACAATAATTCCAATGCATGGCCAGACCACTGCTAATGAGATATTTCAGCATCTGTGTGATGCCATTGAGAATGCAGGTTTGCCATGGAAGAGGTTTGTTGGAATAATAACCGATGGAGCGCCATCGATGACAGGGAGGAAAAATGGACTGGTGGCATGCGGGGTCCTGAAGCCCCCCCAGGGGGGACCCGGCCAGCAGGAATTAGCTGGGAAGGCTTCTCAGACAACCGCACTCCTATTTTGCTGAGTAGAAGAACAACCACACCTGTAAAAAAATCTGAGAGAGGTTAATAATAAAGACCCAAGGCAGCGTCTCACTGCTCAAAGGTATTTATTGGGATACAGTTCCTTCTTTTATAGTGAAGGAGAAGGGGGCAGTACAAAGGTGATGTCAGTCATACTTTTTGGCGCGAAGGCCCATACAAGGCAAGGATATATTTCAGGTTTCAAGGAACAAAGAAAGTAAATCATGCTCTCAATAAGGAAGTGGGCAGTGGGCTAGGGGGCTGGATGACCTTCAAGTTATGATGAATGTGCTGTTTCTATGGAAATTTCTAGTGACCTTCTAGCTGCATTCCTAATTGCTTGACTATCAGGAGCTGGTGCAAGATGTGCTTGCCTCAGTGATCTTGAACAGACAATGTAGCATACATTTATTGATAACAGCCTAGTTCACTCCGAAATGTGGTCTTAAGGAGTGAGGCCTAGTTTCTGATAACGGTACCGGACAGTGTTGCTCTCCTCCGGGCTAGAGTTAATTATATCCTGCAGCTGCACATTCCTTTCTCTTTAGCTCAAAAACTCACAGCAAGACTGCAAATAGCTTTTAGGTGAAAAGCTGGACTATGGCAGAAAGAACAGCAAAATGGCCTCAAACAAGTCACAGTCCCCAACATCTCCCCCTTTCTCTTCTAATAAAAGAAGGAAAGTCGTGAACGGGTGGAAGAACCGTGTCTTAGGCTACAAGGTTTGACCAGGTCGGACACGGCCAAAGCCGCATTTAAAAGGTGGCTACAGACGCCGTGGGTGTGCGCAGAGATCCGAATTATGCGCTGTAGCCTTTTAGGGCCGTGCCCTAACTGGGACCTTGCTAATCCCGTCGTAGGTGTCTCCACAGCCGAGAGCACAAGTGACGGAGTGAACTCCGTCTGTTAGCTATGCGCTCTATCTCCTGGAAACTTAGTGGCTGGAAAGGCGGCTTGGTGATTAAAGCCAAGTTTTCACAGGAGTCACGCGGGGTCAGACGCTGGTAGTTGACCTGAATAGAGGTTTTTGCCTTTTCATCTACCTGGTTCTTAATAAAGGCAGTGATTTTGAGGAAAATCCATGGGCCAAGAGAAAAGAGCAGCATGAGGCTAATAAGAGGGCCCAAAATAGTGGACAAGATTGTGTGGAGCCAAGGGGAAGAGAAAAACCAATCCTGGTACCAACCTTGTTCTTCATCGAAATGTTTTTGAAAATCTTTTATACCATCACCAATGTGTTGAACGCTGTCTCTAACTAATCCTGTTTTGTCTTTAAAAATACAACATTGTTCCTTAAGGGCTACACAGACTCCCCCCTCTTTCATAAGGGCAAAATCTAAAGCACGACGATTTTGGAGAACAACATCAGCAAGGGAGCTAACAGTATCTGTGAGAAATTGCAGGCTAGTTTTGATTTCATTAATGTCTTGTTCCACTGCTTGAGTAAGAGTACGGAAATTGGATTGAGAGGATACAAGAGAGTAGATACCAGTGCCAGCGCCAGTAGCAGCGCCAACAGCAAGGAGAACTGCAAGTGTAACGGAGGTGAAGGGCTCACGACGGTGTCTAGTGAGGGATTGAGAAGAATGTGGATAAGGTGAAGTGCCTGTAGAGGGGAAAGTGTATTCTGAATGAATGGTGATTTTTGGAATGAGAATAACGAGAATACAGTAGTCATGTGAAAGGAGAAAAGAGGAACGAATGATGAAAGGAGTAAGGCCAGAAGCACAGGCAAAATAAGTACTATTGGGAGCTAACAGATAGGGTTTTGAAGAGGAAGAGTTGTAGATGTCAATAGTTTCGTTGCACACATCGAGTAATTGGCTAGGAAGCCGGGAGTCGTTAGGCTTAATGCAGAGGCCAGAGCCTACGACTTGACCGACTGTAATGCCATGTTGAGGTTGTGTGTTCCAACGGAGGTCGGAGGGGTTGGAGGTAGAAGAGAGGTTGCCAAAAACAGCGACACCTTCATAGAAGGGAGGTCGAGGAGAAAAACAAAGCCAGCATCGCTCATAAGCAGGATCTGTAAGGGCAAGAGCAGAAGCATTCATAAGGTTGAGAATAACTTGCGAGGAGGGAGAAGGACCGGAAGGCATAGTGAGTTGCCTGAGAGAAGAAGATGCAGATGGAAGAGGAGGAGGGGGAGAAGGCATGTGTAATGGACCTGAAAGAGGATGAAGAAAGGTATTGGGACCAATGGCGAGGGGGTGAGAATTTGGCAATTGTTTAAGTAAACGGAGGGAAAAAAGAAGTCCAGGGTCGGTACGCCTAACGTAAAGTCTGAGTCCCCATTGTACGGATTGAGTCCAGTGATGCCGACGTCCAGCAGCAGTAAATTCGATGATGATGGGGTTACACCAACCACGGGTAGAGGAGGATGCATCGCAACTGGGAAGAGGATGAGTAAGTGGGGGGCGAGAGACGGTGATGAAGTCCCAAGAAGATGAAGGTTTCCAATAGGTAGTTTCAGAGGTCTCACAACCCCATGAAGCGCAGAAGTACTGGTTATGATCGCCACATTTACTGTCGATGGAACGGGGGCGATGATGTCCTGGGCAAACGTAAAAGGTGGAGAAGTGATATCTTAAGAAGTTACGGCGAACCATAGAATTGCAACCAGCGGTAGGGGGGGCGTAGTAGTCATGGCGGTCAATAGCACGGGGTTGAGGCAGGCGAAAATTAGGGGTGCCCCAGTAAGAGCTGGCACCCATGGCTAGGGCACAAAGGTCGACTTGTAGGACAGGCCAAGGAATGGAAGTGGAGAGGATGGACGTTTGGTTCGCGACGTCGCCAGCCTCATTGATGATCTGCCAAGTGTAGTTGAAGACTCGATAGCGTTTGTTATTCTGGGAGTGGCAGACAGATGGGAGCTGGAACAGCAACAGCAACAGGAGGGCACGCATTTTGAATGGTGGTGGATGTAACAACGATGTTAGCGGCGATAGGTTCTGGAAGAGAAGGAGGAAGGGGATTCTCAGGGCTGGGAGCCCTGGGCGCGTTATAATGTTTGACCAGCCGGTCTGGAAGCCAGCGGGTGTTGCCCGTGTCTATGTCATGGACACAAGCATGGCCTTTACCCCAAATGAGGACGGGGTGTGGCCCTTTCCAGAGTCCAGTGTGAACATCCTTCCAGAGGACTGACTGGAAATCAGAGGCAGTGTTGGGATGCCAATAGCGATCAGCCGCAGAGCGGTTCTGAAGATCGAGTGACAAAAAGTTGAGCACAAAGAGTGCATGGGCAAGCAGGAGACGGTGCTTGCCGTGGCGAGCATATAAGGTTTCACTTTCGCCAGAGAGCTTTATGAGCATGTTTTTTAAAGTTTGATTAGCTCTTTCCACAATGCCTTGACCCTGGGGGTTATAGGCAATTCCTGTTTTGTGCTGGATGCCAAACTTAGCACAAAAGTCTCTAAATTTGTGGCTAGTATATCCAGGGCCATTATCAGTTTTAAGAGCTTTAGGCACTGCGAGTGTGGAGAAGCAGTGCAGCATGTGGGCAATAACATCAGTAGAAGACTCTCCAGTATGTAAGGAGGCACAAATAAAACCACTGAAGGTGTCAACAGTGACATGAATGTATTTAAGTTTGCCAAATGCCGGATAGTGTGTAACATCCATTTGCCAAAGTTCGCCAGGCACAAGGCCGCGAGGATTGACTCCAACGTGAGGTTCAGGAAGAAGAGAAAGACAGGATTTACAAGAGTGAACAATTTCACGAGCTTGTTCACGAGTGATAGCGTATTTAAGACGTAAGGTTTGAGCATTGAGATGATGAAGTTTATGGGCAAGAGTGGCTTGCTGTAGAGTGTCATGAGTAGGAGATGGAAGGGCGGTGGAGAGAAAACAAAGATTTGAAGAGGAGGCACGGGTGGCTTCATCTACAAGGGCGTTGCCAAGCGAGAGGGGGCCAGGCAGACCCGAGTGAGCACGGATATGTGACACGTAAAAGGAATTGGTTCGTTGTAAAATGAGTTGTTGAATGTGGGAGAAGAGTGTGAAGGCAGGAGTAGAGGGTTTAATAAAAGGTACTGTTTCCAAAAGTGGCAAAGAGGAAGCAATGTAATGACTATCTGTATATAGATTAAAGGCTTGAGGAACCGAGAGAAAAACCTGATGAACGGCTTCCAATTCCACAAGCTGAGCAGAAGTGTGTGTGGTAGTGAGTGTATTGGTGGTACCATCAACTGAAAATGAGGCAGTGCCATTAGAGCTGCCGTCTGTGAAGACAAGAGAGGCAGAGGGAATGGGTTGAAGTTTGGTGAGCTTTGGGAAGACAACTGGATGTTTGTTTAGGAAGTGCAAGAGTTTGTTAACTGGCATGTGTGTAGATAAAGTTCCCTGAAAATGGGTGAGAAAGAGGAGCCATGCTTGATCCATATTCGCTAGCCAAGCCAATTGATTGTGTGTGTATGGAAGAATGATGGTGTCAGGGTGTTTAGTGAAGAGTTTGAGAGATGTCTCACAGCCTAGATGTAAGAGCTGGAGGACAGAGGAAGTGTATGTAGAAAGAACTTTGGAAGGTGAAGAGGGAAGGTGAATCCAAAAAAGGGGGGCGGATTGCCAAAGAACGGCAGTAGGTGTGAAAGCTGTGGAGCATACAATGAGCTGGAGATCAATGGAAGGGTTATAGTAAGTGATAAATTGGTTTTGGATGGCATGATTGACAGAATCAAGTGCGGCACGAGCTTCTGGGGTAAGAGAGCGTGGGCTGGAGGGGTTGGAATCTCCTTGGAGGATATGAAAAAGGGGTTTTAGATCGCCTGTGGTAAGTTTAATGTAAGGGCGGAGCCAATTAATGTCACCAAGAAGGCGTTGGAAGTCATTAAGTGTTTTAAGGTGTTGAGTGCGAATTTGCACCTTCTGAGTTTTTACCTGAGCTGGCAATAATTCAAATCCAAGAAATAAGTGAGGTGGAGAGGTTTGTATCTTGTCTGCAGAAATTTTAAAACCTTTTGAGGATAAAAGAGAAATTAATTTAGTAGAGACTGAGTGCAGAAGAGACTCATCAGGACAGGCAAGAAGAATGTCATCCATGTAGTGAAGGATATAAACTGAAGGATAAGAGTCACGGAAGGGATCAATAAAGGAAGCAACAAATTTTTGGCATAGAGTAGGGCTATTAGTCATTCCTTGGGGTAAACTTTTCCAGTGATAGCGTGGGCAGGGGCCAGCACAATTGGGAACAGGAAGGGAAAATGCAAAACGTTTACAATCTTCTGGGTGAAGGGGAATGGAAAAGAAACAGTCTTTAAGATCAATAATTATCTTGAAAGTATTAGAAGGGATGGCAGACGGCACGGGCAGGCCGGCCTGGGCTGCTCCCATGGGAATCATAGTTTTGTTGATGGCTCTAAGATCATGAAGGAGGCGCCATCTGCCGGATTTTTTGCGAATGACAAAGATGGGTGTATTCCAGGGAGAGGTGGAAGGTTCTATATGTCCAGCCTCAAGCTGTTCCTTTACAAGGGCTGAGGCGGCCTGGAGTTTCTCACCGGATAGGGGCCACTGGTTTATCCAAACAGGAGCATCAGAACGCCAGGTAATTTTTTCTATAGGAGGCATAGGGGCGTTTTGGACTGATACAGTATAAACAGAACTGAAACCAAGACCTTGACGGCCAGGATTAGGAGAAGGCTGAATGGGCTTGGAAATGCCTTGCAAGTTTTTCCCGAGGCTTTTAGAGGGTGTATACCCCTGTTTCATCATTTGAGCGAGAGCAGCAGGGTTTTTGCATTTTACAATATAAACACCCATTTGTTCCATAATATCTCGGCCCCACAAATTAATGGGCAGGTCAGGGACTATGTACGGACGGACAAGGCCGGTGTCTCCGTTTTCATCCTGCCAGACCAGCTTATTGGCGCTAATGAGGACTTGCTTGACTGTGCCTGCGATTCCAGAGACAGAATCAAAAGAGGCTGTGGTGGGCCATTCTGGGGGCCAGTCGGTAGGAGAAAAGCATGTAGTGTCTGCACCAGAATCAAGAAGACCCGTGAAGGGCTTGCCTTCAATAGTGATGACAAGAGGGGGCCTAATTTTACACATGGCTCGCACCCAGAAAATGTCTGAGGAGCCAGGGTCCGAATTGCCACGGGCTTCTGGAAGAGAAGGCAATGTAACATTAAGGGGAAGCAGAAGAGCTTGCGCAATACGCTGCCCAGGTAGTACCTGTACTGGATAATAGGGGGCGACTGCTAAAAGTATGATTTCCCCAGTATAGTCATTATCCACAATGGAGGGCTGAATAATGAGGCCTTTAATAATAGTTGAAGCACGCCCAATGATCATAAAGAAATGACCGGGTGGCGGAGGGCCAAAAATGCCTATAGGAATCTGATAAACGCCATGCTCAGGAGTTAATAAGTGGGGGGTGGAGGCACACAAGTCCAGTCCAACGCTTCCTGGGGTTGCCCTGACAAGGGAGGTTGCTGGGGTGGGAGCATATTGGGGGGCACCAGAGGTTGCTGTTGGCAATGTGCCTGGTGCTGGGAAAGCGGCTGTTGTTGTTGGTAATAAGCCTGGGGTGCTGGAGTGGGCTGTACCGGCTGGCTGGGCTCCGAAGCCGGGACAAAACGTTGGAACTGGCGGCTCGGGGCCCGGAGCTGGCCCCGTTTGGAGTTTCCCTGAGCCGGGGAACGTTGATTAGGCTGCAGGGGATTGCCATGTATGTCTTTAGTGGAACGGCACTCTGCGACCCAATGGCGGCCGCGGCGACAGCGCGGACAAAGTGGAGGACGGGGAGAGGTTGTGCCTGTTTGCATAGTAGGGGCCTGGCGTTGAGGGCAGTTGTTAGCAAAATGGCCAGGCTGGCCGCAAGAGAAGCAAATGCGGCCTTTATTTTGCCCCTGAAAAGCGACTATGGCGCCAGCTACTTGGGTGGCAAAAGAATGGGCATTTTTGCAAAGAGAGATCATCTCCTCAAGAGATTGAGACGGCTTGGGAGATTTCAAAATCTGACGACAGGCGGGGTTGGCATTTTCAAAAGCAAGTTGTTTAACAAAAGGATTGGAGGTGTCTGTAATGCCAGTGGTGCGATCAATAGCCTCAAGAAGGCGAGAAATAAAGGCATGATAGGGTTCATTGTCAGCTTGTTGAATTTTAGCGAGAGGAAGAGCAGGGGCAGAGGAGGAGGAAATAGCCTTCCAAGCTTTGAGACCGGCCTGGGAGGTAAGATTAAGCAATTGATAAGGGAGAGGGCGCTGCGTATGAATGGTGTCATAAGGTTTGGAACCAGAAATTTGGAGGAAGTCAAGCTCGTTGCCACGGGCGAGCTCCCTGCAGTTGTTAATAAATTCAGCTTCCCAAAGGACAATATGTTCAGGTTTAAGGCAGCGGCGAACAGTAATTCGCCATTCAATGGGAAAAAGATTGCCACCATAGGAGAGACTTTCCAAACAGGTGAGGGTATAGGGGGCTTGAACGCCATAGTCCAAAACAGCTTTGCGAAGCTCCTTAAGGGAGGCCTGATCAAGATCTCGAATTTCTATATCCTCACGAAAAACTGAACCAGGGCCACGGTGGTGAGAGGGTGCAGGTGAGGCAGGGGGCGCTAAAGGTGCATCATCTGCTGCCTCAAGGGCAGGGATGTTTTCATTGTCTGGAGCCTCAGCTTCTCTCGCAGAGAAAGCCGGAGCTAAGGGACGGGAGGGAGTGCGTTGAACAGCACCTGTGGTACGAGAGGAACGTTGTCTGAGGGAGTGAATGCCCCCAGCAGTCTGTGAGCGGGTGACCATAGGGTGAGAGGAGGCAGACGAGGAAGCAGGGGAGGCTTGAGGAGGCTGTGGAGCGACCGACAGGGCAGGGACGCTTGAGGAAGGATGTAAGATAGCAGGGTACGCTTGTGTCCCATAAGGTTTTGCTGCTTGAAGCAGCTCAGCAAGATCTTTTTCATTAATAGTAACATAACGTAAAGGAGTCTCACCCTCCGGAGGTCTAGCATCGTAAGGCTGGGTGTCTTCTTTTCCCACATACGAATCGAGCTGACTTGAGTCGATCGCTACGGAAGCTGTGTCCGCAGCAGCTTGTGCCTCGCGATCACGCTGCGCCCTCTCATGGGGGCGGGGATCAGCGGGCGGAGGGAGGGGTAGGTTAGAATGAGGCAGTGGAGGCTGCTGAGGCGGAGGCGGGGGAAGGTCCTCGCCATCAGGAATGAGAACAGGAAATGTAGCAGCGTTAGCAGTTTTTTGTTCACGAGATTGATGAAATTCATTAGTAAGTTGGGAGATCATGGAAGTAATAGTAATAAGGTGAGAATTTAAAGTAGTAGGCTTAGGGGGATCAGGAAAGGCACATTTTGGAGGAGCAGGACAGTCATAAGGAGGAGGAAGTGTTTGTGTGGCTTGTGTGATTAATGAGCTGTGACAGGCAGCGGCTTCTTCTGCAGGGGTCTGTGTGCATAGAGAATCAAGTTCTTGAGGTGGAGCAGAAGCCTGGACAGAAGTAAGGGAGGGATATAAGTGAGAAGCATTAGAGAGATCTTTAAGAGCATTAGTTACTTTGGAAACAAAGGTAGAAGAATCAGTGGTGGAGGGAGGACAAGGAGAAGGATTTTCAGAGGGAGAAGGGAGATGAGAGACAGAATTAGAACGAGAGGGAGTTCTGGAACACTCGCGGGAGACCTGTTGCACATAAGTCTCAACGGCATGGATGATATCTTTGGCGGTTTTGGCATTTTTAGTTACTATGATATCTCTTAACAGGCTCCAATATTGGAACATAATTTTTTCCTTCTGTGGATCATCATTATTAACAAAATAATCACTCATTTCTTGTCCTATTTTGTCCCAAGTGGACGCAACAATTTCTGGACAGGTAATAATAAACCAAGGACACACATCATGTATGAACATAAGAAAATTACAAATATCCTTTTTGGTAACCTCTACATGTCTGGCTTTCAACTCAGACTGAATATCAATAATGAATTTAAGCTCAGTAGTCAAGGAAGCACCCATGGTAACGTATCCTAAGGGTGAAGCCCCAAAAGCCAATCAGGGGCGGCGATCAGAACGACTGGAAAAAACTGCAGTTTAAATATTTGATTAAGGCTAACTCGTTTCAACGCTTACCCTGATGAGGTAATTCCCGCGATTTATGAAACAGCTCCGGACTCGCCGACCCGTAGTCGTTCGGGGTGTGGCAGTGGTCTTCGAGCCCAGCGTTGGGCGCCAAAATGCGGGGTCCTGAAGCCCCCCCAGGGGGGACCCGGCCAGCAGGAATTAGCTGGGAAGGCTTCTCAGACAACCGCACTCCTATTTTGCTGAGTAGAAGAACAACCACACCTGTAAAAAATCTGAGAGAGGTTAATAATAAAGACCCAAGGCAGCGTCTCACTGCTCAAAGGTATTTATTGGGATACAGTTCCTTCTTTTATAGTGAAGGAGAAGGGGGCAGTACAAAGGTGATGTCAGTCATACTTTTTGGCGCGAAGGCCCATACAAGGCAAGGATATATTTCAGGTTTCAAGGAACAAAGAAAGTAAATCATGCTCTCAATAAGGAAGTGGCCAGTGGGCTAGGGGGCTGGATGACCTTCAAGTTATGATGAACGTGCTGTTTCTATGGAAATTTCTAGTGACCTTCTAGCTGCATTCCTAATTGCTTGACTATCAGGAGCTGGTGCAAGATGTGCTTGCCTCAGTGATCTTGAACAGACAATGTAGCATACATTTATTGATAACAGCCTAGTTCACTCCGAAATGTGGTCTTAAGGAGTGAGGCCTAGTTTCTGATAACGGTACCGGACAGTGTTGCTCTCCTCCGGGCTAGAGTTAATTATATCCTGCAGCTGCACATTCCTTTCTCTTTAGCTCAAAAACTCACAGCAAGACTGCAAATAGCTTTTAGGTGAAAAGCTGGACTATGGCAGAAAGAACAGCAAAATGACCTCAAACAAGTCACAGTCCCCAACAGTGGCACTTGTTCAAAAAAAAACTTGAAGAGGAGGGTGTAGAGAAGGCTATTGCTCTTCACTGCATTATCCATCAGCAGGCCCTTTGCAGTAAATGCCTGCCGTGTGACAATGTGATGTCTGTTGTTGTGAAATGCATCAACCAAATCAGATCCAAGGGCTTAAGCACAGGAGGTTCCATACATTTTTAGAGAAAATGGAGTCAGAATATGGAGATGTGCTCTATTTCACTGAGGTACGTTGGTTCAGCAGGGGAAATGTCCTGAAAAGATTTTTTGAGTTGAGAGAAGAAGTGAAAGCCTTCATGGAGAAGGATGGGAATGTTGTTTCTGAGTTGAGTGATCACAAATGGCTCATGGACTTAGCTTTTCTTGTTGACATCACACATAAGCTGAATGTACTGAACAAGATGTTACAAGGCCCAGGGCAGCTTATCAGTGCTGCCTATGACAATGTGAGAGCATTCTCCACAAAACTTGTGTTATGGAAATCCCAGCTCTCTCAGACAAACCTTTGCCATTTACCAGCATGCAAGGAACTTGTGGATGCAGCCATACCATTCAGTGGTGAGAAATATGTTGATGCTATTTTTAAGCTAGAGAAGGAATTTGATCACATATTTGCAGACTTCAAAAAGCACAGAGCCACTTTCCAAATTTTTGTGGACCCCTTTTCCTTTGATGTGCAAGATGTCCCTCCTGTGCTTCAAATAGAGCTCATTGACCTGCAATGCAACTCTGATCTCAAAACCAAGTTCAGGGAGATTAGAGAAAAAGCAGACATTCATGGGCAATTTTTGAGAGAATTGCCCCCAGCTTCCCTGAGCTTTCCTGAATGTTCAAGCGCACCATGTTCCTTTTTGGGAACACATATTTGTGTGAAAAGTTATTCTCCACACTGAACTTCAATAAGTCAAAGTACAGGTCTAGACTTAATTATGATCATCTTCAAGCCATATTGAGGGTCTCAACTGCTTCCTCTCTAAAGCCAAATGTGGTTCATATTTGTGAGAAGCACTGTCAAGTCTCTGGCAGCAAGGAACAGGCAAAAGATGCCATGTTCAGAAGAACTGTTCATGATCTTCATTCAATGTTCTATTCATGTTCAGAAGAAATAATTAAGGGACCAGAGAGATAGCACAGCGGTAAGGCTGCCTTAGACACAGAAGGACATTGGTTCGAATTCCGGCATCCCGTATGGTCCCCTAAGTCTGCCAGGAGCGCTTTCTGAGCATGGAGCCAGGAGTAACCCCTGAGCACTGCCGGGTGTGAACCCCCCCCCCCAAAAAAAAAGAAAAAATAATAAAAACTGTTAATAAGGACATTTGAGGACTTTTTCTTTTTTTTTTTTTGTGAAATCCCTTATGCGGCCCTGCCTCACCCCGACTTTGCCTCCTGCGGCCTCCTGGTAAATTGAGTTTGAGACCCCTGATGTAGATAATCCAGGACAGATGGTAGGTTGAATCCCGGCATCCCATATGGTCCCTCGAACCAGGAGCAATTTCTGAGCACAGAGCTAGGAGTAATCCCTGAGCACTGCCCGGTGTGGCCCAAAAATTAAAAAAAAAAAATAAAGTAAGAATAAAAGAAAATTTCAACTCTTGACTTTATATTTTGTTTTGTTTTAGTCTGGGGCCACACTCAATAGTGTTCAGGGGCTACTCCTGACTCTGTACTTAGAAATCACTCCTGGCAGACCTGGGGGTGAGGAGAGGCTATTGGGATGCTGGGGGTCGAACCCAGGTCTGCCACATGCAAGCAAACACCCTACCTACTGTGCTATTGCTTCGGCCCCACCAACTCTGACCTTTGACTAGACTGTAATTGCTTCATCCAGTTATCACTTGCTCTCTTTGATTTTCTCTTATCATCTGCTCTTCCCAATTGTACTAAATTTGCTACTTTATTAAAGTATTAAAATAACTACTTTATTATATCATTGCCTCTTTCTAATTCACAATTGGTTTCATATTATCTAGAGAACAGAGAATATATTCTTCAGTTCAGCATTTTAGATTTTTCTACAATTTAGCCCTAACCTGTTCATTAATCTAACTTTTTTCTGCCTCATTCTTCCTTACTCCATGTTATTTCTTAACTCCAATTGGTCTGTTCCCACATTATCTATATTCATATATACATGTATTAAATTCATTTCCTTAAACACATACTTGCACTTAAACCTCAATCTTCCATCTTCAATAGTGTGGCTCTTGAACTTGGAAAACTAAATGTTTTCCAAGGTAAGTTTCTACTATACCTTGTATATTTTTTTCCTTAGAATTCAGAATACATTTATTTCTCACTTTGAAATTTATGTGCTTTTATTTATTTTTTTCTTATCTTAAAAATTATCTTAAAAATTTTCGGGGCCGGGCGGTGGCGCTAAAGGTAAGGTACCTGCCTTGCCTGCGCTAGCCTTGGACGGACCTCGGTTCAATCCCCTGGTGTCCCATATGGTCCCCCAAGCCAGGAGCAACTTCTGAGCACATAGCCAGGAGTAACCCCTGAGCGTTACCGGGTGTGGCCCAAAAACCAAAAAAAAAAAAAAATTTTCTAGTTAGGGGGCCGGCGAGGTGGCGCTAGAGGTAAGGTGTCTGCCCTGCAAGCGCTAGCCAAGGAAGGACCGCATTTCGATCCCCCGGTATCCCATATGGTCCCCCAAGCCAGGGGCAATTTTTGAGCGCTTATCCAGGAGTAACCCCTGAGCATCAAACGGGTGTGGCCTGAAAAACCAAAAAAAAATTTTTTTTCTAGTTAGGTTTCAGTCATAAAAAGAACCTCTTACCCCTGGGATTGGAGTGGTGGTGCAAGCAGTAGGGCATTTGCCTTGCATGTGCTGGCTAGAATGGACCACAGTTCGATCCCCTGGCATCACGTATGGTCCCCCAAGCCAGGAGCGATTTCTGAGCACTTAGTCAGGACTAACCCCTGAGCTTTAATGGGTGTGGCCAAAAGAAACCCCCCCAAAAAAGAACAAGAAAAAGAGAACACCGCCTTCACCAGTCCAACATTCCCATCACCAATGCTCCTAATCTCCCTCCTCCTGCCCCCCACCTGTACTTGAGACAGTTTACTTCTCTCACTCATTAACATTGTCACCATAGTTGTCAGTGTAGTTATTTCTCTAACTGTACATACCACTCTTTGTGGTAAGCTTCATATTGTGAGCCAGTCCTTCTAGCTCTCATCTCTATTGTCTCTGGGCATTATTACAATAATGTCTTTTATTTTTCTTAAAACCCATAGATGAGTGAGACTATACTGTGTCATCTTTCTACCTCTGACTTATTTCACTCAGCATAATAGATTCCATGTCCATCATGTATAGGAAAATTTCATGACTTCATCTCTTCTGGCAGCTGCATAATATTCCATTGTATATATGTACCACGGTTTCTTTAGCCATTCATCTGTTGAAGGGCATCTGGGTTGTTTTCAGAATATGGCTATTGTAAATAGCGCTGCAATGAATATAGGTGTGAGGAAGGAATTTTTGAATTGTATATTTGTGTTCCTAGGTTATATCCCTAGGAGTGGTATAGCTGGATCATATGGGAGTTCAATTTCCAGTCTTTTGAGGAATCTCCATATTGTTTTTCATAAAGACTGGACCAGACAACATTCCCACCAGCAGTGAATGAGAGTTCTCTTCTCTCCACATCTCCACCAGCACCAATTGTTCTTATTCTTTGTGATGTGTGCCAGTATCTGTGGCATGAGATAGTACCTCATAGTTGTTTTGATTTGCATCTCCCTAATGATTAGTAATGTGAAGTATTTTTTCATGTGCCTTTTGGCCATTTGTATTTCTTCTTTGAGGAAGTGTCTGTTCAATTGTTTTCTCTGTTTTTTGATGGTGTTAGATGTTTTTCTTGTTATCAGTACCTTGTATATCTTCCATATTAGCCCCTTAGCTTATGGGTATTGGATGAATAGTTTCTCCCATTCTGTGGGTGGCTTTTGTATCCTAGGCACTATTTCCTTTGACATTATTTAAAGAAGTGGAGCAAACACCCCTGAAATTCATTTGGAACAATAAACACTTGTGAATAGCTAAAGCAACCCTTGGGAAAGGGAATATGGGAAACATCACTTTCTCCAACTTTAAATTGTATTACAAATCTAAAGTCATTAAAACAGCATGGTACTAAAAAACAAAACAAAACAAAAACCTTTAGGGAGGGCAGAGAGATAGCACAGCATTAGGGCATTTGCCTTGCAAGCAGTTGATCCAGGACAGATGGTGATTCAAATACCAGCATACCATATGGTCCCCCGTGCCTGCCAGGAGCGATTTCTGAACACAGAGCCAGGAGTAACTTCTGTGCACCATAGCGTGAGACCCAAAAGCAAAAGCAAAACAAAACAAAACAAAACAAAACAACAAAAAACCCAGCATGGTACTGGAATAAAGACAGGTCCTCAGATCAGTGGAATATACTGGGGTATTCAGAGAATGTGCCCCAGATATACAATCAATTAATTTTTGATAAAGAGGCAAGAAATGCAAACTGGAGCAAGGGAAGCCTCTTCAAAAAGTGGTATTGTCACAACTGGTCAACCACTTGCAGAAAAATGAACTCAGATCTCCATCTAACACCATGCACAAAGGTCAATTCCAAAGGGATTAAAGACCTTGACATCAAACCCGAAACCGTAAGGTATATAGAAAAAAGGTAGGTAAAACACTCCATGACATTGAGACTAAAGGCATCTTCAAGGAGGAAACAGCACTCTCCAAACAAGTGAAAGCAGAGATAAACAGATGGGACTATATTAAACTGAGAAGCTTCTGCATCTGAAAGAAAATATACCTTGTATCTTGTAATAACTATTTTACCATTTCCCACTTATTTTTTGCACTAGATCATTACACCTAATTTTATCCTAAAATCCCAGAGCTACCATTCCTTTTGAAACAATATATTAATCATTCTCCAAAGTCTTAGACTTAGAGCATCATCTATGTTATCATTTGCTGATTCTAGCATCTATGATATTAAACGGATTTGTATAATGTTTGTTTTCTTAATCAGATGGTATTTAAATATTTAAAGGTCCGAAATAATTTTATTTGGGGAAATTTTCCTTGTCAAGATTAATATTTGAATTTGTGAATTCCCATTGTGAGGTGTTGCTTGTGGGATGGAACCCAGGACCTCAAACATAGGTGGCACACATTCTTACCACTGAACATGTATCCCTTGCCCCTATGAACCTCTGAGGTAAAAAAATTAGACTATCTCATCATTAAAGACATATTGGCATTATCATTTGTTAGGGTCCATAATTTTAAAACACAACCATCAGTAGTTATTCTTACTTTTGTAAAGCTTTTGAATGTTTTCTTGACAACAGCATGTACATACTTTAGGGATAAAAAGAAATGGTGGGTATGGTGATGGGGTCTTACCATATGCTAATATATCCCCATTTCTTCTTCAGTTGAAAATCCCTCCTCCAGGTCTGGAGCAATAGTAATAGGGAGTAGGACATTGCCATGCCCAGAGGTGACCTGGGCTTGATCCCGGGTACCCATATGATATCTAGAGTCCTGCCAGGAGTTAATTCCTGAGTTCAGAGTCAGGAGTAAGGCCATCACCAGGAGTGGTTTCAGTGTCTACACCGGCCCCCAACAAAAAGACACAAGACTTGTGGCTGGAGCCATAGTGGAGCCAGTGCTTACTTTGTGCATGGATAGGGTGCTTATTTTGCACTTGGGCAATTCAGGTTCAATTCCCAGCATCCCATATGCTTCCCTAAATGCATCAGGAATAATTGGGAATTTCAGAGCCAGGAGTAAGCTGAGCAATGTCTGGTGTGGCCCCAAAACAAACAAACAAACAAAAATCCCACACAATGAATATCTAGTGGGTGAGTGGTTCTGTGCAGGGTACTTCTACAGAGTATTTTTGGGAACTTTATTTTTACCACATTTTATGCATCATTCTCTGATGAACAGTGCTTCTTCAAAGGCAGGGCTGTGTTTTTGTACCCCATCTTTCTTCTGTATGAGACACACCAGAGAGTACTAAAATATGTATGGCAAGTGAATCTTGCACTTGAAACTGAACCCAGATAAAATAGTGAGTGATAATAGGTTGAAAGTTCTTATTATGAATTATGTAAGATGATGAAATTCCATATGAAAGAGGGAGGGGAGGAAGAGGGAGGGAGGGGGGAGAGAGAGATGAAATGGTATATGACTAAAACTTGCATGGTTTCGTTAGATTTGGCGAGGCTGGGGACAAAGCAGAAATGCTGGTGTGAGTGGATCAAAATCTCTCTCCCTCCAACTGTACAGACAGGCACAGTGAAGGGCTGAATTGTCATTTTTATCACGCTTTTGAGAGAGAAGCTGCCGAATTATTTAACAGCTGAGAATATTTTTTTAAAGGGGAATTCTCAGACTACAGTTGCAGAAAATGTTTTCCTGATAATGAATTCTGATTCAGTCATCCGGTTCTACTAAGGCCAAGTAGGACGTGAATGTCAAGACAGGAACCCCTTAACAGTTAGTTCTGCGTCTCGGTCGAGCATACGAAGCCCCGTGAATGTATTTCCTTTAGGGAGGGAATCTCTTCAAATTTAGGGAAGGTGGGCAAGACTTGTCCAGGTTCTTGCATTTCTATCCTTTCATCAAAGGGATGAAGGAAGCGAGAGAATCCCTATCGAGGTCCTCCATTCCGTTCCGTCTAGGCCTAACCGGAGCTTATAACCACCCAGATCCGGCCTCAGCGGCTCCTTTCGGCCATAGCCAAGCTAGGAAGGCCAAAAATAAACTTCGGCATAGGCCCCGAGCCCACCCGTGGGCTCGTTTAGCAAAGCGCACTGACTGCTGGGACTTGTAGTTCTCCCAGCCATTGGGCTCGTCCAGCAGAGCGCAGAGACTGCTGGGAGTTTTAGTTCCCTCTTGTCGCGCGCGCGCTCCTGCAGACTTCTGGGAGATGTAGTTTCCGGGCAAAGTTTTGCTGAGAGGGGGGTGGGCTCGAGCGAGCGGCTCGCATTGCGGCTTCCGCCCTGGCGCCGTCTCCTCCCGCCCCTCCCGCCCTCGCGACCGTTGCCAAGACGACGGCGCAGGTCCGGAGCGGTCTGGCGTCGCGCGGCGTCGCGTCGCGTCGCGTCGCCCCCTCTGCAGTCCTCCCGCCCCCCGGCGCCCCGCTTCTCCCACCACAATGAGATCCTAAGATGGCGGCGGCTGCGGCGGTTGGCGCTGCGTCGCTGAGGTAGAAAAGCCGGCCATTGGGGCCCTCGTCCCGCCGCGCTCTCGCAGGAGGGGCCGGACGGGTGGTGAGCCCCGGCTGCCCGCCCGCCCGCCCGCCCACTCGCAGCCCCGGGCGGGAGCGGCTGCTGGTCGCGGCCAGGTAATGCCTGCCTGCCTGCCTGCCTGCCTGCCTGCGCGTCCCCTCGGGCCCTGGCAACCGGGCGAGCACGGCCCTGGGCGACTCAGGCGGTCCTGGGAGGCGAGGCGAGGCGAGGCGGGGCCCGGCCTGGCCTCGCGCGGGCCCAGGGGCTCCGACTGCGCACTGACTGCCCGCCCGCCCGCCCGCCTGCCCGGGCCGCTGGAGGGCTCGGAGGCGCCCTTGCCGTGACCGCTCCCCGGGCTTCCTTGAGCCGCGCCGACGGGGGACCGCGGCGGCCTCTTGGTCCCCGGCCCTGCGCCCCCACCCAGCTCTTTTGGGGGGAGGGGGAGCAGGCTGAGGCGGCCTGCAGGGGGGGGCGGGCGGGCGGGCGCTCGGTCCTCTCGGGCAGCCCGAGGGCGAGCTGAGCTGGGGGTGGGCAATGTTGGGCTCTCCTGGCGCGCGAGCCTAGAGACGGACGCACCGTGCAACTCCGACACACAACACACACAGACATAACCCACACCAGAGAAATATCGTAGCTTGGAAGAAATGTGCCTCTCCCCACGCACGCACACACAACACATACAGACACAACACACGACACACAGACACGCACAACACACGCACAACACACAGAAACATACAACACACGGACACAACACACATAAGAAACATCGTGGTTTGGCAGAAATGTGCGTCTCCCCATGCGCGCGCACACAACACACAGACACAACACGCAGACACAACACAACATATTGACACATACACAACATACACTGGAGAAACATCCTGGCTTGGCAGAAATGTGTGTCTCCCCGTGCACGCACGTGCACACACACACACACACACACACACACACACACACACACACACACGAGAGAAACATCTTGGCTTTGCAGAAGTCTTTCTGAAGGCCCGGCCAGGGAGGCGGGCGCCCCAACTTTTCCTCTGGCAGGTCCTCCCAGTCAGAAAAGTTTTCCCCAGAAAGGGTGGGGCTTGTTTGATCAGTTTGTTTGTTTGATCAGGGTAACGAATAAGATTTGGGCGCTGGAAGAAGCGGGCTTCCTTCCCCTGTAGCCCTGACACCCCCACCCCACCACCCCTGGTCCCTAACTGCTTTCCAGACTCCTCCTCTTCTGCTCGTTCTCTGGGGGTGTTGTGTAGGAGGCCGTGCACCTGCCTTTCTCCCTATCACTTTCCCGGGGAAGGCGTCGGTTGCGTCGGTTGGTGTTGGCCCAACACGGAGGTTGGAGGGTAATCCTCTCCACCCCCCCCCCCCCATCCCACTAGGCTTCAGAAATGACTTTATTTGAGCCGAAGGGACGGGTTGTGGGTCTTTGTATGGAGTAGCTAGCTTTGTGCAAACTCAAGAAGCTATATTTTACCGTCAGCTTTGCTGACTGTTTAAATAGTTGGCCAGAAAGTGAATTTGATGTCGCAGAAGAGTTTTAAAGGTGGGCATGGTTTTGTTTTGTTTCTTTTACACGCTAAAGCGTGTTCACTATATTATATTTTATTCCAAAATAGATGTTGAGGTGATATATTTTGATAGGATCTTATAGGTTTGGAGAATGAATATAAGTTCATGTGTGTCACTTTATTTTTTCAAAAATGACTAAATATGATTTCAATTTATGATGCTGATTAGACATTTATTGTTAAGCATGCAACAGGCCATAAGTATTCTATATTTCAGTGTCAGAAAAGAATTTGCTAAAAGGATTTATATTTTTCTTTTCTTTAACCATAAGCAGGCAACAGCTTTGAAGTGTGAGACAGAAAAAGGAGCTGCTCATAGCTACAGAAAGTTTCTAAACAGGTAATAATATATGCATACATATTTTTGTCCTTTGACTATATATGAAGACCTTATGATGAAGCCAATGTCACATTCAGTGTCTGATTGAGGGCCCTTTCTTAATAAACCCTTTCTTTGGGTTTGATATTATGTTTGCCCTGCTTTTGTCATGTCATTTAGTTTGTCTTCATGCTGTTGTTGGAAAAGAGTGTCATACCTAATAACTAAATGACAGAATAGTGCAATAATTTTTATTTATTGGGATTGGGTGGGAACATTAATGGTTCTTGGGGGTTATTGCTAACTCTAGCTTAAGGATCATTCCTGGTGGTGCTCAGAGGACCATACATATGTGTTGTGGGGAATAAAACCAGGTCAAATGTTTGCAAGGCAAACACCCTACTCCCTTTACTATCACTCCAGCCCCCAATAGTGCAATACCTTTTAAATGTCTTTGTCTTTTTTTTTTTTTTTTGGTTTTTGGGCCACACCCGGTAACGCTCAGAGGTTACTCCTGGCTATGTGCTCAGAAGTCGCTCCTGGCTTGGGGGACCATATGGGACACCGGGGGATCGAACCGCTGTCCGTCCAAGGCTAGCGCAGGCAAGGCAGGCACCTTACCTCTTGTGCCACCGCCCGGCCCCATGTCTTTGTCTTAATAGAATTTTATTAGTCTATTTGAGTTTGAATTTGCCTTTTAATAACTATTTGGAGAGCATTTAAAATTAATTTACTCTAAGTTATCTCAGTAGTTAGTTGATTGTTTAGGGGTTTTGTTTGTTTAATCACAAGCCCCTCTATTTTTTGAACTTGTTAAGACAGCTGAATGGAAAAAAAAAATTACTCACTTTTGGTAGTCTGAAATTATCACGAATTTCTATACATTATTATCAAATACAGGTTATATGGAGATAAACAGTTTAACAGAATAAAGTAAATATAAGTTCATTAAAGTTTTTGTTTGTGAAGAACAAAAATTAAATGACTTAAGTCATAAGCATAAGAATTAGGGGGAAAGTTCATAAAGTATTTTACAGATTTTTTTAATCAGTCTATTTCTATAAAATTTTAAGATTTTAATATATACTAATTTTTTTTTCTAGGAAAACATTTTTGTTCCCTTGGGAAATAAACTAGCAAAAGAAAATACAAATTGACTGTTAACATCTTATTTATTTATTTATTTATTTTGGTTTTTGGGTCACACCCAGCAGCGCTCAGGGGCCACTCCTGGGTCTATGCTCAGAAATCATTCCTGGCAGGCTTGGGGGACCATATGGGATGCCTGCCGTCCTTCTGCATGCAAGGCAAACACCTTACCTCCATGTCATCTCTCTGGCCCTAATATCTTTTTTAAAAAAGATCGTTAGTCCTACCAAACAGTGATCAAGAGGCCAAGGGGTCATATTCAGTGTTAATCAATTAGGCCAAATACTGGATGGTCCTGTGCAAGGGCCTAAGTAAAATTGATCTGGCTCTCTGGCAGGAACCACTGGGGCCACATGGTGGTGCATGGTGCTCAAAAGACCAGAGCTACAAAGGACAATGCTTGGATGCCATGTGGATTTGGGGTTGGAACTTGGTTATGCACGTCTCTGGCCCAATTCTCATTGTTGTAATTCTTAGTTTTGTTTGTTTGTTTTTGTTTCTTTTTAAGAACCGAAAAATGTATATTAAGGGAAAAGTCAAGTGTAACTATATGACTAAACTACTGACACTGAAGTGAATAGTAAACATTTAGGGAAAAATATTGTAAAATACTTATGTAATATATTAATCTTTCTTTAATTCTAATTTTATTTAAACACCAGTTTACAATGTTATTCATAATGCAGCTGTTTTGGGAAATTAGTGTTCCAACACCAGTTCCACCACCAGTATTAATGTTTCTTCCATCATCATCCTCAGTTTCCCACCCATATCTCAAGGCAGGCACAACATTATTTTAAATTGTTTGTTACAACAAAATGGAACCATCAAAAAGTAGCTCAGTAAAAATAATTATGAAAATTGTTATAGCTCACAATGGTGTAAGTAAAGTTATTGTCTGAGCTTTTTTTTTCTCAGTTCGTTCTTTCTTTCTTTCTTTCTTTCTTTCTTTCTTTCTTTCTTTCTTTCTTTCTTTCTTTCTTTCTTTCTTTCTTTCTTTCTTTCTTTCTTTCTTTCTTTCTTTCTTTCTTTCTCTCTCTCTCTTTCTTTCTCTCTCTCTCTCTCTCTCTCTCTCTCTCTCTCTCTCTCTCCCCCCCCTCTCTCTCTCCTCTCTCTCTCTCTCTCTCCTATCTCTCTCTCTCTCTCTCTCTCTCTCTCTCTCTCTCTCTTTTGTTTTTGTTTTTGGGCCACACCCAGTGACACTCAGGGGTTACTCCTGGCTATGCGCTCAGAAATCACTCATGGCTTGGGGGATCATATGGATGCGCGCGGGGGGGGGGGGGGGGGGATCAAATTGCAGTCTGAAGGCAGATACCTTATGCTTTACACCACCGTTCCGGCCCCTATAGTGAGCTGTTTTGTTTCTAGTAGAGCTTTATGAATTATTGTTACTTATTGTGCTTAGTGGGCTTTTATGCTGTTTCCCAACTAATTTACTATGCTTCTACTGGGCTTGAGTTGTGAGTTGTGGAATCTGTTTTATTTTTGCTTATTTATTTATTTATTTATTTTTAGATTTGTTTTTTTTTTTGGGGGGGGGTCACACCTGGCAGCACTCAGGGGTTACTCCTAGCTCTATGATCAGAAATCACTCCTGGCAGGTTCGGGGGACCAAATGGGATGCCGGGATTCAAACCACCGTCCTGCATGCAAGGCAAACACCTTCTCTGACTCTTTATTTATTTATTTATTTATTTATTTATTTATTTATTTGGTTTTTGGGCCACATCTGGCAGCACTCAGGGGTTACTCCTGGCTCTGCTTTGTCTTCAGAAATCGTTCCAGGCTCTGGGGACTATATGGGATGCTGGGGATCGAACCCGGGTTCGTCCTGGGTCAGCTGCATGCAAGGCAAACGCCCTACTGCTGTGTTACCATTTTGGTATGTGAGTTGTGGCCTCACATTCTAGGAGTTGTAGACTGGGACAGTTTTTGGTGTCTTGATATTAGTTGTGAAACTGTATAGTGTGGATGTGACTTGACCTACCTGCCTCCCAAAAAAGGCCCCAGAGTTTTCTTCGTGAAGACCTGTGTACCTGGGAGTTTGATTGGCTTGAGGTCTCCCAAGATTCAGAATCACTTACTTTTAACACACATGAAAAGATCGATAAGATAGCATGAAAATATAGGGCAAAGGAAAAAATTGAATTTGACCATTTGTGAAGAGGCGTGTTTAAGGTTTGGAGAAAATTGAAAGTATTTGCTATTATCACCATAGGAAATTTCTGTAAGATGCCAGCAAGTGATATGTAGCAATAAAATTTTGAGGTGCTGAAAGAGGTTTAATAGCTTTAAAAGCGTGAAAGGCAAATAGGAGTCTATCCTAATATCCCCATGGATGGGTAAACCATTTTATTGTTTTGTGTTTGGGCTACACCTTGCAGGGCTTACTCCTAGCTTTGTACTCAAGGATCATTCCTGGCAGTGCTTGGGAGACCAGATGGGTTGTAGTTCCTGGGTAAAAAAATGTTGAATACCTGTAGTATTCTGCTCTTTTGTCCGATTGAATAAGGGGCCCGGAGAGATAGCACAGCGGTGTTTGCCTTGCAAGTAGCCAATCCAGGACCAAAGGTGGTTGGTTCGAATCCTGGTGTCCCATATGGTCCCCGTGCCTGCCAGGAGCTATTTCTGAGCAAACAGCCAGGAATGACCCCTGAGCACTGCCGGGTGTGGCCCAAAAAAAAAAAAAAAAAGAGTTGTAGTTGTAGGTTGGACAACTAATGGTATAGAGAGCTATTTCCAGCCTGTGCTCTGGTATTTAGGAGGAACCCTGTTGTGTCAGGGTTTGAACTGGGATTGGCCACTTGTAAGAAAACTATCTTAACTCACAATCCCTCTAGCCCTCCAATATGCTGCTTAGTAACTATAAAGTATGTCTTTTTTTCCCTACTGGGTTTTGGAAACTCCTGGTAGGTAGTACTAGCTATTTTGGGAGGGGGAGGGTTGGGCCACACTCAGTGGTGCTCATGGGTTACCCCTGGCTCTGTGCTCAGAAATCACTCCTGGCAGGTTTGGGAGACATAGTACTAGCTACTCTTATCTCAGTGCTTGGAAGTCATTCTCAGCAGTGCTTTGTGGGTCAGGGAATTGGACTCCAGCAACAAAACACATGTCCTTTGAGCTATCTCTTTGGCTCCTAAATTATATCTCTTTAACAATGTTGGGTAGCAGAGGGACCATAAAGGATTAGGCTAACCAAATAGACTGTAGGCAGTATTGTCTAGATATGTATTATGCTATTTGCACAACAATGAAGGCACTTGAGTTTCTCAAAGCACCCTAGTAAGAGGCACTGAAGTATCAGGTGTCATGTCTCTGCAAGAGAGTATTAACAGATGAAATAAATATTTTTGGGGGATATACCTATATTATAGCATAGTGTACCATGATTGTGGAAATCTGATTATTTTTTTCTTTCCTTTTTTTTTTTTTTTTTTTGGTTTTTGGGCCACATCTGGTGATGTTCAGGGGTTACTCCTGGCTCTGCACTCAGAATCACTCCTGGCTTGGGGGACTATATGAGACACCGAGGAATCAAACTGCAGTCTGTCCTAGGTCAACCATGTGCAAGGCAAACATCCTACTGCTGCACCACCGCTTTGGCCTCTGACAATATTTTTCTTTATTCAAAGAAAAATGTATCACATAGTTGAATATAATAAATTTGTTTCTAGATAAGTGGCACCAAAGTTGTTATTAAAGAATAGGAAGAAAAAAGAAAAAGGAAGAAGAGAAAGGAAATTTAAGAAAAAAAAGAGGGGGCGGAGAGATAGCACAGCGGCATTTGCCTTGCAAGCAGCCAACCCAGGACCTAAGGTTGTTGGTTCGAATTCTGGCGTCCCCATATGGTCCCCTGTGCCTGCCAGGAGCTATTTCTGAGCAGATAGCCAGGAGTAACCCCCTGAGCGCCACCGGGTGTGGCCCAAAAACCAAAACCAAAACAAAACAAACAAAACAAAAAAAGAAAGAAAAGAAAAAATAAGTAGTGAAGCAAGCATATTTGTAAAAAAAAATATATTGTATCTCCAATGAAGTCATTAATACAGTGGCAGAAGGTTTTATAAACACTTGTTAGCTGTCCATTTTGTACAGTTGAGGTGTTCCTATAGGGATGACAGCATTAAACAAATGAAGTTGTCCAGAAATATAAAGCACTGTTACTCATACTGTGACTTTTAGGGGCATGTACTCAGCTGCCAGGCCTCCTGAAAGAAGGAAGATATTGGTAGTGGGGGCATGCACTTGTTTCAAAAAGCCATGGTGATATCAGCCCATTTTAATTTCGGCATACCTTAAGTTTGGTCAGATTGGTTTCCCTGAAGAGAATTGTATAGGGATGTTGAGGTAGGACTGTAGGCAAAATGGTTATTCTGGGTGATGGATGCAGCAGGCATGGCTTTGGCAGGCAGGGGGTTGGCCCGCCTTCTCCTATAATTGCCAGCTTTCTGTTGTGTAGCCTGTGTACCCGTGATTTTTTTTTTTTTTTTTTTTTTTTTTGTGGTTTGATTTACATCTCTTTTGAGAAAATGGGAGTCTATAGAGCTGGCCTGGTACAAACAGGGCAAATGATTTTGTAGGTGTGGTTACAGTTCATTTAGTGATATAACTATTCTCACTAAAGCAGATAGTAGTGTATATATTCAGGATTGAGCCAGGCAAATAAACTAGGAGGATGCTGATTGAGTATTTTGGGAATATAGGAGATGAAATAAAAGTGAAAATAGAGTGAAATAAGAGATGAATGATCTCTAAAGAAAGAAGTGATTGGAAATATTCAGCAAGATCAAGCATGTACATCTGAATAAGAAAGTGAGAGGAGTATAAGAAGTTAGACCAGTAAAAGTGAAATTATAGCATTTCAAATTATAAGCTAATTACCTGTTTTAAAGGAAAAAAGTAAACTTTGGAGTTGGAGCCTTCCTAAAACCATTGCTTATGTTAGGTCAAGAAAGTAAGAAATGAGTTGGATAATTAAACTAGGAATCAGTTATCAAAGAAATACAAGACTATTTTTTGGAGGTCAGATAGGGTCTGGAGCCAAAGATAGAGAGGGTATGAAGGATTTTGTTAGCTAATTTGGTTATTTTGGCTTTGTTTTTCTTCTCTTTTTTCTTTTTCTTAGGGGTGCATATTCTATTGATGCTTAGGGGTTAAATCTGGCTCTGCATTCAGGAATTATTCTTGGTGGTGTTTTGGTGGAGTGCTGGGAATAGAACCAAGGTCAGCCTAGGCCCTGCCTACTCTACTATTTCTTCAAATGTATACTTTCCCCTGGATTTGAGATACCAGAAAGAGTAGTATGCTCTTTTATGATTGCAGGGGAATACTTGTAAAGGCATTTGGGATTTTATTGAAGCCAAAGACGTCGAACTATAAGAGAACACTTAAAGGAGTCTATATAGGGGGTTTATAATGTTCTGGTTGGTGGGAATGATAGATGGAACTATCATCAGTGAGTGAAATGGTGTGGTGATGAGAAGTTGATATGAAGAGAAATGAAGTGGAGAAATGAAGAGAAATGAAGGAGAAGTGGCTCAGGCTCACGTTTATATTCTTTATATAGAGTAAATTCTTTAGTTTGTTAATACTGAATGTTCTATATTTGGGAATCAAACTTCCAGGCTCTTAAAGCATGCAACACAAACATTCCACTGTTGAGCTACATTCCCAACCTCTGCAATGATTAATTTTGCATTATTTATTAAAGATTCTAATTTTATTTTATTGTTTATGTTTTTTGAGCAAAACCCGGTGGTACACAGGGTTAACTCCTGGCTCTGCACTCAGGGATCATTTCTAGTAGGGCTTGGAGGACCATAAGAATGCTTCGGATCAAATGAGTTTTTAAATATATTAAAAACAATTCATTAATTTTTCTCAAGCTAACTTTTAGTATAAATTATAAAATTGTTTTAGGAACTTTTTTTAACAGTATTAGGTCATTTTTCTCTGAATAATACCTTTAAAAGAGCTCTTTGTAATATAAAAATGTAATGTAAAATATTATTTCTTTAGATCTATACTCTTAGAAATTTTGGGAGAAATTACCCAACCAGTTCTCAAGGACTCAGGCACCACTCCCAGCAATTCCCAGTGGTTCAAGGCTGGGGTATGAGGATATGATGCTGCTTGAGCCTGCCTATGCTGGGTATCACTTGCAGTGGTACTTGGCTCCAAAAAGTGCCAGGGATTTAAACAGGGTTGACCATATTCAAGGCATGCACCTGACATCTCTGCAGTGTCAACATTTATTTTTAGTTCTGAATACAATACTGCCAAAATACTATCCAATAGGTTATGCCAGTTTACCTTTACATCAGTTACGGAGCATTCCACTTTCCCTTTGCTGTCATTAGATTAGATAATAATGTAACATACCAGATTACATAAATTTAGTTTAATAGTCCCTTTTTTAAATTTGAAGCTGAACTTCAGAATGAATACTTTTATGTTTTTTGATTTTTGTGTGTGTGTGTGTGTGTGTTGGCTGGAGTTTTCTTGAGTCTTTTCTGTTAAATAATTTATTTGTGGAATGGGGATGGTGATTCTGCAGCAGCACAGTTCATTTCTTGGATGCATAACATATTAATACAATTCCCTCCCAGCGATGCAAAGAGAAAAAAATAGGAAAGGTATTAATTACATGCCTTATTGAACTTTTCCCCAGTTTTTCTTTGCTGTTTATTCTCTATATACATAATTCTTATATCATTCTTTTTGTTTCTGCATTCCAGATTTCTAAGAGTTCTAGTTTTTAAAAGTCCCATTCTGTTTTATTACTAGTTTCATTTTTGTTTTCTTCTGTTGTTATAGCATAGGTATTCAGATGAAAAAATTAGCTCCTCCTTCCTCCAGATGGGGGAATGATCTAAGTCATTCATTGTTTATTGTTGACTCCTTTACTCTGTGTTTGCATTGGCACTTGGTATGTACTGTCCTTAGGAGAATTGAGAAAATAATTTAATTTATTAAAAAATTGTCTGATCAGTTAAATAATTCTCCACAATCGAATTATGAGAAATGCTATCCATAATTAAATTTTTATTATTAGACTTCTAATTGAGTATGTTTGAAGTCTTTCTTTTGGAGGCTGGTACTTATTTAACAATGGGCATGCAGAAATGATTATCTTGTTTGTTTTTCTATCCTTCCTAACCTTGATTGCTACTCTTACCTTTAATATTTAGATATTTAAGCTTTTTTTATCTGATTTCTCAAAAGTACATTTAGAAAACAATGATAATGTTTATATTAATTTTCTTTTGGCTTATATGCTATCATTTTATTATACACTGATTTTACTAAGTTCATAATACAGTTGTTTCAGGCATTAAGTGTTCAAACACCAATCACATCACCACTGTGGCCTTCTTTCCACTAGTGTCCCCAGTTTCCCATGCATCACCCTAGCCTGTCTTTTTGCAGACACAAGTTCACTTTATATTGTTTGTTGTAACAATAAGGATCAACTTGAGATAATTGTTTTATTTCTCAATGGTATTAACAGTCATTTGTCTAAAGATTTACTGGGCTGTGGTTGCAGTTAATTAAACCTTCTGTGTTGAGGCTTACAGAGCTTGATGGTATTCTATGCAACTTTCCCATCAAAGTTGCTTTGATGCTGCTTGGCTGACACTACCATGAAATTTTGAGGTGTCCAGAATACATACAATCAAGAATAATTTGGTGGCTTGGCAGTTTGATAAAGTTAAGTTGTGGAACTGGGCTAATTCTGTCCAAGGGTGTCTGAAGCGGCAGGCTCTTGTGTTTTAGGCAGAAAGGAGAATCTGTCCACACCATTAGAAGGCCATGGACTTTTCAGACCAGAGTACAGGTGAAGAGTCAGTGGTCTTCATTTTCTTTTGGAGCTTAGTAGTTGAGCTGGGGCATTTTTCTGCCAGGAAACTCTATAGAGCATAATAGTACTTACTCATAGTGCAAAGTATCCTATTCCTAGATAATTTAGTATTTTTTCCAGTTTAAAAAATAGGATTAATTTGGATTTTATTCATTGGAGGGGTAAGTACATCAACTATGCAGAAGCATTTTAAATTTCAGCAATTATAATTATCTGCTAACTCAGGAATTAGCATGGCTGTTAACTGCCTGACTCCTTGGGAGTTTTGTTTGTTTGTTTTAATTTTGGGGCCACATCCATTGGTGTTCAGGTTACACTCTTGATGAGGTTTTGGGTGCCAGAGATTAAACCTAGGAAGTTCCTTACTGTCCTACCCACTGCCCTTTCTCTCCAGCTCAAGTTTGAATTTTCTAATCACAACAATTTTTTTTTTTTTTTTTTTTTTTTTTTTTTTGGTTTTTGGGCCACACCCGGTAAGGCTCAGGGGTTACTCCTGGCTATGTGCTCAGAAGTTGCTCCTGGCTTGGGGGACCATATGGGACACCGGGGGATCGAACTGCGGTCCGTCCAAGACTAGCGCAGGCAAGGCAGGCACCTTACCTTTAGCGCCACCGCCCGGCCCCAACAATTTTTTTCTTTTTTTAAAAACATACTTTGAGTATTGGTGGTGATGTTAGAAAATGAGAGCTCTATTGATTTTAAGCCTTATAACTAATGGGTTTTCTTCTTACGTTATATATTAAATGATTTTAACAGCTCATGTTTTACTCATTGCCCCTTCAAGTCTTCATAGTTCCATATTTAGTGGTAGTCCAGGGTTCTTCACAAGATTATCAGAAATTTTTTTTTAATTGTATTTTCTTATCACTCTTCAGGTTTAATTTAGTTGTCTCATACTTGTAAAGCAGGTGCTTTTGCCACTTATATCTTGGGTCCTAAGATATCACTATCCTGAGCTAGTGTGTTCTTTGTTTTATTCATATTTTACCTAGTCTTGGAAATTACGTTAATTATTTTGTTTTGTTTTCTTGGCCACAGCCAGTTGAGTTCAGAGTTTAATCCTGGCTTTGCGCTCAGGGATCATTCCTGTTAGGCTTAGGACCATATGGGGTGCGATGGGATCAAACCTTGGTCAGCCGTGTGCAAGACGATTATCACTCTGGACCTGAATCTTGCTTTTTTTTGTTTTTCCTCTTCTGCATTTTATTGTCTTCCTCCATATTTTATGCAGAACATTTCTCCCTTTGAATTTTTTGACCCAAAAGAAATGCCCCCCCCCCCCCAAAAAAAAAGAAATGGCCCACCAAATGTTTTGGAGTATATTTCTTACCTAAGAACAGGCTTGATTCTAGATATTAATAGTTTTTTTTTTCCCTAGGTGATTATTTTAATCTATGAACTAGGACTGGGTTGAATAATTTAAAGTAGCATTATAGTAAAATTGGTTGAACTTAGGATATTCTGATGTTTTTCCTTCCCATCACACCAGTTTCTTAACTCATAATATGGCTGTGGCAGATAGAGTCTGTTGGTTGATAGGTATAAATTACCTTTTCTTTTTTCTTTTTTTTTTTTCTTTTGGTTTTTGGGCCACACCCGGCAGTGCTCAGGGGTTACTCCTGGCTGTCTACTCAGAAATAGCTCCTGGCAGGCACGGGGGACCATATGGGACACTGGGATTCGAACCAATCACCTTAGGTCCTGGATTGGCTGCTTGCAAGGCAAATGCCGCTGTGCTATCTCTCCGGGCCCATAATTACCATTTCTTTTTTTATTTTTTTTATTTTTGGGCCACACCCGGTAATGCTCAGGGATTACTCCTGGCTATGTGCTCAGAAGTTGCTCCTGGCTTGGGGGACCATATGGGACACCGGGGGATCGAACCTCGTCCGTCCAAGGCTAGCTCAGGCAAGGCAGGCACCTTACCTTTAGCGCCACCGCCCGGCCCCATAATTACCTTTTCTAACATTACTTTGTAGTATTTAGCTTTACTGGACGAGGTAAAAATTGGAACTTGTTTTAATCTGTTTAAAAGTTTAGTAGTTTTCATCTTTTTTTTTTCTCCCCCAGAAAATTGTTGAAGGCAATATGGCCACAGGAGGAAGTCCTTTTGAAGAAGGCTATGAATGATCAGGATTTACCAAACTGGAGTAATGAAAATATTGATGATCGTCTGAACAATATGGTATGGTATCTAATTATTGATGGTGTGTTGCTAGGTTGGGGCACAATGCAATTTTCCCCAGACATGGACAAGTTAAACTTAAAGAAGCTTTTTGACTCATTTATCTTGCTGGCCAGTATAGGCCCCGAACACTATTTGTTAACTTAGTTGAAGCCATTTCCGTTGCATATATAAATATTTTATATTAATGCTTAAGTTAATTTTAAACCTTTGCTCATTACTACTAGAAAAGCTCAAGGGTTTATCCATATGTGGTGCTGGAGGTTGAACACAAAGTGACCACCTGTAAGGCAAATGTTTCATCCCCACTGTACTATCTCTAGTCCCTATGACCATATTTTGAAAATGTTGTTTTTCATTTTATGATAAAAATTTTCTGTATACCCAAGTATATTCTTAGTGTGATAGCTGCTAGATTGACTTTCACTTTCTTTTTCTTTTTTTTTTTTTAGGATTGGGGTGGTCAACAGAAGAAGGCAAATAGATCATCCGAAAAGAATAAGAGAAAGTTTGCTGTAGAAAGTGATAAAAGAGTAACTAATGATATTTCTCCAGAATCATCACCAGGAGTTGGAAGGCGAAGAGCAAAAATCCCACATTCGATTCCACATAGTAGATATATGACTCAGATGTCAGTTCCAGAGCAGGCAGAATTAGAGAAACTTAAACAGCGGATAAATTTCAGTGATTTAGATCAGGTTAGTGAATTATTTTTTAAAAACCAAATTACAACTGTTGGAAATATTTGAAATGGATTTAATAATTTGTCTTAAGAATAAATTAGCTTTTTATTCCTTATGAAAATAATTCAATGATTGTTAATAGTATTTTCTTTGGAGGTCAGTGAAGGTTTGTTTGTTTTTATTTTGCCTTATTTTCTGTCTTGGGGTAATTGTTACCATAGCTCACCCAGCAGTGTTTGGGGAACTAAGTACAGATAGGGAGTGAAATGTGCTCTTCTACACATATATCATCTATGCACTTGAACCCTTTTAGTTATGTTTTCTAGTCCTAGGGATAGTGAAATCTAAATTTGCTAAGGACAAGTCTTTATTATTAAGCTAAATAGTTACATTATGGAATTGAATAAGATACTGTTTAAAGTGAATATTTAGTTTAGAATATTGTTGCCTAAGTGGTGAATATATGGATAACTTAAAGTGTAGAATCAAAGTATAGTTTGTACTTATAAACTGAAATAGTTCAGTAAAACTAAGAGCAAGTTGAAAGGATAATGATCAATAAATATGCTTTCAGAGAGAAAACTGTTTCCAAATGTGTATATAGATACAAGTCTGATTTTATGAGGGTGATGATCATGTATCATTTTATCAACTCTGCAGTGCTATAGGCTGATGTTTGTAACAATGTTGGTTCATTGAATTTATATAAAATTCTGTTAGTAAAACTATCAATGTGAGTCATACTTATTATCTATATTCCTAGTTTTTTGTTTAGGTTAATTTAAAACTCGTTGGAAGTGCTAATCAAATTGTGGTACTTTAATAAAATATGTTTGTAGATTTGAAAGACTTTTAGTATTACAAATCTGTTTATGTGCACACTTCCTGAATCAATATTAGAGTATGAAACGAATAACACTGAAATTTTTTATTTTTTTTTTATGAAATTGTTTAAAGTTATGAAAGATTAATATTATGGTGATTAATCTCTTTTATATATAGAGAAGCATTGGAAGTGATTCACAAGGTAGAGCAACAGCTGCTAACAACAAACGCCAGCTTAGTGAAAATCGAAAGCCCTTCAATTTTTTGCCTATGCAAATTAATACTAATAAAAGCAAAGATGCTGCTACAAGTTCTCAGAATAGAGAAATGATTGGATCAGCACAATGTAAAGAATTGTTTACTGCTGCTTTAAGTAATGACCTATTGCAAAACTGTCATGTTTCTGAAGAAGATGGGAGAGGAGAGCCTGCGATGGAGAGCAGCCAGGTGATAAAATTTGTTTAATTTTAGGGAGTCATAAATAGTTCAGTAGGTAGAGTGCTTGTCTTGCATGTGGCAGACTCAAATTTGATTCCTGATACTCTGTTATGGTCTCCTACACCCACCAGGAATGATTCCTGAGTTTAGCACTAGGAGTAAGCCCTGGTGTGGCCTCAAACCAACAAAAATGAAATGTTTCCTTATGCAGAGGTATAGTACAAGATCACTTACATTATAGTGCATTAGCACTTAGCTAATGTGGAGCTGTGATGCCATTATCTTGGAAAATCTTTGAAACCACATATCACCAGGGGTTGCTCCTGAGCACAAAGCCAAGAATAACCCCTGAGAATAACCCCTAGTCTCCCAAATTGCCCCACAGATATGTGTCTTTGACTTCTTTGTTTCATATACCTTATTTTATAAATAAAAATTTGAGGGATTGGGGCACAAACTGCATTGTTACATTGGAATTTTAGGTCAACTCAGATACTTTTCTGTTGTCCCCTTCCTCCTAAAATATCACAATTGTTGTATACAAAATTCCCCTTTTTACTCAAATGATTTAGAAGTGACATTCAGATAAACTAAAGCTTTTTCTAAATGCTGCAACTGTCATTCTGTATAAAGGAGGTCTGGGAAGAATAATTTTTTACAGAAGTTTTTTCTTCTAGGGGCTTCCCTCATGTTACTCAAGACCTGGAGGGCTCCTCCTAGATTTTGGGGGTCAGTCAGCTTAGTGCTTGATCTGAAGATGTTTAGCTGCTCAAGCTTTGCTGTTTGGGGACCACCTGTGCCACCCATTGAAGTGCTTGGGAACTGCCAGTATTTTTTGTTTATTTTAATTTTTATTTTATTAAAACCGTTGTGATTTACAAAGTCCTTCATAGTTGGATTTTAGACATATATTGAATCAGGGCTAATCCCACCACCAGTGCCAACCTCCACCTATGTTCCCAGAGTGCATTCCATACCACCACCCTTTGCCCCCAAACCTGTCAGTATAACAGGCCCATTTTTAAGTTTCGATTGTTAAAGTTTTTTTTTTTTAATTAATATTTTTTATTTAAACACCTTGGCTACCAACATGATTGTGGTTGGGTTTCAATCATATAAGATGACACCCCCCCACTACCAGTGTATCATTCCCATCACCAATGTCCCCAAATATCCCTCCTCCCTTTCCCACCCCCACCTGTACTCTAGACAGGCTTTCTATTTCCCTCATATATTTCTCATTGTTAGGATAGTTCTCAATGTAGTTATTTCTCTAACTAAACATCATCACTCTTTGTGGTGAGGTCCTTGATGTGGGCTGTAACGTCCAGCCCTCCTCTCTTTTTGTCTCTGAGAAATGTCTTTTCATTTATCTTAAATCCCATAGATGAATGAGACCATTTCTTAAAACCCATAGATGAGTGAGACCATTCTCCGTCTTTCTCTCTCTCTCTGATTTATTTCACTCAGCATAATAGATTCCATGTACATCCATGTATAGGAAAATTTCATGATTTCATCTGCTTATGGCTGCATAATATTCCATTGTGTATATGGAACTGCCAGTATTGTACCTAAGAATGTTCAAGGGAACCATATGGTGCTAGGGATAGAACCAAGGTTGGTTATGTGCAAGTCATACACTTTAATTTTATACTGTCTAGCTCTGAAAAATTATTTATTTTTTGTTTTATTTTTGGGCCACACCCTGGCATCACTCAGGAATTACACCTGGCTCTGTGTTCAGAAATCACTCCTGGCAGGCACGGGGGACCAGATGGGATGCCAGGATTCAAACCACCTTCAGTCCTAGGTTGGCTCCTTGCAAGGCAAATGCCCTACCACCGTGCTATCTCTCTGGCCCCAATTTTTCTTTTTTTTAAATTTTACTGTGGTCAAAGTGAATTGCAAATCTTTCACAGTAATATTTGAGGCACATAGTGACAATGAATGAGGGGCATTTATCACCACCAGTGTTGTCCTCCCTCACCCCTGTTCCCAGCATTGCACCCCACATCTCCCTCCTTTACCCTGTAATGCTAGTGCAGCTGTTCCCCCCTTGTACAGTTTGTTGTAGATTGGGTATTGATTCTGTTGTCATTGACTTTGGATTTGATATTCATGTCTGGTCAGTTTTTATTTTTACCAAATGAACATACGACTGTCTGGTCTTGATACCATCTATTTTCCCCTTCAAATTATGAGGCTGAGTAAGGTGATTCCAGTAATGTTGTTCTATTGGAGATATGGGAAAAGTAAAGAAAAAAAAGGCAAACAAAAAGAAAAACTAGGTGTTATAAATATCCATTTTGAAGAAGAAAGGGGAAAAAAGGTAACAAAACAAAACAAAAACAAGGAAAAAAAACAGACCAGCAACTTCTTAAAAAAAGGGTGTGTTTCTTCTTCTTCTTCTCTTCTTTTTTTTTTTTTTTTTTTTTTTTTGCATAGGCACTGTAAATATTGGGGAAGTTAGAATGGGAATTCTTTTGGTCTAGGAGATACAGGGTTTCTCTGCCCCTGAAGCATACTGCCATAGGAACAACTACAGGCTCCATACTCATTTACACACCCCAAGGCCTTGTTATGATTCCAGGAAACTTTCCGCTCAGATATGGGTGTTGACATTCTGCCTCTATAGCTGGAGATCTTGTTATTTGCGTAGGTCATAGGGTGAAGGCTAGGAGAGAGGGTGTAATTAGTAGTCTTGGTTTTTGCCCAGATCCTAGAACAGAGCCTGGGATGTGATCTTTCAGCATGGTTCCAGAAGTTCTGCTCAGTTGCAGTTGTTAGACCTCTGGAGTTAGAGACCTTGGTTTTGTACAAATCCTAGGCCGAGGTCTAGGCTAGAAACTTCCTCATTGGTCTCTTGATAAGTTCTGTCCAGACCATGTTTGTCAAAGTCAATCTTCTGCATATAGAAATTTTGGTTTTTGCATAGGGCAAAGGATGTCCTGTGTCCTGGTTGCATCATGCAGTTAGGCAGTGAGATAGGGCAGCCCTCTCAGCGCAAGTTGTTCCGTTCCTCCTCATATCAGGATGTCATGTTAAAAACTGATGCAAGTTGGTGATGGGACAGTAATTCAGAGTTTCCCAGGAGGAGTTTGGTTCCCAGTGTTGTTGCTGGGATCTGGATTGGATGGTCACTGTCCAATCACATGGAGTCTTAAGTTGGGTTCACATGACACATGTTCAGGGTGGGAGACATCCCTTTATTATAAAAAGTATGGGTTCTTATTCCTAGTAGATAAGAGAGCTTGTTTCTGTGCATAACATTTCCCATTATTTAGAGTGCCTATACAAAAGGGTATGGTGGACATATTATATTGCTGGTAGATTTGGAGGTAAGAATGATAGTTTGCCACAGTCTCTGTGTCCTAGTTTTGACTCGAGCTTTTATATCCCAGGCAAGACTTTTCTTGTAGGTTTTCATACCAAGCAGAACCAAAACAGGTGAGGTTGGAGAGAGAAAGAGAGGGGAAAAAAAAAAAAAAAGAAATACACTAGAAGCAATAAATAAAAAATACATTTAAAAAAGGCATCAAAGGAAAAATGCTGTTTATGAGACTAACTTACTTTTGGGAATAACCAGACTTGTAGGTATTATTATAGAGGTATTAAACACATAAAGGAAATATAGGCTTCCATGTTGGGTCTTTTGAGTTATTCTTGTGGGGGCGAAATCCAGGGGCAAGTTTTTCATTACACATCTTGTCTTGTTGGGTTTTGTGAAAATATTTGAAGCCATGAGGGAAGTGTCTTTGGGCTGGGGTCCTTCTGGGGCTGAATCGATATGCACAGTCCACGATTAGGAGGGTAAGAAGGGTCTGGCCCCAATGTTTTTATTCTTGATGTACTTTTTTGAAAATTAGTTAAAATATATTTATAATTTACTATATAAACGTTAGAAATAGTTTTATACCTCTATAATTAAAATATTTGAATTAAAATTAATCTTTGAAATAATTTAAGTACTGTTTGAAGTTACTAATTTCTAAATTTTTATTTAGATCTTTTGCATGTATAGATTTTATTTTTATTCTTTTGCTTTGGAGCTACACCTAGCTGTGCTTAGAGATCACTCCTGGAAGGCTTCAGGGAACCATTGGGAATACCAGGGATCAAATCCAGGTCAGCCATGTGTAAGGCATTTGTCTTACCCATGTTCTATCTCTGGACCCTTGTGTTTTAAATGAAAAACCAGATGTATATTTTAAAGCTTTATTTAAAATTTTTTAAAATATTTATGAAATTGGGGCCGGAGAGGTAGCGCTAGAGGTAAAGTGTGCCTTGTAAGCGCTAGCCAAGGAAGGACCGCAGTTCGATCCCCCAGCGTCCCATATGGTCCCTTCAAGCCTTTCTGAGCACTTAGCCAGGAGTAACCCCTGAGCATCAAATGGGTGTGACTCAAAAAAACATAAAAAAGAATATCTATGAAATTGTTGCTCTTGGACGAATTACACAATTTTCACATTGTTTAATGCATAAAAAATTAATTTTTTTTTTTTTTTTTTGCAGATTGTAAGCAGGCTTGTTCAGATTCGTGACTATATTAATAAAGCTAGTTCAATGCGGGAAGATCTTGTAGAGAAGAATGAAAGATCTGCTAATGTTTGAGCGCCTTACTCATCTTATAGATCACCTGAAAGAACAAGAAAAGTCATATATGAAATTTCTCCAAAAAAATTCTTGTGAGTTTTATGTTTTCTAAATTCTATATTAAATTATATTTTTAGTATATCGGTACTGATGGCGTTTCTGGTGCCATCCCAGAGGAGTTTAACGTACTTTCAAAAACATCATGCCTTCCATTATAAATTTATTGCCCTTTTTAAATAGTTGTATGATTTATACCACTACAATATTGCAGGCTAGAGAAAATGAGGGAGGAGGATGTTCGGACTATAGATTCAGCTGTGGGATCTGGTTCTGTAGCTGAGAGCACATCGCTAAACATAGATGTGCAGTCCTGAGGCTTCAGATACCACGGTAAGCGGCTTTTCGGTAATCAAGTTCTGGAAAAGAAGATTTATACCCCACCCCCCATTTTTTCAAGATGGTATTTTTAGTGGGCATTCCTTAATGAAAAGTGTATTTCCAGGGAGAAAGAAACCCCTCACATTGTTAATGCTGTATGAAATATGGAAGTTTAAATGTTTTATTAGCATTAAAACTTTTTTAGGGTGCATCGATAGTATATTGCAGGCAGCCAACTGGGGCTCAATTCCCATTATTCCCTTGTGGTCCCCCAGGTTTCAGCCAGGATGTATTCCTGAGTGTAGAGCCAGGAGTAACCATAACCTCTGTACCACTCACTGGGTGTACAAAAAACAAGAAAAACATTTTAGTCATTAATATAAAAACTAGTAATTACGGTAAAATTAGTAATTTCTCAAGGAATTGAAGTTTTTCAAATTTTGTGCATGTAAGGGCTGTTAGTACAATATAGTAATAGTGATTGCTTAGTTTCAGTGGAAAACTCACTTTTATTTTTTAGGCCAGCCTAAAAGTCTAGCAAATCAGATACTATAGAATTGAAGTGAAGGGGCCCAGAGAGATAGCACAGCGGTGTTTGCCTTGCAAGCAGCCGATCCAGGACCAAAGGTGGTTGGTTCGAATCCCGGTGTTCCATATGGTCCCCCGTGCCTGCCAAAAGCTATTTCTAAGCAGACAGCCAGGAGTAACTCACTGAGCACCCGCCGGGGTGTGGCCCAAAAACCAAAAAAAAAAAAAAAAAAAAAAGAATTGAAGTGAAAACTAGAAAATAGAATAAACATTTTTATTGTGATTTGTTCATAGTGGAAAAATACTTAGTACAAAATGAAAAATACTGTTGGAAGAATAATCAGTTTACAGAATTTTAAGGAAAAAATCCACAAAATTAATTTAGTTAACAGTGTAATTCCTAAACCAGTGTGCTTAAAACATTTTTACTAGGGCCCGGAGAGATAGCACAGCGGTGTTTGCCTTGCAAGCAGCCGATCCAGGACCTAAGGTGGTTGGTTCAAAATCCCGGTGTCCCATGTGGTCCCCCCGTGCTTGACAGGAGCTATTTCTGAGCAGACAGCCAGGAGAAACCCCTGAGCACCGACGGGTGTGGCCCCCCAGTCCCCCCCCAAAAAAACACAAAAACCAAAAAACATTTTTACTAATCTAGATTCGTATTGCCTGCTACCAATGAAACTTATTGTGAAATAATAGCTATATGTGTCTTTGGTTTCTGAGATATGTTCCAAAATAAGATTCAGCATTAGGAATTTGAGGGTTTGTTTCCTTTCAGTATTGACCTGTAAGTTGTCTGTGTGCCTCCTTTCTCTTCCCTGTCCTTGACTTAAGAGGAAAATTTGAATATTTTTCCTTCTATATTATTTGAGCTTGAGGATACTCAGAGGGTTTATTCAAATAGTTGGTGATGGATTCTAATTGTAGGAAAACTATTTTTATTTATGCTGGGAAAAATTTCTTCCTCTGATTTTATTCTAGCTTTATTAATGGAAGGAATTGGGTTGGGGAATATTTTGGTTAAAGGAATTTTCTTGGGAAGTAGGGGATTGGTAAATGATATTGTTTAAAATTGCCATTTATATTACCATATATGGTGTTGAATGAGTGAGATTCATTTCATAATTTTTTAAATGACAACTTGACTAGTAATATAGCATGATAAATGTTAAAGTGTTTCAGCAGTTGTATATATACCTTGAAAACTTGCTTTACTATATAATACTCCATTACAGTAAGCAATAGTCTAATCTATACACACTTGGAATTCTTAATTTTCTTCTCTTTGGGTGGGGGGGGTTTAAATTATTTTTAGATAGACTGGTAAAATTTTTGTATTTATGAGGCTGGCTTATATGTTTAAACAGGAGTTTATTGTTAAGAAATTAATGTGCTACACTATTTAATAAAGGAGGCAATCTTTTAGTCTGAGGAGTTCGGCCGTGGCATTGAGGACAAACTAGGGAATTTCAGCTTCACAGGAACAGGTTTCCAACATTGACGTTACTACAAGTCCAAAAGGGAAAGGTGACAGACCTGCTCAGAATGACAGGGAACTGAGACCTAATAGGAAATGTAGCCGAAAACATGGATTTTCCTCAAAGGTATACTTCATAATATTAACTTGGGAAGTCTCTAAAGAGCATCTCTTTTGTTGTATCTCTTTATTTGCCTTTTTTATTGTTACTATTACTCTTAAAGTATTTATTAAATTGGTTAATTATTATATTACTCCTTAAATATTTATTAACTTGGTTAATTATTAAAATATTTATTAACTTGGGTTAATTATCATACTGTATAATTTGCTGTAGTAAAATTCTGTTTTCAATTCTTTAAATTGGTCTCTGCTTTCTTAATTTCTCTCTGTAGATTATATGCAGTTGGTTTGAATTTGCATTAACAAGATTTGTAATCTCATCTGTTTTCCTTTTTTTTTTTTTTTTTTTTTTTGCTATTGACTCATCTAAAATATATATCAATATATATCACTTTTTTTTTTTTTAATTTTGGTTTTTGGACTATACCTGGCAGCCCTCAGGGTTACTCCTGGCTCTTTACTCAGAAAGGGCCCCTGACAGGCTCGGGGGTCTGTTCCAGTCGGCTGCCATGTGCAAGGCAAACGTCCTACTGCTGTGCTATCTCTCCAGCACCAAAGTATATATCACATTTTTAAACTTTATTTTAGCTTTCTGTTTTATATTTATCAGTTTTATTTTTAGTTTATTTTTGTTTTTATTTATTTTGTGGTTTCCAGGGTTTCAGACACTTAAAGCAGATGTTTTTATTCCGGAGCCACATCTCTGGCTCTTATTTTTCTTTTTGATATTTGTGTTCATGTGTGTTCAAATGTTACTATAAAATTTTATTGTAAGTTATTAATGAAAAAAATAAAGCTATTCCCTTTCCTGTTGTAAGACTGAATTTTTTTTTTTTTTTTTTTTTGGTTTTTGGGCCACACCCAGCGGTGCTCAGGGGGTTACTCCTGGCTATCTGCTCAGAAATAGCTCCTGGCAGGCACAGGGGACCAAATGGGACACCAGGATTCGAACCCAACCACCTTTGGTCCTGGATTGGCTGCTTGCAAGGCAAACACTGCTGTGCTATCTCCTCCGGGCCCCTGGACTGAAATATTTTTAATGTTTCTTGGTTTATATTTAAGCCCTCTCATTCTTTTTTTTTTTTTTTTAAGACACTTGTAAAAATACCACTTACCACAAGAACTAGGAACCAAAAAGGCATAAGAGAGAAAAATAGAGGGTCAGGGGTCTTCCAAAACCATGGGGAGGGGAAAGAGAGGAAAAGAGAGAGCTGAAAGAGCTGGAGAGGAGACAGGGGAGGAGAGGAATGAAAGAGTGGAGAGAAGGCAGAAGAGAGAGGATGAAAGAGAGGAGAGGGAAGGAGGTGGGGGAGAGGAGTCGACCTTTCATCCCCTGTTCAATTTTTATTAATGACCAGACTCAATCCACCTGTTGGGGCATAGTTAATAGACAGAAGTACTTAATGTTAATTAAGCCTAGGTGGGTTCAGCAGCAGACCTTGAAGTGGCAGTGTTAAGGGGGAACCTTAATAGTCTTCTGTAATATGCAAGGCTTGGTGTGGGTTGGGGTGGGTGCTCCAGGGGCAAAGATAGTGGGTTTAAACTTACCCAGTTGACGTGTTTGCTGATGTTTTTGTTTTATAATGTGTTTAGTGTTTTTCTTTTTAATTTTTATGGTTTGCATAAAAACACTAAGAAAAATTCATTTCAAATATAATTTAAGCACTATGGTTACAAAATTGTTTACAGTTGGGTTTCAGTCATAAAATGTATACCACCCTTCAGTGTACCTTTCCTACCACCAATGTCCCCCTTTTCCCTTCCATCCCCCACCCTGCCTGTCTCTGGGACAGGGCATTTATTTTACTGTTCTCTCTCTCTCTCTCTCTCTCTCTCTCTCTCTCTCTCTCTCTCTCTCTCTCTCTCTCTCTCTCTCCTCTCTCTCTCTCTCCTCCCTCCCCTCTCTCACTCTTCTCCCCCTCACCCCCTTCACCCCTCTTTACCTCTTTTCCACTATGGTTAATGAAGGGGTACCATGCATGTCACTTTATTCCCTTTCAGCACCCAGTTTTTGTCCAAAGTGATCAATTCCAACTATCATTATCATAGTGGTCCCTTTGCTGCCCTACTTTCACTCACCACTCTTTGTGACAAGCTTCCTAACATGGACTGGTCCTCCTGACCCTCAACTCTATTGACTCTGGATATTATTACCATACTGTTTATTTGTGTGTGTGTGTGTGTGTGTGTCCCACAAATGAGTGAGATTATTCTATGTCTATCCTTTTTCTGACTCATTTCATTCAGCATAATAATCTCCATATCCATCCATGTAAGAAAATATTAAAAGACAACTGTAATTATACTTAACACAATTTGAATAAAAAGTAACATGTAAAAAGAGTTTAATTTATTTGACAAATATAAGGCACCAATTTTAAGTTTAAACTAATTCGTAGTTTTATTAATAGAAGTAAGTTCTCTCTTTTTTTCTTCTTTTTTTTGTCTTTGGTTTTTGTTTGGGGGCCATATCCGGCAGTTCTTAGCGGTTATTTCTGGGTCTGCACTCAGAAATAGTTCAGATGGGACTCTGGGCATCAAACCTGGGTTGGATACATGCAAGACAAACTGCCCTACTATTGTGCTATCATCACTCTAGCCCCAGGCTGTCTCACTTAAAGTTGCTATTTTTGTGGCTAATTTATTTATTTTTTTATTTATTTATTGTTTTTGGGCCACACCCAGCTTGTGCTCTGGGGTTATCCTGGCTATCTGCTCAGAAATAGCCCCAGGCAGGCACGGGGACCAAATGGGACGCTGGGATCGAACCAACACTTTAACTCTTGCATCGGTCTGCTTGCAAGGCAAACACTACTGTGCTATCTCTCCAGCCCCTTTTGTGGCTATTTTAAAATAATAATACTTGGGGGCCGGGCGGGTGGCGCTGGAGGTAAGGTGCCTGCCTTGCCTGCGCTAGCCTAGGACGGACCAAGGTTCAATCCCCCCGGTGTCCCATATGGTCCCCAAGAAGCCAGAAGCAAACTTCTGAGCACATAGCCAGGAGTAACCCCTGAGCGTCACAGGGTGTGGCCCAAAAAACCACAAAAAAAAAAAATAATACTTAATAACTTGTAGGTATTTTGACATTCCCTCTGTCCCCTTTCCCACAATTCTCAGCTCCACAAAATGAAGAGAATACAATTTGAAATGAGCTGTGCTGAGCATAGTATAGAGTGTTAAGAGGTGTCTCAGTTCAGTAAAAAAGTAAATGTTAAGTAGATGATATTTTTTACTGCTTTTTTAAAATGTATGTCTTTGGGGGTGGTCTATACCCAGCGGTGCTCAGGGCTTAGTCTTGGCTCTGTGTCAGGGATCACTCTTGGTGATACTGAGATGAGTGAATATCCAGGGGAGGGCCAACCAATTAGAAATAATAGTAATATTGGAGAAGAAAAAAGTGAACATGTAATGTGATACCTCTTTTGGAATTTTTTTTTTTCGGGACATACCCGTTTGATGCTCAGGGATCGAACTGCTAGCTTCCTTGGCTAGCCTTTGCAAGGCAGACACTTTACTCTAGCGCCACCTCGCTGGCCTCCTCTTTTGGAATTAACTTTTCTGAATGATGGCAGAAAGTTCACAGTGTTATAATGACATCAGCTTTACTTTTTTCCTAAGGTGTACAAATTTATTTTTAATGTAGTGCTTTTCTAAATTAATCCTTTCAATTATCTCTCTTGAACTTGCCTTTTGGGAGTTAATGTCATTGTTAATTCTCTATAGTACATGATTGTAAGGCCCTCCTAAGATAATTCTACCAGTATCCTGCTTGTAAAAATGATCTTGATAAGGCTATCTTTATAGCCTAGCAATTGAGCACTTAACAGTGTGTGTTGTGAGATCATGTCCAATCCCCAGGAATTGCAATATTTTTTCTTAGAACAAAAACTTACTACCACTATTTCTATTCTTTCTGTGCATGCAGAATCTATTCCCATCACGTTTTTATTCCTTCCTTAGCATCCTTTCAAAATGTAGTGCTTTGTCAGAACAATAGGTAAAAATTAAGTCTTAGCTGAAATTATGTTTCTTGACCTTGTAAGTCTAAAACTCCACGCCAACAATTGTACTTTGCTTTTTTTATAGAGTAAAATAAGTTGGAGCACAGTATAAAAATTTTTATATTTTTAAATTGCCTTCAAGGACAGGATTATTCTGTGGTATATCTTTTTTTTCCCTGTGGGACATCTTAACAGACATGATGGCATTTTGCATACTTTAAAAGTTTATTATTATAATTATTTTGTTCTGGTGATTGAACCCAAGGCTTCCCACCTACAAGACATGTACTCTACTAAGTAGAGTACTCTTAGTTGAACATTTCTGGCTCCTATTACTTAGAAATTTTATTTTAGTTTTTAGTTTTTGAGCCACACCTAGCAGTACTCAGAGTTTATTCCTGGCTCTTTTAGGAGATCATTGTGTATTTGAGGGACCATTTGTGGTGCTGGGGATCAAACCCTGGCTGGCCTCTGTGCATACTTGTTTTTTTTTTTTTTTTGTGGGGGGCCCACACCTGTGATGCAAGTGGGTTACTTCTGGCTATGCACTTAGAAGTTGCCTCCCTAGCTTGGGGGACCGTATGGGATGCCAGGAGATCGAACCACAGTCTTTCCTAGACTAACATGGGCAAGGCAGACACCACTCTGGCCCCCTCTATGCATACATTTTTAAAGTCTTTTTAAGGGGCTAGAGTGATAGTAGAGCAGGGTCTGTGGCCAACCTAGATTCTATCCCTGGCATCTAATATGGTCCTTTGAGCTTGCCAGGAGTGATTCTTGAGTGTAAGAGCCAGGAAAAATCCCTGAGCACCAACCTGGTGTAGCCTGGAAGCCATAACAAAAAAAAGGAAAATTTTAAGTACTCATTTTTATACTAAGGCGCAAATACCCCTATCCCCTGTGCTATTGCTCCAGTGACTGTAGTTTAGAACCTTTTTTTTTTTTTGTAGTTTAGAATCTTTATTGGATCATCAAAAAGTTTTGCAAATAAGTGTGACTAGCACAGACTAAAAATTTTTGTTTTTCTTTTTTCTTTTTGGTGACACAAGATAGTTTTTATTGAATCAAACTTAGATACTAGAGGGAAAAAAGGATGTGTTCAAATACGGCTTTCTCCAGAAAGATATAAGCAAGCAAAGAAATATAGAAACACGCAAGCAAGATCTGTGTTTCAAGGGAGAATAATGGGCCTTTTTTGATGAAAAAGCTTAGAATTTTTTAAAGTGCATAATATTGTTCAAATAAGTTCTTTAAATTATTATAATTGGGAGCTTGAAACATTGTACAGAAGTAAAATATGTACCTTCTTGGTAGCTGCTTCTGGTTGTCCCTGATTAGACTTTTGTGTACAATATGTGGTTCAGAGTAGCAAATGGGTTGGGTCAACTTCTGAACACAGAGCCATGAATAGCTCTTGATTATCTCACTGTTTGCCCCCCAAAACATTTTATCCCCCAAAATAAATAAGATTTTTTATTTTTGGTTTTGGGCGCCACAAACCCTGGCAGTGTCAGGACTTACTCCTGGCTCTGTACTCAGAAATCTTTTCTGGAGTGTTTTGAGGGAATTTCCATATTATTTTCCATAAAGGCGGACTAGATGGCATTCCTACCAGCAGTGAATGAGAGTTCCTTTCTCCCTACATCCCAGCCAGTACTGATTGTTTTTCGTTCTTTGTGATGCTTTGCCAGTCTCCGTGAAGTGAGATGCGTACCCTCATTGTGTTTTGATTTGCATCTCCCTGCAAATTTACAATAGCAAGAATCGGGAAACAACCCAGATGCCCAACAACAAATGAGTGGCTAAAGAAACTGTAGTACATATCACAATAGAATACTACGAAGCTGTCAGGAAAAATAGTCATGAAATTTTTCTATACATGGATGGACATGGAAACTATTATGTTGAGTGAAATAAGTCAGAGAGAGAGATAGACATAAAATAGTCTCACTCATCTGTGGGACTTAAGAAAAATAAAATACATTATTATAATACACCCAGAGACAATAGAAATGAGGATTGGAAGGACAGCCCATGATATGAAGTTTACTGTAAAGAGGGGGGGTGAAGTCACTTAGAGAAATAACTACACTAACAACTATCATGTCAATGGTAGTGAGTGAGAGAAATAGAATGCCTGTCTAGAATACAGGCAAGGAGGCGGGGGAGAAGGGAGGGGGGGGGCATTAGTGGTGAGAATGTTGCACTGGTGAAGGGGGGGGGTGTTCTTTTTTATAACTGAAACCCAACTACAGACATGTTTGTAATCATGGTGCTTAAATATACTATTAAAAAAAAAAAAAAAAGAATAAGAGAATGCTAGGGATCACATGCCCAGGAATGAGTTAAAAAAAAAAAAGAAAGAAATTGGTCCCTGGGCGGTTTCAGGACCTCTATGAGATGCCGGACCCTGGTCTGTCCCCGAGCTGGCTGCCTGCAAGGCAAATGCCCTACCTCTGTGCTATTATTGCTCTGGGTCCAAGATTGTTTGGTTTTAAGGTTACTTTGAGGATACAAACCTAAATAAGTTTTAGATATTTGGAGATTATAATTGAGGTGGAAAAAAAATTAATTATTATTATTATTTTTTTTTTTTGGTTTTTGGTTTATGGACCACACCCAGTGATGCTCTGGGGTTACTCCTAGCTAAGCGTTCAGAAATCCCTCCTGACTCGGGAGACCATATGGGATGCTAAGGATGGGACCCCAGGTCTGTCTGGGCAGCTGCGTGCAAGGCAAATGCCCCCACCACTGCGTTGTCACTCTGGCCCCAGAAAATAATTCTGAAGCTTTTTTCCCCTTGATTTTTGTCTTGTTTGCTTTAATCTCTTTTAATTAATTCTCATTGATTTTTCATAAAGATGTATTTGGTATACACCTATGAGAGTTACTTCTGATGATTCCACTGTTTTCATCTGATTTATAATTTTAAGATTACTCATTAAATTAGTTGAGAGTAAATTTGCAAGGGATAGTTTATCCCTTTGTTAATGTTGTCCCTTCCCTTCAGGTTTGGTGAGTGTGTGGTGGTGTGTGTGTTTTTAAAATGTCATTTATCTTCAGGTTGTGTGTATGTGTTTAAAATGTCATTTATCTTCTGTGTGTGTGTGTTTTAAAATGTCATTTATCTTGTGTGTGTGTGTGTGTGTGTGTGTGTGTTTAAAATGTCATTTATCTTCAAATGTCCAGAACTAAAAAGATATATTTTCAGTGTAGTGAAATCAAATTTTAGTTAACCACTATTTTGGGAGAAGGGAGAGAACTGAGTCAACTGTAGTTTCTTTGAAAAGTGTTTTAACTTACTGAAAATTCAATGGCAACAGCATTTTCAATAACTACTGGATTTAACTAATATTTTCTGTGTTTATGAAGTCGTCAGTCTAGAGAGTCTAGAATGCTAGCTGTGCCTCTTATAGTCAAATACTCCATTCCTACTATTACCATTTCTTTTTCTTTGATTATTTAGTTCTGAACAGAGCACTTATTTTTTTTCACATTCATTTTGATTGCTAAGGTACAGTGTAAAATGTTTCTATAAGTTATTCATTCTTGGTCACACTACTAATAAGTTCGAGTTAGGTGCATATAAAGGGAATTTTCTACATAGTATTGGCCAAGGAAGTCATCCAGGGAATTATCTTGAACCATTTTGTTTTTATTATCATTTCTTTAGGAATAAAATATATACGGGGAAAATAGATTAGTGGCTTTTTACTTTCAAAAGAAAAACTTGAACTTTGAAATTTTTCATTAGTGGTAACTTTCATTGGGGAGGACATAATTTAAAATCTAAACCAACAAAAATTTGATAAAGGAATGGTGGGGAACTGTCAAATAATTTAATCCCTAGGCTTTTGCATGTTAGAGACTCGGTTCAGTCTCTGGCACCACTAGGTTCTCCAAAGTACCACTTGTGGCTCTCTCTGACACAACAAAAACTTGATAAATATTACACCAAACGTTGGGGCCGGGTAGGTGGCGCTGGAGGTAAGGTGTCTGCCCTTGCAAGCGCTAGCCAAGGAAGGACCGCGGTTCAATCCCCCGGCGTCCCATATGGTCCCCCCAAGCCAGGGGGGCGATTTCTGAGCACATAGCCAGGAGTAACCCCTGAGTGTCCAAAGGGTTGTGCCCCCCCCCCCCCAAAAAAAAAAACCCAGACCAACAAAAAAATTACACCAAACGTTGACAAAATCATTTTAGGTTATTAGAAATCCCTCTCCTTTTTTTTTTTAAAGTAATATTTTAAATAGTTTTGTCTTTTTGGGGGGTTAATCGGTGAGGTCTGTGGACCATTCCCCTGCGAGTCCTTACTCCAGCCCTGGGGACCAGCCCAGAGGATCAATTTAGGGACTGGAGGATATAGTGCTGCTTGTTCACCCTTAGCAGTATTGGAGTAGGAGGAAGGGCTTTCAGGGACTGTCAAAACCATGTAATACTAGGGGTCACTTGGGCTCAGCATATGCAAGGTATGCTCCTTAACCTCTATGTCTCACCCTTACATTGAATACTTTCACTTAACATTTTATAAATTATTATAAGTGACACTTATATTACCTGTTCCTTAGACAGGATAATAAAATTTAATTTTCATTTAATTTAGTAAACTTAACTTTTAGGTGGGAGTTTCAGATAACAAGTTAGTCTTTTGTGTCCTCTGACTTAGCTAAAATCATTTGGGGGTGGAGGGCACAAATCTGAGAGCAAGGCTATTTTTTGTTCCTGTACGCTGGGGATTTGAAAAGGGACTTGCATAGATGTTACAGACCTTATGAGGACAAATGCCTTCCCTTGAGTACTATCTGGCCCCTAAAATGAGATTTCTTTTGGTTAAGAAAAAAGATCTTTGACATAAAGTAAAACATTTTCTGCCTTACTGTATATGTGTATAAAATAGTAATTTAAATCTTTTATATTAAGGTCATGCTTTGAATTATAACCTTGTTAGAAAATAGTGCTTTGGAGTTTTTGTTTTTAAACCATTTTTTTAGGAGTGGGGACAGAACACTTTATCTTAACTTTTTCATAGACTTTTTCATAGGGTACTCTGGTATCATATGATCTTTTTTTGTAAGGCTTATGATTTCTCTGTGTCTTCTCGGCCTTTTGTATGTGTGTGTTTGTGTGCTTTCTTATTCACAATATGTAATGATTCCTGCTCAAGGCTATTGCTTATGGTATTTTACCATAAAATTAACAAGACTATTATCATTTTATTGTTTTTGCTTTTCAATTGTGAGCTCTACTCCAGGCAGTACACAGTGGGTGGAAAACAGGAGGCTTAATGTGCCATGGAAAGTCAGGGCATGTCCTCAGCCTTATTTAGTTCTTACTTTTTTCTTACTCCTTCCATATCTTCTAAAAGCTGTACATAGTGTTATATATATAACTTTCTTCCATGTTTATGAAAAACTGTACATAGGGTTTTATATTTAAGCCTTATATGTTATCTATGTGTATACTTTGTAATTGGTGACAGAAACATAATTTTTAATAGATATAAGTATTATTCATCTTAATTTCCAGACTAGAGAGCCTCAGCAGCAGTCTATGGAAGAAGAATAGAAAATTTGAAGAAACAACATGATTTATTAAAAAGGATGTTACACAGCAGCAGGAGCAGTTGAGAGCGCTGCAGGGACGACAAGCTGCTCTTCTCGCTCTACAACATAAAGCAGAGCAAGCTATTGCTGTAATGGATGATTCTGGTATGCTACAGTTTATAAACTGTTTTCATAAATGAGGCTCAATAAAATGTGGTACTGCAAGGTACATGCTGGCTATTAATCACATTTGTAAGTTTTCCTGTCCTGTGACTTTTGCTGGTTATGTAGAAAAAGCTAGTAGATCTGTTCCATGCAGACATAAAGCTCCCTCTCTTCCATCAAAGAGTACTTCTTTTTTTGTTTTTTGTTTTTAATTTTTATTGTGGTCAAAGTGAATTACAAATATTTCACAGTAATATTTAAGGCACATAGTGATAATGAGTAGGGGGCATTCCCACCACCAGTGTTGTACTTTTAAGGTAAAAGAGAGGCTGCAGTTTTGTTTCTGAATCATAGACTGTCAGAGGCTTTCTTTTTGATTCAGCTAGAGTCACAGAACTCTGCTTGCTTACCACAGAAGAGTGAATCAGTGAATAGAGTTTCTTTAACCTCTGAGGCTCTATTGGTTTATATTATTTCTATTAGATATTTAGTTCCTTTGAACATATGCATCATATAAAATCTCTGATATCGCTCAGAAATGTCCTCCTTTTCTTCAAAAGTGGGTATCATTTAGGTGGAAATCTTACTGAATTGTGTAATACTAGGTTTCTCCTTACTGCAAACAAACTTATTTATTAAAACTCAAGCTAAAGTATATTTTCTAGTCGTTTATCCTCACCAATTCAGTTCTTTGCTATAGGTCCATGCTGGGTTTTTCCTTTTGTTAATCACCTTTCTGTCCACACCTAATTTCCTAGTTTATCTCTCTGATCAGTCTTATATATCATTTTTCATTTTCCTAAGGGCATTTATTGTATTTAATGATTATGTTGTATTTAATATAGATATAATCTAGATAGCATAATAGCTACCCTATTTTCCGGCGTATAAGACGACCCCCTAATTTTACAGTTAAAACATAGGTTTAGGCCTATATTCGCTGTATAAGACAGAACGTTCTTGTGCTACAACTGTATGTACCACAGTGAGCTAATCACAACAAGCAAAGCTTCAAAGGTTATACTGTAATAGACTTCCTCTCTGACTCTGGCCAATCCATACAGGCTTTTTACATTCGGGTAGAGAACATTGTCTAATTTGCGTGCATAAAAAGCCTGCTTGGATTGGCTGAGTTAGAGAGGCTGTCCGAGCAGCCTTGCAGTGATTGGGGCAGGATCGAGTTGGAAAATTCCTTTCATGGCAGTATTCAGACGATTTTTATTTAGCTGCATATCAAAACATTTTTCAGGATATACTCGGCGTGTAAGACGATCCCCGATTTTCGGTTGACTTTTTTCCGTTTCAAAAGTCAGAGTCTTATACGCCAGAAAATACAGTATACAGTTTCCATTCCACTTATTAGCTTTTAACATTTGTACTAGAGAATAATTTAGAGAAATTTTAAATATCTTAGTATTAATATTATTTTGGTTAAGGACCAATCTATTAAATATTTTGAATTATAGAATTCAAAAAAATTAAATTCAAATTCAAAATATTCAGAATTTTTGCTTAGTTATTTTATATAGTTATATTAGTATAACATTTTATATCATATAATTATAGATATCACCAAAACTTTTTTACTTTTTTTGATGTATTTAGGAGCTTGACACAGTTTGTGAGATTTCGAAGGCTTCTATAGAATTTTAGTAGAATCAGATCACTTAGTCTAGATTGGGTTTTCTGTCTCTCATTATAAAATTTTACTTTTTAAGTTAGCTGTTTTTTAAAAAAAAATTTTGTTATGAGGCAGGCATGGAAGCAGAATGAACAGGAGTTAAGATTTATGTACTACTTCAAAAAGAATTTTAAGTTGGTGATTTAAGTACAGATTTCCTTTTATATTTATGAAACTTTACTTGGAAGTACTGATAAGAAAATAATTTTCTAGCATATAGGAGAAGTAGCACAAAATTTATGAGAAAATTAGCTCTTTTAATCATTTAACTTGCTTAATTGTGAGTTATCTAGCTAAAATTTCTTTACAACATAGACTGGTTTTAGATAGGTAAGATTTCATACAGCCCTGAAATTCTAGTTTCTCTGTGGGGGGAAAAAGTCCACTCAGTATGTAACTTCAAAAACAGAAACAAAAAAATAACTATTAGAATTGTTTCCTTTGGGGCCGGAGTGATAGTACAGAGGTAGGGTGTTTGCCTTGCATGCACCTGACCCAGGACGACCTGAGTTCAATCCCCTGTGACCCATATGGTCCCCTAAGCCAGGAGTGATTTCTGAGTGCATAGTTAGGAGTAACCCCTATGAATCACTGGGTGTGGCCCAACATCCCCTTCAAAAGAATGTTTTTCCTTCAGAAGATAAAAGCAACGATCTTTAAGCACAAATTTCACTACATGTCTGTTCTACTACAGCACCTATTTTCTCACAGTGGGAGAGCTAAATAGTTGAGACAAAGACTTTCACAGTCACACATTTATTATTTGAATCTTTTTTGGGGTTGTTTTGGGGTCCTATCCAGTGGTTCTTAGAGCTATATGCTCAGGGATCACTCTTGGAGCCACTTGGTGATATATATAGTGCTAAGCATTGAACTCTGGTCAGCAAGACAATCAGTGCCTGGTCCTCTACTCTCCAGCCCATTGATGCCAACATGTATCACCAATAGTTCACACATAGATTTCGCATCCGACAGCATTGTGCGTAGCACCAATGGCTCACTTTGATGTCATGCTGAACAGACTATACCACCAAATATATGTAATAGTTCAATTCAAATGGTAAATAGAAAAAATTTTCCATATATTTGAAAATTACTTAATCATAATTTTTAAAAATTTCTTATTTTTATATTTAAACACCATGATTACAAAATTGTTCATGATTGAGCTTCAGTCTTACAATGTACATCACCCTTCATCCATCAACATGTCCTCCCTACCACCAGTGTCCTCAGTTTCCCTCCCATTCTCACTCTGTAGGCATTCTCTTTCTTTCTCTCTCTCTCTCTCTCTCTCTCTCTCTCCCCCCCCATTCTCACTCTGTAGGCATTCTCTTTCTTTCTCTCTCTCTCTCCTCTCTCTCTCTCTCTCTCTCTCTCTCCCCCCCCCCATTCTCACTCTGTAGGCTTCTCTTTCTCTCTCTCTCTCTCCTCTCCTCTCTCTCTCTCTCTCTCTCTCTCCCCCCTCCCCCTTTTTAGATACTGTGGTTTGCCATACTTGTTAATGAAAGGATACCATTCAATATCACTTTTTTCTCCATCCACTACCCATTTATTGTCCCAAGGGATCAGATTCTAACTATCATTGTCATAGTGGTCCCTCTGTGCCCTAACAGCACTGTTCCACTATTTGTGGCAAGCTTCCTATCATGATCTGGTGTTTGTGGCCCTCCTCTCTATTGCCTCTGGGGTAGTATTACCACACTGTCTTTTAAAAAAATGTATATTTCTTGAAAGGAAGTAGGTTTTATTTAATGAAACCATGGGGGGGGGGAGTGGTGCAATAAATTGCAACACCAGTGTTTTTAAGTACTTGGGGATTAAAATCTGCTTTTTTCAGACTATAACTTTCCCCAAGTTTGACTTGTTTCCCCAAGTCAAAATGATAGACCTGTCTGCAACCCCCACTTTAATGAGTTACTATTCTTTTGTGTGTTTGTTTGTTTGATATTTAGCCACACCCGAGGGTCCTCAGGAGCTGATTCTGGCTCTCCTTTCAGAAATTACTCTAGTAGGCTCAGTGGACTATATGGGATGCAGGGGATCGAACCCTGGTTGACTGCATGCACGACAAACATCATACTTGCAGTGTTATAACTCCAGCTTAATGAGTTGTTATTCTTTTATTTATTTATTTATTTTTGTTTTGTTTTTTGGGCCACACCCAGCGGTGGTCAGGGGTTACTCCTGGCTATCTGCTCAGAAATAGCTCCTGGCAGGCACGGGGGACCATATGGGACACCGGGATTCGAACCAACCACCTTGGGTCCTGGGTCGGCTGCTTGCAAGGCAAACACCGCTGTGCTATATCTCTGGCCCCCCGAGTTACTATTGAAGTACAGTAATATACTTTCTTCATGAAAATTTGCTTATGCATGGATAGACATGGAGAGTATCATGCTGAGTGAAATAAAATCTAAATGATATGTAGATAGATATAGATACAGAATGATAGTACTCATTTGTGGGAAATATTTTAAAAATACATAATATGGGAATAATATCCAGAGACTCTAGAAAGGAGGGCCAGGAGGACTGGTTCATGGTAGGAAGTGTGCCACAAAGAATTGGGGAGTGCAGTTAGGACAGAGAGGGGCCACTAGGACAATGATAGTTGGAAATAATCAATAACTCTGGATAAGAATGGAGGCTAAAAATAAAATGATATCAGGATAGCCTTTTGATAATGGTATTGCAAGCCACTGCAATATTTTCACCATGGGGTGGGGATAGAGGGGGTGATAGAGGATGGAGGCATGTTTGTACAAAAGAGTCAGGTTGCGAGGTGGTGGGGCTAAGTCGGTGGCTAGAGGGAGACTGGAGACATTGGTGGTGAAAATGAACACTGGTGAAAGATGGGTGTTGGAACATTGTGTGATTAAACTCAGCCATCAATAACTAGCTCTGTATTACACAGTGATTCAGTAAAAAGAGAAAATCCTCCTTATTTGTTGGGGAAAGAAAAAACTTGGTAGTGTAATAGATATTATATTAGGTAGTATTAAATAGGAAACCACGATTTTTGTGTGAAACTAATAAAATATGTTGGTTAACTTAATCTAAGGATAACTAGGTTAAAATTGCTAGATGATTCTTAAATTATTTTTCTAAAAATTTTAGTTTCTCAAAAATCAAAAAGATGTGTTTATTTCTTTTAATTAATAATTAATTTTATTTCAAGTTGTAACAGAAACTGCAGGCAGCCTATCAGGAGTCAGTATCACATCTGAATTAAATGAAGAACTGAATGATTTAATCCAAAGATTTCATAATCAGCTTCGTGATTCTCAGGTAACTTAATTTTTTTTTAATTTAATTGAGTTCAGAGTCACATTAATTGGAACTTGTTGGCTTCAGTTAGCATGAATATCACCTGATGTGATTTTTGAAATACATGAATTTCTTTTTCTTATCCCCATTAGTTTTGGGGCAACACCTAACAGTTTTCAAGTGTTATTTCCAGCACTGTGTTTGTGGTGTTTCTCAGGGGAACTATGTGCTACAATTTGAATCAGTCTGCTAAATTCAAGACAAGCACTTTAGCCCCTGTACTATCCTTTTAGTCCTCAAGAATATACATTTCTTTTTTGTAAAAATTTTTCCATTTCCAAAATATGATTCATACATTTGGGGTGGGATTGGATTGACTTTCTATTATGCCCATGCTAGAGGTTTGATGACTATATTCAAGAATTACTAAAGTAGGGGCTGGGGCAATAGCACATGAGTAGGGCACTTACCTTGCTTGTGGCCGACCCGGGTTCAATTCCCAGTATCCCAGATGGTCCCCTGAACCTGCCAAGAGAGCCAAGGAGAGCCAGCAGTAATCCCTGAGTGTGCAAGTTGTGTCCAGAAAAACAAAACAAAAAAGGAATAGTAAAGTAGAAGAAAGCTGTTATTTACAGGTGAATTTTTTTCCTTTTTTTTTTTTTTTGCCACTTTATCTTAGACTTTTCAAGTTTGATAATGGCTACAACCTTTATTTAAAAAAATTGTCTTTTTACAGTAAGTATACCAAAACATGGGGGGGGGGGGATATATGAATAAAGTTTTTTATTTTATTGGTCTTAATTTCTTGTCTTCTTTTTTTTTTTTTTAAAGCCTCCAGCTGTCCCAGACAATAGAAGACAAGCAGAAAGTCTTTCACAAACTAGGGAGGCTTCCCAAAGCAGAAACCCATCTGTTTCTGATCCTGATGAGAAAGTTCAGCTTTTTAGCAAAATGAGAGTGTTACAGGAAAAGAAACAAAAAATGGACAAAACTGCTTGGAGAACTTCATTCACTTAGAGATCAGCATCTGAATAATTCATCATGTAAGTAAATCTTACCTCAAAGTATTATTGTATATAAAATTGCTGGCATAATAGTTAATTAAAATTTTTGTTAAATTAATGGATACATCATTTCCTTAACAAAATCATTTTTGTGGGGAGAGAGGGCTTGAATGTGCAAAACTTTTGTGGTTTTGTTTTTTTTGCTTTGTTTTAGTGCTAGGGATCAAACTTAGCATTACCTGCAGAATGTGAAAATATTTTTTGTTTGGTTTTGGGGCCACACCCACTGGTGCTTAGGGTTAGCCCTTGCTCTGTGCCCAGGGATCACTCCTGTGGGACTCCTGATACTTTGTGAGGTTTGGAGGATCAAAGCTCTGTCATCCTCATCCAGATCAAGCACCTTACTTGCTCTCTGACTGGAATGTAAAAAGTTTTTAAATAATAAGGCAGTGCAGTGTACAAACATGCCAAATAATTAGATGGCAGATCTTTTCTATAATTCAGAAAGGAAAGAATAAAGTTGGACCTTGATAAGTGATAGGATTTTAGTAGAGGAAAGTAGAAAAGAAAGTAGCTATTAAATACGTGAATATAATATTCTATTGTTTAAGCATATTTGGAAACTGCCTTGAAAGCTAAATTAGGAGTCAGAGTGATAGAACAGCAGGGAGGGCATTTGCCTTGTATGCACTCGACCCGGGTTCGATCCCCAGCTTCCCATATAGTTCCCTAAGCCTGCCAGGAGTAATCCCTGGGCATAGCCAGGTGTGGCTCATAAACAAAAATCAACAAAATAAAAAAGCTAAGTTATACTTTGCTTTTAAAACTATGAAACATTTAGATAGTATAATATATGTATATCTTCAATAGTACAGATAGTTTAATGTAGAAAGTCCCCAATTTATATCTAAAAAATTATAGGGTCCAGACAGATAGTAGTGGATAGGAAGCTGGCCTTTCATGCATCCAACCCTGGTACGATCTCTGGCATCCCATATGGCTTCCTTAGCACTTTGAGGAGTAACCTGAGCATTGTTGGATGTGGCCCAAAAACCAAAACAAACGTAAAATCTGTAAGTCATCTCAAGTGGCAATAGTAAAACTAATGGTCATTGTAATAATATTAGTTATGTATATTTATACTAGTTTTATGTGAAAGGGATTGAAAAGGCAGTGTTTATCCTAGTTAAAATATAGGAATTGATTTTACTCTACAGATGTTTTACTTAATCTAATTCAGATCTAACTACTAGATCTGATTTGCTATCGTTAATTCTCAAGCCTGGTTCTTAGCCTTTTCTCAAAAGTTAGTTACATGAGATCTGGCATTTGAAATTAATCAATTCAATATTTGACATCCTAATTATTGCTTTTGATAAGGAAAGACAAGGGATAGAAACAGCATCCCTGGAGACTTGTTCTTGCCTTTTTCTCAGTCACCTGCAAAAACAACTTTACTATTTATGTCCTGAAAAATACTCTGTTCTTTTCTTTGACTTCTGCCTAACTAGATTAACATTGCTAAGAAACACTTAAAATTCAAACATAGTCCATTTTAATACACACAAAGTAGTACCTTGTTGATTGACATCCCCCACCCAATCCCTGGGAAACCAAATGCAATGAAGAAGTAATGGTTAAGGAATAAGGGGACTATTAGAAACTATTTGGAATTTCCAACTCAGAGAACACAACAAAGATCAAGGTGTAGAAAGACTTAGAATCTAAAGCTCTGGGAGCATTAAAATAAACTGCCAATAATGATACATTAGATTGCTGTGAGAATGATAAATGACAATAATTTTAAAGTGGTAGGAGAAAGGCAAGCAAAGGCTCTTGCTCTTTTTTGTTTGTTTGTTTTGTTTTTTTTGGGGGGGGAGTCATACCCGGCAGCGCTTGGGTTACTCCTGATTCTACACTCAGAAATCGCTCCTGCCAGGCTCAGGGGACCATATGGGATGCCCGGATTCAAACTATCATCCTTCTGCATGCAAGGCAAATGCCCTACCTCCATGCTATTTCTCCAGCCCCAAGGCTCTTAATTTTTATTATTCTTGAAGTCATGAAATATTTTATTCTGTGAATAGAGTAAAATAGGATTTAAAATGTAGATTGGCCATCATTTGTCTAATGAGAAAATTTTATTGCTGTACCAGTCACTTTACCAGTTTTGTTTTTCAGCTTAAAAATGAGATACAATTTATCTTTATTGTAGATTTGTAGGGCTGAGTAAAGATTACAGATGTGTACATCTTACATTATCACTCTCTTTAACTTATCATAAAATCAAATCTATCAGCTGAGGCTAAGGAATAATACAGCTGGTGGGGACACTTGCCTTGGATGCAGCTGACACGGGCTTGATCTCTGGCATTACATATGATTCCCCTGAACACAGCTGAGTTTGGCCCCAAAACAAAACAAATTTATTTTAGGAATACTCTTAACTTTTCTAAGTATAGTATTCTTTTAATTCCCATCTATCTTTCTTTAGTCCGTTGTTTTAGCTTTGTGTTTATGAAGGTCTTTTTTATTGCCATGAGTGATATATCCTAAAGTTTGTAAGTATGAAGACGTGGAGATGTTAATAATTTTTTACCAATTTTGGTATTCAAAAATTATGAGTATGATGACTTATTTTGCTTGTTTGTTTGTTTTATAGTTGTGCCTTCTTCAGCTTCTCCACAAAGGAGTATGGATCAGAAAAGTGCAACCTCAGCTCCCTCTGCTCCTGTAGGCAGCGTAGCCCCAGTTGTCAATGGAGAAATAAGTAGCCTTACAGCATCTGTTCCTTATCCTGCTACTTCACAGAATGAGAGTGAAAATGAAGGCCATCTAAATCCAACAGAAAAACTCCAGTAAAAGTTTTACAAATGTTATTTATTTAGACTAGAAAAAAACATATGGAAAAGCTTAATTTAGTATGATAGATATGAGAGGGGGTGTATGCATGTGCTTTATGTATGCTTATATATGCATTCTTTTTTTTTTTTTTTTTTTTTTTTGGTTTTTGGGTCACACCTAGCAGTGCTCAGAGGTTACTCCTGGCTCCATGCTCAGAAATCGCTCCTGCCAGGCTCAGGGGACCATATGGGATGCCAGGATTCAAACCAGTGACCTTCTGCGTGCAAGGCAAATGCCTTACCTCTATGCGATCTCTCCGGCCCCTCATTCTTTTTTTTTTTTTATATGCATTCTTAATGTGATTATAGGTTCATTCTTTGGGCAAGAAAAAGATGTTGCAATATAATTTGTGTGAGCTGATATTATTTTATTCCCAGTTTCCAAATAAAGTGATAAGACTTGGGGCCTGAGCAGTGGTGCAAGCAGTAGGGTGTTTGCCTTGCACACGCTGACCTAGGATGGATCGTGGTTAGATCTCCCAGCGTCCCTTATGGTCCTCCAAGCCAGGAGCGATTTCTGAGCACATAGCCAGGAGTAACCCCTGAGCATCACCAGGTGTAGCCCAAAACAAAAAGTGATGAGACTTAAGAGACTTATGTCTAGAATTAAGAGAGTTCTATGTTTAGGGGTCCAGGAGGCACTTTACTTGTATGTGTCCAACCCAGTCCTTTGAGCAGCACTGGCTCTACACCAGGAGTAAGCCCTAAGGTGTGACGAAAAACAACAAGAAAGATTCTTTACTTAAAAGACATTGATCTGAGGTTCTGGCGTTAATTCAGAAATGTTACCTCACACAGGCAAATAACTTAACTTCATAATGCCTCTGGTTCTTTCTTTGCAGAATAACCTGCTGCTCATCTGCCAGAGAGATAGCGTGGAGGCGGGGCTTTTGCCTTCCATGCAGAAGGACGGTGGTTCAAATCCCAGCATCCCATTTGGTCCCCCGAGCCTGCCAGGAGCGATTTCTGCACACAGAGCCAGGAGTAACTCCTGAGCGCTGCAGGGTGTGACCCAAAAACCAAAAAAAAAAACAAAACAAAAAAAACAAAAAAAAAAAACCCTGCTCATAAAGGTGTTTTTGTTGTTTTGTTGTTTTCATTTTTTTGAGGATTAAAAATACTAGGATGTTATATACGTATTTTGGGTGCCTCTAATTCCTCAAACCTTAATAAAATCATTTTAATTAACTTAAATAAATACTATCATGGTTGTTGGCACAGTTACACAAATTTCACAAACTTAATTTTTTTTTTAATTTTTATTGTGACCAATGTGAATTACATGTCTTTCACAGTTAGTAAGGTGCATAGAAGCAGTGAATTAGGACCAGTCCCATCACCAGTGTTGTCCTCTCTCCACCCATCTTCCCAACATGCATCCCATACCTCACCCTTTTGCCCCCTAGACTGTTAGTATAACAGGTCCCATTTTATTTGTTGTTGTTGTTGTTGTTTGTTTGGGGGCCACACCTGGTGGCGCTCAGGGGTTACTCCTGGCTATCTGCTCAGAAATCGCTCCTGGCAGGCACAGGGGACCATATGGGATGCTGGGATTCGAACCACCTTTGCTCCTGGGTCAGCTGCTTGCAAGGCAAAGCCTTACCTCCATGCTATCTGAGCCCCATCATTTATCTTGATTCTGTTGTTGTTGACTTTGGGTTAGTATTTTGATCTGATTATTATTTCCACTCAGTATTCATTTGGCTGCTTGCTCCTGGTATTACTTTTGATATTGCTTTTCTGTTTTTTACAAATCTCTTATAACAAATGAGGAATCTTCTGAAAATGCTCAATAATCCCTACTTAACCAGTGTGCCTGTAAGATATTATTTAATAGAATATCTAGTATTTCACTTTTTTTAGGACTCCTGAGACCTTTAGGAATTTTTTGATGCTTCTAACATATTTATCTCTCCTTTTTTGTTGTTTTGGGGCCACACCCAGTGGCACTCAGAGGTTACTCCTGGCTCTGTGCTCAGAATATGCTTTTGGCAGGCTCAGGGGTGCCAGGAATTGAACCCGGTTGGTCCGAGGTTGGTTGAGTGCAAGGCAAACACCCTACTGCTGTGCTAGCCCTCTGACCTCAATATTTATCTTTTTGTTTTGTTTTGCTTTTGGTTTTTGGATCACACCCAGCTGTGCTCAGGGGTTACTCCTAGCTTTTCGCTCAGGAATCGCTCCTGGCAGGCTGAGGATTATATGGGATGCCGGGATTCGAACCACCGTCCTTCTGCATGCAAGGCAAATGCCCTAACTGTCCATGCTATCTCTCCGGCCCCAATATTCATCTTTTTTAAAGTGAATGTTTGAGGGGCCGGAGAGATAGCATGGAGGTAAGACATTTGTAGAAGGTCGGTAGTTTGAATCCCGGCATCCCATATGAGCCAAGGGACCCATATGTCCCCTGAGCCTGCCAGGAGCGATTTCTGAGCACAGAGCTAGAAGTAACCCCTGAGCGCTGCTGGGTGTAACCCCTCCCTCCCCCGCAAAAAAAGTGAATGTTTGAAACAGGCTTAGCTTAGTCTTTAGTCCTTAACACAGCATAAATGATTTATTTTCTAGACTTTTAAAAATTCGTTACTTTACAAGTCAGAGCTTTTGAATATTTGACTAGGTTTGTTTGTGTTGGTTGCTTTATATGAAAATAATGCATGTTTTGATTTGCTGAAGTTGTTATTTCTTTTTGGGGGGGCCACACCCATTTGATGCTCAGGAGTTACTCCTGGCTAAGCGCTCAGAAATCACCCCTGGCTTGGGGGGAACCATATGGGACGCGAGGGAATCGAACTGCGGTCCTTCCTTGGCTAGCGCTTGCGAGGCAGACACCTTACCTCTAGCACCACATCACCGGCCCTTGAAGTTGTTATTTCACATATTTTTTTTTAGGAAGTTAAATGAAGTTCGAAAGAGATTAAATGAACTAAGAGAATTAGTTCATTATTATGAACAAACATCAGATATGATGACAGATGCTGTAAATGAAAATACAAAAGATGAAGAAACTGAAGAATCAGAATATGAATCTGAGCATGAAAATTCTGAACCTGTTACTAATATTCGGTAAGAATTTTTTACATTTTTTTTTTTTGGTTTTTGGGCCACACCCTGTGACGCTCAGGGGTTACTCCTGGCTATGCGCTCAGAAGTTGCTCCTGGCTTCTTGGGGGACCATATGGGATGCCGGGGGATCAAACCGAGGTCCGTCCAAGGCTAGCACAGGAAAGGCAGGCACCTTACCTCCAGCGCCACCGCCCGGCCCCTCGGTAAGAATTTTTTAAAAAAAATATGGGCTGAGTAATAGGACCAGCAGGTAGAATGCTTGCTTTGCACTGGCTCAAGGGTGGCCAATGCTTTTTCAATCCCTGAGTTTCAGCAGGAGTGATACCTGAGCACAGAGGCAAGAGTAAGCCCTGAGCAAACATATGTATTGCCCAAAAAACAAAAAGTTTTTTAATGTTTTTCTCAAACTCTTAGAATTTTTGTAACGGAATTGTAACTTTTCAATAATGTACTATTCTCAAACTGTTCTAAGTCTGCTATTCAATCAGTGTAACTAAATTTACTTGTAAAGAAAAGCAAATAAAGAATTATTTGGTACAGTGATTGTTCAAATATCAGTAAATCTTAAGTATCTAGCAGGATTTTTTTCCAACTTTTCATTTATAATGTATTTGATTCTTCAGATATTTCTTCTTAAATTTTCATATAGAAATTAATGAAAAGAAAATGCGAATTACTCAGTTTAAATTTACATAGAAGTAGCTAATATTATTCATTGCTAAGAATTGTGTCATATTATAATTCTAGAACTTTCCTTTTAAAATTTAACATCAAATTATTTCTTTTAGAAATTCGCAAGTAGCTGCCACCTGGAATGAAGTGAATAGTAATTCTGTTGCACAGTATGTTTCCAATAATAGAGATGGGAGACCAGTTAATTCTAACTGTGAAATTAATAACAGATTTGCTGCCAACAAAAGGCCTCTAAACATGCCGCCTCCTCCTCCTTTAGGTATGTTTGACTATAATCAAAGTTTGCTATATTATCCTTAGAAAATGATATCCTTTTATTAATACTCTTAAGTTTATTAAAAAGTGATTGATTTCTGGACTAGAGAGATAGCTCAATTGGCTGAACTTATGTTTTGCATGTGGGGAGGTCTGGGTTTGCTCTTTGGTGCTAAATAGTGCTCTGAAAACTTCTGGGAACAATTCCTGAGCACCAGTGGGTTTTGCAGTAAATAAAACAAAATTCATTGATATTTAGTAATGCATATTTTCTGCAGATTGTCGATATAATAGGGGAGAACAGGGGATTCATGCTGTACATGATGAGGATGATGAAGAGGAGGAGGAAGAAGCAGAAGAGGAGGGAGTCAGTGGAGCTTCATTATCTAGTCATAGGAATAGTCTGGTTGATGAAGCTCCAGAAGACATGGAATTTGAACAAAAAATTAATAGACTCATGGCTGCAAAACAGAAACTTAGACAGTTACAAGATCTTGTTGCTATGGTACAGGTAATTTATTGCTTACATGTTTTAAAAATCTGTCAAAAATAGTCACCATGGGACGGGGGGAAATAGTTACTATAAGCTGTTAAAATAAGTGACAAAGTGTATTTTAAATTATAAGTTTATTTATAGTAGTAGTATACTAGTTTATTTATACCAGTACTACACTATACTAGTGATAGATTTGTGGGGGATGGCAGGTCATAACTGACAGTGCTCGGGTTATCTAGGAATCACTGGCTTGGAGGACCATATGAGATGCTAGGGATTGAACTTTGGTTGGCCAAGTGTAAGACAAGCACCTTACCCACTGTACTGTACTATCACTCTGGTCCAGATAAAGTTTTTTTATTCCAATTTTAAATGCTAGCATATTAAAAAGAAAAATTTTTTTCTATTAGTATGAGTTAATATTTTAGACTTGTGAGCCATACTGTCTCTTTTTGGGTTTTGAACCACACCTGGCAGTGTTTGGGTGTTAATCCTGGCAGTGCTTGGGGACCAGAGAGATAGGTTCATTTCAGATATATAGAGAGCTTTGAAGAGTATCCAAATGTCTAATATATATATATGTATATATGTGTATATATATGGATAGATAGATATAGATATATGAAAAATGAGAAAACTACAATTCAGATCTCTATCATACCTCTTTAAAGAAAACTATTTGAAATTATACTTGGAATTGCAAGTTATTGTTAAAGATGAATGTTTCTTATACTAAGGTAAGCTTTCCTTTTACCTTTAACTTTTGTTTTCTAAAGACTCAGAAGTGTAAAGTTAGTTAAAATGATTGTTTGAATCTTTTTTATTATTCCTGATTATATCAGCTCATTTAAGACTTTGAAGTTTAATGCATTTTATGAGTACTCAGATCTCTTATAATTCTTAATCTGTGTCAACAATGTATGTTTAGACTAATTCTTAATTGCTTTCTTTTAGTGTTAGAGTTATATCATCTCATTTGTGTAGACAACTTTATACTACAGTGTGAAACTTGGCTTTTCTCTTGCGCCCTAACTTAGTCTTTGATCTCTGTACATATGAGTTTACTGTTCAAATTGATGTGGAGGCCAGAAAACATTTGAGTCAATCAGACAATTTTATAATAGCATCTGTTTTAACTTTGTATTAGAGTATTTCCAAAGTTTTTAGTTTTAGTTGAACTCTTTGGTGAAACTGTGACTAAATCTAAACTAAAGGTGTAGAACTACATACAGTTCTGTAGGTCTTCTAGGGTCAGAGTGATAATATAGCAGGTTGGGAGGGTGTTTGCTCTGCACGCCCATCCCCAGCATCTTTATGATCTCCTAAGCACTGCCAAAACTAATTCCTGGGTCCAGAGCCCGGAGTAATCCCTGAGCAATCCTGTTTGTGGTCCAAAAATAAAAACAAAACTCCAAAATAATGCCATTCTACTTGTAAAAGACAGGTGAGACCTTTTCTTTAATTGCAATTTACAAAAACTCCCATTTTACTAAGAATATTGGTCCAGCACAATTTTTGAAAGTTATAAACCAGTTTTTTCTGCAGTAGTCATACAGATCTGTGACAGCACTTATGGCACACACACCCTTTTTTAGTGAGGATAATTGGCACCCTCTTTTTTTTTATTTCCAAACTTAAGACCAAAGAAAGGAAGTTTCAAGTAGAGCATTAGTTATTTGAAATTGCTGATACAGAAGTTGTATCTTAAGAAAAATTGATTTCCAGTGTTTACAGCTCCAGTGGCAAAATTTTTTTATTTTCATCTCTTGTTGAGACCCTGTTGATAGCTCAGTATCTAAAAAAAACTCAATATTTGTCATTACTGGCAAATTGATACCTTAAAATTTAAACATATTTTAGTTTAGGCACTTTATTTCTTGCCATTGGTAGGGGATGAACTTCAATGCTTTCTAAAATTCATGTTTCTCATTTTTTTATTTGTGTTACATAAATTTTACAAAATGGTGGTAGTTAGTAAATTATAAATTGGATATTATCGGGTTAGCAAGATTTTAATATCATGGTTTGATGTTGTAGGATGATGATGCTGCAGAACAAGGAGTTATCTCTGCCACTACTTCAAATTTGGATGATTTCTACCCAGCAGAAGATGATAGCAAACAAAATACAAATAATGCTAGAGGAAATACCAATAAAACACAAAAAGATGCTGGAATAAATGCAAAGGCAAGGTATGTTAAGCCTTCATTTTATAAATAAAATGCCTACTCTTGAGAGGGTATTCAAGTAGATACTGTATCATAGCATAATTTAATATTATCAAATTTAATTACAGAGAGAAATTTTATGAGGCTAAAGTACAGCAGCAGCAGAGAGAACTCAAACAACTACAGGAAGAAAGAAAGAAACTGATAGATATTCAAGAGAAAATTCAAGCATTGCAAAAGGCATGTCCTGACCTACAGGTAATTAGAAAATTTATTCCTTTGTATCTAGGAAAAATAGATGCTTTAAACCTCAATACCTCAATTTAGTGGAAGTACTCTTGTCTTTTTCTAGTATGGATATGATAAATTTTTAACTATTTTATGACTACTTGGTTAGGGTTATATAGAAATGTAGCAATAGGTTGGTTATTTACCTTGCTTTGTTAAGTATAGATTCAACATTCCTGACTATTAAAATAGTTTATTTTGACCTTTGTAATTTGGTGGTATAGGCACTCTCAGTGGTGCTTGAAAACCAGCATGCTCTTAGGACCATGTGTGCTGAGGACTAAACTATGGGCTCTTTCATACAAAGCAAGCTCTCCAACCCTTCAAACCATCTCCTTGGTCTAAATTGACCTCTTACCCCTTGGGACCAGAAACCAAAATCAGAGCTTTGTAAATGCAAGGCAAGTGCTGTACCACTTCCATGTAAGGTCCATTTCTAGTCCTAGGATATCCATCTTTATACTTGAATTAAACTACATAATTAGTTCCCAAAGCCATCATGAATTATCTAAGGAAATTAAACTATTTTATTTGAGGGACTAGGGCTGTGGATCAGTGGTATGCTTCACATCATAAAACCTATATTCAATTCCAGTCAACTTAAAATATATTTTATATAAATGTATATACTTTCTTAGAGATTAATTAGAGAAAGATAAATCTGTTAAGTAATCAAGAATAAAGCTAATGTTTCTAAAATGGTTTTATTCTTTTTTTTTTTTTTTTTTTTGGTTTTGGTTTTTGGGTCACACCCGGCAGCGCTCAGGAGTTACTCCTGGCTCTATGCTCAGAAATTGCCCCTGGCAGGCACGGGGGACCATATGGGATGCTGGGATTTAAACCACCGTCTTTCTTTTTTTTTTTTTTTTTGGTTTTTGGGTCACACCTGGCAGTGCTCAGGGGTTATTCCTGGCTCCAGACTCAGAAATTGCTCCTGGCAGGCACGGGGGACCATATGGGACGCCGGGATTCGAACCGATGACCTCCTGCATGAAAGGCAAACACCTTACCTCCATGCTATCTCTCCGGCCCCAAACCACCGTCTTTCTACATGAAAGGCAAACGCCTTACCTCCATGCTATCTCTCCGGTCCCAGACATTTTGTTTTCAAAGACATATCAAGTTTTTAGTTTTTATTTTCTCACTTTTGTGGGCGTTGGGGGGCAGGTAGCTGGTGACCGCATCAGATAGTGCTTTGGACTTACTCCTGGCTCTGTGCTCAGGATTGACCCAAAGTGGTGCTTGAGGAGCCTAAATGATTTGGAGAATAGAACCAGATTACATGTAATGCAAGTTCTGTACCTCCTGTACAATCTCATCAGCCCTCAAATGAAGGTTCTGATACAGCTTTTCTTTTTTTTTTTTTTTCTTTAATTGGTTTTTGGGCCACACCCAGTGATACTCAGGGGTTACTCCTGGCTATGTGCTCAGAAATTGCTCCTGGCCTGGGGGACCATATGGGACGCTAGGGGATCAAATCGTGGTCCATCCTAGGTTAGCATGTGTTAGGCAAACACCCTACCACTTGTATCACCACTCCAGTCCCTAATACAGCTTTTCTTGACTCAGAGTTTTCTATACTCTGAATAATGTCTGGAGAAATAAATGTCAGTATTGGTTTGAGTATCTGAATTTTTCCACTAGAATTAAAAAAAAAAATTCCCTCACTATTGGCCGAGGGCTATCAAAGATTACCTCAGTGCTTATATAGTACTGCAGTGGAAATTAACTAATCTCAGTATCTCATGCTTGCTTCTGGGCATTTTCTGAGCTATCATTGAGCCACCATGCTATTTTCTCCTGTTTCTGGTGTTCTACAGGGTTACTACTACGTGTCAACTTTATAATCTATGTTTTTTTGTTTTGTTTTTTTTTTTTGTTTTTGTTTTTGGGCCACACCCGTTTGATGCTCAGGGGTTACTCCTGGCTATGCGCTCAGAAATTGCCCCTGACTTGGGGGGACCATATGGGACACCGGGGGATCGAACCGTGGTCCGTCCTACACTAGCGCTTGCAAGGCAGACACCTTACTTCTAGCGCCACCTTCCTGGCCCCATAATCTATGTTTTTATGTTTGGTTTTTGTTTTGCTTGTTTGATTTTAGTTTTGAGATACACCAAATGCTGCTTAATTTTGAGATATACCAAATGATGCTTGGGGGTACCATGCTTTTCTAGGGATTAAATCTTGGGCTTTTGTATGCTCTCCATTGTTGAGCCCTTTCCTTGGTTCTTTATGTTTTATTTAATCGGATTTACTTTTGGTCTTAATAGCAACTCTGTCAGGTTTGGTAGTAAATTAAATATGATATTAGAGCTTTAAAGACTTAGTAAAAGAATTGCTTTTGTGAAGTTAATATAATTGCGTTAGTTCTCAAAATAGTTTTTGCCAATTCTTTTTTTAGCTAACAGCCACTAATGGGGGTAACTGCCCCACAAACAAGTACATGCCAGCTGTTACATCAACCCCAACTGCTAATGAAAATGAAACTACTACAAGCAAATCTGTTTTTGAGGCAGAAGATTCTTCACTAGTAGATAATGAGGTATTATAGAATATACCATGTTGATCCTGAATCTTTTCTGGAAGATGGTGGGGTGGTTTTAGTGTTTGTGCCACATCTGGAAGTGCTCATGGCTTAAACACCTGGCTCTATTCTCAGAGATGTTATATGTTGGGGATCAACCTAGATTTGGTCTCATGCAAGATAAGCACCTATCCCTGTAATGTGTCTTCAGCATACTGATCCTGAATCATGAAGCACATCTTAGAATAAAAACTAAATATATGAGAAACATAATCTTAATTCATTGCGAGAAGAAAATTTCCAGATAGCAGTTAAAAGGGAAGCGCTTCAAAATATTATTGTCCTGTATTAGTAAATATTTGTAGAATTATACAGAATGACAGCAAATAGTAATCATTTTAGGTAGAAAGGGCTCTATTGGCATTTATGTGATTTATGGAAAACTTTAGATAGTTGATATATATTTGAGTGGTGCCTTTATATATATTTGAGTGGTGCCATTCCACTTGTATTCGTAGCTAAAATCTATTTTGTGTAAAAAAAATATTGGTATAGACAGGATACAGTGAGAATAGAAAGCTTTGTTGATTGAGACAATACTAGCTAGCATATTGACATTAAAAACTAATGTAAATCCATAATTACACACTAACTTGAATCTTGTATTTAAAATACTAGCAGTGGTCAGAGATGCGACGGCATGAAATGTTAAGGGAGGAGCTGCGACAGAGAAGAAAACAGCTAGAAGCTTTGATGGCTGAACACCAAAGGAGGCAAGGTCTGGCTGAGACATCTTCTCCAGTAGCTGTTTCATTGCGAAGTGATGGATCTGAAAACCTATGTACTCCTCAACAGAGTAGAACAGAAAAGTAAGAGAATCGGTGAAATCATTTTAATATCACCTGCCTAAGACCTATAATCTAGATGCTTCATTTTCTCAATACAGCACAAATCTGCTATTTCATTGTTTTACTTCTCTTAGAGTTTGGAGGGTAGATTTCAGTGATTGTGTGAATGCTCTCGTCTGTCCAGTAATTATATCTAGGACTTCACATGCAAGGGAAGTGCTCTTATCCTTACCTACTAAGCTGAATCCTTTTTTTTTTTTTTTTTTTTACCCCCCACCCTAAGCATTATTTCAATCACTAAGATGATTGCTCAAGGGTTGATACTTTCTTGTGAACAAATAAAGTGTCTCAGTAAAATTTTTCAGCCAAATTAGAAATAATAGTTGGTTACTTAGATTGGTCATCTGTAAGATTTTTAAGATGTCCATAAAATGTTATTTGGGAGCTAGGAGATAGCTCTCTCTCTCTCTCTCTCTCTCTCTTCTCTCTCTCTCTCTCTCTCTCTCCTACTCTCTCTCTCTCTCTCTTTCTCTCTCTCTCTCTCTCACACACACACACACACACACTCTCTCTCTCTTTCTCTCTCTCAAAATGTTGTTTGGGAGCTAGGAGATAGCTAGTTCTCTCTCTCTCATACACACACACAAACACACTTTCTCTCTCACTCTCTCAAAATGTTGTTTGGGAGCTAGGAGATAGATATTTCTCTCTCTCTCTCTCTCTCTCTCTCTCTCTCTCTCACACACACACACACACACACACACACACACACACATACACCACATACTATTTCTGTTTGACTCATATCAAAATGGTAAATGATCTGATTTTAGATCTCTTTGGAGTTAAAAGTTTGAAATATAAGTTTGATGTAACCTACGTTTTACTATTTTCCAAAGGTATTTTTCAAATATTACATCTTTACTATTTTTTTAGCAAATTTTCTATGAGAATTCAATATGAATTTTATTGATATAATTATATTTAATCTATAGGGGGCTAGAGCAGTAGTACAGTGGTTAGGGTACTTACCTTGCAGACACCACAGAGGGGTACCTTGAGCTCCAGAATGCAGAGCCGGCAGTTAGCCATAGAACCACTGGGTGTGTGCCACTTCCCCCTCCCCAAGTGAATTATTTGGGAATGGAGTGGGGTATAATCTTCAGTTTCTGCAATTATCTATCTAGATTAAAAAACTATTGGTCTCAGGGGCCGGGCAGTGGCGCTAGAGGTAAGGTGCCTGCCTTTCCTGTGCTAGCCTTGGACGGACCTCGGTTTGATCCCCCGGCATCCCATATGGTCCCCAAGACAGGAGCAACTTCTGAGCGCATAGCCAGGAGTAACCCCTGAGTGTTACCGGGTGTGACCCAAAAACCAAAAAAAAAAAAAAAAAAAACTATTGGTCTAACATTGTGCTTATACCATTATTATATTAAATAAATGCTAAATGAAATTTAACTTTCATTTTTCAGTCACTATTCACATTTTTAGTGTTCATAAGACTTTATTGTATTGGACAATGTAAATAGAGATAAGTGTTATAAAACAAATTTTAATTTTATTTATATATTTTTTTCATGGGCCACACTCAGTTGTGTTAAAGACTTAACTCCTAGGTCTGTGCTCAGGGGTCACTGCTGTTGGTTCTTGGGGCATCAATTTTGATGCCAGGGAAATTTAATTACAACAGCAGCACTGATCTAGAACACTGAGTCACTTAAGGAAAAGGAACAGGTTTTAAAAGGAAAAGAGTTCCAGGGTATATGATTACTATCTTAGTTTAGTTGAAGTATTAGTTTTTATATGTGTAAGTCAAATAAAGTGTTCAGTGTAACAATTTACAGCAGTGATGAGTCTACCATCTTGTGATTAGTTAACCTCGTTAAATGAAATTTATGTGCATGCATACATACACAGATGTATGTGTGTATATATGTAGATTTGATACATAGTCTGCCACCTAACTTGCTTCTAAAATGATCTTCTTTTATGTCTTTTACTCTCTAGAACAGTAGCTACTTGGGGCGGTTCTACCCAGTGTGCTCTAGATGAAGATGGAGAAGATGGTTATCTTTCTGAAGGAATTGTTAGGACAGATGAAGAGGAAGAAGAGGAAGAACAAGATGCTAGTTCCAATGATAACTTTTCTGTATATCCTCCTAACTGTGTGAATCATAATTCTTACAATGTGAAAGAAACTAAAAATAGGTTGGTTTTAGTATTTTAGTATTTTGCTTGAGTCTTTCTAAGCAGTTCTGATACTGTTTTCTGTTTTCTGAACCAAGCTTGTAGTCTATAGTTTAATTCTTTTTTGTTCGATTTTTTGGCCACAACTATTGGTACTCAAGACTTACTCCTGACAGTGCTCAGGGTACCATATGTGGTATCTGGAATTAAACAGGTTGGCCACATACAAGGAAAGCATCCTATCTGCTGCATTATCATTCTGGCCCAAATTAAGTTAAATTCTAAAACTAATTTGTTGGAGTTAGGACAGACCTGACAAGTTAAGGAGCTCAGACTAAAAGATTGCCCTCACTTCAAATGTAAGTCAAATATTCCCCAGTCTTTGGATTCCCACATTTCTGTATGAGCAGTCAATACAAATTTGGGGGTTCCTGTACCCTCTCAATTTGCTGACATATCTCATAACTGTGTTAAGTAGTCAGATTTTTTATTTTGAATGAAACACTAAATTAAAGACATTGAACCCAAATGTGTGGGTGGGTATATGGAAATATAAAGCTACAAGGCCCTTTCTGTGTGGTATAATATCCACCCAGCATTTCAGTATATTCACTAACCTAGAAGCTCTCAAATTACCTTATTAGAAGTTTTCAGGAGGCAAAAACTGCATTAAGAAAAACTTAGATATCCCTCTTGCCATTTAAACTGTTTCCCTTGGCCTCTGTTTTTTAATTTCTAAAAGAAAATACCGAACTGTGGACTGGTGGTTAGGACTTAAGGCAGATTTAAAAATAATATGATCATAAGTGATGATCTAATACTAAATTCTATTTTAGGTGGAAGAACAATCGTCCTTTTTCAGCAGATGGAAATTACCGTCCTTTAGCAAAGACGAGACAACAGAATATTAGTATGCAACGTCAGGAAAATCTTCGCTGGGTGTCAGAACTCTCTTATGTAGAAGAGAAAGAACAGTGGCAGGAACAAATCAATCAATTAAAGAAACAACTTGATTTCAGTGTCAATATTTGTCAGACATTGATGCAAGATCAGCAGGTAAAGTTTACTATGCACATAATATTTTCCAATTCTATTTTTGAATCACAAAATTTTCTAAGTCATTAGCAATTGTTACAGTTTTGTTTCCTCTCCCTAGACTCTGTCTTGTCTGCTACAAACACTCCTCACTGGTCCTTACAGTGTGATGCCCAGCAATGTTTGCATCTCCTCAAGTACACCTTATAATGCACCAGTTGAACCATTGCTATACTCAGCTAGCGTGGCAACAAAATAATGTGCAGAGGTAATCTGTTTGGAAAAATTAAGAATATAATGTGCTACAAAAAGGCTTTTACATTTATTTTAGGAGAAAAGGACATAAGCCAAATAAATGCTTGAATATTCTTTGAAATCTTAAGAATTTTATAAGAACTACTTTTGTTCTTTTCACAGTATTTCCTTTTAAATATGATAAATTCAACTTTTGCCTTTGAATTTTTAATAGCTTAGACTTAGGTGAATGGCGTGTAAATTATACGAGAGTAGAACTAAAGCATAAGTTTCTTATGGATAAAAGTGCTAAGCTCAGTTATTATTCCACAGGTTACGTTATTGAATTTAAGCCTGTAATACAAGCAAATAAGAGAGAGTCAGACTATTCTATACAATATTGAGTCATTTTTTATTTTATTTATTGGTAATATAACTTTAAAATTTGACTTCTTAAATTGTTATAGGTTGAAACAAACTCTAAGTGAACTTATGCGCCAACAAAATCAGCATCCAGAAAAATCTGGGAGTAAGGAAAGAAGTAGCAGTACAGCACACCCTCCTTCCGGTTTATTTTGTCCTTTCAGCTTTCCTACACAACCTGTAAATCTTGTTTAACTTACCTGGGTTTACTAATTTTTCATCTTTTGCACCAGGTAAGTGACTGAACACAAAAGGGAAAATAAAAGTGTTTTAAAGTGTGTTTGCTTATTTCAGGAACTTTTTTGTTTGTTTGTTTTTACAAGCTTTTAGGTTTTGATTTTGGTTTGGGGTTTATTTTTTGGTTTTTGGGCCACATCCACTGGCACACAGGGGTTACTCCTGTCTCTGTGCTCAGAAAGTGCTCCTGGCAGGCTGGGAGGCCACATGGTGTGCCGGGGATGGAACCTGGGTTCATCCCAGGTCAATAGCATGCAGGGCAAAAGCTTTACCACTGTACTGTCACTCCAGCCCCAGTTTTTTTGGGTTTGGCTATATCCAGCAGTGCTCAGGGGTTGGTTTCTTCTATCTCCACTCAGAAATTACTCCTGCAGACTTAGTCTAACTAGCTTTTTCCTTTACTAAACATTTAACCTGTAATACCATTTTCTTCTTGATAAAATGAATATGATACTTATAACATCGCTCTTTTGAATCTGATACCTAGCAATAATGTCTTGTCAATATTTCTAACTTTAGTTCTTAAGTAATGGGATCTTTGCATCACCAGTTACTAAAACTCAAAAATATTATGAATTGTAAATATTTTAATAAATGTTGCTTTAATTAACAATTTTTTGTTTTGGTGATTATAAAAGTTTATTTAAATCTATTTCAAGTTAAAGCTAATTGCTATTGTAAAATTCTGGCCCCTTTTATGTATTAGGTATGAATTTCAGCCCTTTATATACTCCTAATTTTGGAGATTTTTCTCAGAATATTTCTACACCTGCTGACCAGCAACAACCATTGGCTCAGAATCCTTCAGGGAGAACAGAATATATGGCTTTTCCAAAACCTTTTGAAAGTAGTTCATCTATTGGAGCAGAAAAGCAAAGGTACTTGACTATAAAAAACCATTATTTCCTTCACAGTTAATTTTGTGATTTCATCTAGATTTATGTACTTTTAAAAACAGTTAAGACATTTATGATTATTTAACTTGATATGTTAGAAATATAAAACATACATTATTAGATACCCCATAGGCATACATATGCCATTATGGCACGAAGGGCACACCTGCTTCCATCTCTGCCCATGCATACCATCTCTGGAGCATGCCAGGTATGGGAACCTTGCTCTCCTTCCATCCAACTCCCCCTCCCAGGAAAATAAAAAGGAGGAATGAATAAGACTTCATTGGCTAAGCAAGAGAGAGAGTATAGTGAGTAATACACTTCCCTTGCAATCAGTTGACATGGGTTCTATCCTCACTACCACGTGAAACTATGAGCACAGCTCAAAGTGGCTCCAAAACCAAAAGGAAAAAATTCGGAGAAATCCTGTAGGTATATATAATTCTGATTTTGTCTATATTTTCTTAGATTAAAAGACCGTTTAATAACTATTAAAAATAGTAAGGGATGCAAGTGTTTTATTGATAACATTTAGAAAATAACACTAGAGAGGCAGAATTAAAGTGGACTTAATGTTTTGAGAAATTTTTGTTTTATGACTTCATTTTATTAAAACAAATTTCTGGTTCTGTTTGAACAGCTTTTAAGTAAACTGCTACAGATCCATATAAATAGTTCCTAAGCTCTCCTGCAGTTTTTCATAGCTATTCAAGTTCTTGGGGTTTTTTTTACCTTGTGTGTCACAGTCCTCTAAATTTTTTCTCACTCTTTCCATCATAAACAATAAATCTTTGGAAGTTGGTTGCTGAAAATGGTTTAGTGAGATGGTCCAGAACTAAACATTAAAATATATTAGCCTATCTGTTACATTTTTGTAGTGTGTTGATTTTATCTAAACTTAACATTAAACTATAAATTAGATAGATGAGTAGTTTTCCTTAAATATAGACATTTGAGGGGAAGAAATGAACAGACACTGACAAAGAAAAAATACAAATGGCCAAAAGACACATGAAAAAATGCTCCACATCACTAATCATCAGGGAGATGCAAATCAAAACAACGATGAGATACCACCTCACACCACAGAGAATGGCACACATCACAAAGAATGAGAATAAACAGTTGGCGGGGATGTGGAGAGAAAGGAACTCTTATCCACTGCTGGTGGGAATGCCGTCTAGTTCAACCTTTATGGAAAGCAATATGGAGATTCCTCCAAAAACTGGAAATCGAGCTCCATACGATCCAGCTATACCACTCCTAGGAATATACCTAGGAACACAAAAATACAATACAAAAAACCCCTTCCTTACACCTATATTCATTGCAGCACTATTTACCATAGCAAGACTCTGGAAACAACCAAGATGCCCCTCAACAGACGAATGGCTAAAAAAACTGTGGTACATATACACAATGGAATATTATGCAGCTGTCAGGAGAGATGAAGTCATGAAATTTTCCTATACATGGATGTACATGGAATCTATTATGCTGAGTGAAATAAGTCAGAGAGAGAGAGAGAGAAAAACGCAGAATGGTCTCACTCATCTATGGGTTTTAAGAAAAATGAAAGACATTCTTGCAATAATAATTTTCAGACACAAAAGAGAAAAGAGCTGGAAGTTCCAGCTCACCTCAGGAAGCTCACCACAAAGAGTGATGAGTTTAGTTAGAGAAATAACTACATTTTGAACTGTCCGAATAATGAGAATGTATGAGGGAAATGGAGAGCCTGTTTAGAGTACAGGCGGGGGGTCGGTGTGGGGAGAAGGGAGACATGGGACATTGGTGATGGGAATGTTGCACTGGTGATGGGGGGTGTTCTTTACATGACTGAAACCCAAACACAATCATGTATGTAATCAAGGTGATTAAATAAAATATATATATTTAAAATAAATAAATAAATAAATATAGACATTTATCTATAATCTATGAACTTATTTTCATTGTAAGGAATCAAAAGCAGCCTGAAGAGGAAATGGAAAACAGTAGGACACGATGGTTATTTGACCAAGAAGATGATGTAGAAAAGCCATTTATCAAGTCTGGATTTGCAGTGTCTGTAGAGAAACCTGCAAATAGTAATCGCAAAAATCAATCAGATACTAGAGAGAGAAGACGCCAATTTGATGAAGAATCATTAGAAAGCTTTAGCAGTATGCCTGATCCAGTGGATCCAACGACAGTAACTAAAACATTCAAGACAAGAAAAGCAACTGCACAAGCCAGTCTGGCATCTAAAGATAAAACTCCCAAATCGAAGAGTAAGAAAAAGCATTCTACCCAATTGAAAAGCAGAGTTAAAAATACTGGTAAGTACTGAAATTATTTATCAGTATAATAAGTTTATTCAGTATATATTGGTAACTGTATTCTGTCATGTTGACATGTTTCAGTCCATGGGTAGGCACTGTCAGGATCAGTGATTAACAACTATTAGTTCATGGATTGGTGCTCTTCCACAGGTATGTATAAGAAAGTTAAAAACCACTGGTTTAGATCTACTTAGTCACTGTAGTTATTTTTATAGTTCTTTTTTTTTTATTTTTCTTAAGAATTTTAATGTTCTGCAGTAGTTTCATTATTCTAAAACACTGATAAGAAATCTAAACGTGGCTGGACCCATTGTATAGCTAAAATATTAGTGACATTGAGGGACTAAATTTGTTATCTGAGGTTTACAGAGTATTAGTATCATTTTACCAATTTAATACTATCATTTTGACATTTTGGTATTAGGGGATTAACATATGCACTAAGAAAAGATAAAAATATTTTATCCACATTATCTTCATAAAATCGTGGTTTAATTGAAAAAAAGACAGAAATATGAGATAGAGGGAATATTAAATGACAAAACAAATCACGGAGTAAAGTCACAGGAGAGCTGATAAGATCTTGGACTCTCATTCTGTGAACTAGCTAGGATTAGTTTTCTAACAAGAAATATTTTTCTCCTTCAATTTAATGTAACTTTAAATGAAGGAGTTATTCATTTTTGTGCTTCTCAATTAGTAGTACATTCAACATATGGTTTACATAGTTACTCAATAATAATAATAATTTTTTTTTTTTTTTTTTTGGTTTTTGGGCCACACCCAGTAACGCTCAGGGGTTACTCCTGGCTATGTGCTCAGAAGTTGCTCCTGGCTTGGGGGACCATATGGGACACCGAGGGATCGAACCGCGGTCCGTCCAAGGCTAGCGCAGGCAAGGCAGGCACCTTACCTTTAGCGCCACCGCCTGGCCCCCAATAATAATAAGAATTTATTTCTGGCATTCCATGTTCCAATTCCAGTCTCAGCACCACTGTAAGATTCCCTCCATCAATATCCCTGAATTCCAACACAACCCAAGCCTGCTCTCTTGGTAGGCATAAAATAAACAACAAAGCTGTGATGGAATTTTGGTTTTGTTTTTTTGTTTTTTGGGGCACACCTAGCAGTGCTTAGAAATACTATTGACTCTGCACTCAGAAACTACTCCTGGCAGTCTCAGGGACGATGATAAGGGATGCTGGGAGATCGAGCCCAGCTTGCTACTTACAAGACAAATGCCCTATCTGCTGTGCTATCATTCTGGCCCTCTAATGGAATTATTGAAAAAAAAAAAAAACTTAGGCAGAAGGAAATCTATGAAAATGTTTATACCACAGTGGGGTCATTAAGTCCTCTGAAGGCTTACTATGCTATTTATTGCTAATTGATAGTTCTGTTACTTTGTTAAATTTAGGTGGCTTATATGCTTTGACATCTAATTTGGTGCATTATTACTGGGGTGTCAGTATTGGAAAACTTGAGTGCACATATGTGGCCATGCACAAATACCAGGGTGGGAGCAGGTAGAAAAACTTTCTGTATTCACTCCAAGTAGATCCTGGAGTTCTCATCCCAAATAATAGTATACCTGGAGTTTTTGTTGCCACAGATAAGTAATAATGCAGTGAAGTTTTCTAAGTATAGCCAACATACCTACATTTTAATATTTCCCGTTTATATTTTGGGTTTTTGATCACTTTTAATTATATTCAGGGTATATTTCTAGCTCTGCATTCAGGGATCATTCCTGGGACCATCTGTAATGCCTGGGATCAAACCCAGGTCTGTTTTATGCAAGCACCATACCCTCTGGACTCTTACCTCTTTGACTCATTCCAGTGTTTCTTGAGGGGGGGAGGGGAAGGAAATATGTGGGGCCATAAACTGAACCTGAGGCCTCAGCATGCTAGACATGTGCGTTTGCTCTTTGAGTTATTTTCCTGGCACTTTCAAAAATATTTTTTTCTTAACCCTTCAGAAACTAAACCTAATGTAAAATATTGCATATTTATTAACCTTGATATTATCAAAGTCTATATAGGTGCTACTAACTGCATGGCCACTTTTTAAATGATTTTGTTGTTGTTGTTGTTTTGTTTTTGGGTCACACCCAAACCTGGCAGCACTTAGGGGTTATGCTGCTCTACATTCAGAAATCACTCCTGGCAGGCTCAAGGGACCATATGGGATGCTGGGATTCAAACACTGTAAATGCCTTACCTCCATGCTATCTCTCCAGCCCAAATGATTTTTTTAAAATTAGAGTTTAGGTAATAGGATTACAGTAGTGTTCAATGTCTGGTATTAATATGCAGACCTGTAGCACACTCTCACCACCAAAGTGCCCATGATCCTCCCTGCGTTTTAAACTGTACCATTTTGTATTTATTTTTGTTATTTTGACTAAAGCTGTTAGTGATTATTCCATTTGAAATGTTTACATCACAGCTTTTTTAAAATATCTTTATTTAAACATCTTGATTACAAATATGATTGTGATTAGGTTTCAGTCATGTAAAGAACACTCCCCTTCACTAGTGCAACATTCCCACCACCAATGTCCCAAATCTCCCTCCATCCCACCCCCACCTGTACTCTAGGCAGGCTTTCCAGTTCCCTCTTTCCAGTTCCCTCATTCATTCACATGGCTATGGTAGTTCTCAGTGTAGTTATTTCTATAACTGCACTTATCACCCTATGTGGTGAACTTCATGAAGTGAGCTGGAACTTCCAGCCCTCCTCTCATTGTCTCTGGGATTGTTGCAAAAATGGCTTTTATTTTTCTTAAAACCCATAGATGAGTGAGACTATTCTGCATCTATCTCTCTCCCTCTGACTTATTTCATTCAGCATGATAGATACCATGTACATCCATGTATAGGAAAATTTCATGACTTCATCTCTCCTGATGGCTGCATAATATTCCATTGTGTATATGTACCACAGTTTCTTTAGCCATTCATTTGTTAAAGGGCATCTTGAGCCCTTTACACACACTCTCTCTCTCTCTCTCTCTCTCTCTCTCTCTCTCTCTCTCTCTCTCTCTCTCTCTCTCTCTCTCTCTCTCTCTCCCTCTCTCTCTCTCTTGTTTGTTTCTAGAGCCAAGAGATCCTTTACACACACACACTCTCTCTCTCTCTCTCTCTCTCTCTCTCTCTCTCCTCTCTCTCTCCTCTCTCTCTCTCTCTCACTCTCTCTCACCCTCTCTCACCAACCACCCTAGGTCCTTGAATCAGCTGCTGTGCTATCTCTCCAGCACACACACACACACTCACACACACACACTCTCTCTCTCTCCTCTCTCTCTCTCCTCTCTCTTCTCTCTCTCTCTCTCTCTCTCTCTCTCACACCAACCACCCTAGGTCCTGAGTCCGGCTGCTGTGCTGTCTCTCGGCCCCAAGAGATCCTTTCTCTACACACACACACAACACACACACACACACACACACACTCGAACCAACCACCCTAGGTCCTGAGTCGGCTGCTGTGCTGTCTCTCCGGCCCCAAGAGATCCTTTCTCTACACACACACACACACACACACACCCACACACACACACACACAATAAACACACACACACACACACACACACACACACACACACACACACACACACACACACACACACACACACACACAAACACCAGCACTGCTTGTTCTCATTCTTTGTGATGTGTGCCAATCTTTGTGGTGTGAGATGGTATCTCATCATTGTTTTGCTTTGCATCTCCCTGATGATTAGTGATGAGCATTTTTTCATGTGACTTTTGGCCATTTGTATTTCTTTTTTATCAAAGTGTCTGTCCATTTCTTCTCCCCATTTTTCGTCACTTCAGTTGAATATTCTTTACATCCCATCCATTTTCCTAATGGTTAACAATTATGTTTTTAGTACATCCTATTAACTACCTTTACACCAGTGCTCAAGATTCTATGTTATTGTGCTTTCTGTTATTTCTAGTAAACCTATTTGTTTCCTTATTCCCCACTTGACACATTCAGATTTGTATTCTAGTTCTAAGGCTTATTATCAGTTGACATAATTTATAGCTTGGATACTGTAGATAAGTCCTTTTGCTGAGTCTCAGGAGATGAGAGACTCACACATTGAGGCAGGAAAAGTGAATGGAAAATGACTATATAATGTCATGTCTCCAGGATATCAGTGCTAAGCTATTGATCATCAGTGGAATGTAATTAGAAGTACATGATGTAGATAAAACTTAAAAAGTGTCACTTGTTACTGTTGATGTTAAAGTAGCTGGCTTGCTAGTGTTACTCCAGAATAATACCATCCTTTACAAATATATAAAAGAAAGAAACAGTTCAGTTACATATTGTATGGAAATTAGCCTTCAGAGTTTTTTGGGAGGTGATGGGGTGAGCCACATCTGGCTTATTCTTGGCTGTGTGCTCAGGAGACTCCTAGCTGTGTTTCAGTCACCATCGTAGGGTGCCAGCGGGATCAAATTCAAGTAGGTTATGTTCAAGTTAAGTGCTTTTGCTGTATTATCTCTCCACCCATGCCTTGATATTTTTAAAGTTGCTATAACCAAATTTGTATATCTAACATCTTAATGATAAAATGCTTCTGTTCACAACTTCATCTGAAGGTGCCATGTATGTGTGTGTGAGTGAGATCTTAATATGTTGTTATTATTATCATATTATGATATGCTGGTGTGTGTCTGTGTGAGATCTTAATTATGATATGTTTATGTGTGTGTAAGAGATCTTAATTATGGGGGCCGGGCGGTGGCGCTAAAGGTAAGGTGCCTGCCTTGCCTGCGCTAGCCTTGGACGGACCGCGGTTTGATCCCCCGGTGTCCCATATGGTCCCCCCAAACCAGGAGCAACTTCTGAGCACATAGCCAGGAGTAACCCCTGAGCGTTACCGGGTGTGGCCCAAAAACCAAAAAAAAATAAAATAAAAAAGATCTTAATTATGACATGCTTCACCTGCCCAAAACAACAACAAAGATAAATCCTTCTCATCATTTCTTTTTGGAGGGTCACTGGCTTTTAAAAATGTGTCACCAAAAGAATTGACATTTCTAAAAGAAAAATTACTATATACCACATAATATGTATTTTAATTTTTATTAGACTACAACACATTTCTCATCCATAATAAGCCGGAACCCTTAACTTAATCTATATAAATATATGTTCTTGTTAGAATAGAATGCTTTATTATTTTCAGAGCTTTGCTATTAGTTAAATGAATTCTGATGCTATCAGTTGTATTTTTTGATATAATTTATTTGCAGTATTGTTACTTATTTCTGAACTTACTTTTTGTGAAGGTCAAAAATAAGAGGGCTCAACTTGAAGTATAATTTTAAAAATAGAAAGGAATTATTCTGTTTTCCTCAACTTTTGCTGCACCTATGCAATAAACTTCCCCCACACCCCTTTTTTGGTTTTCTCTTATTTTCATTTTTTCTTTTTTTTTTTTTTTATTGGTTTTTGGGTCACACCTAGCAGTGCTCAGGGGTTCCTCCTGGCTCTATGCTCAGAAATCGCTCCTGGCAGGCTCGGGGGACCATATGGGATGTCAGGATTCGAACCACCGACCTTCTGCATGAAAGGCAAACACCTTACCTCCATGCTATCTCTTTGGCCCCTCGTTTTATCTTTTAAATAGGGGTTTTTGCCTTTTTCATAGAACCTTGGGACATGGAATACTTTATTTTACCTCATATTTCTGCATTTTTTATTTATTTATTTATTTATTTATTTATTTATTTATTTATTTATTTATTTTTGGTTTTTTGGGCCACACCTGGTAACGCTCAGGGGTTACTCCTGGCTATGCGCTCAGAAGTTGCTCCTGGCTTGGGGGACCATATGGGACACCCGGGGGATCGAACCGTGGTCCATCCAAGGCTAGCGCAGGCAAGGCAGGGCGCACCTTACCTTTAGCGCCACCGCCCGGCCCCTGCATTTTTTTTTTTATAAAATTAAGAAGAAAGGAGAAAAGAAAGGATGGACACCATGGGGCCAGATGGTCTCAGGTGCATTGCTGGAGAAAAAAAAAGGACATAAATAAATATCCAAGCCAAAGTCAACAATAGAATCAAGAGACAAACTTTAACATTCTAAACTTAAATGGGCCTGTTAGACTGTCAGGCAAGGGGGCAAAGGGTGGTGGTATAGGAAGCACTCTGGAATCATTGGCAGAGGGAAGTTGACACTATTGGTGGGAATGGCCCTGATAGATTGTATATCTGAAATTCAACTATCAAGGACTTTGTAAATCACAATGGTTTTAATAAAATTAAATAAATTGGAAGGAATTTAGATATCACCCAAGTGGTGCCAGTGAGGGTTGTGCTAAAGGTAAGGTGTCTGCCTTGTAAGCACTAGCCAAGGGAAGGACCGTGGTTCGATCCCTCGGCGTCCCATATGGTCCCCCCAAGCCAGGGGCGATTTCTGAGTACTTAGCCAGGAGTAACCCCTGAACATCAAATGGGTGTGCCCCCCCCCCCCGAAAAAGGAAAAGATATCACCAAGTATAAATTAAGGGTACATTAAGGACGTTTTGGGGCCACACCCTGTGGTGTTCAGAGCTGACTTTTGGTTCTATGCTTAGAATCACTTCCAAAGGCATGAGGGACTGTTATGAGGTACAAGAGACTGAACCCAGGTTGGCCACATATAAAGCAAATACCCTACTCTTTCTACTATTGCTTTGACCCCTGTTAACTTTTTTCCACTAACGACAATTGCTGTCATCTGATGAGTGTACAAAACAGGATTTTAAGTACTCTTGCTCTTTCAATGGTTGAGACAAAATTAGCTCTCTGATTATCGGAGAAAACTTGGAAGAGATACATCCTTGAAAGTTCTCCATTCTTAGCATCTCTCTCCTTTTCATAAGTAGCAATCTTTTACCACTTCATGATACTGTTGGGTGTCATTGAATAAATAGGTGGCATCCTTTCCACCTTGAATTTGGGAGAGCATTGCCTTATAGATGAGGAGACTGAGGTTTAGAGAGGCTTCCTTGCCTATTATGGAACAACATTGACTATAGAAGCTAGAATTCTAAGCACTGGTTACCATTAAATATACCCAGAAGTTGAATCTAGCCTAAATAAAAGTTGTGACTAGGCCAGTAAATATTAAAAGTATTCCAACAACAAAAATAAAAGTGTACAGTAGATGGCAGCAGAGAAAACTGAAACAGATAAAATCTAATAATTATTGAAAGAAAACAGGCTTGAATAGGGGAAATAAAAGTAAATCAACCATTAGCTACATGGAACAAAATGAGACTGAGTCCCTTGTGTCACATACCAAAATAAATGTAAAAAAAAAAAAAAAAAAAAAGGAAGACAAAAACTGAAGGAAAACTTACTAAATGTATAATCCAGAGGTAAGACTTACAATAGTTATGTTATATATCTTAGTCTATTTAGTATTATTTTCAATACACTGAATATGATTTTAAGATATCCTAGCATGGAAAAATTATTTGTAGACAAGTATTAATTTTAGGTTATATCTTTTTGATCAAAATCTAGCATAGAGTTTGAGTTGGGATGTATTTCTTAAGCAGGTATCAAAGGAAAATGATTTAATTTATTCTATATTTCTGAAGTTACATGTAAGACACATCACTTACTGTTATGTGTTTTAAGTATTCTAAAGTGTTACCTATACTATTTCACTATGGAAATCAATTTCCCTTTGAATTAGATTTAGTTGCAACTGTTAACAGTTGTCACTCTTTTTACTCAAGGATATGAAAGTGCCAGTATGTCTAGCACATGTGAACCTTGCAAAAGTAGGAACAGACATTCAGCCCAGCCTGAAGAGCCTGTTCAAGCAAAAGCATTCAGCAGAAAAAACCATGAACAGCTGGAAAAAATAATAAAATATAGTAGGTCTACAGAAATATCTTCAGGTATGTTCTTTTTGTTTTGCTTAAGACCTTTAAAGCTACATTAAAGCTAGTTTTTAATTAGTCTTATTTTTCTAATGTGCAAGATTTTATAGTAGATATATAGTAAACATCCTTTGATGACAAGAAATGTAAACTGGAGTTTTTACTATTATACTACCCAGAGCTTTCACAAATTTTGATAAAATTCTAAAGGAAAAATATTGACATTAATTTAGATATGTTTGAAATTCTGAATTCTTAATATGAACTAAATACAACAGCTGTCATCCCCTGCTTAAAATCGTTGGCTTTACTTTATGTACAGAAAAAAGTCTGAATAATCTATGTAATAGGCGTAGTGGCCAACAAAAATTGAGTTGTTCCCTTTCTCTTTAGACTTCAGTTCTTACAACCTTCTCTATTTGAACTTTACCCTCTGATGGCACTGAAGTTTTCCTATATTTGTGCTTTTTTTCTCACCTCAACCATGAATATATATACTTTCCTACAAAAAATCTATTTTTGATCTTAGTTGTCTCTCATACAAAATACTATATAATAATTTTAATTCTGGAACTCTACAACAGAATCTAATAACTAAAATAGGGCCAATTTCCCCTTTTCCTACTTTTTTTTTTTTTTTGTAACTTTTTGGGCCATACCCTGTAAACGAAAACAGGTACTCCTGGCTATGTGCTCAAGGAAAATCTATCCTGCAGAGGGCTGGGGGGACCCATATGGTACACGGGGAATCTAACCAGAGTCCATCCTGGATGGGCCGCGTGCAAGGCAAATGCCCCTACTGCTCGAGCTATTGCTCATGACCCTTCCCCTTTTCACTTTTATTTATTTTGTGGTTTATAAATCATTCTTGCCTTATCTTATTCTATATATTTTTTTAAGTTACCTTAATTACAAACATGATTGTAGTTGAGTTTTAGTCATAAAAAGAACACCCCTCTTCAGTGCAACATTCCCATCATCAGTGTCCCCTATCTCCCTCTTCCACCTGTATCTAAGACAGGCATTCTATTTCTCTCACTCATTGACATTGTCACCATAGTTATCAGTGTAGTTATTTCTCTAATTGAACTCACCACTCTTTGTGAACTTCAGATTATGAGCCAGTCCTTCCAGCCTTCATCTCTATTGGCTCTGTGCATTATAATAATGTTTTTTATTTTCCTAAAAACAGATTAGTGAGTAAGACTATTCTGTGTCTATCTTTCTCCCTCTGACTTATTTCTCTCAGCATAATAGATTCCATGTACATTCTTGTATAGGAAAATTTTATGACTTCATCTTTCTTGTCGGCTGCATAATATTCCATTGTGTATTTGTACCACAGTTTCTTTATCAGGGGTCTCAAACTCGTGGCCTGCGGGCCACAAACGGCCCTCTGTACAACATTTTGTGGCCCTGCCCTAGAGGAATCTTTTTCTGTTTTGTTCTGTTTTGTTTTAGTTGTTTGGGTCACACCCTCCAATGTTCAAGGCTTACTACTGACTTTGCACTCAAGGATCACCCCGACTTTGCCTCCTGCAGCCCCCAGGTAAATTGAGTTTGAGACCCCTGCTTAGCTATTCATCTGTTGAAGGATATCTTGGTTATTTCCAGAGTCTGGCTATTGTAACTAGCACTGCAATAAATGTAGGTATGAAGAAGGGATTTTTGAATTGTATTTATGTGTTCCTAGGGTATATCCCTAGGAGTGGTATAGCTGGATCATATGGGAGCTCAATTTCCTGTTTATTGAGGAATCTCCATATTGTTTTCCTCAGAGGCTGGACTAGACATTCCCACTAGTATTCCCACCAGCAGTGAGAGAGAGTTCCCTTCTCTCTACATTTCCACCAGCACCAATTGTTCTTATTCTTTGTGATGTGTGTCAGTCTCTGTGGTGTGAGATGGCACCTCAATGTTGTTTTTGCTTTGTATCTCCCTGATGATTAGTGATGTGGAGCATTTTTTCATGTGCCTTTTGGCCATTTTTATTTCTTCTTTGAGGAAGTGTCTGTTCATTTCTTCTCCCCATTTTTGGCTAGGGTTAGATCTTTTTTCTTGTTAAGTTTGTCAGTACCTTGTATATTTTCGATATTATGGGTATTGGATGAATATTTTCTCCCATTCTGTGGGTGACTTTTGTATCCTGGCACTATTTCTTTTTTTTTTTTTTTTTTTTTGGGTCACACCCGGCGGTGCTCAGGGGTTACTCCTGGCTGTGTGCTCAGAAATAGCTCCTGGCAGGCACGGGGTACCATATGGGACACCGGGATTCGAACCAACCACCTTTGGTCCTGGATCGGCTGCTTGCAAGGCAAACACCGCTGTGCTATCTCTCCGGGCTCGGCACTATTTCTTTTGAGGTACAGAAGCTTCTCAGCTTAATATAGGCCTTTCTGTTTATCTCTGCTTCCACTTGTTCCGAGAGTGCTGTTTCCTCCTTGAAGATACCTTTAGTCTTAGTGTTATGGAGTGTTTTACCTACGTGTTTATCTATATACTTTGTGGTTTCTGGTCTGATATCAAGGTCTTTAATCCATTTGGATTTGACCTTTGTGTATGGTGTTAGATGGATCCCATTCATGTTAGTGTCACACAAACTCAGATATCTTGGAGTCAACTTAAGAGGTGAAGGATCTATACAAAGAAAACTATAAAGCCCTTTTACAAGAAATAAGAGGACACAAGGAAATGGAGACACATACCCTGCTCATGGATTGGGTAGGATTAGCATTAAAATGGCAATACTCCCCAAAGCATTGTACAGATTAATGCAATCCCTCTAAAGATACCCATGACATTCTTCAAAGAAGTGGATCAAACACTCCTGAAATTCATTTGGAACAATAAACACCCACGAATAGCTAGAACAACCCTTGGGAAAAGGAATATGAGAGGCATCACTTTCCCCAACTTTAAATTGTATTACAAAGCTATTGTCATTGAAACAGCATGGTATTGGAATACAGACAGACAGATCCTCAGATTAGTGGAATAGACTTGAGTATTTAGAGAATGTTCCCCAGACATACAATTAATTTTTAATAAAGGGCAATAAATGCAAAATGGAGCAAGGAAAACCTCTTCAACAAGTGGTGCTGGCACAAGTGGTCAGCCACTTGCAAAATAACTTATTCTATACTTTGGGGGTGTTTTTGTTTGGTTTTGTTTTGTTTTAGGGTCACACCTGGCAGCACTCAGGGGTTACTCCTGGCTCTGTGCTCAGAAATTGTTCCTGGTAAGCATGGAGGCCCATATGGGATGCCGGGATTCAAACCACCGTCTGTCCTGGATTGGCTACGTGCAAGGCAAATGCTCTACTGCAGTGCTACCTCTCCAGCCCATTATTCTATAATTTTTTTAACTATTTGTCTCATCTTTTACGATCTGTGGAAGCACTTAATACCATTTCATATTCTTTTTTTTGTGTGTGTGTGGTTTTTGGGACACACCCGGCAGTGCTCAGAGGTTATTCCTGGCTCCAGGCTCAGAAATTGCTCCTGGCAGACACGGGGGACCATATGGGACGCCGGGATTCAAACCGATGACCTCCTGCATGAAAGGCAAACGCCTTACCTCCATACTATCTCTCCGGCCCCACCATTTCATATTCTTAAATTTTAACATAATACTTGATTACATGGTAGGCATTCAGTTAGGTACTAGTGAATGATGAAGTTACAAGTATTTGCCACTATTTTAGCTTAAATAGTTCTTGTACTTTCCTGATTTATAAATAAAAATTACATCTCAAATATATAGGAGGTGGCAGGAAGTATAGACTTTTAATTCTTAGTTATCAGTGAGATCCTTGGTGAAAATAATAATTTGTGTCATTTTACATGTCTATAAATTGCTGCATGAGCCTCATTTCTGTACATGGTTTTATTTTTATTTTGGAGATGAAGAAAGCAGGTTTAAAGAGGGTACCTGTTTCCCCCCTGACACATAAAGGATAATATAAATGGTGCAATTTTTCTGGAAAATTTCAAAAGTCTTCCTACTTACCCAGTAGTTATGCTTTGTAGGCATATATTTTAAGGGGCCAAAGCATTTACTGATACACTGTTGTCTAATCAATATGATTCCAACCTTTTTTTTTTAATTTAATTTTTATAATTTTAAAAATGATGGGCCAGAGAAAGATAGCTCAGTGGAATGGAGTGCTTGCTTTGCTTTAAGAAGCCTAAGGTTTGCATCTGATATTGCATCGCTCCCCCAGCACCATGTCATAGGGAACCTCTGATCACTGCCTATTGTGTTTACCCAAAAACAGTAAGAGTGGAAGAATACATCAAATTGTAGTACTTTTATCATTTTTTAGACTCTTAACACTTTCTAAAACATCTATAATCAAGAAAAGATTATATTGTGAAACACTTCATTATGGAATTGCTAGGAAATAATAGAATTGAAGTTCAGTCTCTGTCCTGTTAATTTTGGGTCACTCTTTTTTTTATTTATACCATCTTTTATTTATTTTTTGTTTTGGGGCCACACCCAGCAACACTGAGGGGTTACTCCTAGCTCTGCACTTAGAAATCGCTCCTGGCAGACTCAGGGGACCATATGGGATGCTGGAGATGGAACCTATGTTGGCCGCATGCAGTGCCAATGTCCTCCCCACTGTGCTATTTCTCCAGTCCAATTTTGCATCATTCTGGCAAAAAAAAAAAAAAATGTTGTCTTAATCTCAATGTTTTACTAAAATTTTATAATTTTAGTTCTTTTCTATCATTTTTTTAAAATAATGATTTCTTAAAAGGGTAAAATGTTGGGGGAAAAACTCTTACTTTAAAGGCTTAAAAATTTGGATGAGTTAGTGGGAACAGAGAGTAATAATGATTCTGCAGCTAGGGCGCTTACTCAGCAGATGACCAACCCAGGTTTAATCCCTGTCTTCCCAAGCCTCTAAGAGAAATTCCTTAGAGAGCCGATATAAATCCTGAGTACCACAGGGTATAACCCCAAACCAAAACAAACAATAAAACTTGGATCAGTTAGTGGTAGTAGTTTAAACATTTATTTATTAATTATTTATTAATATACTTAGAAATACATTTTTTGCCCACCCCCAGAAATACAATCTCGATGAATTTAAAAAAGATTGAATAGTCCATTTATGTGTATTAACTATCAATTCTAAGAAAACTTAATTTTAACAACATAGTTTTAGACATTTATGATTGCAGTACAATATATCAGCACTATTGAATTGTACAGTTCTCCCTCATATTATGGGAAGTTCAACTTGATAATTATACTTGTAAGAACAAATGTTAGAAGTGTACTATGAAAGTCAATATCGTCACATTAATCATTCATATACGTTTGTAGCAAATTTTAGAAGGTTTTCCCTAAAATTAGTTTCAATAGGGCATAAACTGTAACTTATAGTAACATGAAAATTCCATTCCAGCAAACAATTTTAGATAGATTTGTTTGATTTTATTTTTTCCATTTTCTTATTCATATAATAAATCCTGTTTTTACATACACTTTATTTTCATCCTTATGTCTGCCCTTTCCTACAGCACATGCTAACAGAATACTACAGCAATCTAACAGAAATACATGCAGTGAAGCGACAGGTAATACTCTACTTAGTTTGAATGTCCACTTCTTAAATATTTTCTATTGGATTTCTAAAAACTTATAGTTTTACTCTGGAAGGTTGTTTGGGTTTGTTGAATTGGTTTGATTTAGGTTTATTTTTTTAAAGATTAGTGTACATATGCCACTTCACTATCATAAAAAGTGAAACTCAGGGACCAGAGCGATAGCCTAATCCCCCGGCATTCCATATGGTTCCCTCAAGCCAGGAGCGATTTCTGAGCGCATAGCCAGGAGTAACCCCCGAGCATCAATGGGTGTGGCCCAAAAAACAAAGTGAAACATAAAATTCTGAAGTTCTTCATTTATAATCTTGTGTGGTAAAATAGTTTATCTTGGTTTCATTTGTTTAGTAAATGCGACACATTGATAATTGTTTACATTGGTAATAGAAAAATTTGTTTTATTTGAAATATTTGAAGCATTTAAATGCTTCCTTTAGTGCTTTTTTTATTCAAATGAAAATATTGATCTTAACTATTTTACGGTATTCAGCATTGATTTATGTTACAATTTCTTTTTTATCAGCCAGGTCTGTTTAAAAATAAATAAAAGCAAAAAACTTCACTAACTATGGTTCTGTGTGATTTAGAATTAGAGATTTTCTTAATGCCTCCTGTAATTATACATTAGAAGAAAATAAAAATCTTAATATGTACTTTTATGGGGAAACCTTAAAAACAAAGACCTAGAACTGACATATGAATATCAGTGGTGTATTTCTTAATGGAAGTACACTTTGAAAATAAAGAGAAAAGGGCTGGGTGGGTGGCGCTAAAGGTAAGGTGCCTGCCTTGCCTGCGCTAGCCTTGGACGGACCGCGGTTCGATCCCCCAGTGTCCCATATGGTCCCCCAAGCCAGGAGCAACTTCTGAGCACATAGCCAGGAGTAACCCCTGTGAGTTACCGGGTGTGGCCCAAAAACCAAAAAAAAAAAAAAAAAAGAAAAGAAAATAAGAGAAAAATAAAATGAAGGACCAGAGAGATAGTACAGTTAGTGGGGTAAGGTGTTTTCTGTATATGTTACTAACCTGGGTTTAATCTCTGGCACCCCATACAGTCAGGAGTGATCACTGGCAAAGAACAAGATGTAAGTCCTGGGCATAGCAGAATATGGCTAAAACCAAGCTCCTGCTCTCCACCAGGGAGCATTTCTAAGCATGTTCTCAACATGTTTAGTTCTTGTACCCCATGATTCCTTAGGCATTATCAGATATAATACCGGAAGCCCCTAAGTACTAGCAGGCATTATTCTTAAAAGGCTCTGAGTGCCACAGTACCCAAATAAATAGCCTACTCAGATCTTGGCATTGAAAAGCCTGCCTGATTGGCCATTAATTTCGGGAGTTGAACTCAATCTCCTGAGCACTGCCTAGAGGACAAAGGGAGGAATCAAAATACCTGAGAGCAAGGACTTTTCAAATATGAGCTAATGCAGTTACTTCCGGAGAAAAATCTGGCGAAAACTTTCAATCTCTTGCACAAAGGGAAGTATTAGCCTAATTAAGAATAACATAATCTGGACCCGGAGAGATAGCACAGCGGTGTTTGCCTTGCAAGCAGCCGATCCAGGACCAAAGATGGTTGGTTCGAATCCTGGTGTCCCATATGGTCCCCCATGCCTGCCAGGAGCTATTTCTGAGCAGACAGTCAGGAGTAACCTCTGAGCACCGCAGGGTGTGGCTCAAAAACCAAAAAAAAAAAAAAAAAAAAAAAAAAAAAAAAAAAAAATCTTTAAGATAGATCATTTAGATTATGTACAACTATTAATAATGTCATTGAGTATGCATTTTCTTAGAAATACATGCTGTATATAGTATATAAACTCAAACTTTTTCATACTAAATATAATGAATTTTTCCTATATATTGTTTTGTTTTTGCTAATATGATTTCCATAATTTCCATATTAAATGTACTTAAAATTTGGCATGAGGATTTTGGGCCACACCCAGTAATGTTCAAGGATTCTTTCTGGCTCCACACTCAGGAATTACTCTTGGCAGGCTATGGGGACCTTCTGGGATGATGGGGATGGGACCCGTCAGGAACATGCAAGACAATTGCCTTACCTGCTATACTATAAGCTTTAGGTCTTGTACTTGAATTTTTTTTTTGATTTTTGCATCACACCTGCCTGTGCTTGGGTTACTCCTGGCTCTGTGATTAGAAATCACCCTTGGCAAGCTGAGAGACCATATGAGATGCTGGGAATTGAACTGGGGTCTGTCCTGGGTTGGTTGCGTACAAGGCAAATGCCAAACTGCTGTGTTATTGCTCCAGCCCCAGATTTTTTAAGGGGGCCAGAGTGATATTATAGGGGTCAAAGTGCTAGAATTGCATATGGCAGACCTCAGTTTGATCCCCAGTACCACATAAATACTGACAGGAATGAACACTGGGCACAGATGCGTCTGACTCAGGCTCAGCAAACTATACTAAAATAACAATATAGTTCATTTTATATTCTTAAATGTCTGTAGAAATATAAAATAGATTACATAACCATTCTTACTTTATACTTGTAGAAATTGAGACCTAAAGATGTTAACTAAATTAATGGAATGTTTTTTTTGTTTAGGTCATGTATTATAAAAAGTGAATCAAGGGGCCAGAGCAATAGCACAGTGGTAGGGCATTTGCCTTGCATGCAGCCAATCCGGGTTCAATCCCAGGCATCCCATATGGTCCCCTGAGCCTGCCAGGAGCGATTTCTGAGTGCAGAGCCAGGAGTGATCTCTGAGCACTGCTGGGTGTGACCCCAAAACAAAAACAAACAAAAGAAAATAAATCAATATTTTGATGATTAAAATATCTTTCAAATAGTTTATAATTAAAAGCATTTTTATTTGAAAACAAAATATTAAAAATTACCACTTAAGTTTTCTTGTTGAACTTTTATATTTGTGGTTCTACCATTAGAAAGTTTATAGGAGGGGACGGGCGGTGGCGCTTAAGGTAAGGTGCCTGCCTTGCCTGCGCTAGCCTTGGATGGACCGCGGTTCGATTCCCCCAGTGTCCCATATGGTCCCCCTTGCCAGGAGCGACTTCTGAGCGCATAGCCAGGAGTAACCCCTGAGTGTCACCGGGTGTGGCCCAAAAACCAAAAAAAAAAAAAAAAAGAGAGAGTTTATAGGAGTTGATAGCTAGAAATGCTACTTGGATATTATTGGTTTGGTTTGGTTTGGGCTACACCAGGATCTCTTCCAGAAGATAGAGGGTGCTGGGGAATCTAAACTGGTTATCCATATGCAAGGCTAGTACCCTATCAGTGCAGCCTGGCAGTTGTTTGTTTGTTTGTTTGTTTTTAAAGCACAAAATAAGAAAAATTTCTGATTTGTGCTTTTAAATATAAAGACAGGCTTATAGTCCTCTAAGGATGGTAGTTCTGTTTATAAATAATTATGATTGCTACTGTATAACAGTATGCCTAGATTGTGCAAAACTAAGGCTTATGCTCTGATTTATACTATTTTATCAGATGTAATATAATAAAATTGATGATTTATATTATAGTTAACAAATTCTGTTTTGTTTTGTCATCATACCCAGTGGCACTCGGGGTTTACTCCTGACTCCGCACTCAGAAATTACTCCTACCAGTTTGGGGGGCTTGTGGGGAACCATATGGGATGCCATATGAACCTGGGTCAACCAAGTGTAAGGCAAACAAACACCCTACCCACTGTGCTAGTGCACTGCCCCACAAATTCTATTTTTTATCAATACAGAATGATAGCTGATGTTTGAAAATCAGTAGACCAAATTAGATAGACCTTAAACTACTGACAACATAAAATTGATAGCTCTCATTTCTTTTTTTTTTTTTAAAGGTAGGAAGGAAGGAAGGAGGGAGGGAGGGAGGGAGGGAGGGAGGGAGGGAGGGAGGGAGGGAGGGAGGGAGGGAGGGAAGGAAGGAGGGAGGGAGGGAGGAAAGGAAGGAAGGAAGGAAGGAAGGAAGGAAGGAAGGAAGGAAGGAAGGAAGGAAGGAAGGAAGGAAGGAAGGAAGGAAGGGGTTCAATCTTTTTTTTTTTTTTTTTTTTTTTTGGTTTTTTTTTGGGCCACACCTGGTGATGCTCAGGGGTTACTCCTGGCTGTCTGCTCAGAAATAGCTCCTGGCAGGCACAGGGGACCATATGGGACACCGGGATTCGAACCAACCACCTTAGGTCCTGGATTGGCTGCTTGCAAGGCAAACACCGCTGTGCTATCTCTCCAGGCCCAGCTCTCATTTCTTAAAGTATTACATTTTTGAGACCAGAACAATAGTATATGAACTAAAACTTTGACCTCCATGTGGCCAACCTTGGTTCAGTCTCCACCACTACAATTCAAGAATGACCCTCAAGCAGGGATTAGCCAAAACTCCCCTCCCAGTTTTTTCTTTTTCTCCAACGACATTCATATTTGTAAAAAGAAAATTGTTTGCAGTTAACTTAGATTACACAGATGCTGAAAATTTTTATTTTTATAAAATATGTAAAATTGCACTGGAACAATAATACACTGGATAAGGAGGACACTAGTCTTGGCCCATGGCTGGCCTGGGTTCTATCCCTGGCACCACATATGGTCCCCTGAGCCTCACCAGGAGGGGTTCCTGAGTGCAGAGTTAGGGGTATGCCCTAAGCATCAGGGTGTAGTCCTAAAAACAAAATAGCAAATTATGTAAAAATTTCTGAAAATCTTTGTGAATTCAATATATGAAAAAATATGCTATCTGGTAAAATCTAAAGATTCTTTATGTATGCAAATAGAAATTTCCCAGAAATAGATTTAAGAATATTCTTGGTTTTTTTTTTTTGTGTGTGGTTTTTGGGTCACACCCAGCAGTGCTCGGGTTATTCCTGGCTTCATGCTCAGAAATTGCTCCTGGCAGGCACGGGGGACCATATGTGATGCCGGGATTCGAACCGATGACCTTCTGCATGAAAGGCAAATGCCTTACCTCCATGCTATCTCTCCGGCCCAAGAATATTCTTAATTAAGGAGGAACAGAAGGACTAGGCAACACTTATTAGTGCTCAGGGATCACACCTTGAGATTCTTGGGAGGCTATATGTGGTGACAGTTGCCACTGGGGTCACCTATTTGCAAATCAAGCGCCCTAATCCCTATATTATCTTTCCTGCCCTAAGCATGTCCTGGGTTTTAAGCAGTTTAAAAATTATAAACAACAATATAATTGTTATGAAGCATTAATACTGACTTCCTGATATTTTATATCTTACAGAAACTGGAAGTGATTTTTCCACATTTGAAGCTCTGAGGGACACTATTTATTCTGAAGTAGCTACATTAATTTCTCAAAATGAATCTCGTCCACATTTTCTCATTGAACTCTTACATGAGCTTCAACTACTTAATACAGATTATTTGAGGCAGAGGGCTTTATACACATTGCAGGTATCTGTACCCAACACTCTTCCCCACTCTGTTTGGTAGTTTCTTTCTCTTTAATTTTATCTAGTTAACTTTCTTTAAACTGAAACTTGGGTTTTGAGATTTAGTTTTACTTTGTTTTTCAATATCTCATTCAACCATGGCTCATACTTCTTCTTTTTTTCTTTTTCTTCTTTTTTTGTTTATTTTGGGCCACACCTGGTGGGCATTCAGGGGTTATTCCTGGCTCTGCACTCAGAAATTGCTCCTACTTCAGGGGACCATATGGGATGCCGGGGATTGAACCCACGTCTATCCTGGATCAGCCGTGTACAAGGCAAACGCCCTACCACTGCGCTACACTCTGGCCTCCTCTTTTTTGTTTGTTTGTTTTGTTTTTTTGTTTTTTGGGTCACACCCTGCAGCACTCAGGAGTCACTCCTAGCTCCACTCTCAGAAATCGCTCCTGGCAGGCTTGGGGGACCGTGTGGGATGCCAGGATTTGAACCACAGTCCTACATGAAAGACCAAACACCTTACTTCCTTCCATGCTATCTCCGGCCCCCACTCTGGCCCCATCTTACTTCTTTTTTTTTTTTTTTTTCCCATCTTCTTTTTTTTTTTTTTTTCCCATCTTACTTCTTTTTTTTTTTTTTTTTTTTTTTTTGGTTTTTGGGCCACACCCATTTGACGCTCAGGGGTTACTCCTGGCTATGCGCTCAGAAGTTGCTCCTGGCTTGGGGACCATATGGGACGCCGGGGGATCGAACCGCAGTCTGTCCGAGGCTAGTGCTGGCAAGGCAGACACCTTACCTTTAGCGCCACCGCCCGGCCCCCCCATCTTACTTCTTATCATTGAGTCACATCCTCTTCCCCAACTCTTACTATCCTTATATGCATTTTTATTTCTGTGTGCTTATTTGCCATTGTATATAAAACTTCTAGTAAACATAACTAACTTTTAGTTTAAAATTATTTTCAGCGTGATTTTTGGTATATTTCTTCCTCACAGTCTATGATTGAATATTACTAACACTAGTACTTTATGCTTCTGCTTTTGAATTTTGGAAAATCCTATTTAATAAATTTTTATTGCCTTATCTAGGACATAGTATCCAGACATATTTCTGAGAACCATGAAAAAGAAAATGTAAAATCAGTGAATTCCGGAACATGGATAGCATCAAACTCAGAACTTACGCCCAGTGAAAGTCTTGCTACTACTGATGATGTAAGATGATAAACAAAATGGGATTGTAAATGATGAGTTTATGAAAGATGATCTTCTGGGGGCTCTTAAGCAGTGCTCAGGGGGCCCAAAGCACCGCCCAGAGATTCTTAGATTCATATAAATAATTAAATTTCAATGCAAAGCCTGACTGTGGTGCTGATGAGGCCCAATAGTGCTGGATATTACCCAGATCCACCCTAGTTGTTCTTAGGACCTCCAGTGCTGTGCCTAGCACTTATAAAGAAACTGATCTGGTTAAGGTGTGTACCTAAATCACTGTACTATCTTTCCAGTTCCTTAGCTGGGCATAAAGCAGTGTTTTGAGTACTGTATTTTCCAGCGTATAAGACGACCCCCTAATTTTGCAGTTAAAATATAGGGTTAGGCCTATATTTGCTGTATCAGACAGAACGTTCCTGTGCTGCAACTGTATGTACCACTGTGAGCCAATCACAACAAGCAAAGGTTCATAGGTTATACTGTAATAGACTTCCTCTCTGACTCTGGCCAATCTGAGCAGGCTTTTTACAGGCTTTTTACAGCTTTTTACAGATTCGGGTCCAGAACATTGTCTAATTTGCATGCATAAAAAGCCTGCTTGGATTGGCTGAGTTAGAGAGGCGGTCCGAGCAGGCAGTGATTGGTGCAGGATCCAGTTGGAAAATTTGTTTTGTGGCAATATTCAGACAATTTTCGTTTAGCGGCATATTGAAACATTTTTCGGGTTATACTTGGCATATAAGACGACCCCCAATTTTCCGTTGACTTTTTTTGTTTCAAAAGTCGTCTTATATGCTGGAAAATATGGTATATGAATTCCTGGATTCAATCCAGAGCATCATATAAAACAAAAACTGGCAGGAGGCAAATACCAAAAAATAGATATGATAATATATGAATATAAATATTATTATGTCCTTTTCTCAACATAGGAGCAGATCGGATATTTAATAAAATTTATTTATTCAAATTAGAATAATCAGGTTGCAGTAAAAATCCTTCAAAATAAATATAAGTTAAATCAATATATATAAATCAAAATAAATATGTTAAAAATAGACAAAGTCATTAAGGAAATACATGTAATATTCAAATTTATGCAGAAAATTTTAAAATAGAATGGACTGGAAATGGGAAAGAGTAATGTGGAAAGATTATTTTCAACAAAAGTGCTGTTTGAAATAATTTAGATAGCACCTACTTTTCACTGAGGTGACTTCAATTACTAAGTGGCAAAAATAGGAGACTGAAAAGCTAACATGCTAGATAAGAGATTTGGAAATCACTTTTTTAAAACTTCAGACTTTGGTTTTAATTGTAAAGGATTATATGTGATCCTGGGTGAGACAATACACATCTTTTTTGCTAATTCTAGCAACTAGTTATTCATGGATGAGTGTTCATACTTGACTAGTAAGTATTAACTCTTGGTAGAGTTAAATGCATATTACTATTTTCTGTCCGCGGTTGATATGTGAAATTTATATGTACTTTTGAAGTGATTTTTTTCCCAAAAGATTGCCTTAAGTTTTATTTATGTAGTAATTAATATGCGGATGGTTATTGTATTCTGTATTTTAAAGTTCCAGTCTCCATGTTTCGAGGCTAAGTTTCTTTGAGATCCAGTTATGAAGCTTTTACATTTGTTGTATATAAAAGATTTTTATGTTCCAGTAAGAAAAATAAAAGTAGACATCTGCAAGAAAAACAGTGGTTATAATTCTCAAAACAGGTTCTCTGATTCTCAATGCCCTTAATCAAGAACAGATTTCTTTTGGGAGGATAGGGAGTAGGCAAACCTTGCTGTACTCAGGAATTACCCTTCTCTCTGCTCTAGAATCACTCTTGGCTATGAATGGAAACCATATTATGTACTAGGGCCTAAACCCTGGTTGGCCAATTTGCAAGGCAAATGGTATTTATGCTTTTTAGTCCCAGGAATAAGCTTTATACTTTATAATGTAAGAAAAAACCCTAATAAATAATAACTAGAAGTTTACAGTTGTGGAATGATTATTCAGTAAAAATTAACCTCATGCAGACTATTAAACAAAGATGAATTTTTTTGAAAAGCTAAAATTTGGAAAGAAAGCAAATTACCTTCTTAACTAAAGAAGGACTTCTGTCCTATGGTTTCTTAGGACACAAAGCCACTATAAAGAAATAAAACTGTTAAATTTCACTTTATCAAAATAAAATTCTTATGGGCCAGACATAATACCAAAGGTGGTACCATAAGTACTACATCTGATCCACCCCAGTTCCATTATCAGCTCTGAATATGGCTCCCTGAGCACCCAAAACTCCCAAAATGAAAAAATCTTTGGGGTTGGGGAAATAGCAAAAGGACCAGAGGTAGCTAAACTCTTGAGTTCACTCCCAGGTATCACAGGCTCCCAAAGATTACCAAGTGCTCCTGAGCCTGAGTGGCAGTATATTGCCAGGACCAAACACTAAACCATCAGGCTCAGGTAGTCAGTGGGAGTGGCCTTTACCAACCGCTATGTGTTGCTTAGGAATTCCAGAATTTCAGACAAAAACCTTTTCAAATATAACATTAGAATAAAACTATATATATATATATATATATATATATATATATATGTGTGTGTGTGTGTGTGTGTGTGTGTGTGTATATATATAATCTGACAATTTTCTACAAATATGACAAATCCAGGCTACAGAAAGCTTTCATATCAATTGTAAAATAAGCAAATCACTATAAATTATATACATAATATATAAACACTATAAACCAGTGTTTAGAGAAAGTAGATATTTAGACATTATACGAATGAGAAACACCTCCCTGCCCACTAAAATGGTTCACATTAAAATGGCAGTAATGTTGATCTGAATATGGATAAACTCATGCTTTTATAACTAAAAATGTCCGACCATGATGAAAAACCATTTAGCAGATTCTTATTAATTTACATAAACAAGACATTGAGTTTATGAAACATTAACGAAAGAATCCAGACACTAAAAAATATATACCATATAGTTTGAAGTTAAAACTATAGCAAATCTAATCGGTTGTTACAAAAATCAGGCAGGGGCAGGAGCGATAAGCACAGTGAGTAAGCTGTTTGCTTTGCACATGGCTGACCTGGGTTTGATCCCTATATGGTCTATTCTATATGGTATATGGTCCTCGTAGCACCGACAGGAGTAATTTCTGAGTGCAGAGCCAGGAGTAACCCCTGAACATTCTGGGAAATAATAGAGATTATCTACAGAGGAGAATACAAAGGAGCTTTATGAATGCAGTTACACAGGCAATATATATATATATTTTTTTTGTTTGTTTGTTTGTTTTTGGGTCACACCCAGTGACGCTCAGGGGTTACTCCTGGCTATGCGCTCAGAAGTCGCTCCTGGCTTGGGAGGGACCATATGGGACGCCGGGGGATCGAACCGCGGTCTGACCAAGGCTAGTGCAGACAAGGCAGGCACCTTACCTCTAGCACCACCGCCCGACCCCAGGCATATATATTTTTAAAAATTTTACTTAACAGATACAATGTATATAAATTATACCTTAAAAAGTTGATTTAAAATATAAAGGATGGTGTATTTTTTTCTGGATTCATAATATACAAATCATTGTATATACAAATACATAATATACAAATCATCACTTCAATATAGGATTTTCTTGATGTTACAGAAATAACTTGATGCTTGATAACTTTTTACAAGGTTATTTAAAGTTTTATTATGACTGGTTATATTACAGTCTTGGTTGCATGGTATATTCCTATAATTTGCAAGTATACTTTTAAACATGATTTTATGGGAAAACTTAGTTTCTTTGTTAAAGCTTCAGTATTAGTTATAATTTTTAAGGAATATTAGTGATTTTTATTTTTTAAACTAACTTAGGAAACTTTTGAGAAGAACTTTGAAAGAGAAACCCATAAAATAAGTGAGCAAAATGATGCTGATAATGCTAGCGTCATGTCTGTATCTTCCAATTTTGAACCTTTTGCAACAGATGATCTAGGTAAGCAGAATTTTTATAATCTTACAACATGACTTTAATACAGGTTTTCAATTATATTAGAAAGGAAGTGAAGGTCTTGAAAGGCAAGAACTTTAGAAAGAACATGAACTTTAAAAGTATCTGTCTAACTTGAATAATTGTCAGTTTCTTGACCTTTGGCAAACCATTTTATCTTTCTGACTACAAAAGAAATAAGGGTCCTGACTTGCTAAGTTACTGTGAGAAAGAGAACTTTCTAATACCTATAATAAAGAGTTTAGAAAAATGTTAACTTCTGCTCCTTTAAGGGAAACTCATTTTCTTTTTTTTCTTTTTTTCTTTTTTTGGTTTTGGGGCCACACCCGTTTGATGCTCAGGGGTTACTCCTGGCTATGCGCTCAGAAATCTCCCCTGGCTTGGGGGACCATATGAGACGCCGGGGGATCGACTGCGGTCCGTCCTACGCTAGCGCTTGCAAGGCAGACACCTTACCTCTAGCGCCACCTTCCCGGCCCCGAAACTCATTTTTTAAGGTCTGGTTAATGAGACCACTCAATTTCTCATCCAGTCACATTTGCAGTGATAATAATAAATTTGTAATGAGAGGGGCTGGAGCAGTAGCACAGCATTGGCCATTTGTTGTGCATGCATATGACCCAGGTTCCACCCTGAAACATCCCATTGTGGTCCCCTAAGCTTGCCTAGAGTGATTTCTGATCTTGGAGCTAGGAGTAACCCCTGAGCACTGTTGGGTGTGGCCCAAAAACTAAAAAAAAAAAAAAGAAAAAGAAATTTGTAATTAGAAACAATTGACAGTTCTTAGTATAAATCATCTTCAGTGGAGAGTAGCAACTCTTAAGTCATGGCACTTTGTTTGCTTTTTTTCTTACCCCAGTTAAAATCTTCATTCTTCCCTTCCATTTGTTGTAACTGTTTTTGAAATGGCTAGGGATCAAATTCTTGTTCAGGGTAATTGCACATACAGTTGTTGTGGCCTAAGAAATCCCAAATGCCAGTATGTGGATCTGTGCTAGGAGTCAAATTTTGACTTTTCTCTCATGTTGGCACAGCAGGTGCTTCACTACCGAACCATTCCTAAGCCCCCTTGCACTTGAATGTTTTGTTTTTGTCTTTCTAGGAGCCCTACTCATAGTGGTGTTTAGATGGCCTTGCAACATGCCAGATGTGTCTTTTACTACTACAACTACCTTTCTGACCTCTTACAGTGTATTTTTGTCAGTAGTGAAACAATATAACTTTCTTAGTTTGTATAATTAATTCCAGGGTATTAAAAAAAAATCCTAGACTTGGAATGGAAATTTGGGAAAAGCTCTATAGAACTTCATTCATTTTCCAGGCTTGTCTATCAAAATATTGTCAAGTTTTTAATCATTTTGACCTCAAGAGACACTTAGTTTGTATGCTCACTTAATATTTACATTAGTGTTCATATAATGAGAACAAAATTTAGGTGATTCATTTTAAAGGCATTTCTTGAGCACAAAGGACCAAGATTTGCTTTATCATTAGGTATCTATATACTACCAAAGCAAAAGTTCTTTTGCTTTATTTTGATTATTAATGAATAAATAAATATGCTGAACTGTACTGATTACACTGAAATGGGATGACATTTCTAGAGAAAATCTGGTTTTGGCTAACCTCTGTTAGGTTGTACCCCTTTTCTTAGTTGGCTTCCCATTTCCAAATTGTGTTTTATTTACTAATTTTTTTTCCTAATCTCAGCACTGGCTTTGAGGACAAAAAATTGGCAAATCTCATTCTTAGGCCTTTTCCTTACCATATTTGTGGAACATTATGTAGTAAAATATGTATTTCATATATATGTACATATAGACAACATGAACATCAGAGTTAATTAAATTTGAATTCAAATTCCTACTCCTGCATTTTACTGGCTATAAAATCTTATACAATTTATATTTTTTGAAAATAAGGGAACTGTTTTTAAGTGAAGCGTGCAGGGATGTATAATATCAGAGTTTCATATATTTGAGTTCAAATTCTTCTACATTTCACTTTCTTTGAAAAACTTGATACTAATTTCTTTGAAATGAAGGTACTTTCCATTAATAGAAATATTTAAAAATTAAATATAACATGCTATTTATACAACTATATGAAAAATACTAGCTTTCATTAGCATTTTTATCTAGAGGTATATTTGTTCTAAATGCAGGTAACACTGTGATTCACTTAGACCAAGCATTGGCTAGAATGAGGGAATATGAGCGTAAGAAGACTGAGACTGACAGTAACACAAATACAAAATGTACCTGCAGAATTATTGAGGATGAAGATGGTGCTGCTGTCACAGCTACAGTTAATAATTCAGGTGTGTTCTTGAATTGATTAGTCATAGTACCTATAGAAAAATGAAAAGCCATACCTAAATTTTTTATTTTTTAATCATTTTCAGTAATGTGGGTACTAAAATTACAGAAGTTTCTGTACTTTGGCATAAAATTGTCAGAACTTACTACTTGAGTCACATAAATGCAAAGCTTAGTTTTGATAATACATAATTTTCTTTTAAAAATATAGAAACCCCTGTTGAAAATCATGATTCACAGCAACCTATAAGTGAAGTTTCTACTGTCCCATGTCCTAGAATAGATACTCAACAGCTGGACAGGCAAATAAAAGCAATAATGAAAGAAGTCATTCCTTTTTTGAAGGTGAGTAATATTTTTTAATTTTCCACACTTTGTTCTTCAATGTATACAAAGAAAACATTGTTATTAACCAAAAATGTTTTCTCTTATTTAAACACTGATTACAAAGTAGTTTGTGATTGAATTTCTTACAATGTATACCACCCATGAACGTTTCCCACCACAAATGTCTACAGTTTTCTTAAATGTCTACAGTTTTCTTCATACCCTCCTGCCTGTGTTGCACTGTTGTTAATGAAGGGGTACTGTGCATACCACTATCTCTGTCCAATACCTATTTCATGTCCAAAGTGATCATTTCCAACTATCATTGTCATAGTGGTCTCTTCTCTGACCTAATTGCACTGCTTCCCTATTTGTGGCAAGCTTCCTATCATGGACTGGTCCTATCTATTGTCTCTGGATATTATTGCCACTTAGATTTTATTTCAAAACAAAATTAATTGCATGTTGTTTATTCAAAAAATTTTTTTTAGAATGGGTCCAGAGCAAAATTACAGCTTGCCTTGCACAAGGCCAACCCAGTTCAATTCTCAGTATCCCATATGTTCCCCTCAAGCACTGCCAGGAGTAATTCCTGAGTGCAGAGCTGGGAGTAACTCCTGAGTATCATTAGGTATGGTTCAAAATCAAAATACTGTTTCTAGAATGTTTTGTAGATGTAACAATGAACAAGTTAGACCTTATTTTTGTGGGACTATAGTCGACATGCTAATTTTTTAAAATGATTTAGAAAACATTTTTTCCATAAAAATATAAAGTAAGGGGCCAGAGCAATAGCACAGCGTTTCATGCAGCCAACACAGGACAGACCCTTGGTTCGAACCCCTGGCATCCTATGTGGTCCCCCCGCCTTCCAGGAGTGACTCCTGAGCGCCACCAGATATGACCCCAAAACAAACAAACAAACAAAACATATATATATATACACATATATACATATATACAATAGAAGTAAATATTTGTTGGGTAGTTATGTAGAGAATTAAAATATAGTGATGCAAGAGTATCTTTTAGATTAGTTAATTAAATTTAGCCTTCCCTAGAGGAAACACCTTTGGAACACCTTTATTTTGTTTGTTTGTTTGTTTGTTTGTTTTTTGGGTTGCACCAGGCAGTGCTTGGGTTACTCCTGGCTCTATGCTCAGAAATTGCTCCTGGCAGCCTCGGGACCATATGGGATGCCAGGATTCGAACCACTGACCTGCGTGCAAGGCAAATGCTTTACCTCCATGCTATCTCTCTGCCCCGAGGGAACACCTTTATATATATAATACATATTAACATGTAATAGATAAGATAGATATTAATGTTACATATAATAATGTATTGATGATTGTATTAATATGATATATTAATATATGTATATATATATAATAATATAAAGAAAACAGGCCGGAGCAATAGCACAGCAGTAGAGCGTTTGCCTTGCATGCAGCTGATCCAGGACGTATGGTGTTTCAAATCCTGGCGTCCCTCAAGCCAGGAGCAATTCCTGAGCACATAGCCAGGAGTAACCCCTGAGCATCAGTGGGTGTGGCCCCAAAACCAAAAAGATATAAAGGAAACACCTGTTTAAACTGAGCTCATTTCAAAGAAAGTCTTCAAAGGGTAGCTCAGGGGATGCTCAAGTATGTAAAAGTACCTCCTTCACAAGCATGAAGTCATGAATTTGTTCCCTAATGATGGCCTCATGTGCCAAATACAGATTTTGGCCACTCTGGCGGGTAGTTTTGCCTTCCTTTCACCCCTAAAAAATATATAGATAGAGATTGTAGAGCTGGTGCTGATTACTTATGTATCTAACTCCTCACTGATATTTGATTTCTTGATGAAAAGGCATTATTATTACTAGTTGATTTTGTTTGTAGTTTGTTTTAATGAGCTTAATTCCTTTGACTCTTTTGGGGTGGGGGCACACTTCCCAAGTGGCAGTGCCCAGTACCTGCAATTCTCTGTCCAAATTAATGTTAGGCCCAAGACATTGTGCTGCTTAGGTCCTTTGTTACCAGAGATCAAACCATACTCTCTGATCCCATTAGTTGGCTTGATGGCTAGATAAAACAAGGATTCCCAACTATGATTTATGATTCACAAGTGTTTGGTGAGAATTTTTTTTAACAATGCTAGGAATTGAATTCAGGTCTTAAGAATGGAAGGCAGTAACATCTAATTTGGTCTATCTCATAATACACATTATCTAGTTAAAAAACAAAACTTCCTGAATAAAGATTAGAGGACTTACGGAGATGTTTTTAGGGACACAGAAAGGAACAGAATCTTGATGTTTCTAGATATGGATATTTTATGGACTCAGTTTTAATGATTTTACCCATGATTTAGATTAATATGAGGTCATCATCTAAGGAAAGAGTAAGTGAAACTTGCCTGAAGTGACTTAAAAAGTTTTAAAACAAGAGCCAGAGTGAGCATTTGTCTTGCACGTTATTGACCCAGGTTTCATCCTCAGCATCTCATATGGTCCTCCTGAGCCTTCCAGGAGTAGTGCAAGTCAAGAATAATCCCTGAGAGCCTGTCACTGCACGTAACATGTGTCTTGTGTCTCAGCAAGTGCCACCAGATGGTGCCCAAAATTTAAAAAGAAAAAAAAATTAGGACATTGGTTTCTCATCTGAGAGTGGTTTTTGACCCTAAAAGTATTTTGTAATACTTAGATACATTTCTGGTTCCCAGGTCTTGTGAAGTTGGAGGGTCTTCTAGCATCTAGTAGTTACAGAGGTTTGAGTGCTACTAAAAATCCTATAGCAGTGTATAGTTCCAAAAGGTAATTTCCTACAGATTGTAAGAAATTATTCTCCATTATTTTAAAATGTTTTAGGATAATTTTTGGAGACATGCATTGTTAGAATGTAATTCAAGGTTGAGAAAACTTGAATTATAAAGGATTTGATAGTTGAATATGATTATAGGAGTAGCTGAAATTAAATTATATTATTATTATATTATATGAAATTAAATTATAGGAGTAGCTGAACTGCATTTAGATATTATGACAGTGACAGAGGTAGTTATTATAGTTGGATAGGTTTTTGTTCTGTTTTTGTTTTGGGGCCACACTTAGCAGTGCTCAGGACTGGCTGTACACTCAGGAATCACTCCTGGCAGAGCACATGGAACAATATGGGTTGCCAGGAATCAAACCCAGGTCAGCCACTTGAAAAGCAAGCACCCGCCCTACTATACTAGTTCTCTAGGTCCAGGTTTGCAAACTTTTAACATACAGAGTGGGAGTTTCACCATACTTAGGACCAAATATTTCTAAACATTATCTAAAAACTGAGAAGAATTTCTTAGAAAAAATTTAAGTTTCATCTGGATTAATACTTTTAAAATTGGTAAGTTTATATTCTAATCAGTTAGGATTTTTCTCAGGAACACATGGATGAAGTTTGTTCTTCTCAACTTCTAACTTCAGTTAGACGGATGGTTTTGACTCTTACCCAACAAAATGATGAGAGCAAAGAGTTTGTAAAGTTTTTTCATAAACAACTAGGAAGTATTTTACAGGTAAGAATTTCTGTTTTTATGATTTACTAATATGTACCATATTTACAGACCTCACCCTCCACTTTTTGGCATTACACAATTCTTGTCAGTAGATGTTGTGGACATTTTGTTAATCCTTGAATTATTCTTTTGTTTAAAGGAAAATGTTTTAGAATTTTGTTTAACTTGAAATCTCTAAAATCTATACTAAATAAAAATTTTTCTTTGGGGGCCAGAGAGATAGCACAGCAGTAGGGTGTTTGCCTTGCACGCAGACAATCCAGGACGGACCATGGTTCAAATGGTCCCCAGAGCCTTCCAGCAGTGATTTCTGAGTGCAGAGCCAGGAATAACCCCTGAGCGCTGCCAGGTGTGACCCAAAAACAAAACAAAAAAATTTTTTTGCAGCACCATACCAGGGGTCACAAGCCAGGAAAAGTCCAGAGCACTGTAAGTGTGGCCCCAGCACCATAAATAATATTTTTTTCATAAATAATATTTTTGTTTTGGTGTTTGCCCCACTCAGACAAGAAGAATTTTAAGTTTGAAATGCCATAAGGAAAGTATCCTGTAGTATTTTTTTAAACCTTTATTGATTGATTGATTGATTGATTGATTGATTGGTTCATTTTGGGACCACTCCAGGATCTGCACTCAGAAATCGCCCCTGGCAGGCTGGGGTATCTGTATGGGATGCCGGGAATCAAACCAGGTTGGCCACATGCAAGGCAAACGCCCTACCGCTGTGCTATCTCTCCAGCCCTCTCTTTAGTATCTTCTAAACTTTTTAGCAATCTAGGCAACTTTGGAAATCTTATAATTTTAGAAATTTAGATTAAAAGAACCTTACAGTTATTTTTAAGCTAGTGGTTTTTTTATTATTTGATTAACATGCTTTACAAAGTTATTGATAGTTTAGTTTTAGGCATATAATATTTTAGCAACAGTCCCACCTAAGATAGATTGTTAATTGGGGGCAGTTTTGTCTCCCTGAATGAAACATTTAACACAGTTATTTTCTAAATATTCAATCATTGATACAATGGTCTGTCTTTATTCCAATACCATGTTGTACTAATGACTATAGCTGGCTAGTACATTTAAAGTTAGGGAAAGTGATGTCGCCTATCATTTTTTTTCTTTGTATAGGTCCTTCACTTCTTTTATTTAAGTTGACTCCAAGGTATTTGAGTTTCTGTGGTACTGCTGTGACTGGGATTGTCTTTTTTTAATGTCTATTTCTTCTCTGTCATTATTTGTATATAGTCAGGCCATGGATTTTTTTGCATATTAATTTTGTAGCCTGCCACTTAACTAGAAGCTTTTTGGTAGAGTCTTTAGGATTTTCTAAATAAAGTATGTCATCTGCAAACAGTGAGACCTTGACTTCTTCCTTTACTATCTGGATGCCTTTGATACTCTTTTTCTTCTCTGATTGCTATGGCAAGTACTTCCAGTACCATTATGAATAGTGTAAAATCACCCCATGCACCACATTTCCAAACCCAGGTGAAGCAGGGGTAAAACAGGGTTGCTGCATGAAATAATCCAGACCAGGCTGAGAGCAAAACACATGTAGTCTGCCAGTCTTTTACCTCATACCAAGAGCGAGCTATCTGTTAGAGCGGTCATTTTTATTGAGTACAAAGACCACCACATGGGAAGTAAGGACAGATAGCTCAGGCTATTCTGAGCCAATCCTGCCCAAGTTTACATGTAAGACAACCTCTGTTTTCGGATAAAGCCAAGTTGTAAACAAACATACAAAGAAACCTGGGGTGATATCAGCTCAAAGACCTGTATGACTGAAGGTCGGTTTGGTGTCCCCAAAAGGAATGATAGAGGGGTGATGAAATTGTAAAGGAAAACAGTGTTTGGGTGATGGAGATAGTAGCAGGTGGGCTTCAGCAGGACCAGGGGCTTGCCCCATCTGAGAACCTCCTGAGATGTCCAGGCTTTCTGCTCCCTGGCTGGTGTACCCATGATCTTTGACAGCTTGGTTTACCTGTTCTTCAAGAAAAGAGTGAGTCTGTGGAGCTGGTTCAAACATGGTGACTGAAGTTTGAGGGCATGGTTGCCAAAATAAGTAGTGTTAAGTACCAAAACTAAGAAACCTTTCAGTGCTCTAGAGTGCTTAGCTCATATAGCAGCTTAATGTCCCATTAGTATTTACTCATACGATAAGAACATATTTAGATTATTTTAAAGATGTTTCTTTACTGCAAAGGACCATCCCTTCAGATTAGATTTAAAGAGAATTTATGAATTGTAGAGTGCTTCCTCAGATTTCCCTACTACTATGAGTGGGTGAAATCCAAAGAACTGTGAATTAGAAATAAAATATTTTTACTGTGTGTCTTATGAAATTTTTGACTTTTCTTTTATCCAAAAAAAAAAAAAAACTGAAAACTTCTTTTACCCAATTAGTAATTTTTTCTTATTGGGACATACATAAAGAATAAAATTTACATGAAATCTTGCTCAGAATATTGAAATTTTTATGAGCTGAAACTTAAAATGATTTTCTACCTTTTATTCTTATAAAACCAGTAAGCTTCCCCTCCCCCCAAACTACTCAGCATTTGTGTGCACTTCTTTTGACAGTTATTTTAGATACGGTATTTGGGGTAGCAGGGAAGGAGAATCTGAACAGAAGTTATTTGCTTTTTTTTTTTTTTTTTTTTTTTTTTTTTTTGTGTTTTGGTGTTTTGGGCCACACCCGGCGGTGCTCAGGGGTTACTCCTGGCTGTCTGCTCAGAAATAGCTCCTGGCAGGCACGGGGGACCATATGGGACACCGGGATTGGAACCAACCACCTTTGGTCTGAATCTGCTGCTTGCAAGGCAAACGCTGCTGTGCTATCTCTCCGGGCCCTATTTGCTCGTTTTTTAAATACTTTATATTCTTAGAACAATGTAGGGTTTTTGTTAGCCGTGCTAAGCATTGAATTCAGGGCCCTTACATATGCAAGACATGTACCAAAGATCTGTTACTCCCCAAAAGTGCAGAATATACCAGAATTATTTGACAATACTATGTTTTATTCTTTTTTGTTTTTTGGGGGGCCACACCCAGTGACACTACTGGGTCAGCCAGTTACTCCTGGCTATGCGCTCACAAATCGCTCCGGCTTGGTGGACCACTCCGGCTTGGTGAACCATTTGGGAAGCCAGGGGTTGAGCCCACGTCTGTCCTTGGGTCATCAGCGTGCAAAACAAGTGCTTCCTGCTGTGTTATCGCTCCGACCTCTTATGTTTTACTTTTAAAAGAACTAACATTTACTTTTAAACAAATGCTAACGAAAATGTTTGATTTAGACCAGGGGTCTCAAACTCAATTTACCTGGGGGCCGCAGGAGACAAAGTCGGGGTGATCCTTGAGTGCAAAGTCAGTAGTAAGCCTTGAACATTGGGGGGTATGACCCAAACAACTAAAACAAAACAAAACAAAGATTCCTCTAAAGCAAGGCCACAAAATGTTGTACGGAGGGCCGCTAACGGCCAGCGGGCTGCGAGTTTGAGACCCCTGATTTAGACTGTCTGGGCTATGTGAAGGAAGAAACTTTAAAATGTATTCTAATGGATCTTGTTAAATGTAGAAGATTTTATGTTTTTTCTTTCTCTAGCCTCTATTCTTGTAATATATCTACTGCCTCCAGAACTGACCAGGAATTATTTTGACATTAGGCTACCTTTTTTTTTATTAATACTTTGTTCAGTTTTATTCAGTAGAAATTAAATATTTAGATAACCACATAGTATATGTATTTATATGCATATATAGTATAATGTATGTGCATATAAACATAATAGTGGGAATAAATATATAGATAACCATATTTAAATATTTTGTCTCCTTTTGTATAAAAAGGCTTAGTACTATTCCTGCTTATTGATACTCCTTAATAATAGCCTACTTTTTTTTTCACAGTAATCTCATTAGAAATGTTTTATTTTGGGGCCGGGCGGTGGCGCTAGAGGTAAGGTGTCTGCCTTGCTAGCGCTAGCCTAGGACGGACCGCGGTTCGATCCCCCGGCGTCCCATATGGTCCCCCAAGCCAGGAGCGACTTCTGAGCGCATAGCCAGGAGTAACCCCTGAGCGTCACTGGGTGTGGCCCAAAAACAAACAAACAAAAAAAAAGAAATGTTTTATTTTTAATTTTTATTGTGGCCAAAGTGAATTACAAATCTTTCACAGTAATATTTTAAGGTACATAGTGACAATGAATGAGGGGCATTTCCACTACTAGTGTTGTCTTCCCTCCACCCCTGTTCCCAGCATGCATCCCATATCTCCCTCTTTTACCTCCGAGAGTGCTAGTGTAACTGGTCCCCACTTGTACAGCTTGTTGTAGATTGGGTATTGATTCTGTTGTCATTGACTTTGGATTCGGTGTTCAAGTCTGATCATTTTTATTTCCATTAAATGTTCATACAACTGTCTGGTCCTGGTACCATCCTTTTTCCCCCCCTCAATTTTTGAGACTGAACAAGATGATTCAAGTTATGTGGTTCTGTTGGAGATAAAAAGGAAAAGAAAAAATGGGAGGAGTTTGTCTAGATGTTAGAAATATCACATTAAAAGAAGAAAGGGAATAAAGAAGAAAAAGGTAACAAAACAACAACAAAAGAACAAAAAACAAAAGCCAGCAACTATGAAAAACAAACAAGCAACAAACAAAACAAAGTAAAAAATAAAAAAAAAAACGGTCAAAAAAACAAAACCAGCAAATACATAAAAAAAAGTTTGTGTTTCTTCTTTTTCATCCCCTTGGCCTAAGAGATTATGGGTTTCTCTGCCCTTGAAGCATACTGTCATGGAACCAACTCTAGGCTCCATACTCACTCATTTTCACACCCCAAGGTTTTTATGTTGCCATACAACTTTCCACTCAGTTGTGGATGATAAAATCAGGCCTCTGTAACTAGAGATCTTGGTATTTTACACAGGTCATAGGACGAAACCTCGGAGAGAGTCATTCTTTACAGTTCTAGAACTTCTTTTCCATCACTATTACTATAATCAGTTTTTATAAATGGTGGTCTTGGTTTTTGCACAAATCCTAGGACAAAGCATGAAATAGTTTTTTCATTATGTTTCCCAAAGTTCTGTCCCATTGCAGTCGTCAAAGTCAGACCTCTGGGAATGGAGATCTTGGTTTTCGTACAGATCCTAGGCCGAAACCTAGGCTAAGGTCTTTTATTGGTCCCAGGGTAAGTACTGCCTAGTCTTGGCTGTCAGAGTCAGTCTTCTGTAGTTGGCAATCTTGGTTTTTGCACAGATCAAAGGGCGATGTGTCTTCTGACTTTATCTTACCATTTGGACAACCTGCTCTTAGATCAAGTTATTGCCATTTCCTCTTTGTCAGGATGTCATATCAAAACTGGCACAAGTTAGTGCTAGAGCAGTATTAGGAATTTGCCAGGGGGAGTTTGGTTCCTGGTGCTGTTGCAGGGAACTGTGTCAGTTCTAGGTCTAAGATCTAGGTCTAGGTCTAAGGATTGGACGGTCACTGCCTGATCACATGGAATCTAATTTGGGTCCACATGACACATGTTCAGGGTGCCCCTATATTATAAAATGTATGAGTTCTTATCTCTAGTAGATAAGAGCTTATTTCTATACAGAAAATTTCCCTTTTTTTAGTTTTTTGTTTTTTGTTTTTTGTTTTTCAAAAAGGAGTGGTGCCATATTATATTGCTGGTGCATATGGGGGTAAGAAAATCAGGCTATACAATCTCTGTGCCCTGGTTTTGACCTGAGCTTTTATCCCAGGCAAGACTTTTTCTTATAGGTTTTCGTACCAAGCAAAATCAAAACAGGTGAAGTTAAAGAGGAGGAAACACACACACACACACACAACACACACACACACACACACACACACACATGAGAAGAAATAAATAAAAATAAGTCTAAAAAATGAATTAAAGAAAAAAGTTATTTAAGAGGCTACCTTACCTTACACTTGGGAGTAGAAATGTTTTTTTAGTTAAAGTATAATAACTTAAACTTGCTCTATCCACAACTGAAAATTACTATAATTGTAAAGTTATTTGGTTATCTTTGAATAGGATTCATTGGCAAAATTTGCTGGCAGAAAACTGAAAGACTGTGGAGAAGATCTTCTTGTAGAGATATCAGAAGTGTTATTTAATGAGCTGGCTTTCTTTAAACTTATGCAAGATTTGGATAATAATAGCATAAGTGTTAAACAACGATGCAAAAGAAAAATAGAAGCTGCTGGAGTGATACAATCTTATGCAAAAGAGGTAAAGATCAGTCATTTTCGTTTTAGGGATAGTTACAATTAGCTTATAAATACAGTTCTTTTGTCTGTTTTTGGCTCACACCTGGCTGTATTTGAGTCTTACTGCTTGCACTCAAAGATCACTCCTGAAGGAACTCAAATGACCAATGTTGCTGGGGATGGAACCCAGGTTGGTCACATGCCAGGCAAACACCCTGCCCACTGTCAGTTACTCCAAACCCTATAAATACAGTTCTTACTCATAACCAAAATGTAAATTGCTCACTTTCCTTAATACATCCCTTGGGTGGCCGGAGAGATAGCACAGCGGTAGGGCTTTGCCTTGCGCAGCCGATCCAGGACAGAAGGTGTTTCAAATCCCGGCAGCCCATATGGTCTCCGGAGCCTGCCAGGAGCGACTTCTGAGCAAAGAGCCAGGAGTAACCCCTGAGCACTGCCGGGTGTGACCAAAAAAAAAAATCCCTTGGGCTGGAGAGAGAGCACAGAGGTGGGGTGTTTGCCTTGCACGCAGCCGATCCAGGATGGATGGTGGTTCAAGTCCCGTCATCCCGTATGGTCCCCCTTGCCTGCCAGGAGCAATTTCTGAGCACATAGCCAGGAGTAAACCCTGAGTGCCACCGGTGTGACCCCAAAACAAAACCAAAAAAAAAAAGAATATATCCTTTTTATTCTCTGACCATTTATTATGATTATAATAATAAATTCAAGCTCTCAGCATTGGGAGAAAAAAATTACATTTTTAAGAAAATATTCCAGGGGCCAAAGAGATAGTATGACAGGTAAGTCCCTTGCCTGCACTTAGCCAATCATGGTTTTATCCTCAGTATTACATCTGGAGCCCTAATCACCACCAGGATTACTCAGGGGTCACCCTTGAGCTCAGACTGAGCACAGCCAGGTGTAGCACTAACACCAAAAGGAGATAAAAGGAAAACATTCTACTCTTTGGATATTTGTTAAAGTTTTCTTAAATAGTGTGGTATAGGGCTAAATCATATCCTTAAGTTTTGCTTACCTGCTTTGCTTTTAGGCCAAAAGGATTCTTGAAGGAGATCATGGGTCACCTACTGGAGAAATTGATGATGAAGACAAAGTATGTACTGATTAACTTGTGCTTAAAAATTCTTTTGAAACAAATGATTCAGTAGTTTCTTTTACATGATTCTTTGAGAGCAAAGTATATTATCAAATGTCCTTTCGTCACATGAACTTATTTTCTTTTAAAAGCTAAACTGAAAAAAAAATACTTGGGGGTCGGCGTGGTGGTGCCAGCGGTAGGGCATTTGCCTCACTACACACTAACCTACAACGGACTGCAGTTTGATCTCACATCCCATATGGTCCCCCAAGCCAGGAGCGATTTTTAAGCACATAGCTGGGAGTAACCCCTGAATGTCACCGGGTGTGGCCTAAAAAACAAAATAAAACAAAAAAAAAACCCAAAAACCAAAAACACACATGCTTTGTATTTCATATTAATGATTTATTTTTATGATTATTAGTATAAGCCTTTTAAAAATACTTTCATGCATTACTCACTCAGTTATTTGTGACTAGGACAAAGATGAAACTGAAACAGTTCAGCAAACTCAAACATCTGAGGTATTTAAAAGTGATGGTTCCAAAAACGTAAGATCTGATGTTTCTGATCAAGAGGAAGATGAAGAAAGTGAAGGATGTCCAGTGTCTATTAGTAAGTTTAATGATTCTGTATTAATTTTATACATTTATTCTTGATAGGTCACTTATATAGAAATAGTTTGTAAATGTGATTAATATAGAATTGTCAGCTCTGGGGCCGGAGAGATAGCATGGAGGTGTAAGGTAAGGCAAGGTTTGCCTTGCATGCAGAAGGTCATTGGTTCAAATCCCAGCAAACCATATGGTCCCCCAAGCCTGCCAGGAACGATTTCTGAGCGTGGAATCAGGAGTAACCCCTGACTGCTGCCGGGTGTGACCCAAAAACCAAAAAAAAAAAGAAAAAAGAATTGTCAGCTCTGATTTGGATTTCCATGTTTACCCTGACCAGTTTTCCTGCCCTAATAATATCACAGTTTTACAAGATATGTTATGAAGATTTCAGATAATGTAGCACTTCCATTATTTAGAAATACTAATAAATATATCTAGTACTGGTTACAATTTTACTAAAAACAATGTATAATTAAATTAGATTTGTCCAAAGCTGAAACTCAAGCTTTGACTAATTATGGAAGTGGAGAAGATGAGAACGAAGATGAAGAAATAGAAGAATTTGAAGAGGGACCAGTGGATGTCCAAACTTCTCTTCAGGCTAATACTGAAATTACAGAAGAAAACGAACATGATGATCAGGTATTGCAATTTAGATAGAAACACCTATTGATCTGATTTTAACTACTTTAATAGCTGGTTGTTTTTAAAGATGTTAAACTTTATTTCTGGTTTTGGGATCAAATTAACAAATTCAATGCTGAGGTTCAAGGGTGCACTTCTGTCATGGCAGTAACCACCAGGACCACACTCAAATGTTGTGAATCTCCAGAGCTATACCTAGTAATGGTCAGGGTGCCAATTTGGTGCTAGGGATTGAATTGAATCTGTAATAGGTATATGCACACATCCCTAACCTCTTCATTCTCCCCATCTTGTAAATACTTTAAAATTTCCTTGTATGAAGGCCCTAGACTGGACATATACAGCACACTAGAGACTTTCTTATCTGGTGTTATCTGGTTTAGTCCCTGCTATTAAGGTATCTCTATCTTTTTAGGTTCTACAGCATGACTTTGAAAAATCAACAGAAAACAAAATTGTCTCTTCAGAACAAGAACCCACTACTCAGAAAGGTAAGAAATTGAAAAGTGTTAAATTTTAAGAGTCTCTCAAGTACCCTTTGTGATTAATGCCAAGGTTTAATTCATAGCTAAAATAAATTTGAAATACTTTGGATTTGATGTTTTGTGGGGTATTTGGAAGGACTTGGGGGATGTGGGGACTCTCAAACAGTGCTCAGGTGGTCCAAGGGCCCCACCAGTAACAATTCTCTTCCAGATTGGCCAGTAATTCAGTCTTTTCAGGCCCTGTAGTGCAAAGCATACCTGGGCCTTCTTGGCAGTGCTTGGGCACAATGTGGCTCTGGGATTCTAATACATATCTGGTGCATACTATGCATGCATCCTAATTTCCCAGTCCTTTGATATTTTTGTTTGTATTTTATTTGAATTTGTTTGTTTGTCCTGATTTTTCGTTTGTGGTCTTCCAAGCAGTACCGGGAGTTTTCTAGGGCTACTCAAGTAGTGCTCAGAAGACCATGTGATGCTGATAATTAGGCAGACATGTGTTCCAACTTTTTTAAGTTATCTCCCAGCTCTTGGTGTGTTGTTTTTTCTTCTTCCAAAATCCTTAGTAGAAAACAACGAGGGCTATTTCTTCTCTCTCCTCCTCCTCCTCCTCCTCCTCCTCCTCCTCCTCCTCCTCCTCCTCCTCCTCCTCCTCCTCCTCCTCCTCCTCCTCCTCCTCCTCCTCCTCCTCTCCTCCTCCTCCTCCTCCTCCTCTCCTCCTCCTCCTCCTCCTCCTCCTCCTCCTCCTCCTCCTCCTCCTCCTCCTCCTCCTCCTCCTCCTCCTCTCTCCTCCTCCACTTCTCTCTTCCTCTCCTCTCTCCTCCTCCTCCTCCTCCTCTCCCTCTCCTCTCTCCTCTCTCCTCTCTCCTCTCTCCTCTCTCCTCTCTCTCCTCTCTCCTCTCTCCTCTCCCCTCTCCCTCCCCTCTCCCCTCTCCCCTCTCCCCTCTCCCCTCTCTCTCCCCTCTCCCCTCCCCCTCTCCCCTCTCCCCTCTCCCCTCTCCCCTCTCCCCTCTCCTCCCCTCTCCCCTCTCCCCTCTCCCCTCTCCCCTCTCCCTCTCCCCTCTCCCCTCTCCCCTCTCCCCTCTCCCCTCTCCCCTCTCCCCTCTCCCCTCTCCCCTCTCCCCTCTCCCCTCTCCCCTCTCCCCTCTCCCCTCTCCCCTCTCCCCCTCCCCCTCTCCCTCTCCCTCTCCCCTCCCTTTCCCCCTCTCCCCTCTCCCCCTCCCCTCTCCCCTCCCCCTCTCCCCTCTCCCCTCTCCCCTCTCCCTCTCCCCTCTCCTCTCTCCTCTCCTCTCTCCTCTCTCCTCTCTCCATAGTTACAGTGGTTAGGTATTTGATCAACTTTCTTTACTCTATCCTTTTTTTTTTGTTTGTTTGTTTTTGGTCTTTTGTTTTTGGTCACACCTGGCAGTGTTCAGGGGTTACTCCTGGCTCTACACTCAGAAATCTCCCCTGGCAGGCTCAGGGGACCATATGGAATGCTGGGATTTGGACCACTGACCTTCTGTATGAAAGGCAAACACCTTACCTCCATGCTATCTCTTCGGCCCCTCTACTCTATCCTTAATTCACTTCTGTGTACCTCTTCCTTTCCTACCCTATTTTCTCCCTCCTTGTACCATTTGACTTCAGATCTATTCTGTAGAGTTGACAGATATTTTACAGATGAGGCCAGAGTGATAATACAATGGATAGGGCACTTGCCTTGCTTGTGGCTGTCTTAGGTTCTATTCCTGGCTGGCATCCTATGATTGCTGAGAGCCTACTAGAAATGATTCCTTAGTGAAGATCCAGGGATCCAGGAGTAACAACCCTGAACATCAGTGGGTAGGGCCTAAATACCAAAAAAAATAAATAAATAAATAAAACTGTCTTCCACAGAAAGTATAAAAGTAGAAATTTCTTTAACAATATCTATCCTTGGGGCCAGAGCAATGGCTCAGCGGTAGATCATTTGTCTTGTACATGGCTGACCTAGGACTGGTATAATAGTAAAAATGTTCAATTGTTGTGTTATATTGATGTTAAATTTTTCTTTTAATGACAGATGACCAAGACAACAACACTCCGGTGAAACCCTGTTACCTCAATATCTTGGAAAATGATCAGCCTTCAACTAGTCCTGTCCAAAAAGACTCCCTTACTACCACTGACTCATCTAAACAGCCTAACCCTTTGCCATTATCTTTAAATGAAAATGAAACCATAGTGCCTAGAGTCAAAGAAGTTAAATCTGCTCAGGAAACTCCTGAAAGCTCATTGGCTGGAAGTCCTGATACTGAATCTCCAGTATTAGTGAACGACTATGTATGTTATCTAAATAGTTGTGAATGTCTAGATATTTAAGTTGTCATTTTTACATAGCATTTCTATGCATAATCCTTCATTTTCAGCATAAGAGATTATCTCTGCTTTTGGTTTAAAAACTGTCAAGTGTTTTTCTGATGCAGACTTTGTTAAAATTGAATAGAAGGGTGATGGTATTTACACAATCATCTCAACACCTAAATATTGGGGACAGAGTAATAGCATAGCAGGTAGGGCATTTGCCTTGCACACAACCCATGTTTGATCCCCATCATAATATATGGTCAAGTTTGCCAGGAGTGATTTCTAAATGCATGCAGAGGCTAGAGTAATGCCTGAGTACCACTGGGTGTAATTCCCACATCCCAAAAAAAACCTAAAAACTACTGTTTACAATTTAACAACTAAAGTAGGAGATTAAGAGATGAATTTTTGGTGGCGACCTTGAAGAGTTCATTTCTATTTTTGATAGGGTGAAATCTAATTAATTTGTATTCATTCTTCTTAACTATTTAGATTGTTTAATAAATATTTGATAAAGCTAAACTTTATTTTTTAATTATTTAAGACACTGTGATTTACAGTTATTCAGAGTTGGGTTTTAGACATACAGTGTGTTGGAACCAATCCCACCACCAGTGTAAAATTTTCATTTTAGGATGAGAAAAAAATGAACAGTTTGACAGCAATAAATTATTTATAATAAATGACATAAAAAAGTAAGCAAATATGCATTTATGGTGTAAGTTCCATTAGTTTTACTCTGTCTCTTTGTTTCAACTTATTAGCAAATATGTTACTTTTTTGGTCTTTAGATTGTAATGTTTTTCATACATCTGTGAGAAAAAAAGAAAGTTATAAAAATGATTGCCCCAGAGGCAGGTGGGGGTCAGGGGTTGGGAGGGAAAAGGGCATCAGGGAGGGTGAGAGGGAAACTGGGGGCATTGTGGTGGGAAATGTGCACTGTTGAAGGTTGTGCATTGTATGACTGTAACTCAATCATTTACAACTTTTATCTGTGGAAAAAAAAAAAAAGAAAGCTTATGAAGAACCTTGTAACCATGGTGTTAAAAAAAGGGAAAAAATAAAGTTATAGCAAACTTCTTTTAGGTCTAAGGAATTGATTTATTTTTCTTAATTAACTGACATTTTCTTAAGATATATTTACATTTATTTATGAGTTTTTAATTTTTCAGAAAGGGGATTTACTTGAACAGCATCAGCAGAAAGTATTTTTTGATGCTTGCATAAAGTTCTTGTGGGAAGCATTCAATTGAAATTAAATACAGAAGTTCTAGAATTTAAATTTTAGGTTGGCGGACACTCCAGAAAGTTTTTGCACTAAATAGTGAGATGGTCATAGTCATTGTTTTGGAAGATGCATCTGTTGGATATTTAAGGAGTATTGTCAAAAAAGCTGTTAAGAGTCTCTATTATAATAACAAAATAGCTGAAAGAAAAAAGACATGGGTGAGAAATACTACCATAAAGAGAACTGAAGATATATTGTACTTTGATAATTAATAAACTGATATACACTATAAAATTTGAGGAGAGGTAGGATAATTTAACTTTAGTGATCACAATAGTAAGATAATTAAGTTATACCTTACATGTTTGAGCCTCCAAAGTTGATATTGAAAATCTACATGTTTCATTATATTTTTCTGGATGACAAATTCTTGTTTGTGTTGAACAAGAATTGTTCAACTTATTTTAGCCCTTAGTTTAGTTGCTACTATTTTCTTAAACTTTTATGAAATGGACACAAAATCTGTTATTTTGCCTGTGTTGCAAGTAGGTAGCTCTTCCATAAAACTAGATATTTTTTTTATTTATAGAGCTGACTAGAAGAAAATCAAGTATGATGGTAGAATTATGATTATTCATTATATATAAATTATTAAAGTCTAGTTTATTATAGAAGATGACTAAATTTGGTAGACTTACAATGTATTTATTATAGAGTCTACTTTATCTCTTACTGTGGATGACTTTGGTTTAGACACAGAGATAAAATGAATTTCCTTCATTAAATACAATTTTTCTTACAGGAAGCTGAATCTGGTAACATAAGCCAAAAATCTGATGAAGAAGACTTTGTAAAAGTTGAAGATCTGCCACTTAAATTGACAATATATTCAGAGGTATTTGGCTCTTTTCTGTTAGGCTTGTCTTAATTTGTATCTTAAGTTAAAATAGTGTAATTTACCACTGTTCCACAGTATACTATATTTTGGATGTATGTCTTAGTACACCCACTAGAAATAAAGTTCTAATGCTGATCCCATTACCAAATTGACACTCGGCATTTTCTTTTTTGGGATTTTGCAGTGCTCAGGGTTTACTACTGGCAGTGCACTCTAGAATTAACCTAGCGGGCCCCGAGGGGACCATATGGGATGCTAAAGGGATCAAAGCAAGTGTCCTACCCACTGTACTATCTCTCTGGCCCCTCTCAAACTTGTACCCTACACTCTACTATTTCTCTAGTTTTGCATTGTTTGCTTTTATTCTCCATCATGAAAGAAGTAATTCAGTAATTGTCTCTCACTTCCTGACTGACTTTGATTGTTAAAATCATCTTATATTCCATCTGCATTCTCACAGAAGGAAACATTTGATCTTTTTTAAATGATTGAGTACTTATATTGAATATAAACCACGGTTTCTTGATCCAATTCAGTTATAGGTGGACACTTAGGGTGTTTTCGTGTCCTCATTATATATATTACTGAAATGACCATAGGGGGTGAATGAAGCTTTTCAGTTTTAGCATTTTCATTCTCCTTTTTTAATCAGGATATCATGATGGAATTAATATTTAGGCATGTAATATTGTATCTCATCCACCACCAAAGTCCTTGTGTCCCTCTAATGTCCTGTTGGGAAATAGGACATTTTTCCTATGTAATAATTTCTCTTCATCTATCCCTCAGAGACACTCTTGGCAAATTCAGTTCTGTTGGCAGAATCTCTTGGTATGTTTTGATTTTCTGTTCTCTTGCTTTGTTTCTTTATATTCAGAGATCTTACATTAGGGTAAGATCTCTCCATACTTTTCCTCCTTCTGAGTCACTTTGCTTAATAAGATAGCCTCCAGTTGTTGTTTTTTTTAAGTTGTATACATTAAGTATAAACGATTTTATCTCTACTTAGAACTGAGTAGTATCCCATTGTACATATAGACCATGGTTTATCTACTCTGTTTGGCATAAGATGCTGATCTAAGTACTAGTCTTCCTTTTTCATGCAATTCAAATATTGGTTTATATTAGTATTTCTTACTGGTAATAAGGTGGTATTTATTAAGGAGGAAGTAATTCGGGGGAATTGGACCATACAGATGAGTTCAGGGTTTACTCCTGAACTCTACCAAAATCAATCCTAGTGGTGCTCAGGTCCCATATTCTGTGCCAGGGATTGAACTAGATAAGAGTGCTATGTGCAAGGCAAACATTCACTATCATTTTTATTTTCATTTCCCTAATTTACATGAACACTTTCTTATATCCTATTGGACAATATATATTATTTGGGGGGAAATACTTTTTGTAGTGGGGAGTAGCTTTTAGGCTGCACCCAGCTATTCTCAGGGTTTACTCTTTTTTTTTTTTTTTTTTTTTTTTTTTTTTTTGTGGTTTTTGGGTCACACCCGGCAGTGCTCAGGGGTTATTCCTGGCTCCAGGCTCAGAAATTGCTCCTGGCAGGCACGGGAGGACCATATATGGGACGCCGGGATTCGAACCGATGACCTCCTGCATGAGAGGCAAACGCCTTACCTCCATGCTATCTCTCCGGCCCCCAGGGTTTACTCTTGACTCAAAGCTCCAATACCACTTCTAGAAGGTGCTTTGGGGACCATATTTGGTGCCAGAAATTAAAGCAGAGTTCACTGTGCAAAGTACCTACCTCCTGTTCTCTCTCTCCAACTAAACTTTTTAAGTGTGGAATTTTGTGAATGTATATTGAATACTAGTCCTTTACAGGATATTTTTGTCCGGGTATCTTTATTTTCACTTTACTTCATTTCCCAATAGATTTCAATAATTTGATTATACTTTTTTTTTAATATACTTTATTTATAAGCACTATGGTTATAAAATTGTTCATAATTGAGGTTTATCATAGAATGTACACCATCCTTCACCAGTGTACCTTTCCTGCCACCAATGTCTCCCCATTTTTCATCCCATCCCCCACCCTACCTGTCTGGGGAAGGCATTTTGCTTCTCTCTCTTACTCTCTTTCCTTTTTTACGCTGGTTTGCACTATTGTAAACGAAGGAGTACCATGTATGTCACTTTGTCCCCTTTCAACGCTCAGTTCTTGTCCAGAGTGGTCAGTTCCAACTATCATTGTACTAGTAGACCCTTCTCTAACTGCACTCACCATTCTTTGTGGCAACCTCCCTACAACAGACTGATTCTCCTGGCCTTCATCTCTATTATCTCTGGATATTACTATACTGTCTTATTTTTCTTATATCCCACAAAGGAGTGAGATTATTCTGTATTCCTCTTCCTTTGACTCATCTCACTCAGCATAATAAACTCCATATCCATGTATAAGCAAATTCTATGACTTCATTTTCCCTAATAGCTGTATAGTATTGTATAATTTTACTAGTTTCTTCAGTGCCTCATCTGATGTCATGCACCTGGGTTGTTTCCTGATTCTGGCTATTGTTAAATAGTGCTGTGATGAACATAGGAGTGCAGAGGGCATTTTTGTATTATTTTTGTGTTCCTAGCTAGAGTATATCCTAGGAGTAATGTTGCTGGATCATATGGGAGCTCAATTTTCAAGTTTTTTTTTTTTTTTTTGAGGAATATCCATATTTTCCATAAAGGCTGAACTAGTTGGTACATCCATTAGCAGTGAGTGAGAGGCCCTTTCTCCCTGCATCCACACCACCAGCACTGGTTTTTGTTCTGTGTGATGTGTCCCAGTCTCTGTGGTGTGAGGTATCTGTTTTAATTTGCATCTCCCTGATTAGATGTCTAAGGCATTTTTCCATGTTTCTTTTGGCCATCTATATATTTTTTTTTTGAGGAAATGTCTGTTCATTTCTACTCCCCATTTTTGGATGGGGTTAGGTGCTTTTTTTTTTCTTGTTCAGTTCTATCAGTACCTTGTATATCTTAGATAAAGCCCCTTTCTGATGGGTTGGGTGAAGAGTTTTTTCCATTTCATGTGTAGCCTTAGTATCCTAGTCACTATTTCCTTTGAAGTGCAGAAGCTTCTCAGTTTAATGTAGTCCCACTTGTTTATCTTTGCTTCCAATTGCTAGGCCACTGGTGTTTTATTCCTGAAGATGCCTTTAGTCTCAATGTCATGGGGTGTTTTGCCTACATTTTCCTCTTTGTACCTTATAGTTTCAGGTCTAATATCAAGGTCTTTAATCCATTTTGTTTTGATTTTTGTGTTAGGAGAGGCCTGAGCTCACATTTTTGCATATAGTTGACCAATTTTTCCCAGCACCCATTTGTTGAAGAGGTTTTCCCTGCTCCATTTTGTGTTTCTTGCCCCTTAAGTGATTGTCTGGGGGTTAGACTCAGAACATTTGAGTCTTATTTCATTGATCTGAGGGTCTGTCTTTATTCCAATACCATGCTGTATTCATGTCTATTGCTTACAATTAAAAGTTGGGGAGAGTAGTGCCTCCCATTTTTTCCTAAGGATTGCTTTAGCTGATTGTGGGCATTTATTGTTTCAAATGAATTTCAGGAGTGTTTGATCCACTTCTAATGCAAAATATCATGAGTATCCTTAGTGAATACAGTTCTGACAGTAGTATCATGAAGAGTTCTATCTATATTTTCCTTGATGTGTTTTATGAATTTGGGTCTACAAGTAAGATCTTTCATTTCTTTTTTAATTTTTTTGTGTGATAGGAGATAATATATTTTAGTTTTATATTTTGACCTGTGGCTAACCAATTTTTCCAGCACCATTTGTTGAAGTTACTTACTTACTTTTTTTTTTTTTGTGGTTTTTGGGTCACACCCAGCGGTGCTCAGGGGTTATTCCTGGCTCCAGGCTCAGAAATTGCTCCTGGCAGGCACGGGGGACCATATGGGGCTCTGGGATTTGAACCGATGATCTGCATGAAAGGCAAATGCCTTACTTCCATGCTATCTCTCCAGCCCCACTTTCTTCTTTTTTATGCTCTTGATCTCATGAGGGTTTTCCTCTTTGCTGCGATCTGCTTTTATTCTTTTGCAACACTGAATTATTTTAGCTTTATCATAAAGTTACGTAGTACTTTTTATGTTCTCTTTTCTTACATTTGCTTTGACTTTTTATTTTTTTATTTATTTTTTTTTTTTTTGGTTTTTGGTTTTTGGGCCACATCCGGCAGTGCTCAGGGGTTACTCCTGGCTGTCTGCTCAGAAATAGCTCCTGGCAGGCACGGGGGACCATATGGGACACTGGGATTCAAACCAACCACCTTTGGTTCTGGATTGGCTGCTTGCAAGGCAAACGCCGCTGTGCTATCTCTCCGGGCCCCATTTTTTGTTTATATACAAATTTTAATATTTCGTGTCCTTGAAAAAGGGGTATGGGGCATTTGCTAGGAATTGGCTTAAACTATGAATTATACTAGGGATAGAATTTTCATTATAACAGTGGCCATCTATGTGTGAGTTTCTTTCTGGACTTAATTTATACAATTCTAGGGGTTAAAGAGATAGTACATCACATAGGTTGCTTGTCTTGCATATAACTAATCTGGGTTCAATCCCTGGCATCCCATATAGCCCCCACCCCACCCCCAAACACCACCAGAAGTAATTCCTGAGTGCAAAGCCTGGACATTTGTCTGGTGTGGTCCCCCACATAAACTACATTGTTCTTTGTTTAAATTCAGTTACATACTTTTCTTCACTTTATAGTATGTAGACATATCTTTATTTAAAAAATTTTGTTGAGGGACTGGCGTGATAGCACAGCAGGTCATGCTTTTGCCTTGCAATTAGCCATATTAGATCTCCAGCATTCCATATAGTCTGCCATACCTGCAAGGAGTAATTTCTGAGTGCAGATTTAAGAGTAACCCAAGTGTCACTGGATATGGCCTAACACACACACACACACACACACACACACACACACACACACATTTATATATATTTGAGAGCAAGGAGTAATTTCTTAGTGCAGAGTTAAGAGTAACCCAAGTGTCGCTGGATATGGCCTAACACACACACACACACACACACACACACACACACATATTTATATATGAGAGCCAGGCTTATAGTACAGCAGGTCAGGCATAACACACACACACACACACACACACACACACACACACACACACACACACACACACATTTATATATATTTGAGAGCAAGGAGTAATTTCTGAGTGCAGAGTTAAGAGTAACCCAAGTGTCGCTGGATATGGCCTAACACACACACACACACACACACACACACACACACACACACACACACATTTATATATGAGAGCCAGGCTTATAGTACAGCAGGTCAGGCATAACACACACACACACACACACACACACACACATATTTATATATATTTGAGAGCCAGGCTTATAGTACAGCAGGTCAGGCATTGCCTTGCAACTGACCTGGGTTGTACCTGGGTTTGACCCTGGTACCCCATATAGTTCCTAAGCCCCACTGTAAACAATTCTGAGCACAGAGCCAGGAGCACTACCAACTCCAAAACTATAGATAGTTATTTCATTGAAATTAAGAAATGAATATTTTTTCATTCCAAAGGCAGATCTAAGGAAGAAAATGATAGAAGAAGAACAGAAAAATCATATATCTAGTGAAATATGTGAAATGCAAACTGAAGAATTAGCTGGTAATTCTCCGGCACTGAAAGAACCTGGTAAGAGGTTTAAATTTTAACTATATCTTACTGAAATCTAACTATTTTGGTACATTTTGGTTTAAAATATACCACTAGACTCAAAAAATTAGCAATTAAGCTTCCATACAACCCAACAGTTCCACTTTTTGGAATATACTCTAGGGGTCCAAAAATATAATCCAGAAAAGACATCTACACTCGTATGTTCATTGCAGCACTATTACAATAGCCAGATCTGGAACCAATCCAAGTGACCAAGAAGAGGTGACTGGATAAAGAAACCATTGTACATACATACATACATAAAGTAAATACTGCTTGGCAGTAAGAAAAGATCAAATCATGCAGTTTTCTGCTACCTGGATGGATGTGGAGATTATCATGTTGAGTAAAGTTAGTCAGAAGGAGAGGGACAGACAAAATTATCTCATTTGTGGGATGTAAAGAAACTTCATGGAATAACAAAGCCTAAAAGGCAGTATAGTCAAAAAGTTAAGGTCTTAAATCCATTTTGATTTGACCTTTGTGCATAGTGTTAAAGAGAAGTCTGTAAACAAGTATGAGTTCTTATCCCTAATAAATAAGAGCTCGTTTTTATACATAAGATTTCCCCTTTTTTTAGTGTGCCTTTGCAGGGAGAAATGGTGCTACATTATATTGCCGGTGCATTTGAGGGTGGAGAGAGAAGAAAACAAAAACATGTCACACACCCAAAAAAGATAAAAATATAAATAAAAAATATGTGCTCACATATATATATGACAAGAAAAAATATTTTTAAGAAATGAAGTAAAAAATTAAAGGAACAAGGTGATGCAAGAAAATATCTTGCATTTGGGGAAAAGCAGGTAAAGAGGTAGTATAATACAGGTCTTATACTTATGATGGTAGTATAGGTTTCCCCATTGTCTTTTGAGATTTTCTTGTGGTGTGTGGGTTCCCGGGCACCTTTCCATCTCCCAACCTGACCTTTTTGAGATTGGCAAAAGATTTGCGGTAGGGAGGACTTGGGAGGAGTTCATGCATTGGGGGATACTTGTAGAGCTAAGTCCGGTTTCAAGTAACAGTCCACGTTAGGAAGGGTTGGTAAGGAGGACCACGAAGCATGAGTCAGCAGGGGAGTTGGTTGCCTTTTCTTGTAGGGGGCGAGGTGTGGGTTTGACTGGTTGTCCCTTCGCTTGGCTGCTGGGTACTGGTTCGCTGGGGAAGGAGGTCATTCTTAATGCTTAATGGAATAGGAACTGAGGGTGAAGAGTTTTAATGTGGGGAATCTGAATGGGATTGTGGGGTGAAGGGATAGTCGAATTTTCAAAGGGGTGAAAGGGGAAAGTATATGAAAGGGGCAGGAAAGAAAAGAGGAAATAAATTAAAAAGAAAAGGAGAGAAAAAGAAAAAGAAAAAAAAAACAGAAGAGTAGAGAAAAGAGTGAGGAAATGCTAGTTTGTTTGTGTTCGATGAGTAGGGCCTGTAGTATAAGTCTACAGGTCACAGTTGCTGCTTCGGTGGTTTGGATGGTCACGTGCTTCAAGTCCTAAATGAAGGTATTACCTAGGGATAAAGGGAATGTTAAAGAGTTTTATCGGGACATTCTCGTAGTGCAAGCTGGGTATAGTATCTCCTGTGATTGAGCCCCGAGATGCAATCTTAGTTTGTCCACCCTTTGTATCCAAGAACGCCTATAGACAGAAAAGCTGAGAGGTTATTTTAAGTATAAAAAGATTAAGGCATTAAAACATTTTTATGGCATGCTTCCGTTGGAGTCAGTGGTTTTCCATGGTATCCTTTGCCTGTAATCCTGTATAAGATCCCTAAAGGCTTATTATGGGCCTTTGTAGTAGAAGGCTGATTACTTAATCTGGTCTTTCTATGCTGCTGTTTCTGCTGTTGCTGGGTTTTTTTGTGGTATAGTGTGTTGTCAAGAGTTTGTGTTGTTCCTCTTTTATGTGTTTTGGGCACTGCTCTCCGGTATATGTTGACTGTTACAATATTTGGGGTTTCTACCCTGTTAAACCCTGTTATTTGATTGTTGAATATTAGTTGTATATAAGGGGTATGTTATAGGTACTTCAGAATAGTGCTATCATTCTGTGTTTATCTTTCATCTTCTGGCTTACTTCATTTAACATAATATGTTCTAGGTCCATCCACGTTGCTGCAAAGTCTGTGATTGTATCATTTCTGACTGCCATGTAGTATTCCATTGTGTATAGATACCACATCTTAATGATCCATTCATCTGTTGTTGAACATCAAGGTTGGTTCCAAGACTTGGCTATTATACTGAGTGCTGCTGATAAATAGTGGGGTGCACACATACTTTGGAATGAATGTCCCCTTCCATCTCCCACCTTGAAAATATGTCACGTGGACCCTACTTAGACCCCAGGTGATTAGACAACAACCGTCCAGCCTTGAACCCTGGACCACAGATATAGAAACGACACACTTCTTCACAACAGCCACAGGAAACAAATCCCAACCGGGACATCCTTAACAGTGCTCGGACACCAACAAGTGCCAGTCCTAATATGATACCCTGACAATGAGGAAAATGGGAACAACTTGTCCTAAGAGCAAGTTATCCTACCTCACCAGCTAATGATAAGACAAAATCAGAAGACTTGTCACCCTTTGGTCTGTCCAAATGCCAAGAACACGATTTACAGATGACTGGCTGACAGAACCATGGCCAGACTGTATATATCCTGGGACCAATAAAAAAGCCCTAGTCTAGGGTGTGAGCTACAAACTGCATAACAACTATGATCCCTAGTTCCAGAGGTCTGTCTGAGACTATTGCAACGGAAGGGGACCTCTGGAAACATAACAGAAGATGCTATCCCAGGCCCATCCTAGGATCAGCACAAAGACCAGGACCACCAACCACAGAAGACGGGTTAAAATGACACTGAGGGAACAGAACTTCTAGACCCACAAAGAAAGACATAATCATAAGTTCAACTCCTTGACTTGTGCAGATACCAAGACCTCTAGATACAGAGGTCTGATGTTATCAACCAGGAACAAGCAGAAGTCTTGCATACACCACAAAAGCACCAAGGGAGAGTAAATGAACCTGAAAGGAGTCTATAGTTAATCCATGACAATATACTTTCAAAGGTGGAGAAACCCCATATCTCAAAGGAAAATTCCTTTTCGAAGACCCCAATATTACTGTGCATCTGCAGGAGGGGAAAAAAAAAAAAGCACAAAACTATTTTATTATTATTTACTTACCTATTTTTGTTGATTGCATTGTTGTGGTTTGGCTATTGAAGTGGATGTCTCCATTTATATTTATTTATTTTCTTCTTTTGTTATGTGCTCTGCCACATTTTTTTATCTCAATACCATGGCTTTTATATGGTGCTTACCCTTTTGTTTTGGTTTGTTTGTTTGTTTGTTTTGGAATGCTCACTGGATATTTTATTTGACAGTTCTTTATGTACTGTTGTGGTGTTTCACCTTTTTCCCCTTCATCTCTCAAACCAAGGATGAAAGCCTCTAGAGGACTCCACCCATTTCCGGAGTATATGATTCTTTTTTTCTTTTTTTCTCCAGGTTATTACTTTTCTCTTCTTCAAACAAAACAGCATAACTTGAACTATCTAGTCCTGCCTCCCAATTGGGGGGGGGGAATAAGGGAGGTACCAAGACCAAATAGGTGTAAGACCACTAAGTAGTAAGCTAGGCACAGAGGGGACCACTTATTCTAGCAGCCCCGGGGGTAAGGGAAGAGGTTATGGGAAGAAGGATGGGAACGGAAGTGGAGGGAGGACAATTCGGTGATGGGAATTCCCCTGACTTTATGTTAATATGTACCTAAAATATTATTGTCAATGATATGTAAGCCACTATGATTAAAATAAAATTATATTTAATTTAAAAAATTAAAAGAAAAAAGAGAAGTCTGGAATTCATTTTTCGCTTGTAGGTTGACCAGTTATCCCAACACTTGTTGAAGAGAGTCCTTTCCTTGCTAATTCATATTTCCTGCCCCCTTATCAAAGATTAATTGATTGTTTACCTGGGGATCAGGAATGTTTTCAATAAATAGATATGCTATTAGTACCTGGAAAGTCAGATAATGGGGAAAAAAAGCTTAATTTGTAAACACCAATATATAAAGTATCAGAATTTTTTTCTATCTTTAAAAGGTATTGTATTAGTTTTTTCAATTGCTTGAGATTGATACCCTGAGCTTTACACAATGTCAGATATGTACACTTCCACATTCCCCTTTCCAAAGTGATACATGTAAATTAAAGAAAGGTAAAAGTTACTGATAATTGGCAAGAGCACTCTCTTAATTTTGATTTTTTTTTGTTTTGGGAAGAGATTCTAAGCTATATGCATATAGTATTTCTTGTTCTTAAAGAAAAATAAGGTAATGCCCTTTGTGTCTCAAAAAGCGGAGCTATAAACCTCCGCTCTACCCTCTTTCAATTTCATATTATTTTGTGGTTTTCTGTTTATATTTGCCTTTTATTTTTTTAAATGTATACTTTAAAAATATTTTTATTGATTGTGGTGATTTATGATGCTATTAATGGTTTCTCGTGCATATAATTTCAATACTCCACCTATCACCAGCCTACTCCCTCCCCCAACTCAATTGTATGGATCAGTTCTCCCATTATGATGGCTTTGGACCTTTGTTTCCTACATTGCTGTGTAACATCTGAGAGACATGCTGGGACTGGGGCTACCAGGGCTTCTTTGGGAAGTAAAATAGGAGGGGGAGGGAAATTCCCTGTACTCTCTCTGACAAAACCCTCAAGATCTCAGCCCAGAAACCAACGGACCCAGGCAAGAGCAATGGCACAGTGGTAGGACATTTGCCTTACACGCAGCTGACTCAGCACGGACCCGGGTTTGATCCCGGTATCCCATATGGTCCCCCCAGCCTGCTAGGAGCCATTTCTGAGCACAAAACCAGGAATAACCCCTGAGCACCGCTGGATGAGGCCCCAAAAAAGCTATAAACAAACAACAAAGCTTAGCAAAAAAAAGAGAAACCAGTATACCTGGAGTTTTGATGGTTAGACATCTCTGCAGAGATTGGTAATAAAGTGGTGAAGTTTGACCATTGGCATGGCTATGATTGTGGCTTGTGGATGCAGTTGCTGAAGCTTTGGCAGGGCAGGGACTTTGCCCTCCCCCTTCCAAATGCCCCAGTTTTTAGCTGTGAGATTGGCATATTCATAAACTTTTGCAGCTTGTTTATATGTCTTTTAAGAATAAAAATAAGTATAGAGCTACTGATGAGCAGACATTGGTGGCGGCTGTGGATGTGGCTGTGGCTGCCAGTTCTTAATGTTTTTGCGTGGTTGATTGACAGTGATGAAAATAGTGTTGAAGTCTACCATCATTGTGATACCATAGATGGACTTCTTAAGTCTCTTAGCAGTTGCTTTATATACTCTGCTGCCTCTACATTTGGTTATATATGTTCAAGAGTTCAGTCCTGTGATCTTTTGATCCTTGTTTAATATGTAATGTTATTCTATTACCTTCTTGAGTTTGAATGCCATTTGGTCTGAAACCTCTATATCTGTCCCTGAATTTTTGTCTGCCATTAATTTATATAATTGTTTCCAACCATTGACTATTAAGCCTGTGTTTAAGTATGTCTCATAAGAAACAAAAGATTGAGTTTTGTATTCTAATCAATCCTACTACACTCTTGTTTTATTAAGGAGTTTAGCCCATTGATATTTAGAGAATTACCATATTTTCCAGTGTATAAGACGACCCCCTGTTAAAATATAGGGTTTGGCCTATATTCACTATATAAAACCACCTCTCTTTTAATGCTCACCAAATGGAAATTAAAAAATGTAAGAGAAAAAGAGTAGAACCCTCAAAGGTTAACAGTATATGTTTAATAAAGGTAGACTTTGGAGTGCCAACAATCATTTTACATTTGTCATTTGTAGTGAGTGACTGGGGTTTTTTTTTTTTATTTAAACAAATTTATTACATACATGGTTGTGTTTGGGTTTCAGTCATGTAAAGAACACCACCCATCACCAGTGCAACATTCCCATCACCAATGACTGTTTTTTTTTTTTAATTAATCTACATTGAGAGCAAGGAGAGGGGACTCCTCCAAGAGCAGCTGGCTGGGGTGCAGTGATTAATAGGACAGCTAGAGGGAGACAGAGCGCCTCCTTTAAAGCTGAATAGAGGACTAAGCACCGGAAAGCCGCATAGCAGCAATGACACCTGGAGGCTGGATGGGATGCAGTGCTTAGTAACTCAGCATCAATTTGTTCCCTGAAAGATTAATCAGTTCAAGCAGTGGACTGAGTGATGACACCTGGCAGCTGGGTGGGATGTGGCTGTAAGAGGTGTCAGATCATTCATCCTTGAAGCTGGAGTAAGTTTCAGCATGCCATATACCGGCGTATAAGACCACCCCTGACTTTTAAGAAGTTTTTCATGGGTTAAAAAGTCATCTTACTTATGGGTCCGGAGAGATAGCACAGCGGCGTTTGCCTTGCAAGCAGCCGATCCAGGACCAAAGGTGGTTGGTTCGAATCCCGGTGTCCCATATGGTCCCCCGTGCCTGCCAGGAGCTATTTCTGAGCAGACAGCCAGGAGAAACCCCCTGAGCACTGCCGGGTGTGGCCCAAAAACCAAAAAAAAATAAAAGTCATCTTACAATTGCAACAGAATGGGGCTTCTGGAAACACAATGAAAGACACTATCCTAGGTTCCATCCTAGGATCAGAGCAAAGACCAAGACCACCAACCACTGAAGATGGATTAAAATGACACTGAGGGAACAGAACTTCTAGAACGACAAAGAAAGACTTCATCATAAATCCCACTCCTGGACCTGTGCAGAGACTGAGATCTCTAGATACAGAGGTCTGATTTTATCACCCAGGAAGGAGCAGAAGCCTTCCAAACACCACGAAAGCACCAAGGGGAGAGTAAATGAACCTGAACGAACTCTATAGTTAATCCCATAACAATATACTCCAAGGGTGGAGAAACCCCATATCTCTTAGGCCAAGTGAATTCCTTTTCAAATGACCCCAATATTTACTGTGCCATTGCAGGAGGGAAGAAAGGTAAAAAGCACAAAACATTTTTATATCTTTTATATATATTATTTTTTTAAATACTCATTTATTTTTTTTATTTACCTATCTACTTCTTGTCGATTTCCTTGTTTTGGTGTGGTTATTGAAGTTGTCCCCATTTACATTTATGTTTTTTCCTTCTTTTCTTTCTTTATATGCCCTGCCATGTTTTTTATCTCAAGACCATGGCTATTTTTGTGGTGCTTATCATTGTTATTGTTGGAGTGCTCACTGAATATTTGACACTTCTTTTTGTACTGTTGGGGTGTTACACCTTATTTTTCTCCTTTGTCTCTCAAACCAATGATGAGAGCCTCTAGAAGGATCCCGCCCATTTTTGGCTTATTAGACTTTTACCCCAGTTTATTACTTTTCTCTTCTTCAAACAAAACCACATAATTTGAACTATCTAGTCCTGCCTCCCAGTTAGAGGGGGAAATAAGGGAGGCACCAAAACCAAACAGGTGCAAGACTACTAAGTAGTAAACTAGGTACAGAGGGGACCACATTTTCTAGCAGCCCTGGGGGTGAGGGAGGAGGATTTGGGAGGTAGGACGAAAACGGAGGTATAGGGAAGACAAATCAGTGATGGGAATCCCCCTGATTTTATGTAAATTATGTACCTAAAATATTATTGTCAACAATATGTAAGCCACTATGTTCAAAATAAAAATTATATTTAAAAAAATAAGGTCTTATACGCCAGAAAATATGGTAAGTCCTGAATTGCTCTTTGCTTAACAGTATCTTGACACCCTTTTTTCATTCTAAATAATAAGCCTGCTTGGGTAGAGGATTCTTGGTTGGAAGTACTTTGTATATGTTGTTTCATTATTTCCTTGCTTATAGAATTTTGCTAGAGAAATTTGTTCTAAATCTGATGTGTTTCTGGGGCCAGAGAGATAACATGGAGGAAGAGCGTTTGCCTTTAATGCAGAAGGACGGTGGTTTGAATCCCGGCATCCTTTATAGTCCCCCAAGCCTGCCAGGAGTGATTTCTGAGCGTAAAGCCCAGGAGTAACCCTTGAGCTCTGCCAGGTGTAACCCAAGACAACAACAACAACAACAATCTAATATGTTTCTCTTGTGTGTGAGGTTTTGTTTCTGTCATGCAGCCATGAGGAGCCTGATTCTTTTGTTCTTGCTATTTTGATTACAAAATGTCTTAGTGCAGTTTTGTTTGGTTTTATTCTGGTTTACTTTGAGATTCTGTGTTCCCATCTCTCTTCAGTGTTGTTATCACTTCTGAGGTTTCCTACTGCATTTTTAAATTGTGTTACTTTGATTTGGATTATATCTTTCATTTGTTCCAACGAGTTCTTCCAAGTTTGTTGCGCCATTACTTGGACATTTTAAGATTGTTTAGCATTGTTACAATTAATCTCCTGAAGGCTTCAGGAAAATTGCAGAGGTTTGATTCACCTGGGTTTTGCTGTCTTCTGTTGGTATTTCGCATAAGTGGACATTTGGGAATGGGTCTAAGTGTTATTACAGTCCTGCTCTCTGCTGAAACACAGAAGCTTCTTTCCAAACCAGGCTATGCAGAGTCGAGCTGGGCAGGGTGTGATGGAGGGAGAAAGGTAGTGTGTGGGGTCTTTGTACAAGCAATTTCCTTACCTTACTTCATAGCCTTCTTCAGCTTTCCTGATATCTAAAGTGTCTGAGACTTTTCATTAGATACTGCTGATGAGTCCTTCCCCATAACCACTTGTGGCTCCAGAAGATACTTAGGATTCAAAGATGTACTTGTGCTATGGCCTCAGCTGCTACTAGAGTGACACTTGCGCATTTATAGGTAAAGGGTGATGTGGTGAAAAATAATATGGCTTCGGTGAGCAGGCATAGTGCACCTGTGGGTTCTTGGGAAAGCCAAAAAATTTGTGAAAAGCAAAGGAGATCTGGCATTCTCTTCTGCAAAAATTAGAATAGAAACTAGCACTATTCATCATACTGGTTGAGAATAGCCTCTAATAAATCTAAATATATACAGTTTAAAGTTCAATCTCTTAGGGCTTTTATTCAATTCCCTCTTTCCTCTTCTACCATCAGAGTGATCTGTTTGTTTTGTTGTTGCTTTTATGGGGGAGGGGGTGGCAGCATTCAGGGATTACTGCTGGCTCTGCACTTAGGAATCACTCTTGGCAGGCTTTGGGGACCATATGGGATGCTGGGAATTGAACCCATTTCAGTCGTGTGCAAGGCAAATGTCCTACCATCTGTGCTATTACTTTTATTCAGTTTTATTCAGAATTCTTATGTTAAGATTATTAAAATAATAAATTGTTTTATAACTACCTTTAAAAATTATTTTAGGGGGGGGCCGGGCGGTGGTGCTGGAGGTAAGGTGCCTGCCTTGCCTGCGCTAGCCTAGGACGGACCGCGGTTCGATCCCCCGGCTCCCATATGGTCCCCCAAGAAGCCAGGAGCAACTTCTGAGCACATAGCCAGGAGTAACCCCTGAGCGTCACAGGGTGTGGCCCAAAAACCAAAAGAAAAAAAAAATTATTTTAGGGGACCCGGAGAGATAGCACAGTGGTGTTTGCCTTGCAAGCAGCCGATCCAGGACCAAAGGTGGTTGGTTCGAATCCCGGTGTCCCATATGGTCCCCCATGCCTGCCAGGAGCTATTTCTGAGCAGACAGCCAGGAGTAACCCCTGAGCACTGCCGGGTGTGGCCCTAAAACCAAAAAAAAAAAAAATTATTTTAGTAAATATCATTTATTGCAGAGCCAAGTTATAGTAGGTAAGAGGTTTGTGCCTTGCGCTAGACCTGGTTCTAGCCTCAGCAATGTTTATGGTCTCCTGGACACCATCCTAATATCTTCTTTGTGGCCTGCCTAATAAGCACAAACCTCCTGCAGGAAAGTATTTCCTACTTTAAGTTGAAAGGATTTTCTTTTTTTTTTTTACTTTTGTTTAGCGCTTTGTTAATTCTCACTTGATTAAAAAAAAAAAAAAAAAAAAAAACCTTAGAAGAAATGGGATGAAAATAAATGAAATTAGGTTTATACCATTCCCAATAGTCCTCAAACTACAGCCTGCGGGCCACATATTGTATTTATCCCCATTTTGTTTCTTCACATCTAAATAAGATATATGCAGTGTGCATAGAAATTTGTTCATAATTTTTGTTTTTACTATAATCTGGCCCTCCAACAGTCTGAAGGACAGTGAACTGGCCCCCAGTTTAAAAAGTTTATGGACCCCTGATTCAGACAAACATCTTTAATTTTCTAGTTTCTGGTTTCTGTCTATTGTTAGTTTCTCAGTTGATACCTATGCTTGTGCTGCATTTTATAACATGTAGGTAAGAGCTTTCCTATTCTGGCCTTTACTTCATCTTTAACTGGTCTGCATTTAATTATGATTTTGTTCAGAGATTAGAAGTATGTGCCTGGGCCCAGAGAGATAGCTCAGCGGTATTTGCCTTGTAAGCAGCCCATCCAGGACCAAAGGTGGTTGGTTCGAATCCCGGTGTCCCATATGGTCCCCCGTGCCTGCCAGGAGCTATTTCTGAGCAGACAGCCAGGAGTAACCCCTGAGCACTGCCGGATGTGGCCCAAAAACCAAAAAAAAAAAAAAAAAAAGAAGTATGTGCCTTAGTTCAACTACTTTAAAACCTGGGTGGGGCAGTGGGGAGCAGTTGGATCACACCTCACAGGACTCAAGGATCACTCCTGTGGTATTCAGGGGACTATACACAGAACAGAAGATCAGACCAGGGTTGGCCATATGCAAGGTGCAAGCAAGCCCCTTATACCCTATACATTCTCCAGCCCCATATTCTTTTTAAACACTTAATGTGTGTTAGGGAATTATTGTAGCAAACTGTTTCATTTTTAATAACTTTTTATGAAAAAATAAGGTTTAGTGGAAAACAGTATTCTTGTAATGTATTTATTCAGTATATATAAATATATAAAATGTATAAATTTATAAATGTATATATAAAAGCATTGTTTTTCTTTTTCCCCCTTTTTTTTTTCAGAAACTGTGGGAACCCAAAGTATATGAGATGTCTTCAGAAGCTCATCTGTCTTTACATAGTCCATGCATATGTGAAATGGCACTAAATAAACATTCGTTTTGCTCTGTATAAAAATGTAAATTAGTTTGGCACTGCATTTTTGATAGACATGCATTCCTGGTCACAGCAGTTCAAAACATCAGATACTGAATTCTAAATAGAGTCAAGACTTGATATACTTACTGTAGGATCTTTTTCTTATATTTAGTCTTGATTTTATTTTCCCATTGTGATGTTTGGTAACATAAATTTAAAATGTAGTTTTAAATAAAGTTTGGACTTACCTGAAAGTTCCTTTTTATTATTATTATTATTATTATTATTATTATTATTATTATTATTATTATTATGTTGAATTTTATACAGCAAGTCATTGTTTCACATAAGAATTTCAGAGAAAAGCAGTGGTTGATTTAGAGAAATGTTCTATTTATTCTGAAGTCCAGCCATTATGCTAGACTACCAAGTAATGCTAGTGTTGCTGCTGTTAGGTCTTTAGATACCCTAAATGTGTTATTCCTGGGCAAGAACAGAATAGGTTGTCCTTGATGTTATTATAAAATATATATTAATATTAAAGTCAAACTGGGTAAGTTTAGATCACATACTTAGTAAGTTTAGATCACATACTTAGTATCTAGAATTTACAAAATTACTGGAAAGAATTTTCCAGAATTAAAACTTCATTACCACAGTCTTAAAAAAATAAGATTTTCCTCAGTTAAGGAGTTATTTTTGCACAGATAAGTAATTGTGTGTAGTAATAATTTTAAATAAAAAAAACAACTCAAGGATTAATAAAACTAAATTTATATCAGGATACCCACCGCTGAACAAATTTTCTTTTGAGATGGGAATTCAAAACTAAAGCATAGCAGTTGTGTATAGAGAGAGAAACAAGTTCACAACTAAAGTATTGAGTAGTAAAAATCTATGTGACTTCTTCACCGTTATGTAAATCAATTTTTAAAAGGTGATTTATCTTTAAATCTTGAGCGTTTCAATTAACATGTAAGGCTTCAGAGTTAGCCAATGTAAGTCACCCATACAGATTTTCCTTGAATAAAAATTGATTAGTTCTAGTAATCTTTTTAAATTTGTTAACAATTGATCGAAATATCCCATAAGATAATCATTTGGTTTGATACTCCTTTAAATTTCTTGCTCATTAACTCCATGAAAAGCTATACTATAATGTTCAATTATGGAGCAGTGTTAGAGAGCAGTGGAGATTTCCCTAGGAAGACACCAACTTGTATTGCTACTAAAATTAAATTATGTAAGACATGTATCACCAATTTCCAAATCTAATAAACCTATATAGAAAAAACTAATTTCAAAATCAGGATTTCATATTGGATTGGCTGACTTCAGGGAAATTTAAATTCAAAGTTACATTCTCTATATATTATATTTATTTTCTAGAATCTAAGAAACTTTATTTTGGTCTTCAAGCCAAGCCTTACATATTGCATACAGCTATCTCTGCATGCATAGTAAATATTGATAATAGTGCAAGAATATTAGTTATAACTATAGTACCTATGAACCTTATAAAAATTTGCTTATTTAACTTGTGTTACACTGCTGTAATCTAGTCTGTTTTTCTATTTTAGTACACAATTTAGTTTTAAAATACCTAGGATTGGAAGGAAAATAACATGTTTAATATGTTTCCCACAATAACCACCTGCTAGTGGGTTTGACATTAAATATTGTCTTTAATTTATTTTAGTATTAAGTTAAAATGATCAGAAATATGAGGAAATAGGTCAATCAGAGTGAGCAAGAGTCCTGTGCAAGTTGAGATAATGCCTAAAATAGCTAACCTAATTACTCTTTGTATTTTGTAACATTCACTTTGAGCAAATGCTTTTTCACTATTAATAAATATATATCCTACATACGACTTTTGAATTGCATTTTCATTTAAATTGACATTATACTTTATAATTTATTCCAAAAGTATAGCTTAACAGTTTTTTAAATCAAGAAATGAAAAATGACATTGACTAATTAGATTAAATTTGGGGCTGGAGCGATAGCGCAGCAATGGGGCATTTGCCTTGTACGAGGCTGATCCAGGATGGACCTCGGTTTGATCCCCAGCATCCCATACATATGGTCCCCCAAGCCAAGAGCAATTTCTGAACGCATAGCCAGAAGTAACCCTTGAGTGTCACCGGTGTGTCCCCCCCAAAAAAAACAAAAAAAATTTAAAATAAATTTATGGCAATTTATTTACAGTTCAATTATGCTTGATAAATACATGTTTTGTTTTGTTTTGTTTGGGGCCACACCTTGTGGTACTCAGGACTTAATCATGTCTCTGTATTCATGGATCATTTCTAGTAGGACTTCCAGTACTGTATGTAGTGATGGGGATCAAATGCCTTTCAGCCACATGCAGGGCACACACCCTACCTGCTGCTGTACTATCGCTCTGGACTTTTGTTTTAGCTGTGCTATGAAGAGAACATTCGCGTTCAAGATTATATTTACTACAAATTAGAAATACTTGGCTTGAACAGCATATTTACAGAGCAGATTTAAAATTAAATCATTGGAAAGTAAAGTAAAAGAAATTATGCACAGTATAACAAATAAGGAATCCAGGGAGATAGCTCTAAGGGCTATCTGGAGTGATTTCACAGATCAGTCCTGGGCACCTCATGGTCTCCTTGGCATCACTGCAAACACCATGCCAGGAATAACCCTGAGTACCAACGGCTGTGGTCCAAAACAAATACAAAGGTTACACACATGAAATACGTGAATTTTTTTTGGCGGGGGGGGGGGGTCCCTGGCAGGCACTGGGGACCACCGGGATTCAAACCAACCACCTTTGGTCCTGGATCGGCTGCTTGCAAGGCAAACGCCACTGTGCTATCTCTCCGGGCCCGAAATATGCGAATTCTTAAAAATGAATACTTATAAAATTCTATATACAATGAAATACAGGTTATAACTTATAAAACAGAAGATGGTTAAACATGCAATTCAAAATATAAAGCATGAAATGCAGCCAAATAAGGATTTTATTATTTTTGGGGGGGGGGTCAAACCTAGGTATGCTCAAAGTTTACTCCTGACTCTAGGCTCGTGATTATATGGAATAGAATTCATATTGACCGCATGCCAGGCAAACACCCTACCAATAGACATATACAGTGGTATATTGCTCCACATTAATACCCCATTAAGACACTACTTTAAAATTAGTGAACTTATCTTCAACAGCAGATTGTTAAAATTTTCATTCTGCAGAAAGTTGAAGACTGTGAAACATTAGAGTCCTGTGGAAGATGGACCTTTATTGTGGGAACTGATTATTTATTTATTTATTTTGGTTTTTGGGTCACACCTGGCAGCGCTCCGAGGTGACTTCTGGCTCTGTGCTCAGAAATCGCCCCTGACCATATGGGATGCCAGGATTTGGGATTTGAGCCGATGACCTTCTGCATGAAAGGCAAACGCCTTACCTCCATGCTATCTCTCCGGCCCCAGGAACTGATTAATTTTTGAACAAAGTAAATAGACATTGTAGTTGTAAAAATGAAAATAGGGAGCCAGAACAATAGCACAAGTAGGACATTTGCATGCGGCCAACCCAGATTCCATCCCCAGCGTCCCATATGGTCCCCAAGCCTGTCAGGATTAATTGAGTGCAGAGCCAGGAGTAATCCCTATGCACCACTGGGTGTGGTCCAAGATCAGAAAAATAAAAGTATTGTCTTAGGAACTTACTGGGGGGGAAAATTTATATTGAATATCGTTATTGAAAAACAGACAAACACATACACACAATCACAATCTCATGTCTTAGTCTCACAATCTCTATCAACTACTTTATTTTCTTGTAGTTAACACCGCCCAATAATAATGGTTAATATTTTATTTACTTACCATCTTTCTTCCTGAAAAAAAATTAATGTGTCTTATTCATACTGTGTTCCTGAGCAGGTCTAGGACTAAGTGGTTATTTGTGTCTGTCACTCTTGTATGACCCCTGCCTACAGCATTCTTTAGTAATGAATGTATAACTCATCAGACATAATACTTGCTTTTTTTGTTTGTTTGTTTGTTTTGGTTTTTTGGGTCACACCCAGCAGTCAGGGGTTTTTCCTGGCTCTATGCTCAGAAATTGCTCCTGGCAGGCTCAGGGGACCATATGGGATGCCAAGATTCGAATCACTATCCTGCATGCAAGGCAAATGCCCTACCTCCATGCTATCTCTCTGGCCCCTGAAAAATACTTAACTTTGAATGTCCACCAGTTGATTTGTAAAAAGGAAAAGGGTTAGATGGATTTTTGTGAACTAAAGTACTCAAACTGAGATAATTGTTCAATTCCTGCAACTTAACTTTAAGTGCCTGTTAAATAATATATGGGAATGGGAAAGCTACAAAATGTTAACTCTCTGTAAAATAGATTCTGCACTAGGGATGTGCTACAGTGTTAGAGTACATGTCTTGCATGTGCAATGTTCTGAGTTGAGTCCTTGGAGACACAAACACAGAGTAATTGGGTTTCATTCTACTTACCTAGCTCTGGAAAGAAAAAGTCAAACTTCCTACTTACAAATAAATATTGAATGCTCAATCAATCCCATGGTCAATAAATACTGTTATCTTATTATTGAAGATCTAAGATGTGGGAAGAACAAAGGAGAAACTTAACCAGGTGTCTGCTTATTGAAAACATGTATGGCAAAGTAGAGGTGAGCAATGTTCATATTGTTTTTACCTATAGAGGATATGCTGATCAAAACATGTAGAATGCAATCTACATTATCACTATGTTGCACAAGTTTGAGTAGTAATTTAAATTGTGCATCAACTGGGAGAAATGGAATGCATTTATAGCAATGTTTAACACAACACCTGTGCTACAGATTGTGTTAATAACTACACTCAAATGTGCACCTCTAGTGGTGGTCCGTTAACATTCTCTGTAATGGAAGTTCTTTGAAGTTCATCTAAGGATTTTTTAATAAAAAAAATCAGACATCTATCAAGGAAAACTATATTTATGAAATTATAATTACAAGTCAGTTTGGATATGGGAAAAATTAATTTGAAGTTTTTTTTATCATATTCACAATTATTGAATGTCTTCAGTATTTATTACAATTGTTGCCAATACACCTAAACCAACTATTTGAAAATGTTTTCCACAAGTGTCACTGCAAAGGACTATTACTGGTAAGTTTACTTTGAGAGTAATTTAAGAAAGATGGTGACAATGAGGGACCAGCAAAGTATTTAATACAATTGTTGACAAATCTGAAAAAGGATATCAATAATAACACAATAATTGTGGCAGACCTCAACACAGGCTTGTCAACACTTGATAGGTCAACCAAAATGAAACCCAACAAAGAATATACTAGACCTGAAAAGAGAAATGGAAGAAAGAGGCCTAGTAGATATATATAGGGACTCCATCCTCAGAAACTTGGATACACATTCTTTTCCAACATACATGGGTCATTCTCCAGGATAGACCACATGCTGGCACATAAAACATACCTACATAAAATCAAGAAGATGGAAATTTTGCAGGCTACCTTTGCTGACCGCAAGGCCCTGAAGTTAGATGTGAACTATTATAAAGGGGCACAGAAGAAAAAATTTAACACCTGGAAATTAAAGTCTACTACAGAACAACCAGTGGGTCCAAGATGAAATCAAAGAAGAAATCAAAAATTTCCTGGAAACAATTGACAATGAAAACACAAACTATCAGAACCTATGGGATACAGCAAAAGCGGTTCTGAGAGGAAAATTTATAGCTTTGCAAGCACACATCAGGAAGGAAGAAGGAGCATACATGAATAGCTTAATGACGCAGCGTATAGAATTAGAAAATGATCAACAAAAGGAACCAAAAATAGGGAGACAGAGGAAATAACAAAGTTGAGAGCAGAAATCAATGAAATGGAAACCCAAAAAACAATCTGAAAGATCAACAAAAGCAGAAGTTGGTTCTTTGAAAAAATAAACAAGATTGATAGACCATTGGCAAAACTCACAAAGAAAAAGAGAGAAACTTGATAATGCGTATTAGAAATGAAAAGGAGGAGATCACTACAGATACTGCAGAGATTCAAAGGGTATTCAGAGAATACTTTGAGAAACTCTATGCCACTAAATATGAGAACCTGGAAGAAATGGATAAATTTATGAACTCATATAACCTTCCATGGTTGAATAAAGATGATGTAGCATATCTAAACACCCCCATCACTATTGAGAAAATTAAAACCATAATCAAAAATTTGCCCAAAAATAAAAGCCCAGGCCCTGATGGAATCACGAATGAATTCTTTCAAACCTTTCAAGAGGAACTACTACCAGTCCTGGCCAGGCTCTTTTATGAAATTGAAAAAACAGGAACACTTCCAAATAGCTTTTATGAAGCCAACATCATCTTAATACCAAAACCAGATAGAGATGCTGCCAAAAAAGAAAATTACAGACCAATATCCCTGATGAACATAGATGCAAAGATCCTCAACAAAATCCTAGCAAAACAGGATCCAATGCCTCATCAAGAAGATCATTCACTATGATCAAGTAGGTTTCATCCCAGGAACGCAAGGATGGTTTAACATCCGTAAATTTATCAACATAATACACAACATCAACAACAAGAAAAATAAAAATCACATGGTCATATCAATAGACGCAGAAAAAGCATTTGATAAAGTTCAACACCCATTCTTGATGAAAACTCTCAGCAAGATAGGAATAAAAGGAACCTTTCTCAATATAATTAAGGCCATCTACCACAAGCCAATGGCAAATATTATCCTCAATGGAGAAAAACTAAAAGCTTTCCCTCTAAATTCTGGTACAAGACAAGGCTGTCCTCTCTCACCACTCCTATTCAACATAGTACTGGAAGTACTGGCTATAGCGATTAGGCAAGAAAAAGATATCAAGGGAATCCAGATAGGAAAGGAAGAAGTCAAGCTCTCACTTTTTGCAGCTGACATGATACTCTACTTAGAAAACCCTAAAGACTCTACCAAAAAGCTTCTAGAAATAATAGATTCATATAGCAAAGTGGCAGGCTACAAAATTAACACACAAAAATCAATGGCCTTTTTATACACCAATAATGATAGGGAAGAAATGGACATTAAGAGAACAATTCCATTCACATTAGTGCCACACAAACCCAAATATCTTGGAATCAACCTGACTAAAAATGTGAAGGATCTATACAAAAAAAAAAAACAACTATAAAACACTGCTCCTAGGGGCCGGAGAGATAGCATGGAGGTAAGGCGTTTGCCTCTCATGCAGGAGGTCATCGGTTCGAATCCCGGCGTCCCATATATGGTCCTCCCGTGCCTGCCAGGAGCAATTTCTGAGCCTGGAGCCAGGAATAACCCCTGAGCACTGCCGGGTGTGACCCAAAAACCACAAAAAAAAAAAAAAAAAAAAAAAAACACTGCTCCTAGAAATAAGAGAAGACATGCAGAAATGGAAACACATACCCTGCTCATGGATTGGCAGGATCAACATCATTAAAATGGCAATACTTCCAAAAGCATTGTACAGATTTAACGCGATTCCTCTAAAGATACCCATGACATTCTTCAAAGTGGATCAAACACTTCTGAAATTCATTTGGAACAATAAACACCCTTGAATAACTAAAGCACTCCTTGGGAAAAGGAATATGGGAGGCATTGCTTTCTCCAATTTTAAGCTTATTACAAAGCAACAGTTATAAAAACAGCATGGTATTGGAATAAAGACAGACCCTCAGATCAGTGGAATAGGCTTGAGTACTCAGAGAAATTTCCACAAACATATAACCACCTAGTTTTTTGATAAAGGAGCAAGAAATCCTAAATGGAGCAAGGAAAGCCTATTCAACAAGTGGTGTTGGCACAACTGGTTAACCACTTGCAAAAACAGCGAACTTAGACCCACAGCTAACACCATGTACAAAGGTAAAATCCAAATGGATTAAAGACCTTGGTATCAGATCTGAAACTATAAGGTATATAGAACACTCTATGACATTGAGACTAAAGGCATCTTTAAGGAGGAAACAGCACTCTCCAACCAAGTGGAAGAAGAGATAAACAGATGGGACTATATTAAGCTGAGAAGCTTCTGCATCTCAAAGGAGATAGTGCCCAGAATACAAAAGCCACCCATTGAGTGGGAGAAATTATTCACCCAATACTCATAGATAAAGGACTAATATCCAAAATATACAAGGTACTGACAGAACTATACAAGAAAAAAAAAAATCTAACCCCATCAAAAAATGGGGAGAAGAAATGAACAGATACTTTGTAAAAGAAGAAAGGCAAATGGCCAAAAGGCACATGAAAATATTCTCAACATCACTAATCGTCAGGGAGATGCAAATCAAAACTACTATGAGGTACCACCTCACGCCACTGAGACTGGCACACATCACAAAGGAGGAAAACAAGCAGTGCTGGCGGGGATGTGGAGAGAAAGGAACTCTTTTTCACTGCTGGTGGGAATGTGTCTAGTCCAACCTTTATGGAAAACGATATGGAGATTCCTTCACAAACTGGAAATTGAGCTCCTATATGATCCAGCTATACCACTCCTAGGAATATACCTGAGGAACACAAAAATACAATACAAAAATTCCTTATACCTATATCCATTGCAGTGCTATTTACAATAGCCAGACTCTGGAAACAATCAAGATGCCCTTCAACAGATAAGTGGCTAAAGAAACTGTGGTACATATACACAATGGAATACTATGCAGCCATCAGGAGAGATGAGTTCATGCAATTTTCCTATACATGGATGTACATGGAATCTATTATGCTGAGTGAAGTAAGTCAGAGGGAGAGAGAAAGACGCAGAATGGTTTCACTCATTTATGGGTTCTAAGAAAAATGAAAGACATTTTTAACAGTATCTCAGAAACGAGAGATGAGGGCTGGTAGGTGCAGCTCATGACAAGAAGCTCACCACATAGAGTGATGAGTGAATGCAGTTAGAGAAATAACTACACTGAAAACTATCATAATATAAATGAATGAGGGAAGTAGAAAGCCTGTCTCGAGTACAGGTGCGGGTGGGTGGGGTGGGGTGAGGGAGATCTGGGAAATTGGTGGTGGGAATGTTGCACTGGTGAAGGGGAGTGTTCTTTACATGACTGTAATCATACAACTATAATCATATTTGTAATCACTGTGTTTAAATAAGGATAATTAAAAAAAGAAAACAATCCCACTTTCATTCTTATCATTGTGGATAAAATATCTTGAGGGAAAGGCTTTTATACCTGACATATATAATTAGTAAGATTAATTTTATCAGCTTTTTATATATTTTGCTTTTAGTGCCACACCCTGAAGTTTTAAGGGCTTCCTCCTCACCCTGTGATCATAATTCCTGGTAGTGCTTGGGGGAATATGTACAGTTCAGAGGATGGAACTGAGGAAGTTGTAAGCAAGAGAGGAGCCTTAATTCCTGTACTATCTATCTAGCCTTTAAGGCAGGGGTCTCAAACTCAATTTACCTGGGGGCCACAGGAGGCAAAGTCGGGGTGAGGCAGGGCTGCATAAGGGATTTCACCAAAAAAAAAAAAAAGAGATGGTGAAATTAAAAATAGGGCCCGGAGAGATAGCACAGCGGCATTTGCCTTACAAGCAGCCGATCCAGGACCAAAGGTGGTTGGTTCGAATCCCGGTGTCCCATATGGTCCCCCGTGCCTGCCAGGAGCTATTTCTGAGCAGACAGGCAGGAGTAACCCCTGAACACCGCCGGGTATGGCCCAAAAACCAAAAATAAATAAATAAAAAATAATAAAAATAATTATAAAGAAGAAATACAGGAGCTAGAGAGATAGCATTGGAGGGAGGGTGTTTGCCTTGCATGCAGAAGGAGTCTGCCAGAAGTGATTTCTTTTTTTTTTTTTTTTTTTGGTTTTTGGGCCACACCCAGCGGTGCTCAGGGGTTACTCCTGGCTGTCTGCTCAGAAATAGCTCCTGGCAGGCACGGGGGACCATATGGGACACCGGGATTCGAACCAACCACCTTTGGTCCTGGATCGGCTGCTTGCAAGGCAAACGCTGCTGTGCTATCTCTCCGGGCCCCAGAAGTGATTTCTAAGCATAGAACCAGGAATAAACCCTGGTTGTGACCCCCCCAAAAAAGAAATACAGTATAGAAATTCTTCATTTTCTTTCCTACCTACACTATCAAATCACCCTTCCCTAGCACTAAGAAAGGAAAAAGGAAGCATATGGAGACACTATACTCTGGTTTACTATATATTCCTTCATTCACCTGAGAACTTAATTTGTCCCAATTTTGAAGGTCACAGATCAGATAGAAGGAAAACCAACAAGAATGTAATGCCTGAAATTGAAGGCAGATGTTTTGACCCCTGGGTTTTAACACTGTTGAATCTTGACGGGCAGTTGGCCTTCAGATGTGAAAACATTGCTAGAAAAGAATAAGTAGTTTCAGGGCCGGAGAGAGAGCATGGAGGTAAGGCATTTGCCTTTCATGCAGAAGATCATCGGTTCAAATCCTGGCATCCCATATGGGTCCCCTGAGCCTGTCAGGAGCGATTCCTGAGCATAGAGCCAGGAGTAAGCCCTGAGTGCTGCCGGGTGTGACCCAAAAACAAAACAAAAAAAAAGTGATTTATCAGATGTCTAGGTTTAAGAAAAAACAAAGACTAATTACTTTGTAAGTTAGCAAAAAAGGGGGAGTCTAGCAGGAGGGGGTTTGGCAGGCCACCGCCATGCCGGAGGCCTTCTTAACCAGACCTAATGGGGGTGCGGGACTTGGGTAACCCCAGCACCCCTCTACCACCTTGCTCCAGATCTCCAGGGCTTCCACGGGCCACATGCCTGGGCAAACCGGTGAGTTGGGCCCCTTGGTGGAGCTTGAAGGGACCCTAGGCTTTCCCCCATTATCCATTCAGCTCCTTAGGGAGGGTCTGGGTGGGGCCCTGAACTTCTGGCCTCCCAGCTTCTTGAAGTCACTGGTAATCTCTGTCCAGTCTATATTTTCAAAATCTATATTTTCAAAACAAGAAACATTAATAGTACTCACTATCATTGAATTATGTTTTTATGTATGCAGAATGTCCATTTTGTACTCTGCCCTTTTGCATACCCCTTCATAAGATCACATTTCTCTCTAACTTCCTTAACTCCTATCATCATTACTCCTCATTTACCCTTTCTAACTTAAGTACTGTAGAGTCCTAAGTCACAGATCAAAGTGGTGCCCTGGAGTTAACACCCACCCAACTATTTTAAAAGGCATAAAAAGGACACTATGTCTCTTCAACATTTTATGGGAGTTTTCTTTGACGGCTATAACTTTTGCTGAATATTTTCTTATACAGTGACGATCTGCCCCCCATGTTTTTTTATCTTCTCTTTGTGAACTGCTCAATATGAAATTTGGTGTGAAAGAATCCCTCAGTTTAATGCTTATGTTTGAACCAAGTCATGGGTATTGTTGGAAATGTTCTTATGCCGCCATATATCTGATAGCACCACGTGGCTTTATTTATTGTTTGCTTAGGCACACTAAAATGGGAAAATACTATACATACCAATAAGTTCTTATCTAATAGAGATGGGAACACACAAATCTTGTAGTGCAATGAGACCTTACACCCTGAACATTGACATAAAGACCTGGTACAGGCCTTAGAAGAATGGGCATTCTTCATTCACCCCTGATCTAGAGAAGACATCTACAAAACATCCAAGGTTGTATATAACATCACCTGGAGGCATTCCTCTACCAGGGAAGACCCTACAGCTGCTCTGATATCGATCTCCTCAAAAAAGACTTCCCTTAACACTAAGAAGACTTAACAAAAACAATGACCTGCTTACTGGACAGGGCTTGCTGTATTGCCCCTTAATTGTGAGGTTTGTCTATAACATCACCTGGAAGCAATCCTCTACCACGGAAGACCCTACCACTGCTCAGACTGCTGAAAAGAGACTTCCCTTAACAATGAGAAGACTTAACAACGACCTGCTTACTGAACAGGGCTTCCTGCATTGCCCTTTCATGGTGAGGTGAAACGAGAAGACACTCCACATCATGACTGCAATTTAGGATATGCGGATTCCAGAATCTTTAATACAGAAACACGATACCAACAACAGAGACTGTGTGAAAAGTGTGTTGGCACTACGGACAATGTCTTGGATCGGATGATAACTTGCCTGAAGCCTAGAGTTGGTCTTATGCCAGGAAACTTCAGGGGTAGGATCTCTTTGTATTTAGGCCAAGGTTATTCCTTTCCATGCCTCTCATATTTTGGTGGGCCTATGCAAACAACAATTGCCACTCTAACACCGTTTTTACTGTGCTCCTTTGACTCTAATCCTTAAAATGCACCCACTTAAAATTTGAGGTTAAATGCACCCACTTAAAATTTGAGGTTAACTTAGCTAATATGCATGTACATGGAAATGTAAAAAATACTATGCCTCTAATGTTTAAGGAGTTACATAAGTTTTATGGCTTTAGATTGCCTTGTGTGCTGTTAAGAAATATAATGTCCTACAATGTGGGGACTTGAGGGACAAAGTAATTGTATATGAATTCTGTTTTATTTATCTTAACTTTCTTTGGCTGAAAGTTCAAAGTTAAGATATCAGCAAGGGGACTTCTTCTGAGAATTATGTTATGGCTGATTGTCCTTCCACTGTAACTTTACCTTGTCCTCTTTCTTTGCATCTTTTGTTCTCATAATTCAAAATAAAAAAATTTTAAAAAAAGTTAGCAAAAAAGACTCAAGGGAAACTCAAGGGAGTGAGTTTTCTCAAGGGAAAATATTTTCTAAAAGACTGCTACTGGGGCCAGAGCAAAAGCACAGCTGGTAAGGCATTTGCCTTGCATGTAACTGGTTCCCTGAGCCTGCCAGGAGTGATTTCTGAGTACAGAGACAGGAATAATCTCTGAGCACCACCGGGTATGGCCCAAAAACAAACAAACAAAAAAAACTACTACTAATCCATTATCTTAATGGTGAAACATTAGATACATTCTCATCTAAAACAAACATAATGGGACCAGAGAAAAAGTACAGTGAGTATCCATTTGCCTTAAATCAGCTGATCCAATTTCAATTCCTGGTACTACATGTTTCCCTGAACACCAAGAGGAGTAATCCCTGAGCTCTCCCATTTGTGGCCCCAAAACCAAATAAAATAAAACCAAATAGCTGACTATCCATAATATTATTTCAACACTGCACTATTATAAGATTTATTCAATACAATAAAACAAAGAAGTAGGTCATAATGATTGGAAACATTAAAACTATAAGGTCAAAATGTTAGGAGCCAAAGAGAACAAAGATCAAAGCACTTGCATGTGGGTGTCCAGATTTGAATCCCTGGCATTGCATATGGTACCTGGGGGGGTGGGGCGCTGCTGCCTGCAATCTGCAGTTCGCAGTATTCATCATGTTGGAGCCAGCCTGAAATGGACCAGTCGGCCACAAGGACAACACACAAGAAACAGACATAGTCATGGGAGAAGGTGAATAACCAAGAGGGTTGAGCAGCCTCTTGGATCTTACTGAGCCAACTTCTTGCTGAGATGCTCCCCTGCCACTTTTTATTAGTCAGAGTTAGCATAATGAAGGCAAGCGGCAACTACAATCATGTTTGTAATATATACAAAATACACACACACACACACACACACACACACACACACTGCCAGGAATGGTCCCTGGGTTAAAAGCCATGAGTAATCCTTGAGCACTGCTCAGGTGTGGCTCAAACAAAATTTTAAAATGATATCTGAAACAGTATAGTAAATAAATAAGTAAACAAAGTGATATCTGAAACATATACTTAAGAGATAGGGTTAACATAATTAAGGGTATTTAATGTTAATTATACTTGGGAAGGGTCTGTATTCAAGCCTAGACAGGGTTTTTACAACTCAGGATATGAGATGAAAAAGGGAAAGCTGGGAGTAATCTAATAATCATATACACCTCTTCAGCATCAGTAGTGATCCCTGACCACAGAGCTGGTAGGAATAGTCCCTGGTACTGTTGGATGTGACAAGCCCACCAATAAAAAAAAAAACTAAAATTCATACACAATTGATTGTCGACAAAGAAAACCCAAATTAAATCTATGAAGAAATCTTTTTGGAATGTTTTTAAAAGTTATTCTAGAAAAACTATTTTATATAATTATTCAAAATTGATTTTTATTACAGTAGTTAAAATAATTTAACATAAAAATTAAAATAAAATAAAATTTGGATAAAGCTCACATATGACGAGCCTATTAATGTATATGGAGAGCATTATGTGAGCAAAATGAGTCAATATAGACATAGAATGATTGTACTGATTTGTGAAATACTAAAAAATTGATAGTATGGTAATAATATCCAGAGACAATAGAGACAAGTGTCCACAGGACCTGCTCATGATAGGAAGCTTGCCACAAATAGCTGAGGAGTGCAGTAAGGGCAGAAAAGGGACCACTATGACAATGAAGTTGGAAATGATCACTATAGACAAGAAATAGATGCTGAAAGAGGGTAAAGGTGCAACAACTATATTGCATAACAGTGTCTGAAGGGGGAGGGGAAGGAAAGAGAAGAAAAATGTCTGCCACAGAGGCAGGCAGGGGAGAGGGCAAGGAGAGTAGGAAGGAAACTGAAGACATTGGGGTGGGAAATATGCACTGGTGAATTGTTGTACACTACATAACTGAAACTCAGTTATGAGCAACTTTGTAACTTTGATTTTAAAAAACTATTATGAGCAACGTTGCAAATCTTTTTTGTTTGTTTGTTTGTTTGTTTTTTGGGTCACACCTGGCAGAGCTCAGGGGCTACACCTGGCTTTGCGCTCAGAAATTGCTCCTGGCAGGCTCAAGGGACCATATGGAATGCCAGGATTCAAACCACAACCCGTCCTGGATCAGCTGTGTGCAAGGCAAATGCCCTGTCAATGTTCTATCTCTCCAGCCTGTAAATCAATTTTTTAAATAAAGTTTTTGTTTTTTTTTGCCCTGGGAAGCTCACAGCAGGAGGTTTAATGGGGGGTGTGTGGAGGGGTGGATGGGTGGGAGTGAGGGGGTGCTGCCTAGGCCAAGGGGGTTTGCGGGCAGATTTTCTAATAAACCTTTGCTGACACTACAATTCTGCTTCCCTTCTGGGCATCCTTAGGTCTTCTGTAAGCTGAGGGTAAAGAAGGCTGGAAGGGCCCTGAATCTGGGTGAGGACTTGGGGATCCCAAAGTTGCAATGCTCATGGGACCAGAGCTATAGCATAGCAGGGTATGGTGTTTGCCTTGCACACAACCTATCCGATTTAATCCCTGGCATCCCCTAGGGTCCCTCAAACCTGCAGGAGTAACCTGTGAGCATGGCCATGTATGGCCCCAAAACAAGCGGAAAATAACCACCAAAGTTGCAATGTTCAGGGAATCGGAGCAACACCACAAAGGATAATGCATATAACTTGCATGCAGTCAACCTTAGTTCAATCATCAGTATCCCATATGCTCCCCTCCCCCTCCCAGCCTGCCAGGAGTAACCACTGAACGCCGCTGGATGTGACCCAAAAAAAAAAAAAAAAAAAGGCATCCCATATGGTCCCCCAAGAAGCCAGGAGCAACTTCTGAGCGCATAGCCAGGAGTAACCCCTGAGCGTCACCGGGTGTGGCCCAAAAACCAAAAAAAAAAAAAAAAAAAAAAAAAAAAAAAAAAAAAAAAAACACTAAAGTTGCAATGTTTACTTTTTAGGACCAAGAGGGGTGGGCAGGGACAGATCCAACCCTCAAAGGGTCAAAGCAGCAAGAAACCTGCCAGGACCAAGCGCCTGCCCTAAGGGTCACAGTAGCCTCTCCCATTTGGTCTCCTTTTCGACTCTCAGGCAGGATGTACCCCTCTCTTGACTCCTGCTCCGGTGTCTACCTCTACCACCAACGGCAGTGGGCAAGTGGCCGGTTGGCCTCTGCCATCTTATGCATGTCGTGTTTCCTCTTGACTATGGGGCCCTTGTTGTGGAAAGCTTCAATCAGCTCATGTGCCAACTTCTCAGGCATCAGTGTCCGCCGGTGCTTCTTATTCCGGCACTCGGTGATCATCCACTTCATGGCAATAAAGTGCCGCCACCAGTCCCCCAGTGGCACCGGAACCTGGTAGAAGTGGTTGCCCTTGAGGATGGGCACCAGCTCGATCACAGGCTCACAGTTCTTCAGCGCCTAATGGAAGATGGTGTGGGTTGCGCTCAATGCTGGCCTGATTCTCGGCAGAAGCTGCATGGTACTTTTCAAACTGTTTCCTCTTCACAGTTTCCAGAGTCCGTGCCATGAGGGACTTGGCCAGTGTTTTCCTTCCGCTCTTCATCATCATGTTGGTGAATTTACTGATCACTGGGTATTCAAACACGGAGATGGTGTTGGTGGCAGGGGCAACTTTGAAAAGCTGCGTCTTCTTGAGCTCCTGCTCACACTTGTCTTTTTCGTTCAGCTTGGCCAGCGGCTTGGGATAATACTCCTTGTCAACCTGGGGGGTCCTTGTATTCAGGCCCATAGCGGCTCCACATCACCTGGGTCAGCCCTGGAAGCTGCCAAACAGCGCCCGAAAGCCCAGCGCCAGGCCCAACCACCCTGGCACAGTGTTCACTACGGGCGCAGCCATCTTGGCTGGCCATAAAGTTATTTTTTAAAAAATAAAAAGTATATATATAATGTATTATATTATATATGCAATGAAATACTATGCAACTCTAAAAGAGAACAAAATCATTCAGTTTGCAGTAAAATAGATGGAGTTAGAGGACATCATGTCAAGTCAGAAAGAAAGGGATAGACACAGAATGGTCTCTCATATGTGGGACTTAAAGATACACAGAAAAGTAGGAATAAGGATCCAAAGGCAACATATTGAGAGAACTGACCCACACAATTAGAGTTGGGAGGGCTTGCGAGGGAGGGTTGGTTCTTGGGGCCCTTAAGAGAGGAAAGGTCCACATTGGTAACGGGTGTGGTATTCTAATTATATACATGTATGAGCGAGAAACCATTACTAATAGCATTGTAGTTACAGAATCTCAATGAAAAAAATTCCCCACAATTGCTTATGTCAAATAAAATTGGTGTAGGTAATAGAGTTATAATTAATTATTCTCACTTCCTGAGTCAGACCTGTTCACTGAGCTCTCAAGGGACTTGGCTGGAGTCTGTGAAAAAATCTGATCTGGGTAAGCTAGAACCCTCAGAACTCAGAGGCCCAGGAAGACCATGGTCACTAGGAATACCTTGCCAGCATTGAGCGCAACCCACACCATCTTCCATTAGGCGCTGAAGAACTGTGAGCCTGTGATCGGGCTGGTGCCCATCCTCAAGGGCAACCACTTCTACCAGGTTCCGGTGCCACTGGGGGATCGGCGGAGGCGCTTTATTGCCATGAAGTGGATGATCACCGAGTGCCGGAATAAGAAGCACCGGCGGATGCTATGGGCATGCTTTGTTTACAGCTGCTCAGAAAGCAGGACTCAAAACAAGAGTGCCTTCTCTTGCTTCTTTCAATTGTGTGGATGGCTGAGTCTCAGAAGACAGAATACCTAGTCTAGGCTGGACCATACACAGTGCACTTCACCTCCACCCATGATCTCAGGAAGAGACATTTAATGATGCCAATTAGCAGGTCCTACCAAGGCATGAAATATATTGCATACCAGATCAATGCTACTACTCTAGCAATTTCCAAATGTGTTTGAATCAGAGCTTCTATTTTCTGCTCCACAGATTGGTTTCCCATGCATTTGTTCCTGTGTATGTTGACTTGGGAAGCTTGTCTGAGGGAAATAAGGTCCATAAGAGGGAGAAAGGGGAGAAGAGAAAAATAAAGCTATAATGGGAATGAGAGGATAGGGAAGGAAGGGAGAGAGAGAGAAAGAGAGGAGAAAGAAGAGAGAGAGGAGCAAGGAAGAGAATAAGAAAGATATTACAGTGGGTAGGCTGATTGCTGGAATTGACTGAACCCCAGTTCAGTCCTTGGTATCTTATATGGCTCCCTTGAGCACTAGTAGGAATGATCCCTGAGCTCAGAGCCATAAACCCTGAGCACAACCAACTGAACTCCCAAAATATGAGAAAGAGGTGATAGGGGTTTTATTTTCCCTTTTCCTTCCTTCCTTCCTTCCTTTGTTTTCTTGCTTTCTTTCTCATTTTCTTTCTCGCTTTCTTTTTCTTCTTCCTTCCTTCCTTCTTTCTTTCTCTCTCTTTCTCTCTCTTCTTTCTCTCTCTTCTTTCTTTTTCTTTCTTTCTTTCTTTCTTTCTTTCTTTCTTCTTTCTTTCTTTCTTTCTTTCTGTCTGTCCGTCTTTCTTTCTTTCTTCTTTCTTTCTTTCTTTCTTTCTGTCTGTCCGTCTTTCTTTCTTTCTTTCTTTCTTTCTTTCTTTCTTTCTTTCTTTCTTTCTTTCTTTCTTTCTTTCCCTTTCATTATGCCTATACTGTTCATATCTTTCCTGTGATTTTTTTTCTGTCAGCAATTCCCTGTTTTTGTTGAAGTTATTTTATGATCTCTGTGTGTTTCTCAACCCTAACACTTTAGAACTTGAAATAACATGCATAGATTTCTGAGATAGCCATATAAATATAGGAAGTTTGACACTTCAATAGCTGGTCTTAACTTAGCCAAGGTACAATTCTCAATCCCTCATAGTTGTAACTTGACTCCAGTATTTTGTCAAAGTGACTTATCTTGTTTCTTTAAGAGGAGAAAGATAAGAGAAAAGGAGAAGTTACATGATAAGTAGATTGCAGGGTCCTGGAACAGGGGTCTTCAAACTATGGCCCACGGGCCACATATTGTATTTATTCCCATTTTGTTTCTTCACGTCTAAATAAGATATATGCATTGTGCATAGAAATTTGTTCATAATTTTTGTTTTTACTATAATCTGGCCCCCCAACAGTCTAAAGTACTGTGAACTGGCCCCCTGTTTAAAAAGTTTGAGGACCCCTGTCCTGGAACATCATATGAAGGAAGTTGACCTTTGAGGAAGTATTTTTCTCTGACCAGGAAAATGGATGACCAGAGTTGAGTTAGAAAGATTCATTTGTGGCCAGAGAGATAGCATGGACGTAGGGCGTTTGCCTTTCATGCAGAAGGTCATTGGTTCGAATTCCAGAATTCGATATGGTCCCCCGAGCCTGCCAGGAACGATTTCTTTTTTTTTTTTTTAAACACCTTGATTACATACATGATTGTGTTTGGGTTTCAGTTATGTAAAGAACACCACCCATCACCAGTGCAACATTCCCATCACCAATGTCCCAAGTCTCCCTCCTCCCCACACGACACCCCCCTGTACTCTAAACACGCTCTCCATTTCCCTCATACATTCTCATTATTAGGACAGTTCAAAATGTAGTTATTTCTCTAACTAAACTCATCACTCTTTGTGGTGAGCTTCCTGAGGTGAGCTGGAACTTCCAGCTCTTTTCTCTTTTGTGTCTGAAAATTATTATTGCAAGAATGTCTTTCATTTTTCTTAAAACCCATAGATGAGTGAGACCATTCTGCATATTTTTCTCTCTCTCTGACTTATTTCACTCAGCATAATAGATTATGTGTACATCCATGTATAGGAAAATTTCATGACTTCATCTCTCCTGACAGCTGCATAATATTCCATTGTGTATATGTACCACAGTTTTTTTAGCCATTCGTCTGTTGAAAGGCATCTTGGTTGTTTCCAGAGTCTTGCTATGGTAAATAGTGCTGCAATGAATATAGGTGTAAGGAAGGGGATTTTGTATTGTATTTTTGTGTTCCTAGGGTATATTCCTAGGAGTGGTATAGCTGGATCATATGGGAGCTCGATTTCCAGTTTTTGGAGGAATCTCCATATCGCTTTCCATAAAGGTTGAACTAGACGGCATTCCCACCAGCAGTGGATAAGAGTTTCTTTCTCTCCACATCCCCGCCAACACTGTTTATTCTCATTCTTTGTGATGTGTGCCATTCTCTGTGGTGTGAGGTGCTATCTCATCGTTGTTTTGATTTGCATCTCCCTGATGATTAGTGATGTGGAGCATTTTTTCATGTATCTTTTGGCCATCTGTATTTCTTCTTTGTCAAAGTGTCTGTTCATTTCTTCTCCCCATTTTTTGATGGGATTAGATGTCTTTTTCTTCTAAAGTTCTGTCAGTGCCTTGTATATTTTGGAGATTAGCCCCTTATCTGATGGGTATTGGGTGAATAGTTTCTCCCACTCAGTGGGTGGCTCTTGTATCCTGGGCACTATTTCCTTTGAGGTGCAGAAGCTTCTCAGCTTAATATATTCCCATCTGTTAATCTCTGCTTTCACTTGCTTGGAGAGTGCAGTTTCCTCCTTGAAGATGCCTATAATGTCCTGGAGTGTTTTGCCTATGTGTTGTTCTATATATCTTATGGTTTTGGGTCTGATATCGAGGTCTTTCATCCATTTGGATTTTACCTTCGTACATGATGTTAGCTGGGGGTCTAAGTTCAATTTTTTGCAAGTGGCTATCCAGTTGTGCCAACACCACTTGTTGAAGAGGCTTTCTTTGCTCCATTTAGGATTTCCTGCTCCTTTATCAAAAATTAGGTGATTGTATGTCTGGGGAACATTTTCTGAGTATTCAAGCCTATTCCACTGATTTGAGGGCCTGTCCTTATTCCAATACCATGCTGTTTTGATAACTATTGCTTTGTAGTACGGTTTAAGTTGGGGAAAGTAATTCCTCCCATATTCTTTTTCCCAATGATTGCTTTAGCTATTCTAGGGTGTTTATTGTTCCAAATGAATTTCAAAAGTGCCTGATCCACTTCTTTAAAGAATGTCATGGGTATCTTTAGAGGGATAGCATTAAATCTGTATAATGCCTTGGCAAGTATTGCCATTTTGATGATGTTAATCCTGCCAATCCATGAGCAGGGTATGCATTTCCATTTCCGTGTGTCCTCTCTTATTTCTTGGAGCAGAGTTTTATAGTTTTCTTTGTATAGGTCCTTCACATTTTTAGTCAAGTTGATTCCAAGATATTTGAGTTTGTGTGGCACTATTGTGAATGGTGTTGTTTTCTTTTCTTTTCTTTTTTTTTTTTTGTTTTTTGGGCCACACCCGGCGTTGCTCAGGAGTTACTCCTGGCTGTCTGCTCAGAAATAGCTCCTGGCAGGCACGGGGGACCATATGGGACACCGGGATTCGAACCAACCACCTTTGGTCCTGGATCGGCTGCTTGCAAGGCAAACGCTGCTGTGCTATCTCTCCGGGCCCATGTTTTCTTAATGTCCATTTCTTCCTTATTACTATTGGTGTATAGAAAGGGCATTGATTTTTGTGTGTTAATTTTGTAGCCTGCCACCTTGCTATATGAGTCTATTGTTTCTAGAAGCTTTTTGGTAGAGTCTTTAGGGTTTTCTAAGTAGAGTATCATGTCATCTGCAAACAGTGTGAGCTTGACTTCTTCCTTTCCTATCTGGATTCCCTTGATATCTTTTTCTTGCCTAATCGCTATAGCAAGTACTTGCAGTGCTATGCTGAATAGGAGTGGTGAGAGAGGACAGCCTTGTCTTGTGCCAGAATTTAGAGGGAAGGCTTTTAGTTTTTCTCCATTGAGGATAATATTTGCCACTGGCTTGTGGTAGATGGCCTTAACTATATTGAGAAAGGTTCCTTTTATTCCTATCTTGCTGAGAGTTTTGATCAAGAATGGGTGTTGGACCTGATCAAATGCTTTCTCTGCATCTATTGATATGATCATGTGGTTTTTATTTTTCTTGTTATTGATGTTGTGTATTATGTTGATAGATTTATGGGTGTTAAACCATCCTTGCATGCCTGGGATGAAACCTACTTGATCATAGTGGATGATCTTCTTAATGAGGCATTGAATCCTATTTGCCAGGATTTTGTTGAGGATCTTTGCATCTGCATTCATCAGCGATATTGGTCTGTAATTTTCTTTTTTCGTAGCATCTCTGTCTGGTTTAGGTATCAAGGTGATTTTGGCTTCATAAAAGCTATTTGGAAGTGTTTCTGTTTGTTCAATTTCATGAAGGAGTCTTGCCAGGATTGGTAGTAGTTCCTCTTGGAAAGTTTGAAAGAATTCATTAGTGTATCCATCTGGGCCTGGGCTTTTGTTTTTCGGCAGACATTTGATTACCGTTTTAATTTCATCAATGGTGATGGGGGTGTTTAGATATGCTACATCCTCTTCCTTCAACCGTGGAAGATTATGAGTCCAAGAATTTATCCATTTCTTCCAGGTTCTCATTTTCAGTGGCGTAGAGTTTCTCAAAGTAGTTTCTGATTACCCTTTGAACCTCTGTCATATCAGTAGTGATCTCTCCTTTTTCATTCTTAATACGAGTTATCAAGTTTCTCTCTCTCTCTCTCTCTCTCTCTCTCTCTTTCTTTGTTAGTTTTGCCAGTGGTCTATCAATCTTGTTTATTTTTTCTAAGAACCAACTTCTGCTTTTGTTGATCTTTCGGATTGTTTTTTGGGTTTCCACTTTGTTGATTTCTGCTCTCAGCTTTGTTATTTCCTTCTGTCTTCCTACTTTTGGGTCCTTTTGTTGAGCACTTTCTAGTTCTATTAGCTGTGTCATTAAGCTACTCAGGTAAGCTCCTTCTTCCTTCCTGTTGTGTGCTTGCAAAGCTATAAATTTTCCTCTCAGTACTGCTTTTGCTGTGTCCCATAAGTTCTGATAGTTTGTGTCTTTATTGTCATTTGTTTCCAGGAACCTTTTGATTTTCTCCTTGATTTCATCTCGGACCCACTGGTTATTGACTATGAGGCTGTTTAACTTCCAGGTGTTAAAGTTTTTCTTCTGAGTCCCTTTGGAATTCACAAATAATTTCAGAGCTTTGTAGTCAGCGAAGGTAGTCTGCAAAATTTCTATCCTCTTGATATTATGGAGGTATATTTTATGTGCCAGCATGTAGTGTATCCTGGAGAATGTCCCATGTACATTGGAGAAGAATGTGTATCCAGGTTTCTGGGGATGGAGTGTCCTATATATATCCCCTAGGCCTCTTTCTTCCATTTCTCTCCTCAGGTCTAGTATATTCTTGTTGGGTTTCAGTCTGGTTGACCTATCCAGTGTTGACAAAGCCATGTTGAGGTCCCCCACAATTATTGTGTTGTTATTAATATTATTTTTCAGATTTGTCAACAGTTGTATTAAATATATTGCTGGCCCCTCATTCGGTGCATATATGTTTAGAAGAGTGATTTCTTCCTGCTCTACATACCGCTTGATTAATATAAAATGCCCATCTTTGTCCCTTACAACCTTCCTGAGTATAAAGTTTGATTATCTGATATTAGTATGGCCACTCTGGCTTTTTTATGGGTGTTGTTTGGTTGGAAAATTTTTCTCTGGCCTTTTATTTTGAGTCTATGCTTGTTCTGACTATTCAGGTGCGTTTCTTGTAGGCAGCAGAAGGTTGGATTGAGTTTTTTGATCCATATAGCCACTCTGTGTCTCTTGACTGGTGCATTTAGTCCATTGACGTTGAGAGCAAGAATTGTCCTGGGATTTAATGCCATCTTTATGTCGAAATTTGGTGTGTCTTTTGGTTAGTCTTGTCTTAAATTAGGTCTTTCAGTTTTTCTCTTAAGACTGGTTTTGAGTCTGTAAAGTTTCTGAGCTGCTTTTTGTCTGTGAAACCATGTATTCTTCCGTCAAACCAGAAAATGAGTTTTGCTGGGTATAGTATTCTAGGTGAAGCATTCATTTCATTCAGTCTTGTCACAATATCCCACCACTGCTTTCTGGCATTGAGTGTTTCTGGTGACAGGTCTGCTGTAAATCTCAAGGATGCTTGCTTGAATGTAATTTCTCCTTTTGATCTTGCTGTTTTCAGAATTCTGTCTTTATCTGTGGGATTTGTCATTGTGACTAGGATGTGTCTTGGGGTGGTTTTTCTGGGGTCTCTTTTGGTTAGTACTCTTCAAGCATGCAGGATTTGATCACATATATTCTTTAGCTCTGGAAGTTTCTCTTTAATGATGTTCTTGACCGTTGATTCTTCCTGGAAATTTTCTTCCTGGGTCTCTGGGACTCCAATGATTTTTAAGTTGTTTCTGTTAATCTTATCATAGACTTCTATTTTCATCTGTTCCCATTCTTTGACTAATTTTTCCATTGTCTGTTCATTTGCTTTAAGTTTTTTTTCCAATCTCTCCTGCTGTATGGAATTGTTATGTATCTCATTTTCCACAGCACCAAGTCTATTCTCAGCTTCTGATACCCTGTCCCAGAGCTTATCCATTTTGTCATTCACTTCGTTTACTGACTTTTTCAGGCCTGTTAGTTGACATGTTATTTCAGTTTGGAGTTTTGTGATTTCTGTCTTCATATTTTCTTGGTTCTTATTAGTGTTCTGTTCAACTCTATCCATGGTTTCTTTGAGTTCTTTGAGCATCTTCCATATTGCTACTCTAAAGTCCTTATCTGAGAGGTTGATTAGTTGGTTGGTCATTATCTGGTCCTCAGAATTGTCATCTTCATTCTCTATGTCTGATGCTGGCCCGCGTTGTTTTCCCATTGTCACACTTGTATTGTGGGTTTTTCTATGTGTTGTGGTGGTATTCATTGGCTATATGATGCAGGCAGCACACTCCTCTGGCTCCGCCCTTTCTGGATGGGCTGACTTGCCTCTAAGGGAGGGGAGTCCTCCTGGATGAAGCCTCACACTGGATCAAATCTTAGGCCTGAGCATGCAACAGAGAAGACAGTCCGGAGAGAAATGCTTGCTTCTGTGATCCAGCACAGTTCTTAGTGTGATTTTTTTCTTCTTGTTGCAATGGTGTTCTTTTCTTAGAAAGAGCCCACAGCCGCGTAGCGAAGCAAAGCGGCCATGCTCTGCTGGAGCCTCTTTTCGGCCCACTCCCAAGAGGTTCACGCAAGAGGACAGTAGACAGACACACAGAGGCAGCACTCACAGTTTTTCACAGTCGGGCCCCACTGGGCAGGCATAGTTTCGTGGATTTTCCCAGCCTGATGTCACAAAAAGGGTACCCGGCTTCTGCAAAAGCAGAAACGATTTCTGAGTGTGGAGCCAGGAGTAACACCTAAGCACTGCCTGGTGTGACCCAAAAACCAATAAAAATAAAAAAATAAAGTTTTATTTGACAGAGATGTACAGGATTAATTAGCAAAGAAAGAATTAAATGTTCAGAGTCATCCAGACTGTTTGGAAAAGCCCCCTAGGTTAAAGATAACCCAGGTTAAAGATAACACAGGGCTGAGCTTCCCTTAAATGCACATTCTGTTGCTCAAACTGGTTTATAGTTAATGTTCCCAGAAAAGTAAATGTCAAAAACTTCCTGGAATTAACTGTCATGCTATGGCCTGTAAATTTCCACTGTACCCAGAACGCTATAAAAGGTTCGCTGAATTTAGGATCGGGGCTCTCAGCCTCTAGCCTATGGCCATGCTGATTGCCCCTGCATATATGCTTGAACAATAAACCCCTTGCATTTGCATGAGTCTCGAGTTCGTGTCTTTGAGTGGCATTCGCGGTAATCCGGAGCCCTTTCAGCAAGACTAGGAGTAACTTACTGAAATAACCATTCTGTTCAGGTGACTGCAATAGGGAAGATCTAAAATCAGCTTCCTTAAAATATCAAAGGTCTAAAAAGATAGGAGCTGTAAGTTGAGATCTTAGTAGAGGTGAGGCACTGGTCATCATTCAAGACTACTTTGTTCTTGAGGGCATTTGGTGAACTTGAAGAGATATATGCTATAGATTGATTATCCTTTTGACTCTTGAATTTGTTTTTTAGGACTCTGCTCTGTGTCGCAGGGAGCCAGAAAATCTGAAGACTACATTTCCCAGACTTCCCTATGACTTACTTCCAACTTAGGTTCTGGCTAGAGTAGAAGACTGAAAGTAGGAGGAATGAAAATATAAAAATAAATATATGGGCCCGGAGAGATAGCACAGCAGCGTTTGCCTTGCAAGCAGCCAATCCAGGACCAAAGGTGGTTGGTTCGAATCCCGGTGTCCCATATGGTCCCCCGTGCCTGCCAGGAGCTATTTCTGAGCAGACAGCCAGGAGTAACCCCTGAGCACCGCCGGGTGTGACCCAAAAACTAAAATAAATAAATATATAAATTTATATTTATATATAACTATAATAAACTGACACAAGGAAACTTTCCTGTTTATTTCATCTGCTTCAAGTAACTACTACAGATAAAACTAACTGCAGAATTAATAGCAATAATGTTTTTCCAAGAATAAGCTGCAGTAATAAGGTATCATAACAACCTTCATAACTATTGCTTTCTTGCCAGTGAAAAATACTTTTCTCTCAAATTATTTGTTGTTTGATACTGTATCAGTAAAAATGAAATGCCTCCCTATTGCCTACAGAAGCTAGCCACCTTGATACAGAGAAGCTACCTTAGTTTTCGATCTAATTGCAGTTTCAGAGAAGTGGCTTATAAATACAACGTCCCATATCACTCAACACTTCTTAGTTTCTAAAGAAATAAGCCCTGAATCCACTTTGTAGTCCAGATCTGATGGCAGTCCTCTTTGTTAGAATTCTGCTTTGCTTGATGCCTCTCCAAGTGCCAAGTCACTTGCATGACATCTAACTCCCACCCTCCCTTTAGCCTCTGGAAACCGGATCTATTCTGTTTGGTGAAATGGTCCCTGAGTGCTCTGGAAGGTGCAGGGGAAGTTCCTTCACCAAAACCTGCCAGTCCACCTGGCTGCACCTGTAGATATATTCCTAGTAGTACTGGCAGGACTAGTGGAGGAAGATGCCACACCCACTGACAGTAAATAGAGACTCGTGCTTTTTTATATTAGTCCCTGCTGCTTTAGAGGGATGCTTTTCTTCTGATTTGGGTCCCTTTCAACAGTTATGGCAGGAGCATCCATGATCCTGTGGGTTAGTGGAGTCCACAGGAGAGTGAGATTTACCTTCCTTATGTTCCTTTAAAAATGTTCCTTAGTTTTGGTTTCTTTTAGGTTCTTTCCACTTTCCTCAGCAATTCACTTCTCTGACCATAAACTACTAAATTTCTCTCCAAAATAGAAATAGAATATAGAGGATTATCGCTGGATATATAGACTATCACTGAAGTGATAGCATGGCGGGTAGGGTGTTTGTCTCGCATGTAATGTCAGGTGTGTCCCAAAATCAAACAAACAAAAGAAATAGAATATAAAATTACAAGGTGGTTCTTTTTTCTCTATTGGCTGTACTGACCCTATTGGCCAGCAAGGGTCAACGTCCTCCTCCCAGTGTGTTTGGGTACCCAGGACTTTCCCCAAACTCATGACTATGATCAAACGGGTCCCAGGTTGATGACCAGAGACAGTTTATTCCCTTTTAACAATACTTACACTATATAGCACCAAAAGAGGAACTGGGATATGGAAGGGTAACAGGACATAGCCTGGGAGGTAGGTGAGATGCTGGAAGAAGCTCTACCTGAACAATGGAGCTTAGGAGTACCCTGGATCAGGGCAGCATTGATAGGTATTATAACCAGAAATCTCTGTGAGGGAGGAGGGATGGCCCAAGGTCAAGCCCAATTAGGAATGGTGCCCTCTTTGTACTGTGCATTCACTACTGGTGCAGTAGTGACTCCTAAACTTTCAGCCTCAAGGAGAATCCCCAGCACATTTGCTTAATGGGGTGCCCTGGAACAGGGGTTCCATCTGTGGTTCAGGAAATCCAACTAATGGCCATTAATTGATGTAATAAATGAGTTCACTTTGACTGCTTTGCGGGACTAGAGAGAAAAACAATGAAGATCTAGCTCTCTCACAGATTTTACCCAGAGAAGTAGGAGTTAATGGAAACTAAAACACCTCTGGAAGACACCCCAGTTTGGCTTGCAGTTCCGTGAGAAGACAAACCACAAATCTTGTAATTGGATTAGGTAGGTCTTAGATGGCTTAAGGCCTCTAAGGCTTCTTTCATTAATCAGTCTGGAAAAGTCACAGGTATATTCTTTTGTTTCTCTTTCAGAAAAATTGTATATTATGCAGTTAGTTGCAAGTTCCACATTCTCACATTAAAAATTAATTGTGTTACACATTCTCACTGTATATTCTGTGTTTTGTTTATTTTTATTTCTTTGTATTTCCCTTTTTTTGTCTGTTCATGTTTAATCTTGAGAGATAATTTTAACTTAATTTTCAGTTCAAGAACATCTTCAGCTGTCCTAATTTGGGATTAAAGCAACACATTGAGCTCTTAAAAAAATACAAAAAACAAAAAACAAAGATGAGTCTATTACATGCTATGCTGCTAAACTTCATGGCTACACCCATCTCAAGGCTGAGTCTCAGCCCTAGCAAAACCCCAACAGCCACACCCATACCCCATAATTGCCACCACAATGGCCCAATTTAACTAGTTCAATACTAATCTTTGTTCCAAACCAACAAAAACTTCTAGTGTGCTAGTATGGGGGTGCTGAAAACTCTGAGATCTTTATGGAGCAATCCTCTCAACTTCCAGAAGCCCTGGCAGTCACACCCATATCCCACATGCCCCCAATTCCATGGATCCTGAAATTTCTGGAGCATACAGCCATCCAACGCCTTCAAATTCCTCAATACTGACACCCTTTAGGAGCATGCCAAATTTGAGGTTAAATTAGCATAGAAGCCGCCTAAGCTTAACAAACAAAAAAAGCAACACAGAATACTCAACTAGCAAACAGTAAAACCTGCAGACATTGATTTTGTGGTCTCATAGTGATACATATGAACAATTTTTGTAAATTTTTTGTTACTAAAGAAAAAAGATAAGCATATTACAAACTTGTAAAAGTAAAGCTTTCAGTAAATAAAGTACAACATTTTTGTGGGGCCCACAAAAAAGTTATTTTTGTTTTGGCCCACATTCAACAGTGCTTGGGGCTTTTGACACTTGGCTCAAGAGTAGATCCTGGTAGTCCTCAGGATCATTGGAGTGCTGGTAACTCCCTGAAATTTACTGCTAAGGGTTCCCCCACTTGACTCCACTTCAATAGAAAATATTTTATATCTAGGACAAAAACAGTCCCTAAAAGAAAAGGTTGATACATTTTTGCTCTGTGTGTACCCACTAAGACATGCCTTGATTACAAACAACTGAATAAAAGCAAGGCTGTTTACGTATGAGCCCACTTTAGTAATGCTTAAAAGGTGGCAAAATTGGGGCCAGAACCACAGCCTTCCCTCTCCTTCCTACCGGTCCCCTAGGTTACCCCTGGCCGCCTGCTCAAGGTCCAAACAAGTGGGTTCCAGTGAAGAGCAATTTAAAGGAGACCCCAGGTTTCCCCGTTCCTGCAAGAGTCGGGGAGGGGACTGGTGAATTTCCGGCCTCCAGCAATTAGGAAGCAAACGCCTCTCAGGGAATAGGAAGCTTCAGCAGGCAACACGGGGATGACATGGCTCCATGCGCTCTTCGCTTGGCCAAATCACAGACCAAAGTGGTGTCTCAGAAACAATACCCTCCCTCTTGACTATTTCTAAAACATAAAAGGGACACGTGTATCTCCTTTGTATATCTCAGATGTATTCCCTTAAAATCTATAACTCTTTTCGAATATCCTCTTATATAGTGACAATTTTGCCCACTGGTTTTTTAATTTGATTGTTTGCTTTTCCCCCTTTGAGGTTTGTTTTATAAGCAATACTGGTAGAAGAGTATCTCTGTATAGAATTCATGTTTGAACCAAGTTTTGGGGAATGTTGGACTTTATTTATCGGCCCCCAGATGCACCAACAATATCTTGTGGCATTGTTTCTCTTTTGCATAGGCGCATTAAAATGGGAAAATAATACACATGCAAAGAAGTTCTTATCTAATAGAGATGGGAACACAAATTTGGTGATGCAGTTAGGCCTTATTCCCTGAACATTGGCATAATGATTTGGTTTAGGCTTCAGAAGAATGGGCATCGCCCATACACTCCTGAACAATGGATACCATCTATGGAAACAACCACAATTGTCTATAACATTACCAGGAACCAAACCTCTACCAGGGAAGATCTACCATTGCTCTGGCATTGACTTACTCCAAAGAGTGCTCTCCACACCCAGACAACTCAACAGCAGCCTGCTTGCAGGGCAGATCGCTCCACATCTAATGGTGTGCTGAAACTACAGGATGCTCCACATCAGGCCAACTTCAATGAAAGAAATGCATAGAATCCAGAATCTTTGAATATAGGAACCTGATACCAACAACAGCTAAAGTGTGAAAAAGTTTCACCGGGACCACGAGAATGACTCGGGTTGGACAGACTGGTATGCCTGGAACCCAAAGTCGGTCTTACGCCAAAACTTCGGAGGTGAGGCCTTCTTGTAATCAGGCCTAGATTTTTTTTTTCCGTTTTCCCCATATTTTTCTGGGCCTATGCAAACAACGGTGATTGCCACTGTCACACCTTTACTATTTTTTTTTAACCCTTATCCTTTAAGAAAAAAAATTTACTGAACTTAAAAATAAATGACTGTAGTAGAATGCCCGTCTCGAATACAGGCAGGGGATGGTAGGGGGGAATGTTACACTGGTGAAGGGAGGTGTTCTGTTTGTGACTGTAACCCAACTATAATCATGTTACTTAAATAAAAAATATATTAAAAAAATTGGGCTTCCTTCCTTCCTCCTTCCTTCCTTCCTTCCTTCCTTCCTTCCTTCCTTCCTTCCTTCCTTCCTTCCTTCCTTCCTTCCTTCCTTCCTCCTTCCTTCCATCCTTCCTTTCTTCTTTCCTGCCTTCCTGACTTCCTTTCCTCAAAAAAGAAAAAAGAAAAAAAATTGGGGCCAGAGTGAGAGCACAGCGATAGGGCATTTATTTCCCTTGCACACAGCTGTTCCTGGACAGATGGAGGTGCTAATCCTAGCATCCCATATGGTCCCTGAGCCTGCCAAGGGAGATTTCTGAGCACAGAGCCAGGAGTAACCCGAGTGCCAAAACCAAAAAAGAAAGGAATGCATGCCTAAAAGATATATATCTACATATTAACACAGACTTATTCTCTGTCTTCAGAAAAACCTGGTCCCACTAGTGATTCTTCCAAGGTGGATGTAAATCAAAGTCAGGAAAAACCTTAACATCAGAGTTGGAACTTAGCTTTGTGCTACTGTGGAAATTCTTACTGTGAGCCAGCAAAAAACCAAAGGGCATGTTGAAGAGTTGGAAGGATTCTGGTTTATTATACCTGCTGACCTACTTGGGGGCCAGATAGAGTAATGGCTGGGATACTTGTAAGTGGCCATTCTAAGTGTGCTATATGGCACCCAATATGATCCCCTAAACCCCATTAGGTATGATCCCTGAGCATAGAGCCAGGAGTAAGCCCTAAGCACAGTGGAATATGCATCTCTGCCCCACCCCAAAAAGTAAGTTAAGAGTACTCAGACAAAATTAAGAGTACTATTTTATAGGGCATATGATGGGGGGGGGGATCAGAAATAGCAGATAGCTGGTGGAAAAGTACTGAAGCATAAATTCTTTTTAAAAAACACTTATTTATTTATTTATTTATTTATTTTTGTTTTGGGGCCACTCCTGGCAGTGCTCAGGGTTTACTCCTGGCTCTGTGCTCAGAAAAAGCTTCTGGCAGGCTCTGGAGACCATGCAGGATGCCGGGAATCAAACCCAGGTCAGTCCCTGTGCTATTGCTCTGGCCCCTCTTTTTTTTCTTATTTTTTTCTTATTTTTAAGAGCATAGAGATTTTATTAAAGCTCAGTGCTGAGGGTCTGCAAATGAGAGAGACTTCGAGCCTGGAGCAAACAGAAAACAGTCCATTTATACAGTTTGCATGGGTTTTCTCACCCCACATTATAATTTTCAGTAATTTACTAAAGCAAATCAAATGTACAGAAACAGCGATAGGACATTCTGGCCAGATTGAGACAAAAATTGTTTTCACTGGTCATGATGCCCTGTGGCCTCATTTTACACCTTCAGGGCAGTCTGGCCAGTCCTGACCTGCTCCTGCTATTAAGAAACCATGGTTTATGCCCATTTTGCCTGGCCAGGTTATAACTACTACCCATTAGACTATTTATCCAGCCCTCTATCATATTTTCCTTCATATTTTTTGGCCACACCCAGTGACACTCAGGGGTTACACCTGGCTATGTGCTCAGAAATCGCTCCTGGCTTGGGGGACCATATGGGACGCCCGGGGGGTGGGGTTAAACTGCAGTCTGTCCTAGGCTAGGGCATGTAAGGCAGATGCCTTACCACTTGCGCCACCACCACACCGGCCCCTCTTCCTTTATATTCTTTTTCGTTTGTTTTGTTTTTTGGGGGGTCACCTGGCAGCACTCTGGGGTTACTCCTGGCTCTATACTCAGAAATCACTTCTGGCAGACTGGGGGGACCATATAGGATGCTGGAATTCGAAACACTGTCCTTCTGCATGAAAGGCAAACACCCTACCTCCATGCTATTTCTCCGACCCATTCCTTTATATTCTTATTCACTATTTTACTGAAGCAAACATTCTTCAACATGTCATTTGTAAAGCAAGGATCAGACTATCTCAAGCCGCGTGCACTCTGCATTTACAAAGTGTAAAGAGAGTACATTCTGCATTTACAAAGTGAGCCCATCTCAAGGGAACCCCAAATACAATCTGTGGTTATGGCATATTGTCCAGATTGAGCTGCCCCTGGGGAGCTGTAAGAGATGAGGGCAGGGGTCTACATTCCTCAGCAGTTTCTCAAAGGTCTGGTGCACATAAGAGTGGTTAAGCTTCAGTCTCAGGAACCGAACTGTCCTCCAGAACTACTGGGAGCAGTCCCCAAGCAAAATAGGGGTGGCCCCAAACCAGGAGAAAATACAAAAACAATTCTGGGGACCTGGACTCTGCATGAAACTGAGGAGAGGGATCACTTACACCACTATAAGGCTTCTCGTACATAGTCTGACAGGACAGTTCCAACTGCAGGACATCAGCACCTGCCGGGACTGTGGACTTGGGTTTCTCTGGGCTGCCAATACCCATGCGCATTTGTTCAAGCACTGCAGCCATACAGCCATGGCATCATGTGGATTCATACCTGGGCCACAGCAGCCAGAGCACAGGTGTAGCCTTTTGGCAACTGCTGGAGCAGGGTTAGCAATGCCACAGCCTTCAGTGTTTTGTTTTGGGTTGTTTTGTTTTTGTTTGGGGGGGATTATATGTTTTTGGTTTTTGGATCACCCAGCAGTATTCAGGGGTTATTCCTGGCTCTGCACTTAGGAATAACTCCTGGAGAGCTCAGAGGACCATATAAGATGATGGAACCTGGATCAGCCACATGCAAGGCAAGTGTTCTACCTGCTGTGCTATCACTTGGGCCCTTGCCACAGCCTTCTGACCTCTTTCCTGACCCCAATATCTCCTCTGAAAGTATGGGAGTTACCTGAGGGGACCTACCCAAGTGATAAACACCAAGCTTATCACTCTGATCTCAGACCTGCTAGATCAGAGTCTAACCCTTCCCTTAATTTGGAGCTGTTCCAAGTGTGGGTGGGTATTTTTCTGGAGGGGATAAATGCACCCTAGCCCACTGGTATCTGACTAGGTAGGGACAATAGGTAAAAAGTAAAATTAGAGGGGCCGGAGAGATAGCATGGAGGTAGGGCATTTGCCTTGCATGCAGAAAAACGGTGGTTCGAATCCCAGCATCCCATATGGTCCCCCCAGCCTGCCAGGAGCGATTTCTGAGCATATGGCCAGGAGTAATCCCTGAGCGCTGCCGGGTGTGACCCAAAAAACAAACAAACAAAAAAATGAAATTAGAAGGACTTCTCCCATTTTTTGCCTGTTTGATTTTTGCCCCATTTTATTTATTTATTTTATTTTCTTCAAACAGTACCATATAATTTGAACCATTTTATCTTGCCTCACAAATTGAGGGGGAAATACTGGAGGGTACTAAGACCAGAGAGTTGTATGAACATTAAGTAGAAATAAAAAAAAAATGATCAGACATGCTAGACACAGAGGCGACCAGTTATACCAGCAACCTGGGTGGTAAAGGAGGGGGATGTGGGATGCATACTGGGAACAGGGGTGGAGGGAGGACAACATTGGTGATGGGAGTGCCCCTGATTCAATATCACTAAGTACCTAAAAATTACTGTGAAAGATTTGTAATCCACTTTGGTCAAAATAAAAATAAAAAAATGAAAAAAATGAAATTAGAAACAACCAACACAAAACAAAAAAGGTTAACTCAGTGACAGAAAAAGTACAAAATGGTTTGGAGATTAATTTGTTTTTAACATTAGGATATTAGAAAATAATGCATTAAACAATAGAATGCATTTCTTTTTGTACTGAGAACATAGGAAATAAATATCACAATGACAAAACCAGGATCTATTATTTGCTATACTTGTTTGTTTGTTTTGAGTTTTGAGGTCATACCCACCCCCCCAAGTGCTCAGTACTTATTCTTGGCTCTGAGCACAAGGGTCACTCCTGGTGTTGCTAAAGAACCTGCCTACTCTAAACTCTGTCCTATCTCTGTGTTCCCTATTTCCCTATACTACCACAGGTAAGTGATGATGAGTCCATTATCTAGAGATTCTTGAGTATATCCAGCGTATGTTCTTGGGTTACAAAGCTGAGGTTTCTGAGTGGGCAGATAGTCCAGAAGGTGCAAGTTTATGCACTTGCCTTGCATGAAGCTGATCTGGGGTTCATCCAAGGCTCACATATGGTCCAGTGGGTCCTATCAGGAATGATCCTTGAACACAGAGGAGTAAGCCATGATCACAGGTAGGTATGGCCAAGAAACACAAACAATAAAAAGATTGCCAAGCTGTGGGCGGTGCAACAATAATGGAAGAAGGATGCATTTGCCCTGTGTTCTTTCCCCCTAGCCTACTACACTAGATATATAGAAAATATAAAAGAGCAGAAGTGAAGGGTCATGGACACCTTGGTGGTGTGGGTGAGGTAACTTTGTATAACAGAAACCTATAAGTCTGAGACATAGCACAGTAGTGAAAGCACTTAACATAATGATTGTTGTTTAAATATAAAATATAAAGTCCTAGAGCTGTGGGTGAGGCCTTTCTGGGCACGACAATTGTAGCCCCTTGACTGGCAGGTCTGAAGATTGCAGGAAAACAGTGAAGAGAGTCACACACGATCTTTTGAAGTTTCAGGAAACAGCCAGTTTTAATACACGGCCCTAACCGCCATCTGCATTTCTATTCTATTTCTATTCTAAGGTTTTTATTTTTTTTATTTTTTTGTTTTATTTTTTGTTTTGTTTTGTTTTGTTTTTGGGCCACACCCGGCAGTGCTCAGGGGTTACTCCTGGCTGTCGCTCAGAAATAGCTCCTGGCAGGCACGGGGGACCATATGGGATACCGGGATTCGAACCAACCACCTTTGGTCCTGGATCGGCTGTTTGCAAGGCAAACGCCGCTGTGCTATCTCTCCAGGCCCTCTATTCTAAGTTTTAAGTAGCCTCCTTCAGCTGCCCTCCATTCATCCTTGCTGCGTCTCCCATATCCTCCCCCCAGCCAGCCCTATTATACTTTATTCAAGATACCCTTGCCCATCCCAGGTGTGGTTGAGTTTGATCATTCAGGTGAGATAATCAGGAAGTTGGGAGAGGAGTAATAGACTATGACTCCAGTTTGATCCCCAGCACCCATACACTTCCACTGGAGCCCTGACAGGAGTGGCCCCTGATCCTGGAGCCAGAGGTGAGCTCTGAATACTGTTGATATTCACAAAAAATTTTGGCTCCAATCATTAAAAACATTTCAAAACCATATTAAAGTTACCTAAACTACAATCAAATTTTTGTTCCTTTTTGGCCACACCAAAGTACTCAGGTGACCATATGAGATGCTGGGATTGAACCCAGATTGTAAAACAGGGCAAGTTCTTTATCTGCTGTATTTCCTGGACCTTTAAAATAATTTTTATAAGACTCTCAATGTTTACAATATTATGCAGAACATTACACCAATCTCACCAGTGATTCCAGATCTCTCTGCCATTTTTCCATGAATCCTTCCACCCTTCACCCACCCCTGAAATGAAACATTTCAGATTCTATTGATAATTTCTCAGAGTATTTTTTCATTGGAGATTTTTGTAATTCCTTTCTTTGTTTCTATGTATATTGCAGTAAGATCCTAATGGTGTAGATTGAAAGACAATGGAACTTAAATGCAATACCAAAGATGCTCGGTAAGGGCTTTAAAGAATAAATATATTTTACATGAAAACCTCCAACTTGTCCATGTGTATCTCACAAATGTTGACTTGTGGAAAAATATACGCTATAGAATATTCTGTCTTGTGTGGCTTGAAGGACTTGCTGGCCTTAGCTGCCCCATATGATCTAGAGCTGTAAGTCTAGCTGCAAGTTCTTGAGGTGGAGGAAAAAAGAACTACTCTGGAGGGGCTTGCCCACTGCTTGCAAATACTTCAAGTATTTGCTTGATTGATTTGATGATTGATGAAGCCTCTTACCTCCTTGGCCTGGTTTAGAACTTGGGGACTTGTGGGTTATGAGTTAACAAAAAGACAACTCATGTTCCCATGTTCCCTTCCTCCCACATTCACACTATTCGTGCTATGTTCCAGTTCCTAGTTATATTTCGGTGGCCTGAAAAGTTGTCAAATTCTTCTTCCTGAAATCAAAACTGAGAACAATATTAGACAAGAACAATTGTCTTTGACTTGTAGCCAAAAGGATAGTTTGTATTCAGTTTATCCTTCTTCCCAAAGTCTAATTTATGTTGGTTTGTAGAAAAGATGGAGTGTACCTTCAGACCAGTCAGAGGAAATTTTGTTGTTCTTTATAGCACTAGCACCCTCTGGTCTGGAACTCACTCACTTTCCTAAAACCACATTTCCCTTTATAGCAACCCCTTCTTGTGGCTGTGCAGACAATATAATTACTTTGGGACATGCATTCACCATCTTCCAACCTGCCAGCCAATAAAGCTCTTTCTCCACCAATCACTATGCCTTTTGTTAGTTTGACCCCCAGGTAATTTGTGAAGTTCATTTGTATTGTAAGATCATTCTACTAGAAGTCAAGTTTCCCTTCTCGTTCTTCAAGGACAGCAAAGAAATAGGTTGTATATTCAAGCCCCTCTTATGTCCTACTTGTTTTTTTTTTTGGGGGGGGTCACACCCGGCAGTGCTCAGGGGTTACTCCTGGCTCTACACTCAGAAATCTCCCCTTGCAGGCTCAGGGGACCATATGAGATGCCGGGATTTGAACCACTGACCTTCTGCATGAAAGGCAAATGCCTTACCTCCATGCTATCTCTCCGGCCGCTTAAGTTCTACTTGTAACCAGAACTTCCAGAGGCTTCTCTGATGAGCAAGGCTATATGCTTCAGACAGCTGCTGGGGAAACATCCTCCAGTGCAGGGGAGATAACCAAGAAACCAAAAATCCTAATAATTACCTACAAACTTGCCAGCCACTATATTTCTGCATTATCAGCCATGGTATACTCTTTTTTTTTCATTTTTTTAAATTTAAACATCTTGATTACATATATGATTGTGATTAGGTTTCAGTCATAGAAAGAACACCCCCTTCACCAGTGCAACATTCCCACCACCAATGTCCCAAATCTCCCTCCATCTCACCCCACCCCCACCTGTACTCTCGACAGGCTTTCCAGTTCCCTCATTCATTCACATGATTATGGTTGTTCTCAGTGTAGTTATTTCTATAACTGCACTCACCACTCTTTGTGGTGAGCTTCATGAAGTGAGCTGGAAGTTCCAGCCCTCCTCTCATTGTCTCTGAGGATTGTTGCAAAAATGACTTTTATTTTTCTTAAAACCCATAAATGAGTGAGACTATTCTGTGTGTCTCTCTCTCTCCCTCTGACTTATTTCACTCAGCATGATAGATTCCATGTCATGATATACTCTTTGAAGTGTTCATGATTTTACTACAGTTCTCTGCCATGGTTTTTTCGACAAACATGTAATTTCCCACGTTAAGCCATACAAAGCCTGCAACCCAAGTCCTCTCAGTGAACCACATTTTATCATTTTGGCATGAACCCAAGTTCAGGAAACTTTAAAAAAAATAATCAATAGGGGTCCGGAGAGATAGCATGGAGGTAGGGCATTTGTCTTGCATGAAGAAGGATGGTGGTTTGAATCCCAGCATCCCATATGGTCCCCCATGCCTGCCAGGAGCAATTTCTGAGCATAGAGCCCTGAGTATTGTAGGATGTGACCCCCCAAATTAATCATATAATTATAATGTTAAAAAATTGCAAATGATACTAATGATATAAATGAGACTAGTACTAATGAAGATGATAATTCACAAAAAATAATTCTTTGTAAATATGTTGATGCATCCTGGATACTAAGAAAACACTATTTTGAGGCTATGATGACAAATATAAAATTCCACTGTTGAATGAATTCCTTGTTCCAAGGTACAACGCCAGGCTCTAGAAGATATAAGCACTAGCACCTCTGCCTCACCAGAACATCTCAGCAGGCGTGTGTTCCCATGAGACCAGACTCAGCAGCTGAGCAGAACACTTAAATGTAGGATGCAGATAACATCTGAACAGAGGGAGAAAAGCATACCAGCAATATTGCTTTTGTTAAAATATCTTTATTTAAGCACCATGGTTACAAACATGCTTGTAGTTTGGTTTCATTCATAAAAAGTACAACCCCTTCACCAGAGCAACCTTCCCGCCATCAAGGCCCCCCATCTCCCTTCTACCCACCCCAGGCCTGTCTTTGAGACAGGCATTCTATTTCTCTCCTCACTATCATTGTCATGATAGTTGTTAGTGTAGTTATTTCTTTAGCTGCACTCTTTGTGGTAAGCTTTATATCATGGGCTGGTTCTTCCAGTCCTCATCTCTATTAGGTTTCATATCATGGGCTGGTCCTTCCAGTCCTCATCTCTATTGTCTCTCAGTTTGATGACCATAGTGTCTTTTAGTTTTTTTAAATCCCACTGTTAGTGAAACTATTCTGTGTGTCTCTCTCTCCCTCTGACTTATTTCTCTCAGCATAATAGTTTCCATGTCCATCCATGTATAGGAAAATTTCATGACTTCATTTTTCCTGACAGCTGCATAATTATCAATATTTTTCAAGTGCACTCTTAACTCTTTTTGTGTTGTGGGCTTCTCAAGCAATGCCAAGAGGGCCCAAGGATATAGTGCCAGGGATTCCCTGGGCTGCAGTGCTGGGAGCCCACTAGTGCCAAACCTGGCCATGCTCCCATATGGTGCCAGGAACTGGATACAAGTCTGCACATGCAAGGCCTTAAGCCCTGCACTACTAGCTTTCTAGTCCTAAAAGAAAAGTTATAAGAAAAAAAAAACAAATGTTAAGAAATGGCTACAGGGGCTGGAGAGAGAGCACAGCAGTGGCCGTTTGCCTTGCACGTGGCCGACCTGGGACAGACCCAGGTTTGACTCCCAGCATCCCATATGGTCCCCCAAGCCTGCCAGGAGCAATTAATAAAAAAATACCATTAAAAATATTTTTAACAATAGCTACTTCTCAAGTCCATAAACCTGGATAAAACACAGACTTGGTCTTGTACCCTGGATAAAAGGCCCATTTGCCTCATACTTGGAAACATTCTATTTCTCTAAAAATATTTTTTTGTTTTTGCTTTGGGGTCACACCTGGTGGTGCTAAGAGGTCATTCTTGGGCCTGGACTCAGAAATTACTCCTGGCAGGCTCAGGATGCTGGGGATCAAATTCTGTCCAGTTGGCTACGTGCAAGGCATATGCCCAACCTGCTGTGCTATCCCTCAAGCCCCCAAAATATAGTCTTATACCTGTAATTACCTAAGTGATATATTTCTTAAACCCAGGTACCACCCTCTCATTTCATTTCTGGTTAGGAATATTTTTATTTAGATATTTTAGATTATTCCTCCGAGAGATCATTAAAGCATTTTTATCTTTGCCATCTGAAAGGTTTTTGTTTGTTTGCTTTTTGTTTTTTTTTTGGGGGGGGGTCACACCCGGCAGCACTCAGGGGTTACTCCTGCCTCCATGCTCAGAAATTGCTCCTGGCAGGCTCAGGGGACCATATGGGATGCCAGAATTCGAACCAATGACTTTCTACATGAAAGGCAAACACCTTACCTCCATGCTATCTCTCCGTCCCCTGAAAGTTTTTTTTTTTGAGGAGGTTGTGGAATAAGGTGGGGGGGGCTCCCAAGTGGTCTTCAATGTCCCTGGAGGCCACTCTTTGTGTACAGACTCCTTGTGAACACTTCTAGTTGAACAGACTCAAGTGCTCAGTGCTTAGGTCCTGGCAATGTGGTGTTGGGGGGCCACCAGGGGACCAAGCACTCTGGAGACCAAAGTTAGGTTTCCATATGCAAAGCATGTGCTCTAGCCCTTTGAGCCATCTTCATTATGTAGGTTTTTATTCTTATTTTAGAGATAGCAACAAAGAATGCTTTAATTTACTTCAACCTTATTTCCTTCTGTTGCCTGGGAGTGCTCCTGGTGATACCAAAACAGTCAAGTGAGAGAAGTGAGAGGTTGTGACTGCTTCACAGAGCCTGGGATTAGACACATGCAGGCAAACAGGTGCATTCAACATTGACACATCCAATATGCAGCAGGTGTGTGGAGGGAGTCTGCACCCTAATTTAGCCTTGTAGTTGACCTGTTAGTACTGGATAGTGCTAATTGTTCCAGAACAGCTGTTACTTAGTTCGGAGTTCTTCGATAATCAATCTGCAGGCTGGCACTGGCCCACAGATGTAGGAGTGTTAAAAAGCAGAGATAGTCCCTGCTTTACTATATTTCCCAAAATACACAGGTAGGTGATAAAGTGATAGCACAAACACCCACACCCAACACCCACACACAATACACAGGTAGACTGAAAAAAAAACTTGAAGAAGAAAAATTCAAACTTTATGCACCTACAGTCAAATATTTTTTTCTAAATTTTGTTTCTTGTTTTGTTTTTGAACAACAGCCAGTGGTAGTCAGGCTTTACTCCTGCTCTATGAACAGAAATTACTCCTGGCAGACTTAGGGGACCATCGGGGATGACTGACATTGAACCTGGGTTGGTAGCGTGCAATGCAAAAGCCCTACACACTTTGTTATGGGTCTGGCCCCAGAAACAGTTTTTTAAATTACTTTATTAACACATTGTGGATACAAAATACTTCATGATTGAATTTTAGTTATATAGTGTATACTACATATATATGCCAGTGCACATAGCCCACCACTAATGTCCCTTCCCCTGACTACCCCTGGAGCAGGCATTTTACTCCTCTCTCTCTCTCTCTCTCTCTCTCTCTCTCTCTCTCTCTCTCTCTCTCTCTTTCTCCTTCCCTTACTCTCTCCCTCTCTGTTGTAAGTCAGCCCTTGATGGGGCTGACTGATGTAGGAAGAGAGGATGAGGTCTTTCTCCTCCATCTCAGAGCACGCCTCTGTCACCCTGTTCAGCTGGCGGTTCTGAGGTGAATGTGGCAGGTATAAAGTTAACAGTCAGGCTTCAGAAGATATCAGCTTTATTCAGTGGGCATGGCTGAAGCCCAAAAGCCCAGAATCAGCCCTTGAAAAAGCCCCTGCCTTCCACAGACCCTTGCTTTTATACATCAGAATCAGGTACCAACCTAGGGTGGGAGCAGAATGCCAGATCACACCCTAGGGTAGGGCACAATCACTGATCAGGGTAGGATTAGTAACATGATAATCCCATGGAAATGTTTACATACACAACTCCTCTCTTTATCTCTTTTTTAAAATTAATATATTTAAGCACCATGATTACAGTTTGCAGTTAGGTTTCAGTTATAAAAAGAACACCCCCCCTTCACTAGTGCAACATTTTCACCACCAATGCACTCCATCTCCCTCCTCCCCCACTCCCTGGCTGTATTTGAGACAGGAATTATATTTCTCTCACTCACTACCATTGTCATGACAGTTGTCAGTATAGTTATTTCTCTAATTGAACTCACCACTCTTTGTGGTAAGCTTTATATAATGGGTTGGTCCTTCCAGCCCTCATTTCTATTGTCTGTATATTATTACAATAATATCTTTTATTTTTCTTAAAATCCATAGAATGAGTGAGACTATTCAGTGTCTATCTCTCTCCCTCTGACTTATTTCACTTAGCATAAAAGTTTTAATATGTATAGGAAAATTTCCATGATTTCATTTTTCCTGATTGCTGAACAGTATCCCATTGTGTATATGCACCACAGTTTCATTAGCCACACATCTGTTGTTGGACATTGGGTTGTTTCCAGATTCTGGCTATTGTAATTAGCTCTGCTATGAACTTAGGAGTGCAGAGGGCATTATTGTAATGTGTTTTTGTGTTCACTAGGAACGGTATACCTGTATCATCTGAGAGCTCAAATTCCAGTTTTTTTGAGGAATTTTCATATAGTTTTTCTTTTTTTTTCCCATATAGTTTTTCATACAGGCTGGACTAGACGGCATTCCCACCAGCAGTGATTGAGAGCTCCTTTCTCCCCACATACCCACCAGCACTGAGTGTTCTTATGCTTTTTGATGTGTGCCTGTCTTTGTAGCGTAAGATGGTACTTCATTCAGGAGAGGCATCATCATGAAGGGCAGCATCGAGAAAGCCATCATCATCAGAGATACAGCATCAGATTCAGCATCAGCAATTCAGTATCATCAAAGAAGCAGTAGCAATAGTATCACCAAAGGGAGTTAGTCAGCCTGGAAGCCAGTTAGGAAGCCTGATAAAAGCAGCTGAAAGGGAGACGGAGGCCAAGAGAGCCCAGTAGTACAGAAGTAGCTGCTAAAAAAAAGGCTTAGTATAGAGGCCATGTGAGGAGGTGTACATGGCAGTAGGACTGTGAAATAAAGCTCCTGACTCCTGGAACTTCATCTGACTGCTTTGTGAATCTCTCCACCCTCACCCTGCCACATTCAGACCTGCCAGATCATAGGGGCTACGGGAACCGGTTCAAGCCCAGAAAGGCCTCACCATCCCCACATGAACATTAGAACTCTTTCATTTTTATTAAGACAACAACATTCAATATGCAGCAGGTGTATGGAGGGAGTCTGCACCCTAATTAGCCTTGTAGTTGACCTGTTAGTACTGGCTAATGCTAATTGTCCTAGAACAGCTGTTATTTAGCTCAGCAGTTCTTCTATAATCAGTCTGCAGGCTGGCACTGGCCCACAGATGTAGGAGTGTTAAAGAGCAGAGATAGTCCCTGCTTTACTATATGTCCCAAAACACACAGGTAGGCGATAAAGTGATAGCACACACACTCACACCCACATCCACACACAATACACAGGTAGACTGAAAAAAAAAACTTGAAAAAACACTTGAAGAAGATGGTACTTCATTGTTGTTTTGATTTGTATCTCCCTGATAATTAATGGTGTAATAAACATTTTTAATGTGTCTTTTGGCCATTTGTAGTTCTTCTTTGAGGAACTGTTTGTTTAATTCTTCTCCCTATTTTTTTGATGGGGTTAGATGTTTTTTTTCTTGTTAAGTTCTGTCAGTACCTTGTATATCTTAGATATTAGCCCCTTGTCTGATGGGTATTGGGTGAAGTTTCGCCCATTCTGTGGGTGCCCTTTGTATACTTGCCACTATTTCCTATGAGGTGCAGAAGCTTCTCAGTTTACTATAGTCCTATCTGTTTATCTCCATTTGTTTGAATAGTGCTGTTTCCATCTTCTCCTCCTCCTCCTCTTCTTCCTCTTCTCCCTCCCCCCTCCTCCTTCCCTTCCTTCTCCTCCTCCCCTCCTCCTCCTCCTTCTTCTTCTCCTTCTCCCCCCCCTCCTCCTCCTCCACACCTGGTGACACTCAGGGGTTACTCCTGGCTATGTGCTCAGAAATTGCCCTGGCTTGGGGACCATATGGGACACCGGGGATCAAACCAAGTTCCATCCTGGATCAGCCACATGCAAGGAAAATGCCATACTACTGCGGTATCACTCAGGCCCCTGCTGTTTCCTTCTTGAAAATGCATTTGGCCTCAATACATGGAGTGTTTTACCTATGTGTTCTTCTATATACTTTATGGTTCCAGGTCTAATATCAAGGTCTCTAATTCATTTGGATTTGACCTTTATGCATGGTGGTTAGATGGAGGTCCTAGTTTTTTTTTTTTTTTTTTTTTGCATGTGGCTGACAAGTTGCCCCAGCACCACTGTTGAAGATGCTTTCCTTGCTCCAATTTTTGCATTGCTTGCCCCTTTATCAAAGATTAAATCGTTGTCTGTCTCAGGAACATTCTCTGAATACTCGTCTATTCCATTGATCTGAGAGTCTGTCTTTATTCCAATATCATGCTGTGTTAATGACTCTTGCTTTGTAGTACAATTTAAAGTTGGAAAAAGTGATGCCTCTATCTTCTTTTTTCTAAGGGTTGCTTTAGCTATTCTTGGTTTTTTTATTGTTCTAAATGAATTTCAGGAATTTTTGATCCACTTCTTTGAAGAATGTCATGAGTATTCTTAGAGGAATTACATTAAATCTGTACAATGCTTTGGGGAGTGTTGCTATATTAATTATGTAAATCCTCCCAGTCAATGAACAGGGATACATTTCTTTGTGTCCTCTTTTATTTATTGAAGCAGGATTTTTGTAGTTTTCTTTGTGTAGTCCCTTCACCTCTTTTAGTTAAATTGACTCCAAGGTATTTGAGTTTGTGTGACACTAGTGTGAATGAGATTTTTTTTTGGTTTGTTTGCTGTTGTTGTTTTGTTTGTTTGTTTGTTTGTTTTTTGAGTCATACCCAGCAGCGTTTAGGGGCTACTCCTGGCTCTACGCTCAGAAACTGTCCCCGGCAGGCTCGGGGGACCAGATGGGATGCCGGGATTTGAACCACCGTACTTCTGCTTGCAAGGCAAATGCCTTACCACTGTGATATCTCTCTGGCTCCAAGATTGTTTTTTTTTTAATGTCTATTTTTTCTCTATCATTATTTGTATATAAGAAGGCCATTGAAGGCTGAAGAGATAGCATAGTGGTAGGGTATTTGTCTTGCATGCAGCCAACCCAGGATAGATAGTAGTTCGAAATCCAACATCCCATGGTTCCCGAGCCTGTTAGGAGCAATTTCTTAGTGCAGAGCCAGGAGTGCTGCCTGAGTGCCACCAGTGTGAACCCAAAACCAGGAAAAAAAAAAAAGAGGCCTTTTATCTAGAAGCTTTTTGGTAGAGTCTTTAGGGTTTTCTAAATATAGTATCATGTCATCTGCAAACAGTGAGAGCTTGACTTCTTCCTTTCCCATCTGAATGCTCTTGATATCTTTTTCTTGCCTAATTGTGATGGCAAGTACGTCTAGTACTATGTTGAATAGGAGTGGTGAGAAGGGGCAGACTTGTACCAGATTTTAGAGAAAGGCCCTTAGTTTATTCCCATTGAGAATAATATTTGCCATTGGCTTGTGGTAGATGGCCTTGACTATATTGAGAAAAGTTCATTCCATTCCCATCTTTTTGAGAAATTTTTTTTATCATGAATGGATGTTGGATTTTATCAAATGCTTTCTTCACATCTATTGATAGGTTCATATGGTTTTTATTTTTCTTTTTGTTGATATAGTGTATTATGTTGATTAATTTATGTATGTTAAACCATCCTTGCATTCCTGGAATGAAACCTATTTGGTCATGGTATATGACCTTGACGAGGCATTGGATTCTATTTGTGAAGATTTTGTTGAGGATATTTACATCTATGTTCATAAGAGACAGTGGTATTAAGTTTTATTTTTTGCAACATCTCTGTCTGCTTTTTGTATCAAGGTTAGTTTCATAAAAACTATCTGGGAGTGTTTCTGTTTCTTCAATTTCCTGAAGAACCTGAAAAGGATTGGTAGTAGTTCCTCTCGAAGGGTTTGAAAGAATTTGTTAGTGAATCCATCTGGTCCTGGGCTTTTGTTTTTAGGAGACTTGTGATTACCATTTTAATTTCCTCAATAGTAAGGGTCTGTTTAGATATGCTAGCCCATCCTGGTTCAACCATGGAATATTATGATCCAAGAATTAATTCATTTCTTCAAGGTTCTCATGTTTTATAGTATAGTTTTTCAAAGTAGTTTCTGATTATTCTTTGAATTTCTGTAGTGATCTCCACCTTTTCATTTCTAATCCAGTTTATTAAGTTTCTCTCTCTCCTTTTCTTTGAGTTTTGCTACTGGTTTACCAATCTTGTTTATTTTTTCAAAGCACCAACTTTTGCTCTTGTTGATCTTTTGGATTGCTTTATTGATTTCCACTTCATTGATTTCTGCTCTAAGCTTTGTCATTTTCTTTTTTCTTTTTTTTTTTTTTTGGTTTTTGGGCCGCACCCGGCGGTGCTCAGAGGTTACTCCTGGCTGTCTGCTCAGAAATAGCTCCTGGCAGGCACGGGGGACCATATGGGACACCGGGATTCGAACCAACCACCTTTGGTCCTGGATCGGCTGCTTGCAAGGCAAACGCCGCTGTGCTATCTCTCCGGGCCCGCTTTGTCATTTTCTTCTGCCTACCTATTTTTGGTTCCTTTTGTTGATCATTTAAAAAAAATTTTATTTTTGGTATTTGGGCCACAACTGGTGACGTTCAAAGGTTACTTCTGGCTATATGCTCAGAAATTGCTCCTGGCTTGGGGGACCATATGGGATGCTGGGGATTGAACCAGGTCCGTCCTGATTGGCCACATACAAGCCAAACACCCTACCGCTCTGCTATTATTACGGTCCCTCATTTTCTAATTTATAATTAATTTTATGAGCTGTGTCATTAAGCTATTTATGTAGGCCCCTTCTTCCTTCCTGATGCTATGAATTTTCCTCTTAGTTACGCTTTTGCTGTGTCCCACAAATTCTAATACATAATTTGTGTCTTCATGTGCATTTGTTTCCAAACCTTTATTTAAGCACTATGATTACAAGTATGATTGTAGTTGGGTTTTAGTCATAAACAGAACACCCCCTTCACAGTGCAACACTCCCACCACCAATAACCCCCCTTCCCAACCCTTGCCTGTATTTAAGACAGGCATTCTACTTCTCTCACACATTGTTATGATTCTTATTTCACCAAGAATCTTTTGATTTCCTCATAGATTTTTATCTCTGATCCACTGGTTGTTCAGTAGCGAGCTGTTCAAGTTCCAGGTGTTAAAATTTTTCTTCTGGGGCCGGGCGGTGGCGCTGGAGGTAAGGTGCCTGCCTTGCCTGCGCTAACCTAGGACGGACCGCGGTTCGATCCCCCGGCGTCCCATATGGTCCCCCAAGAAGCCAGGAGCAACTTCTGAGTGCATAGCCAGGAGTAACCCCTGAGCGTCACAGGGTGTGGCCCAAAAACCAAAAAAAAAAAAAAAAATTTTCTTCTGTGTATCTTGTAGCTCACTTTAATTTTAATTTTAGTGCCTTGTGATCTGAGAAGGTAGTCTGTACAATTTCTACTCTCTGAATTTTATGAATATATGTTTTATGGGCCAGCATGTAGTCTATCCTGGAGAATGACCCATGCACATTGGAGAAGAATGTGTATCCAGGTTTCTGGGGATGGAGTGCCATATATACATATATATGCCATATATATACATATATACATATATATATATACATATATATAAGCTGTACTCTCCAGGCATGCACTATTTGTTTTTTATTTATTTAGTATGCCATTTTATTTAGTAAAGTAAAAATAAAGTTTACCATGTTTGTTACAAAATACTGCATTACGACTACATATAAGCATGACTTTTATTTTTAATATAAATTATTTAAGCACCATGGTTACAAACATGATTGTAGTTGGGTTTCAGTCATAAACAGAACACCCCCCCTTCACCAGTGCAACATTCCCACCACCAATGCCCCCCTCCATCCTTCCCATCCCTTGCCTTTATTCGAGACAGGCATTTTACTAGTTATTTTTTTAAGTTTAGTAATTTTTTTTTTCTTTATTTCTTAAAAGTTAAGTGTTAAAAAAATACAGTTAGTAGCCGTGTGAGAGTGGCAATCACCATTGTTTGCATGGGCCCAGCAAAAAATGGGAAAAACAGAAAAAAAAAAAAAAAAAGCCTTGGCCTAGTTACAAGGAGGCCAAGGAGGCCTCACCCTGAAGTTTTCTGGTAGAAGACCAACTCTGGGTTCCAGGCATATCAGGCTGCCCAACCACTGAGTCATTCTCCATGGTTCTGGTGAAACTTTTTTGCACATTAGCTGTTGTTGGTGTCAGGTTCCTGTAGTTAAAGATTCTAGTTTCTGTGCATTTCCTTCATCGAGTCATGTTGATGTGGAGCGTCCTCTAGTTTCACGTCACCATTAGATTAGGAGACACCTGCCCTGCAAGCAGGTTGTTGCTGTTGCTAAATTATCTGGGTGTGGGGCTGGTGAGGTGGCACTAGAGGTATGGTGTTTGCCTTGCAAGCGCAAGCCAAGGAAGGACCGCGGTTCGATCCCCCGGTGTCCCATATGGTCCCAAGTCAGGGGCAATTTCTGAGCGCTTAGCCAGGAGTAACCCCTGAGCATCAAACGGGTAAGGCCCCCCAAAAGCAAAAAAAATTATCTGGGTGTTAAGAGAGCACTCTTTGGAGTAAGTCAATGCCAGAGCAGCGGTAGGGTCTTCCCTGGTAGAGGTTTGTTTCTTGGTTATGTTATAGACAATTGTGGTTGTTTTTATAGATGGTATCTATGGTTCAGGGACATATAGTGCATTCTTCTGAGGCCTGAACCAAGTCATTAAGGCACACACTATTTGGTTTCATGCAGTCTTTAGTTCTGGGAGTTTCTCTGTAAAATGATATCTTTAACTGTTGATTCTTCCTGAGATTTTATTCCTAGGTCTCTGGGACTTCAATGATTCTTATGTTGTTTCTGTTGAATTTATCAAAGACTTCTATTTTCATCTGTTCACATTCTTTGAGTATTTTTCCCATTGTCTGATCATTTGCTTTAAGGTTCTTTTCCAATCTTTTCTGCATCTCATCTTCCAGTTCACTGATTTGGTCCTCAGCTGCTGTTACTCTGTTGAAGAGGCTTTCCAGCGAGGTTTTTGTTTCACCTACCATGTTTTTCAATCCTGTTATTTCAGTTTGGAATTTTCTGATTTCTATTTTCATATTCTCTTGATTCTTATTTGTGGTCCATTCAGCTCAATTTATGCTTTCTTTGAGTTCTATGAACATTCTCTATATTTTTTCTCTAAACTCCTTATTTGAGAAACTAAATAGGTGGCTTGCACTTTCTGGGTCATCAGAGCTGTCATCTTCATTCATTTTTTTTTTGGGGGGGCACACCCGTTTGATGCTCAGGGGTTACTCCTGGTTAAGCGCTCAGAAGTTGCCTCTAGCTTGGGGGAACTATATGGGACACCAGGGGATCGAACCGTGATCCTTCCTTGGCTAGCGCTTGCAAGGCAGACACCTTACCTCTAGTGCCACCTCTCTGGCCCCACATCTTTATTCTTTATGCATGGTGTTGGCCTGCATTGTTTCCCTATTGACATGCCTGAGTGTAGAGTGATGTTTTCTGCATATTGTTCTGGGTCATTAACTAGATGTACACAGCTGCGGAGCAAAGTAGAGTGGCCGGTCTCCTCTAGTTCCACCCTTCTTCCTCTCTCTCTCTCTCTCTGTCTCTCACAGACTCTTCCTTTTTTCCCTTTTAGACACTGTGCTTTGCACTATTATTAATGAAAAGGTACAAAGCATATCACTTTATCTCCTTTCAGCACCCCATTGTTGTCCATAGTGGTCAGTTTCAAGTATCATTTCATAGTGTACACTTGTACACTTCTCTGCCCTAAATGCACTGCTCCACTTTTGTAAAAGCTTCCTACAATGGACTGGTCCTTCTGGCTCTGGAATCTTCTTATAAATACTTCAAAAATACTTTTGGTTCTGGTTTTGTTTGTGTGTGTGTGTGTGTGTGTGTGTGTGTGTGTGTGGTCACATCCTATGATGCTGAGGTATTACTTTTAGGTCTGCACTCAGGAATTACTCTTGGCAATGCTGGGGACCATATGGGATGCTAAAGATTGAAACCAGATATGCTGTGTGCAAGATAGGCATCCTACCTGCTATTATTGCCAGTCCTACTGGAGCAATAGTAGCAGATAAGGTGCTTGCCTTGCTATGACATCGTGTGGGCTCTTTTGAGAAAGGTTTCTAGGTTTTTCTACAATAACATATATGACTTTAACAGTCTCTAAAAGCAGAGGCTACAGAATCCTGTCCTAATATGAATAGATGCAAATTTGAGCTTCATGCTTTGGCACGAATTAACGGTGTAGTTCTCCTCTGAGATAAGAATTAGCTAAATCCTTGGGGACTAACAACTTCCTCCTATGACACAATCAATAATCTCTAGCCAAGGAAGAAACTGGAACTGGGAAAATTCCGTGGTTTAATATCTAAACTGAACTTTTCTTGTCTTGTTATATTCTCAACTGGATTATCTCCACATGAAGCAGACCAATCATGTTATGGAATATACATATATTTTTTGGAGGGCCCCAACCTGGCTGTGCTCAGCAATTTCTCATTTGTCCTCAAGGATCATTCTTGGCAGATCCTTGTGGTACTAGGGATGGAATCTGGGTTGGCATTCTGTAAGGCAAGTGCCCTATTTTACCAATGTTTTTCATTTTGTCTTAGAGATTACCAACATTCAATCAACTATAAAGTATACAATTTTCTAAGTTTTTACATATACATAAATTACCATAATAGTGAGATTTCATCTCACCAATACGCTGAGAACCTGAGAGTCAAACAAATAGTTTATGTGAGAGAAATGGCTATTTTTGTTTTGTTTTGGGATCACACCCAGTGGAGCCCTGGGCTCAATCCTGGTTCTGTGTTTAGGCATCACTTTTGGGGGTGTTCAGGGGACCAGTGCCAGGGATTGAACCAGCATTGTCCAGGTGCATGGAAAACCCCTTATCCTATGTCCTACTTTAGAAAGTATCCTGTATGAGCCCAATCTCTCATCTTTCCTATGTGTGGGAAACTGTTAGCCCATTGGACTATGCAGGAGCATAATTTGAATTTGTTTTCCAGATATTAAATAAGATTGACAGTGAACTCAGGTGCTACAGGTTTTCAGAATTACATATTTTCCTTTTATTAGTTGATATGCTACACCTGTGTGTTATGCAGCTATTACCATATACATGAACAAAGTTTGTTTGCCCCTGATGATTTTGACAGCATAGTTGCCAGTGATTGCTTTAGCAATAAAATAGAATATAATGTAGTAGAATTAATTAAGTAGGAAAAACAATGTGGAAATAAAAGTGAAGTGGAGCCTCTACATCATTTTCAAATCTATGAAATGAACTTTGGCATCTGCCCCTGTTACTCTTGACTCCTGCTTGGCTGTCTAATCCCATCCTTGCATCAATTACTGGACTCCATAAGGTTCCACCCACCAAATCCTTTCTATTCTATGCCAATTGTGGCACTTCAGCCCCCCAGCTTGAAGGAAACCTTCATATGTTTGTAGGTTCTGCCCTCTCTTTATAACTTGAGATACTCCTACTTGCTCCTCTTGGAAGTCCCTGCATCCAGAGTCTTAGGCAAAGACCACCGGTGGTAATCCACATCTTTAATGAAATAAAGATCTGAGTTGCAGTTCTGGGGCTCTGTTCTCAGGACTTAGGGAAACCTCTGGTTTTCAGGTTCTTTCACATCTCTCCTCTCCTTCCTCCTGACCTCTCTGGGCTCATCTCTGTGACCACGGACGGCACTTCTTGGCAGTGGTAGCACCTTTTAGCTAGCACAGCTCCAACATGCCCACCCATAAGCTCCTCCTCTCAGACTTGCTTTCTTCTCTTTTATAGGGATCAGGACAAAAATACACAAGGTCACATGTTTTCCCTGGGACTCATTCTGCCTAAAACATGCTATCAGATCCAATGCCTAACTGCTTACATTAGGAGAAAAGTCAAATTTCTTCCAAAGCCAAGTACAAATGGGCCAGAAACAAGTGCTTCCTGACGTGTCTAACTACACCTGGGAGTTTTGCTGTTTTGAATTGCCAGCTTGTCTCAAACAATTCAAATCTAACTTCATCAAGATAGTTCAGCAGACTAAGTGCATGCTTTACATGAGAGGAGGTCTGGGTTCAATTCCCAGTTGTCCAGCTTAGGAGTAATTCCTGAGCATAGAGCCAGGATTATCCCCTCACCAAGCACCACCATAAGTAACCCCAAAACAAAAGAAAGAAAAAGCCCAAAATAAAGCTGGAATCATAAAGGCTTGGGGAAACCATTGACATAACTGGAATTGTTTACAAAGGCAAATATGAAGCTGTAAGGGGGTTCAGTGGATCATCAGTGTACAGTTGGGAGATAAAGGAATGGATAAAGGAATGACAAAGAAAGGACACCTAGAGTCAGATGTCCTGATGACAGTACATCTGGAGCTCTGGGCCAGGGCATGCCAACCTCCCTGTAGCACACTGGTAAAACAGAAAATGTGGGGAGAGAGAATCAAGAGGCCACCTAGAGTTCACAGAACATCTGTTACATTGTGTTTCTATTAAACAATTAAATAATGTGTAAATTAGGAATCAGAGGGATAATACAGCAGGAAAGGTGTTTCCTTGGCATGCAGTCAGCCTGGGTTTCATCCATGGCATGGCATATGGTCCCCTAAATACTTCCAGGAGTAATCTCTGAGCACAACTGGGTGTGATCCAAAACCCCAAAAATATTTTTTAAAGAAAAAAAAAGGCAGCAGTCTATTTTAAATTAAAAAATTTTTCTGTACTATATTATCTTTCAAATTATAAGTCCAATATTGCCAATTCTTCCTCCCCTCCAAAATCCATTTCCTCTCCATACAATTGATCCCCTTTGCCCTTTTCATACTTGATTTCCCAATTTGGTAGCCAATATGAGGTTTTTTATTTTGTTTTGTTTTTTTGTCACACCCAGCAGCGCTCAGGGGTTCCTCCTGGCTATATGCTCAGAAATTGCTCCTGGCAGGCTCGGGGGACCATATGGGATGACAGGACTCGAACCAATGACCTTATGCATGCGAGGCAAACACTTTACCTCCATGCTATCTCTCCGGCCCTATAAGGGTTTTTTTTTTTAATTATTATTTGTTTAATTGGTTTCTTTACATTTCACGAATAGAATCATTTGGCATTTGTCTTTTTCCATATGACATTTTACTTGGCAAAACACTAATTCGGGTCCATTCTTGTTGCTGCAAACAAAAGGCCTCAATCATGCAATGGCTAAGGCATGGAGAAAACATACCGTATTTTCCGGCGTATATGACGACCACCTAATTTTACAGTTAAAACATATGTTTAGGCCTATATTTGCTGTATAAGACAGAATGTCCTGTGCTGCAACTGTATCTTCCACAGTGAGCCAATCACAACAAGCAAAGGTCCAAAGGTTATATTGTAATAGACGTCCTCTCTGACTCTGGCCAATCTGAGCAGGCTTTTTACAGTGTAGATTTGGGTACAGAACACTGTATAATTTGCATGCATAAAAAGCCTCTTGAGTTAGAGAGGCTGTCCGAGCAGCCTGGCAGTGATTGGTGCAGGATCGAGTTGGAAAATTTGTTTTGTGGCAATATTCAGACAATTTTTGTTTAGTGGCATATTGAAACATTTTTCAGGATATACTCAGCATATAAGACGACCCCTGATTTTCGGTTGACTTTTTTTTGTTTCAAAAGTCGTCTTATATGCCGGAAAATACAGTACCTGCTACTAGACTATCACTGGATAAAGGAGATGAAGACACCAGCAATATGTCTTACTATTTTCAAAAACGATGAAATCTTGCTGCACATAATTCTTTTTTTTTTTTTTTTTTTTTTTTTGTGGTTTTTGGGTCACACCCGGCAGTGCTCAGGGGTTATTCCTGGCTCCAGGCTCAGAAATTGCTCCTGGCAGGCACGGGAGGACCATATATGGGACGCCGGGATTCGAACCGATGACCTCCTGCATGAGAGGCAAACGCCTTACCTCCATGCTATCTCTCCGGCCCCTGCACATAATTCTTGATCAGGACTTTATGACGGGGCCAAAAAGATAAGGGGCTAGTAAGGGGTTTGCCTTGCATAAAGTGTATTTGGGTTCAATCCCCAGCACTTGATATGGTTCTCTAAGTTTGCCAGGAGTGATCCCTGGGCAGAGGCAGACATAAATCCTGAACACTGCCTGATGTGGTTCCCAAATACAATACATGACATTTGAGTCACAGCAGAGGAAATAGTGGAGAAAAACCTGGGCGATATCAGGGGTTGCTCTGCCAGTGAGCCTGATACCCCTTTGCCTCACTGGTCAGCAAGGTCTTCATTACCTGAGCCAGAAAAACAAATGTGTCCTCTGTCCCACTACAGCTGTCTCTGCTATCAGAGACTGTCTGATGAGCAAGAATCCTTAGATAGTCAGTCTGGAACAAAAGCTGTCCTAAGACATGTGGAAATGCCACAGAAATTGTGCAACACACAGTTAGTTTGTGGCCCTTGGCTGGGAAATGCCTCTCTCAGTGCCCATGTGAGCTGACAAGCCTGGTCAGACAACTAACCTCCCTGGGCCTATAAACAGGGTTAGTGGATAGGTCAGGGCAGTTGGGACCTTCATAGGTAACCCTTGGTTGTGGAGTATTGTGTAAATTTAACTCAACTAACAAAACATATCCTCTGACGTGGGACTAGCTTCCGTGAGAAAGCCTGAGCTTTTCTATTTCAGAATTCTTCTGTTGCTTTTCTTTTTCTTTAGGGTCATGCAAGGGCAAACCCAATGCCCAGATTGTTCAATTACTAATGTAATTAGAACCACAAATAGACCAAGAGTAGAAACTTTCACAAACTGAACTCAGACCCAGGGTAGGGAGAAAAAAAAGTGCAAGTAGATGCAAGTTGATGGTTTCCCAATGGAAACCAAAATGATGTGCAGAGAACTAGACTCAGAGAGATAGCTTGGGACATACAGAGCTCCAAAAAACAAAACAAAACAAAACACATCACCAATCAATCACTGGACTTGACACTGCCTGACACTACTTCCCATGACTGTTTTATTGAATGTCATGCATGAAAACAACCAATATTATAAAGAAATGAAGTGGATACAATCTTATCCAAGTAGCATATGTTTCACAGTTAATTATGAAAGTTTGAGAAAGATTAACAACTTTTATTAATTCTTTCCTAAGTAGACTTATGAAAAACATTTTTAATATTGAGTTTTAAAAATATATTTGATCAGAAGGGAAAGCTAAAATTTGGTTCATTAAGTCATATATAGTGTTAGTAAAATATTGGATTCCTTTCCTATTTTTCATGAGAACAGAACCTGAAACTATTTTTTGAAGTTAAGTACTTCCTGGGGTTATAGGAGGTAGAGGAATTATGAAAAAGGGAACATTTCAAGTCTGTGTATCAAGAAGGGCTTGTGTGTTGATTATTTTGTAAGCTCCACAAAGTACTCCTACTCAGAATCAAATGTATATTTAGTGCCCTTTTCAAGAAATATACAATCAAATATCTCTATTATTCCCTCCCATCAGCTAGTGAAATCACACTGCTGTCACAGAAAGCAAAGATGTAAATGGTAAATTTATGTGAACAGTAGTAGTTAGAACTTATAAGAAAAATATTCTATGCTGAAAAACATTCATATATGCAGGTCAAAGTGAAAATCTAGTCATGCAGAGTACTGAAGTATAGCCACAAGCATACACTGAATTCAGCACTCACAGAACCACAACACCCACAACACCTTGGCTTCATTCCATGGAGGACAGACAGCAGTGTGACTGCACATCCTCTGCCCCAATGGTCAAAGTGAAATGGAACTCAGCAAACTCTGTACTTTATGTCAAGAAATTTATCAATACAAAACAACAATCAACTGTTAGGGCAAAAGCAGCCTGTGAATTGTAAACATTCTGAGAAAGGTAAGTTCATGATTAGAGAACATCTGCTCTTTTGGAAGGAGAGTGTGGGCTACGCAGGCTATCTGCTTCCATCATCAGAATGGAGCCACTTGCTGCAGGTAGGGTTTGCAACAGCTGCTTGATGCTCACCACCCAATACAGGGGTCTGGACAATCTCGCACATAGGTTTCAAAGCGATCATTGGTAACATCTATCAAGGTTGTGAATGCAGTCAGCTGAAAGAAAAATTGATTTTACAGATGTTTATAATTTTATAATGGCTTGAATTGCTGAACTTATTTAATATTAGATGATTAACATAATATTATAAATAGATATAAAATTGATAACAAATAATAATAAACAATTGAGTCCAATAAAACCATTATTCCAGGTCAAGCCACATGGTGGTTGGGGATAGATGATGAGGAAACTTTCTTACATTTTTAAAGCTCTTGTGTGCAGAAAAGTAGAAGGATATAATAAAGTTTTAGAGAAACCCTAAACCCCTAAATACAAAGCTCTGTTTGAAAATAGATTTTAGACTTGAATTTGGTTGTCTAAAGTGTTCATTGCAGACTATTGCATAGGACAGACAGAGACACGAAGATAAATTCCATGTAAGCATAATCAAAAATGGAAACAATGCTCTGACCAATTTGGACATCAAGCCATTGTGATCAATGTCTTCATCACAGACCAAATGTCATGGTTTCAGTTATACAAAACTATTTCAGAAATCAGCTCTAAGTGAAACATGAGCTGGGATTCTAGTTCTGACTGATTCAATATAATGGGAAGAGATTAAAATTAAAGAACCAAATCCTTCCCCTAAATTTTTAATTTTATTTTATGATTTTTAAATAATTTTTTTATAAATTTTATAAATTATTTATTTATTCAAATACCTTGTTGAGGACAGGTTTTGTTGACAGGACATCATACAAATCTGCAAGTGAGATATTCTAAAATATAAAAATAGTGTTCATGAGTTATAAATGTCAGCAGCTATTTATTAACATTTATTAACATAAATGGACCATTAGAAACCAAGTCATTGAAGATAACTAATGTTCCCCATAAATGCACTAAAAGTAATTTCTGAGGCTGTTAGAAGCAGCAGTAAAGGCTCTATGTATCACTTTCAAGTTCTGCTTCTTCTCTTCTTTAAATTGTCTGTCTGATTCCGCTTCATAGATGCCCACAATAGATTAAGAAAGTACTAGGGGCCAGAGAGCTCAACAGGCTGAGCACATGCAATTCACAAGAGAGCTTGCTCCTCTGGGCATTGCCAGGAGCAAAAGTCCCCAATTCCTCATCCCACTAGCATAGTGTGGGAGTAGCCCACTGGGCCCCTGGCATTAAAGGAAACTACTCAAATCATCCTTCCCCCCAAAAGGTAACACAGCAAAAATTTTGCTGTTTAATTGTTTATTTGGGCCATACCCTGCAGTGTTCAGGGGTTGTCTGGGATTGAACCTGAACTTCCTGCTGCAAGGCAAGTGCTTACCCATTAAACTATGCCTCTGTTCTCTAAATCTTGTCCTTTTACAAACAAAACAAAAACTTAATTGGGACTGTCTAACAATAATATAATGAGAATTGCAAATTTTTTAAAGATCAAATAAATGTCAGAATTAAGATATTCTCTAATGTTCCCATTATTTTCTCTACAAGACTCCATGATATACCTCTTGGGAGATCCGGTTTAGACATATCTTTGCAGGTTTCCTTCGATCATCAAGGAAGAAGGGATTTTTCCAACGGTCATAATTTGTTTGTACCACATACCACCTGTCCAACTTGGTGTCTAATCTAGATTCAAAAAGAGAGATTCAGATTTCTTACCTTCCTTTTGCACAAATGTCAATCTATACGGTAGTGTCTACTAATGGTACTTACTCATATACATCTAAAGACTGTTTTCTGCTTCGTGTAATCACACATCCTTCTCCAGACTTATTGCCTCCTAGGATAAAGTATGCCGGGGCCAATATCTTGGATTTGGTCAATATATTCTTAGCTTCTTCATAACTAGATAGAAATATCCAAAGCGGGGAGAGTTTTAGTTAACTTCGAATGGAAAATTTTAACTCTCCCTGCTTTGGAACTTAAGGGAAAAACAAAGAATTTGAAGAATAGTTTTTTTTTTGGTTCTGGTTTGCTTTTGGGCCACACCTGTGCCCAGGGCTTAGTTCTGTGTTCAGAATTTGGGGACCTTATAGGATTCTAGGGATTGAACTTGGCTCATCTGTATTTAATGCAAATACTTTACCTAGTGTACTATTTCTCTAGCCCTTGTTTGAGAAGTAAATTTAAAATAATTTATTTTTTTTTGGCTTTATCCAGCTGTACTCAGGGTGACTCCCCGCGCAGAACATAGGGGACTATGCTGTGCAGAATACTGAACCCTCTGAGCTATTTCTCTAGTCCCAGAGTACTTTTCAAAATGATCATGACAGTCAGCTCTGGGAGAAATAATCCCTTACTAGTCTGAAATAAAAAAGTAAATCTGAACTATATTTCAAAACTTGAAAATTAGGAATATTAAAAATTTAAGTGAATTATTGGGGCTGGAGAGATAGCACAGTGGTAGGGCATTTGCCTTGCATGCAGCTGATTCGATCAGACAGTGATTGGAACCCCAGCATCCCATAGGGGCTCCTGTGCCTGCCAGGAGCAACTTCTGAGCACAGAGCCAGGAGTGACCCCTGAGCGCCATTGGGTGTGACCCAAAAATCAAACCAAACCAAACCAAACCAAACCAAACAAAAAAACCCAACCAACCAAAGAAATAGAATAACTGAATTTCCAAAACAACAACTCAGTCTCATTCCCTGAAAACCAGTAATGGGAAGCACATGAACAAAATGAAGGATAAAAATCACATGATCAATTTGCTCATGATCATAAATCAAAGAAATGGCAAATGATGAGATTTCACTTCACACTTGTTAAAATGGTGTTTATAAAAATTTCAAGAGAGGGCTAAAGAGATAGTATGGGAGGTCAGAAGCTTTGCTTTGTATGTAAGTCAACCCCAGTGTGGAACCCTGGTACCACAAATGATCCCTCAAGCATCACTTGAAGAAGGGTCATTCTTGAGCAGCCAGCATTAGACACTGAGCAGTGCTGAGTGTGGATCAAAACCCAAAAAGTAATTGAATTTGAAAGGATTAAATAAATTTAAGTAGTAACAAGTGATACAAAAAAATGCAAAGAAAGAGTTCCAGTACACTGCCAGTGAGACTATAAAATGGTACAGAAAAGCAATGGCTCAAGAAATTTTAAAGAACTATATGGAGCTGCGTTTTTCTATAAAACTAAAAGGAAAGGAGTAAAGAAAGGCTGGGGGTTAGGGGCCAAGTGGTCTCATGTGCACAAGAGGGGAAATAAATAAGGACAGAATTTATTTATTAATCCAAGCCAAAGTCAATGATAATAGAATCAAGGGACCTAAACTTTAACAATCTGAACTCAAAAGGGCCTGTTACACTGGCAGGCCAGGGGGAAAAGTTTGGTATAGGATACACTCTGGGTCCATTGGTGGAAGGAGGTTGACACTGGTGGTGGAAAGGGCCCTACCTGATTTATTGTATATCTGAAATTCAACTATGAAGGACATTGTAGATCACAAGTGTTTCGATAAAATAAAATTAAAACAAACAAAAAACTATATGAGCTTCAGTTATACTTCTGGGTACTTATACAAACAAAAAGAAATGAATAATATGAAAAAATACCTATATCTCCATAATTGTTGAAGCATTATTTATAATAGCCAATACATGAAGACAATGTAACTGTCCATTAAGGGCTTAATAAACTGTAACACACAGAAATATTTTTCAGCCACAAAAAAAAAAAAAAATGAAATCTTGCCATTGCAACAACATGAACAAACCTTAAGTGTACCATGCTAAGTGGAATAAGTCAAAGGCACATACTGAAGAGTCTCACTAATATGAGGTATCCAAAAACAAAGCCCAATTTCCAAAAAACACATAGAGAACAGAAGTGGAGGAATGAGTGGGGGTCGGAAAACTGGTGAAATAGTTGAAGAATACAAGCTTCCTATTGCAGAGATGTAGCATGCAGTATGGCAATAGTGGAGACAACTGTTTGTACATTGGAAAGCTGCTGAGGAAATAAAGTTGTTAAGAGGATAAACCTTGGGCCCGGAGAGATAGCACAGCGGTGTTTGCCTTGCAAGCAGCCGATCCAGGACCAAAGGTGGTTGGTTCGAATCCCAGTGTCCCATATGGTCCCCCGTGCCTGCCAGGAGCTATTTCTGAGCAGACAGCCAGGAGTAACCCCTGAGCACCGCCGGGTGTGGCCCAAAAAAAAAAAAAAAAAGAGGATAAACTTTAAAAGTTCTTCTACGAGATCTGGAGAGATAGTCCAGGGTGAAGGTACATGACTTGTATACAGTTGGCCCCAGTTTGAAACTTAGTACAACGTGGTCACTGAACACTGTCAGATGTGGCCCCAGCACTGCTGTAGGACCTGGGTATAAGATATTCTCAGATATTTGAGAATCATGGAGAGAGAACCCCTCCCCAGCCTCCTCATCACTACTTAATCTCACCCCAAAATTCTCATAAGAAAAAAAAATTGTTGGGCTGCAATAATAGCATACAAGGTAGTGTGTTTGCCTTGTAGAGGACTTGATTTTGATCCCTGGCATCCCATATAGTCCCTGAGCCTGCCAAGAGTGTTTTCTGAGCACAGAGACAGATGTAATCCCTGAGCATTGCCATGTGTCATCTAAAATAACAAAAAAAACAAACGAAATACCTGAGAGCACCAGGCTAGGATGAGGGTGGGAGAACTTGAGGAGACACACAGGCATGGGTGAGGTATCTGAGACACTTTGGTGATGTTAAGATGAGGCAGTAACATACACCAGAAAAATAAATATCAACACGATTGTAAATACATAATCCAAACTATAATATTTGGGGGGAGTTGTTTCCAGGGTGATCAGGGATTACTCTTGGTTCTACATTCATAAATTATTCCTGGCAGGGCTCAAAGGTCCATATGGGGTACTGAGTATTGAACCTGGGTCAGCTGCATGCAAGGCAAGTAAGTGCCCTGCCTGTACTACTGCTGATTCCAAAATTTTTAAAAATAGTAGTGGCATGTGACACACATGTGGCTATTAAGTAGACTCATGGGGTAATCATTTTGCAATACATAAAAATATTGAGTCATATTATCCACCTAAAACTATCATAATGTAACATTTTCAATTAAGAACCGTTATACTTGATAATAAGGCAATCAGTTTGTTTACCTTGTACCATTTTCCAGGACTGATCTGGTAATAAACCCTATCCATCTGGCATCTTTCTTTCCCAGCATCCACTCGATGATACCTGCAGGACGTCACACAAAGTGTCAAGGCTGTGGTTGAGGTTAGACAATTGACAGCTACAAGGGGTGTAGCCTAGTGCTCTTCTTAACCATCTTGGAAAAACACTCTCTACTCACCCAGATATCCGCCATTTGTACTGAAACGTTCATTTAGTGTAAGACTAAACAGTCCCTGAAAGGGGGGAAAATTATGTCAGAAACTTAACCGTCCAGTTCCAGGCCCTCATTGTTTTTAGGGGTATATCAAAGCTTTGAATTAAGCAATGTGGAATGCAAAGTATCACTTCTATTAACAGAGGTGTTTTTTTTGTTTAAGTTCGTAAGTGCTTAAGTTCAAACCCTTTTCATATTGAGTGCATGAGATAAGTAGGCGAGATATTAGCCACATTTTTCTGACAGGGAAACTGAAGTGCAGAGAATTAATGCCTAACTTGCCTGAGTGGCAGACCCAGGATCAGATCCCAGATTTCGACTCTCAGCCCTTGACACCCAGACACATGCTTTTTCCTCAGAAAAACTCCATTTCCTTTCTACTCTTCTCTATCATGCAAGCTCATACCTATGAAGGTAAGAAGAAGTACAAAGGGATAAATTGGGGCTTCAGATTCCTTTCCGGTCCCCATTTTCTTAGAATCCACCCTTTCCAGAGAGTAAAGTAGGCACAGAGCTACTTGTAAAATTATATAACAGAAGATTGCTTACTGGTTTCATTCCTGTTAACATGCCTACATAGCCAGCAAAGGTTGAAGACTTGAAGACAGTCTTATTATTTCTTTGAAAGTCCAAATTCACTGTTAAGGGTTTTAGTTCTTCAGTTACGACCCAGGAATTATTATCTACATTCCATCTATAAAAGATAAAATTTAAGGACAGTTAAGAACGATGATAACAGTGGTGAGCATGCTGATGATGGTCAGGCATTTACGTGAGGAGCTACCTACCCTAATAACTCAACAAGAACTTACCGTGTCAATGATTTCCCTTTTATTTTCCACATGGTACACTGAAGCTCAAGAAGTTAACTGAACTTTTCTAGTACAATACACACTATAAAAATCCATGGTTCTAATTTAATTCCAGAAAGATCAAGAAGTCATAAAACAGAATGCTATTCTGCCTTGTAAGCAGTAAACTAAGATGTGTACCTGGAGGACTTTAGGCACATTATAAAGCTGTCTCAAAATCAGGAATTCAGTATTTTCACTTCTGGTCATATTCTGAGCCTGGCTTGAGACTTTTTTCCCAATCAAGGTAATATCTATTCTTCATGGGAACTACTACTCACCCAAGAAATACTCCAAAATCCATGTTTCGTGCATGAAGTAGGTGACCTAATTGAAGATAAGAAAGACAAGGGGCAGCATTAATGATAATATGACTGACTCAAAGTCACAGCTACAAGTTTTGCTTAACTGATAAATAAAACTCTTCAATCTAAGATTAAGAAAACAGCTTCTTAATTGGTTTCATGATTAAGCCTTCATGAATCAGAGCTTCATGTTTCTGAAATCATGAGGCTTATTGAAATCAAACTGTATTTTCTGTGATGATAATCAGAATCCCCACAATATCTGGGCACAGGTAAGATCCAGGTAAAATTGAAATATGGGAGTAGGAACAGTGGTTGGACGACTATGACATGTCACTACCTGGCCATGACCTCAATTCATGTGACTTTCCAACATGTTTTTCTGTAGACACGGTCCACCTACCACCGGGCACAAGATTTAGGTATTGTAGAGTTTATATCTAGAGAGTATCAGGATAAATCACTGCATGCCATGTTTTTGGGGAGCCAGCCAAGAACAATACAGGAAAGTGAGGCTAGGCTGTTCTACATAAGCACAGCATAAGCTCTGTTAAGTAGGAAATAAAAATCTGTCTTGGACATTACTGTAATAATACCCAGACACAATAGAATGAAGGCTGGAAGGACCGGCCATGATAGAAGCTTATCACAGAGTGGTGAATGAAGTTAGAGAATAACTACATTAACAACTATCATGACAATGCTAGTGAGTGAAAGATGTAGAATGCTTATCTCAAATACAGGCATGGGGTTGGGGAGGAGGAAGATGGGGCATTGGTGGTGGAAACATTGTATTGATGAAGGAGAGGTGTTCTTTTTTTTTTTTTTAATAACTAAAATCCAACTACAAACATGTTTGTAACCATGGTGCTTAAATAGCTATTTTTTTTTTTTTAAAAAAAGCCTGTCTTAAAAAAAATAAAAGCCTGTCTTGGGTTTCAAGGAAAGTCTGAGGTCATTATGCAGTTGAAGATAAGTAAAGTAAAAGTATATAGGTATAAGTAAACTTATATAAGGAAGGTAAGAATGTTTGGAAGCCCAAATGCTCCACAATTTTTGTAAACTTGAAATTGCTTTACTTTAGTCATTTTTAAGAAGTTTTTTTTTTTTAATTTTGTTTTTGTTTTTGTTTTTCGGGCCACACCCATTCGATGCTCAGGGGTTACTCCTGGCTAAGCGCTCAGAAATCACCCCTGGCTTGGGGGGACCATATGGGACACTGGGGGATCAAACCACGGTCCTGATCCTTGGCTAGCGCTTACAAGGCAGACACCTTACCTCTAGCGCCACCTCGCCAGGCCCATTTTTAAGGAGTTTTAAATTTAACAACTCACCAAGATCTAAAAGGCCCAGAGGTTGCATTAAAATTTACTATTTCTAATCCCATTTAGATTTTTCCTTTACTTTGTGCTTTGTACAGCCCACCTTGCCTTGTATACATTTACCTTTTTTGTCTTCTGTTATCACTGAAGTACACATGGTAAAAAGCTCATAGAAAATATTGAATGAAATAATCTCTCCTGTAAGAAAATACAAGAAAAAAATTGTCAATATACAGGAACCCTGACAACAGTACAAAAAAAATTTTTAAAAAAAAGATTTAACTAGGGCTGGAGAGATAGTACAGTGATTAAAGTAATGGCCTTGCAATTTATGGTCAACCCTAGTTTAATCACTAGCACTACAACTGTCTGGAGTAATGCCAAAATTCTGCTTCTACTGACACAAAAAAGAATCTCAAGAAGAGATAAAAATTAATATATGGTGGTCTGGAGCCATAGCACAGTGGGTAGTGTGTTTGCCTTGCATGTGGCCAACCCGGGTTTGATCCTTAGTATCACATATGGTCCCCTAAGCCTGCCAGGAGTGATTTCTGAGCACAGAGCCAGGAGTAATGCCTGAGTACAGCTGGGTGTGGCCCGAAAACAAACAAACAAAAAGACCAAAAAAAAGTACATATCACCAAAGAAAAATAAGGGACACCTGGGAACATGGGAATGTTTGTGAAGAGGAATGATGGAGCATGCTGAATTGTTTAAATTTACTGTATTTTGATTAAAGTTGTAATTACATATTTACATGCCTTTTTTAATTTTGGGGGTGACCATGTCCAGCAATGCTTAGAAGCTACATCAAAATTAGTGCTTGGGAAATTGGTGCTGAACAGCAATTTTGGACTTACCTATCTCCCCAGCTTCAGTCAATGCCTTATGAAAACTATTTCTGAAAACCAGGGATGTGGCTCAATGTAAAGCATGTCTTGTATACATGAGACCTGGTTTCAATTCCCAGTCCAACAAAATCCAAAACAAGACAGCTATATTGAGGGGAAGACAGATAGCTCAATGGGTTAAGTATATGCTTTGCATACAAGAAGTTGAGCTCTGATCCCTACCACTGCATGGTCCCCTGAACACTGCTGAGAGTGACATCTGAACAGAGTGGGAAGCAGCACCTGAACACCATGAGGTGTTCTTTGAAAACAAAAACAAGCTATATTGAGATATATATGGAATATCAGTGCATTTAAATGTATGCATGCCATATCACAATAGAAAAAGCCTCATTAAATCAAACAGTTGCAAAATAAACTTTACCATAAGGAATTCCAGTAACATCTGCAATGCCTCTCATTTCTTCACCAAAAGGGGCAGGTAAGTTGCCGAGAAGACTAGACTAAAAGATAAATTAACAATTATCCAACCTTAAGGGTGACTGTTCCTTTATACAGAATATTTAGACAATGCTGCCATAATGGATAATAAAGTTATATTTCTGCAACTTTAATTTCTACTTAATTTTTTTCTGTTGAAGTAACTGCATTATAAGTTCCAGATGTGCATTATTATAACTCAAAACCTGTTTATACCACATTCAATTCATTCTAAGTGAGCAGGAAAGATAGTAGAGTGGATAATGGACTTTCCTGGCATGTGGCTGACCTAAATTTTAATCCTCAACACCCCGTCTGGTCCCCCAAGTACCTCCACAAGTGATCTCTAAACTTTACTGGGTGTGGGTCCCTCCAAAATTCACATTGAGTGCAATTCTATTATTCACTTTATAACTCACCCCCTTTTCCTGATCTACCCATACTCCTTAGCCCTTTCCTTTATGTTACCTGCTAGTTTAGTCTTGCGCTCTAATGCTTTTATAGTCTAATTTATTGAAAGAAATTGGGGCCGGCGCAGCGGTGCTAGAGGTAAGGTGCTTGTCTTGCCTGCGCTAGCCTAGGACGGACCACAGTTCGATCTCCCGGCCTCCCATATGGTCCCCCAAGCCAGGAGCAACTTATGAGTGCATAACCAGGAGTAACCCCTGAGCATCACCGGGTGTGGCCCAAAAACAAAAAAAAATTTTTATTTAAAGAAAATATATCACATAGTTGACATAACTGATCATAATTTGTTTCAGAAAGAACAAAGGCAAAGTTATTTAAAAAAAAAAAACAGATAAAACTAACAAGATAGAAGAGAAAAAAAGCTTCAGTAGCAAGTATATTTTTGAAAATCACTGAATCACCAATGAACTCATTAAAGGCCTAGAAGAAGGTTTAATAAAATTTTCTTCTTCTTTTTTTTTTTTTTAAGGATAAGAGTTAAAGAAGTGCAGCAAAAACAGTGTTAGAGTGGCAATTGTTTGCATAGGCACAGCAAAATATGGGGGACATGGAAAGGAAAAGTCTGGGCCTAAATACAAGGAGAACTTACTCCTGAAATTTTCTGGCATAAGACCATTTCTAGGCTTCAGGCATACTAGGTTGTCCAATCCAAGCCATTGTATGTAGTGCCAATAAACCCTATGTTTTTTTCTTCCTCACAGCCGCTGTTGTTGGTGTCAGGTTTCTGTAGTTAAAGATCCTGGAATCTGTGCATATCCTACATTGAAGTCAGGATGATGTGGAGCATCCTCTAGTTTTACCTCACAATTAGAGGGAAATGCAGATAGCCCAGCCCTGAAAGCAGGCAGTTGTTGTTGTTATGTCTTCTCAGTGTTAAGGGACCTCTCTTTGGAGTAGGTCAATGCTGGGGCAGCAGTAGGGTCTTCTGTGGTAGAGGATTGCTCCCAGGTGATTTTATAACAACAGTGGTTGTTTCATAGATGGCACCCTGGTTCAGAAGTGAATGAACAATGCCTGTCCTTTTGAGGCCTGAGCCAGGTCATTATGACAATGTTCAGGGTATAAGGTCCCACTGCATTACAAGATTTGTATGTTCCTATCTCTATTAAATAAGAACTTGCCTGTATGTGTAGTAATTTCCCATTTTAATGTTCCTATGCAAAAGTGGAACAATGCCTCATGGCATTATTGGTACATATGGGGACTGCTGGAACAAATTCAACAATCCTCTTAACTTGGTTCTAACATAAGCTCTAAATCTAGGAACTCTTCTACCAGAATTCCTTATTGAACAGATCACAAAGAGAAGAACAAACAAAACAGTGGGGAAAATTGTCACTGTATAAGAGAATAATCAATAAGGGTTATAGCTATTAAGGGAATACACACAAGATATTCAAAAGATATATACATGTTCCTTTTATGTCTCTGAAATAATTGGGGGTGCATTAAATCTGCTGCATCACTTTGGTCTGTGATTTGGCTTGTGCAGTCTGATAACTAACCGGCTGGCAATGGACCCACATCAGGAAAAATCCTTGAGCTGTGACTTCTCAGAAACAGAGTCTCTTACCAAACAAAGGCCCACAATGAAGGAAGGAGGAGGAAAAGAGGCCTCTGAGCATAGATCAATAGCAACAGAGTAATGGGATCTACTTAGGCTGAGAGTCTATCATATCACATAGGGTGCAGTTTGGCAGCTGGCTTTGTTTGGGGATAATTATCTGCTTCTTGAGGAGCCAAGAACTGAAGTTAAAAAGGGTTAAATGTGGGGTAATGATGGTTGGGATTGAGGGAGTGAAGGACAAGACATGAACTTGTAGGGCAGTAGGCAAGGGCAGAATATAATATGGACATGCTGCATCTGCAGAACACATTATCAGAGGAAATCTAATTGATTTAAATAATACACCCCCGAGTGGTTTTGAAAATGGAGACCAGTGGGAAAAAAAGTTGCAGGTGACTGCCCCACCCCAACACTCATTAGGATCCTCCTGTCACCCACCTTTCTGGCTCCTTGGGCCAGCACCCAGGCATTCCCCTGGAATCTGGAAAGAAGGTGGGAGATAGCTGGGAACCTCACCGGTTCTAAGAACAAATCACATGTTGTTTGTCTTCTTTCATTTGACTTAATTCACAAAGCATGATACCCTTTAGAGCCACTATGTTGTTCACCTGGTAGTTTTTCATCATTTTGTTGTATATTTGTAGCTTTTGGGGTCACACTCAACAGTACTCAGGGACAAATCATTTGTGGACCATGTTGGTACAGTATTGAGAGTAAGCCTGGTGTTTCTGCATGCAAATGCAAAGCATATGCTCCAGCCATTTGTTATCTCCCTGGATCCGAGGATTTCACCTCTAAAAAAAGTAATATATTCACATACTCTATAGGGGCATCCTCAGTGCTACTATGGGACAGTGGAGATCATATTGGATATAAGTCCCTATGATGCTCAGATTTGCCAAGAGAGAGCTGTTCAGGATTGTGCTGCTGTGGGTAACCAGGGCTAAACCCTTTGGTGCTCAGGGGCCCCGAGAAGCTGGGGACTGAACTTGCTCCATCTCTGTGAGCTATCTCCTTGGCCCAAAAGTTATATTAGTATTCATTAATCATTTGCTTTGTAGTTTGGGGGCTATACCCATGTTGTATTCAGGGATCACTCCTGGTTCCAAGTGTTAGAATTTTCTTTTTAACATTTTTGTTGAAAGTTATAGTTTTATTAAAAAAAAACTTTATTAAAGGAAGAGAAAAGGAAGGCAGGGAAGAACCAAGTTTATGGAGGAGTCTCCTAAAGAAGGATTCATGGGCCCAGAGAGATAGCACAGCGGCGATTGCCTTGCAAGCAGCTGATCCAGGACCAAAGGTGGTTGGTTCGAATCCCGGTGTCCCATATGGTCCCCCATGCTTGCTAGGAGCTATTTCTGAGCAGACAGCCAGGAGTAACCCCTGAGCACCGCCTGGTGTGACCCCCCCCCCAAAAAAAAAGAAGGATTCACAAAAGCTGTTATTTAAAAGTACTTTTATATTGGGCCAGAGCAGTGGTGCAGTGGTAGGACATTTGCTTTGCATGCTCTAACCTAGTACGCACTGCAGTTTGATCCCCCAGCATCCCATATGGTCCCCCAAGCTAGGAGCAATTTCTGAGTGCACAGACAGGAGTAACCCTTGAACATCACTGGGCGTGACCCCCAAAACAAACAAACAAACAAGCAAAAAAAAGTACTTTTATATCAAACGTTTTTTTTTTTTTTGGTTTTTGGGCCACACCCAGTGACACTTGGGTTACTTCTGGCTATGTGCTCAGAAATCGCTCCTGGTTGGGGAACCATATGGGATGCTGAAGGAACAAACTGTGGTCTGTCCTAGTCAGCTGTGTGCAAGGCAAATGCCCTACCACTGTGCCACCGCTCCAGGGCCTATATCAAACATTTTTCTTTCTTTTTTTGTTTTTTTGGGCCACACCCGTCAATGCACAGGGGTTACTCCTGGCTATGCACTCAGAAATCGTATCCTAGGCTAGTGCTGGCAAGGCAGACGCCTTACTGCTCCGTATATCAAACATTTCTAAAAGATCCTATGTAATAGACCCAATCACCATGTCTGTATTTGGCCAACTCTACAGACTCAACACACACACACACACACACACACACACACACACACACACACACACACACAACACACACCCCTTGCAAGGTTCTTGTTGACCTTAATCCTTTGTACCCTGCAGGCTTGTGATGGTCTTGGTGCAGAAACTAAAAGAGGCTGGTGAGGATTTTTAGGGGGTTCTAGAGGCCAATCTCCTATACAGATACTCCTTGCTTAATGGCCTACCTGTTTAGCAACTACTCCCACTTATGACCATCTCTTCACCGTTATTTTATTTTAAATATCATATTTCCATCTTGTACATGCTACAGTGCAGTACTTTAATGTACCTACTTTACTAACTTTATGTTCTATAATACATTGCAGTACTGTGTGTAAATTACACAACCTATACAAATTAAAACAAGTGGAAGTTTTCAGTTTGATCTTTCTCATTATTTTACTTATCAGAACACTCTATTGTCAAGTACTATGCATATACTGTACTACTGTATACAGTACATGCAGTTCCTCACTTACTGACCAATTTGCTTGCCGACCAAGTCTTTGAAACAGAACTTGGTCGTGAAGCGAGGAATATCTGTAGTGTCCAGTGGTACTAGCTAAATCAAGAGAGGTTGAAGGGGCCGGAGAGATAGCATGGAGGTAAGGCGTTTGCCTTTCATGCAGAAGGACGGTGGTTCGAATCCCGGCATCCCATATTGTCCCTGTACCTGCCAGGGGTGATTTCTGAGCATAGAGCCAGGAGCAACCCCTGAGCGCCGCCGGGTGTGATCCAAAAACCAAACCCCCCTACCCAAAAAAAAGAGAGAGGTTGAAAACAAAAGTCTTCTTGGGTAACCAGGAAGAAAATGAGATGATCTGGTGAACACATAGCCATGAGAAATAGAAATCCAAGAGAATTTAGCCACAGTAACTGAGAAACATAGTTTCTTAGGACAAGTATGCCTTTGGTTTTAACTAGAAAATTCTCTGGGTGGAGGCCAGAGAGAGAGCTCAACAATCTGACCTCAATTCGAACCTAGATAGCATATGGTCACTCAAACAATGGTAGGAGTAACCCACAGCAATGTCAGATGTGCCCTCGTCAACAAAAATCTTAAGGGTTTCCAATATAGAAAAAGTGCTTACAGTTATTTTTTATAGTGAATGTATAGTTAAGTATGTAAAAGGAAATGCCATGCACCTCCAGATGAAGTTTGTGCATTTTCCCAGTGCTCTGTAAAACAGATGGTATCTCTTAAAACAAAAATCCACTAAGACAGAGCTAACTTCCAAAACTTGACATGTTGTTTTATAGCTTGTTACTTAAATATCATTAATACCAGAATCATCTGAAATTTTGATCAAGATCTAAAATAAAAGCGTATTTGTTTATGTCCCTTAAAAGTTATCAAACTGAACCTTTTTAAATATCAGGGTTTTTTTCCCCCTAAATTATGTATGTGGTGTGTTTAAAATTTATTGTGGCTAAAAGCCAGGCCTTTGGTGAATATAATGTTGTATGAACAGATACTGCATCATGAAGCTGCACACTTAAAGCTTATGCAATGTAACATAAGTCAATTAAACAATCAAATAACAATGCTGGTAATGATATCTCTTACCAACTTTTGATCTACCATCTCCATAATTTTTCCACTTGGCACAAAAGCATTTACTACGTTCTTTACGGAGTTCACTAGTATCTTTAACTGTAAAAGAAAGAAATTAAAAAAAACATTATGGCATAAAGAACTATTGACATTTAAGAATTAATTTAGATAATTAGCTAATTAATTAAATAATTCAATAATTTAGATAATTAATTCAGGATTAATTTAGATGAAAAACAGATATTCACATCCATGTATAGTTAAAATAAATGGTTCTATATGAAAAATATATATTATATGACACAATTTTATCTTTAAAATATTTAATTTGTAACTTTTTAGATAAGGTAAATGACATTCAAAAAAAAAAAATAACAAAGACAAAGATAACCAAGATGAGAAAAGAAATACCATGGAATGATGTAATTTTCTCTATCATCAATGACTGTAAATGGCAGAAAGTACAAAAGCACATTCAAAAAACATTTGTTGCAGAGTTTCATTCTGTCTTAGGGCCAGAGCTATAGTTGATAGGGTGTTTGACTTGCATGCGGCTCACTGAGCTTTGATCCTCAGCCTACCTTATGGTCTCACGGAATAATGGCCTCTAGGAATAATTCCTGAATACAGGGTCAGGAGTAATCCCTGAGCATGGCCAAATGTGTTCCCAAAACCAAAAATGAAAACGATCAACAAACAACAAAATCCCACACATTGTCTGGACATTACATTAACATTCAGTAAAGTTGGAAGTAGAAAGTTGAAAAGAAACTGCTTACTGATGCAGTCTTGTCAGCCAACAGTTCCTGCCATCTTTTGTAGGGTGGTAAGTCAAGATTTATGGTGTACCATGGAACTGGACCCCTATAGCTGTAATGAGAGGTGCATCATTTTGAAATGTGGAAAGCAGCTTTTTGATGGAGGTGAGAGAGTTATATCTGGATATATATGGATATGCTAGAGACATATTGTTAGTAACAATATAAATATCGATAAAACAGAAAGTCTTTTTTTCCCATAACTTTTATCCTAAGGATCTTTGAAAGAACAGGAATGATTTCAGATGGTTATTGTGGCTTAATGTTATATTAAAGAATCAATTTGGTTCAAGAATCTAAAAATTGGGCTGGAATGATAGCATAATAGGAGAGTGTTTGCCTTGCATGCGGCTGACCTGGGACGGACCAGGTTTGATTTGCAACATCCCATATGGTCCTCTGAGCCTGTCAGAGGCGATTTCTGAGTGTAGAAATAACCCCTGAGCGATTTCTGAGTATAGGAATAACCCCTGAGTGCTGCCGAATGTGATCCTAAAACCAAAAAAAAAAAAAAAAAAAAGTTCTAAATAAAAAAATTCACTGTTAGAACTTGTCTGCACATTTCCCCCAATCATGATGCCTCTCTCTCTCTCTCTCTCTCTCTCTCTCTCTCTCTCTCTCTCTCTCTCTCTCTCTCTCTCTCTCTCTCTCTCTCTCTCTCCCCCTCTCCCTCCCCCCACCCCCCGTGTGCTGGGATTGAAATGAAGAATTGTAGAATTCATATAAGGCATGTGCTACTGCTGAGCTACATTCTCAGCACGGGATGCTTTTCTTTTCTTTTTTCTATTTATTTTTTGGGTCACACCGGCAATGTTCAGGGGTTATTCCTGGCTCGACGATCAGAAATCACTCCCGGCAGGCTCGAGGGACCATATGGGATGCCGGGATTCAAACCAGCAACCTTCCGCATGCAAGGCAAACGCCTTACCGCTGTGCTATCTCTCCGGCCCCATGGGATACTTTTCTAATTGATATCTTACACTCAGAATTTCCTCTTAGACCAATACTGTTATCAAACAATGTCTCTCTGCAAACTTCAATAAAGTTCAATAAAGTTACTCTGATCTTGAAGCTTCTCATGTCTGCTTTTAGAACCTTCACTATTCATTCTACCATCCTACTCTTTATACTATACTCCTCTCTTCTCGTTCTTCTGTATAAGCCCAAGCCTAAATAAGCACTGTTCTTTCATAACCATTCCCCAACTTCCTCTTCTTTGATTTACTACAGCAATTCCTACAATAAGAATATAGCTTATACTCCCTTATAGATGGAGCTGGGCCCTAAGTCTGGTGGATAAATTAATAGCTAATCTGTTGCAACAGAGAAGCATTATCTCTTGCTACTTGTTACTAATATGAAAAAGCCTCTAAGGGTGTGCCATTCGGAGACATATCAGCTTAGAACTATGCCTAAAAATAGCATACACAGGAACTGAAGTATGTATTGACAGATGACTAAATAAAGAAGATGTGACAGGGGGCCATAATGATAACTTAGTGGATAGAGTATTTGTCTTCCATGTGGTCTCTGTTCCTCAATCCCCAGCAGCCCATAAGGTCCCTAGAGCCTGTCAGGAGTAATTTCTGAGTGCAGAACTAGGAGTAACCTCTGAATGCCACCAAGTGTGGTTCCCCTCCCCCCAAAAAAAGATGTGATACATTTATAAAGCTGTATACTACATAGCCAAGAAGAAAAAAGTGAAGGGGTGTTCAGCAGCAGAGGAGATACATGTCTTGCATTTTGAGGCACAAGATTAAATTCACAGCATTGAATATAATTCACTATAGCCAGAATCTGGAAACAACCCTAGTGTCCGAGAACAGATAAATGGATAAAGTGTAACACATCTACATACTGGAATACCATGCAGCTGTTAGGAAAAATGAAGTCATGAAATTTCCTATATCTACAAATGGATATAGAGTATTATGCTGAGTGAAATGAGTCAAAGGGGGAGGGACAGACATAGAATGATTACATTCATTTATGGAGGATTAAAAATAATTAGTACAGTAATAATACCCAAAAACAATAGAAATGAGGGCTAGGAGGACTGGACCATGGTAAATAGGTTGCCACAAATAGTGGGAGAGTGCAATTAGGGCAGAGAAGGGATGACTATGACAGTGATAGTTGGAAATGATCCTTTTGGGCAAGAACTGGATGCTGAAAGGAGGTAAAATAATATACACAATACCCCTTCAATAACAATATTATAAACCATAGTTTCTAAAAAATAAGTATGAGAGTTTGTGAGTGTGTGTATGTGTGTGTGTGCGCACACACACATACACACACACACACACACACTAGAGAAAGAAAAATGTTTGCTATAGAGAAAGAAGGGATGACAGCAAGAGGAAAACTGAGGACAATGAAGGCCTGAAACTGGCACTGTGAAGAGATGGGTGTTAGACATTTACTGAAACTTAACCTGGATACTTTTATAACTGTATCTCATGGTGATTCAACTAAAAATTTTACTTAAAAAATATCCCAGCATTGCAATATATGTTAAGAGAAAAAGTTTCAATATGCTACACAATAGGTCTTAAAGGGAAGTAAGAGACACAATATGAATCAGTAGGAGAAAACCAAGTATTGTATCATTTCAGCCATGATTATGATCTAAAGATACAAAATCGATGGGTAGACAAAACAAGATGAGAAACCAAAGAGAGTGCTAACAGAATAAAGATTTCCTAAGCAGAAGTGGGTGGGAGAGTAAGAAAAGGTAATTGGGAGGAGAGGGCAGGAATAAATCCCCTCGACTATGTTTTTGAAAATGATGGATTTTTAGGTAAGATCACATCTTTAAGTTCTCATTAAATATGTTTCTCAAGTATTTTAATATTTAACACTGGCATCTCAATTTCCTGGAAAAGTGAAGGCAGTGAGGAGTATAATGAACACAAAAATACTGAGAAACATCTATATCCAACCAATAGCAATTACTAGAGCCTATTATCCCACTACAAATAATAAACATTATTAAAATATTTTAAAGGTCTGTGTACAATAGTAAGCATTGACTGGACCCACCTGGCAACTCAGGTGGCTTAAAAACTAGTTCAAATAAGATAATACACACAAACATAAATATGGAAGCAGATGCTGAGCATGAGTGAGCAGGAGAAAATAAAATGTTACTGGGATTCAAATGGATACAGGGGTAATCCGCCTCTCAGTCTCTGGTTCTCCAGCACTGATGTGACTGGACAGGCTAGATAAACAGGTGTTCTTCCAATCTCCAGCTTCCTGTGCATACCTCCAGAATCTAAGCCATTAATTAAAAAGGATGACCTTACAGGCACAGGAGGATTTTTTTTTTCATTGAAATGCATATGAATACTACATTACTCTTATACATCTTAAGATCCATTCACAGTTCAGCGAGGGTAAGAATCACAGTGGTAAAAAAGAAAAAAAAAAGATTCACAGTGGTAGTGTGGGTTTTTTTCCAGAAAACTAAAGGTAGCAAAGAATTCAATGGAAGTACTAGGGCAAATGTATAATATATAAAGAAATATATATATCTGTATATAAATGTAAATGCATATATGAAGACATGTATGTGATCAAGTCATAAACATATACCAGGTACATATAAAATAGGGCAGACAAAAAGGTTCTTAAAAAAAAAAAGGTTCTTAAGTAATATGGTCAATGAATCTGGCAGTGAGAATAGCCCATCATGCGACAAAAAGGCACTGAAAACCAACATGGTGCCAGTGGGTGAAAGGAAGACTTTGAAAGAGCGTGCCATTATAAGAGCTGTAGAGGAACATAAAAAGGGAGTATCTCGACAGTATTCCTGCAAGTATTTGTCTCATTCTACAGGAAGGTGAGTAACTCAAAAGAATTCCATTCATTATGTTTCACTCTGGCACAGAGGCCATTTAGATTATCTACAAGCACAATATTTGACAAATTCTGTAAAATTAATGTAACTGGGGTACTTAGAAACCCCCTTAAATATCATCTTAAATGTCATCAACTGGTTAAAGTTGTACTTTACCTCCTCCTACTCCCCAGCAGATTCCTATCAGTGAAAAGGAAAAAACAGGGATAAAATGGGGCTGGGGAGACAGTAGAGTGCACTTACTGTAAAAGGGCACTTGCCTTGTATGTGGCTGACTTGGGTTTAATTGCCGGCATCCCATGAGCATTGCTAGAAGTGATTCCTACAGTGAAGTGCCAGGAGTAACCCTGAGCATTGCTAGTTGTGCCCTCCTCCCCATATCCTTATCAATACCTCTTCCTTCTTTCCTACATTTTACACCCTCTAAAAAGTGTTATTCTTCTCTCTCACAGGCCCATCTGCTCATAAATGACTTGAAAAAGCCAAAACCTCTGACTAAAAGTATTGTTAAGTACATTAAAACATAATTTTGCTCTCCTCTTATAGTTTCCAATTCCATTTGCCTCTAATAAATTTGATTATCATGCTAACGATATTACCTGAATGTTTCAATATGAAATCCTAGACTTTTGGATTCTGCTATAATCTGTTATTTGTATCCAGTTGCTACAAGAAAAAAAGATCAAAGATCAGCTCTGCATTAATCAGGAAGAGAAAAATGGTAATAGGTAGACAGAAAAATTTAGTGAAGAATGGAAATTTTCTTTTTTTTCTAGGATTCTGATAGGTTAGAAATGAACATTTTCATCATGAATTATTTCCATTTCTGCCTAGGGACTTACCTAACTAGACAAACCTAATGGTGGAAAATAATCTTGTAATAGAAGATGTAACTTAGTTGTCATGAATAATTGTTATTTTTAAGAAATTACTGCATAGGGAAAAATTACTACAAGGTCAAAAAGACTTTTGTTTGTTTTCTCAGCAACACCTGCCAGTGTTCAGGGCTTATTCCTGGCTCTGCATTCAAGGATCATTCCTGGAGGAACTGGGGAATCACAAAGAGTATCATAGATTGAACCCAGGTCAGCTTCATGCCAGATAAGCACTCAACCCACAATACTATTGCTCCTGCTTCTCAACAAGATTTTAATCATTAGATGTTTACTCACGTTGGTCCAGAAGGAGGATACATTGATTTCCTGCAATCTTCTGTCCACTAAAGAAACAAATAAAAATTTGTAGAAAACAATTCAGTATCAAGGCAATTTGAAAAAAAAATATAGATTACGAAGAGGAAATAAAGTATATGTCATTTTAGATCATTTCTATCTCTGAAATATCTTTTCTTACATCTCAACAAGTACATTTTTAGTTTCAATTCAATGTGCATAGGACCAGTTATTGAAATATGACAATATATGGAAATAAGACAATAGATGGGAAATAGATTAGCTGAGGTTAGAAAATAGTTTGTTAACCAGGTTAGTTTGTCTCTTAAGGTAAATGATATCAAGTGATACTACATGATTCAATGAGTCATTGTTACTATAGTAGAAATTTGCATCCCAAACCAGATTTTCAAGGCATACTATGTAGGGCTCTTCAAAATCTGTTCTAATATACTCTTTTGCAACTCATTTTACTGTTCTGTTCCCTCTAGTAAAATGTTGCATTTCATTGGAATTTTCTTTTTCTAACTGGAAAACTTTGGCTTTAATGTCCAGTTTTCAAATACTATCTATATTTGGTTAACTCTTTACTTTTTCCCACATGAAAACAGGTACCTCCTTTTGATTCACTCCCACAGCACAGGATCACATCTTTATTACCATTATCATATATATATATATATTACACCATGTTTTATTATCTGTATTTCTCTTCACTACTAGGTCTGTGTTCCTTGAAGCAAAGATGGCCCTTATCAACCCCACAGATGTTCAGTCACTATGGGGTGGGGGTAATGAATGAACATAGCTATTTTAGGAAGAGTTGTTTGAGCTTAGTAGCAAAATACAATTAGCATTAAATGATTAAATGGATTTTGTAATTCATTTATTACTTGTTCAACATGGCAAACATGTTCATCTCTTTCTCTCTGGATACCAATATTATGAAACAGAAATAATTTGGAGGTTGGGCCATACCCAGCGATGCTCAGGAGTGACTCCTGACTCTGCATCCAGGAGACAAGGCTGGTGGGCTCAAGAGACCTTAAGAGATGCTGGGGATTGAATCAAAGTTGGCTGTATACAAGACAAATAAATGCCCTACCTGTGGACTATTGCTCCTACCCAAAAAAGAGAGGTAATTTTTTTTTTGGTAGGGGGAACACATTTAGCTGTGCTCAGGGGTTGGTTCTGCACTCAAAAATCACTCTTGGTAGGCTCAGGGGTCTATATGGGATGCCAGGGATAGAACCTGGATTGGTCATGTGCAAGGCAAACACCTTAAATGCTATACTATTGTTCCAGCCCTCAAATAATTCTTTTTTTCTACCTTTTGTCCCTTCCTCAAAGGGAATTTTTTTTTTGTTTTTCAGGCCACACCCGTTTGATGCTCAGGGGTTACTCCTGGCTAAGTGCTCAGAAATTGCCCCTGGCTTGGGGGGACCATATGGGATGCCAGGGATCGAACCGTGGTCCTTCCTTGGCTAGCGCTTGCAAGGCAGACACCTTACCTCTAGCGCCACCTCACTGGCCGCAGGAAATTTTTTTTTTCTTTTTTTTTTTTTAATTTTTTTTTATTTAAACACCTTGATTACATACATGATTGTGTTTGGGTTTCAGTCATAAAAGGAACACCACCCATCACCAGTGCAACATTCCCATCACCCAAGTCCCAAATCTCCCTCCTCCCCCCCCAACCCCCGCCTGTACCCTAAACAGGCTCTACATTTCCCTCATACATTCTCAATATTAGGACAGTTCAAAATGTAGTTATTTCTCTAACTAAACTCATCACTCTTTGTGGTGAGCTTCCTGAGGTGAGCTGGAACTTCCAGCTCTTTTCTCTTTTGTGTCTGAAAATTATTATTACAAGGGTGTCTTTCATTTTTCTTAAAACCCATAGATGAGTGAGACCATTCTGCGTTTTTCTCTCTCTCTCTGACTTATTTCACTCAGCATAATAGATTCCATGTACATCCATGTATAGGAAAATTTCATGACTTCATCTCTCCTGACAGCTGCATAATATTCCATTGTGTATATGTACCACAGTTTCTTTAGCCATTCGTCTGTTGAAGGGCATCTTGGTTGTTTCCAGAGTCTTGCTATGGTAAATAGAGCTGCAATGAATATAGGTGTAAGGAAGGGGTTTTTGTATTGTATTTTTGTGTTCCTAGGGTATATTCCTAGGAGTGGTATAGCTGGATCGTATGGGAGCTCGATTTCCAGTTTTTGGAGGAATCTCCATATCGCTTTCCATAAAGGTTGAACTAGACAGCATTCCCACCAGCAGTGGATAAGAGTTCCTTTCTCTCCACATCCCCGCCAACACTGTTTATTCTCATTCTTTGTGATGTGTGCCATTCTCTGGGGTGTGAGGTGGTATCTCATCGTTGTTTTGATTTGCATCTCCCTGATGATTAGTGATGTGGAACATTTTTTCATGTGTCTTTTGGCCATGCGTATTTCTTCTTTGTCAAAGTGTCTGTTCATTTCTTCTCCCCATTTTTTGATGGGGTTAGATGTTTTTTTCTTGTAAAGTTCTGTCAGTGCCTTGTATATTTTGGAGATTAGCCCCTTATCTGATGGGTATTGGGTGAATAGTTTCTCCCACTCAGTGGGTGGCTCTTGTATCCTGGGCACTATTTCCTTTGAGGTGCAGAAGCTTCTCAGCTTAATATATTCCCATCTGTTAATCTCTGCTTTCACTTGCTTGGAGAGTGCAGTTTCCTCCTTGAAGATGCCTGTAATGTCCTGTAGTGTTTTGCCTATGTGCTGTTCTATATATCTTATGGTTTTGGGGCTGATATCGAGGTCTTTAATCCATTTGGATTTTACCTTCGTACATGATGTTAGCTGGGGGTCTAAGTTCAATTTTTTGCAAGTGGCTATCCAATTGTGCCAACACCACTTGTTGAAGAGGCTTTCCCTGCTCCATTTAGGATTTCCTGCTCCTTTATCAAAAATTAGATGGTTGTATCTCTGGGGAACATTTTCTGAGTATTCAAGCCTATTCCACTGATCTGAGGACCTATCCTTATTCCAATACCATGCTGTTTTGATAATTGTTGCTTTGTAACAATTTTTGTAACAGTTTAAAGTTGGGAAAAGTTTTGTAACAGTTTAAAGTTGGGAAAAGTAATTCCTCCCATATTCTTTTTCCCAATGATTGCTTTAGCTATTCGAGGGTGTTTATTGTTCCAAATGAATTTCAAAAGTGTCTGATCCACTTCTTTGAAGAATGTCATGGGTATCTTTAGAGGGATGGCATTAAATCTGTATAATGCCTTGGGGAGTATTGACATTTTGATGATGTTAATCCTGCCAATCCATGAGCAGGGTATGTGTTTCCATTTCCGCGTGTCCTCTCTTATTTCTTGGAGCAGAGTTTTATAGTTTTCTTTGTATAGGTCCTTCACATATTTAGTCAAGTTGATTCCAAGATATTTGAGTTTGTGTGGTACTATTGTGAATGGGGTTGTTTTCTTAATGTCCATTTCATCCTTATTACTATTGGTATATAGAAAGGCCATTGATTTTTGTGTGTTAATTTTGTAGCCTGCCACCTTGCTATATGAGTCTATTGTTTCTAGAAGCTTTTTGATAGAGTCTTTAGGGTTTTCTAAGTAGAGTATCATGTCATCTGCAAACAGTGAGAGCTTGACTTCTTCCTTTCCTATCTGGATTCCCTTGATATCCTTTTCTTGCCTAATTGCTATAGCAAGTACTTCCAGTGCTATGTTGAAAAGGAGTGGTGAGAGAGGACAGCCTTGTCTTGTGCCAGAATTTAGAGGAAAGGCTTTCAGTTTTTCTCCATTGAGGATAATATTTGCCACTGGCTTGTGGTAGATGGCCTTCACTATATTGAGGAAGGTTCCCTCCATTCCCATCTTGCTGAGAGTTTTGATCAAGAATGGGTGTTGGACCTTATCAAATGCTTTCTCTGCATCTATTGATATGATCATGTGGTTTTTATTTTTCTTGTTATTGATGTTGTGTATTATGTTGATAGATTTACGGATGTTAAACCAGCCTTGCATTCCTGGGATGAAACCTACTTGATCGTAGTGGATGATCTTCTTAACGAGGCATTGAATCCTATTTGCCAGGATTTTGTTGAGGATCTTTGCATCTGCATTCATCAGTGATATTGGTCTGTAATTTTCTTTTTTGGTAGCGTCTCTGTCTGGTTTAGGTATCAAGGTGATGTTGGCTTCATAAAAGCTATTTGGAAGTGTTTCTGTTTGTTCAATTTCATGAAAGAGTCTTGCCAAGATTGGCAGTAGTTCCTCTTGGAAAGTTTGATAGAATTCATTAGTGAATCCATCTGGACCTGGGCTTTTGTTTTTCGGCAGACATTTGATTACTGTTTTAATTTCATCAATGGTGATGGGGGTGTTTAGATATGCTACATCCTCTTCCTTCAACCGTGGAAGATTATAAGAGTCCAAGAATTTATCCATTTCTTCCAGGTTCTCATTTTTAGTGGCGTAGAGTTTTTCAAAGTAGTTCCTTCCTTGGCTAGCGCTTGCAAGGCAGACACCTTACCTCTAGCGCCACCTCACTGGCCGCAGGAAATTTTTTTTAATTAATTTTTTATTTTTAATTATGAGAACAAAGATGCAAAGAAAGAGGACAAGGTAAAGTTACAGTGGAAGGACAATCACCCATAAACAGAATTCTTAGTAGTCCTATTGCTGATATCTTAACTTTGAACTTTCAGCCAAAGAACATTAAGAAAAATAAAACAGAACCTATGTACAATTGCTTTGTCCCTCAAGTCCCCAGATTGTAGTACATAATATCTCTTAGCAGCACACAAAGCAATCTAAAGACATAATACTTATGTAACTCCTTAAACATTGAAGGCAAAGTACTTTTTTACATTTCCATGCACATACATATTAGTTTAAGTTAACTTCAAAAGTTTAAGTGGTTTGTTTCTCTTAAGATTAGAGTCAAAGGAGCACAGTAAAAACGGTGTTAGAGTGGCAATTATTGTTTGCATAGGCCCACCAAAATATGAGGGACATGGAATGGAAAAGCTTTGGCCTAAATACAAGGAGACCCTACCCCTGAAGTTTCCTGGCATAAGACCAACTCTAGGCTCCAGGCAAACTAGTTTGTCCTATCCAGGTCATTGTCTGTAGTGCCAATACACTTTTATTTTTCACACACTCTCTGTTGTTGGTATCATGTTTCTGTATTAAAGATGCCAGGAAATATTTTTTTAAAAATAAATTCCAGGGGCCAGAATCGTAGGGAGTCTGCCTTGCATGCACTAACCTAGGACAGACCGTGTTTCAATACCCTGGTATCCCATATGGTTCCCCCAAGCCAGGAGCAACTTCTGAGTGCATAGACAGGAGTAACCCCTGAGCATTACTGGGTGTGGCCCAAAAACCAAAATAAATAAATAAATAAAAATAAAAATAAATTCCACAATAAGATGGAACAGGGAAGTACTAGGATTGTTGTAGGTTAAGTTCAGTATACAAAACTGTAGCAAGTCTGTGTGAGAATAGCTGTTAAGTGCTGTTTTACCTTACAGTTTTAGGCTAAATTAGGCTAAAGAAAGAGCATTTAGCAAAAACCATCAAGTTATCAAAAGTTAAGCCAATATATTAGGATTTAAATTCTATTTCAAAAACTATCAGAACATAAAGTATTTAATATTAAAAACATCAGTTTGATAATTCAGTACCAAACTTAAAAGGTAATTTTCCAAACACAAGAAATTATTCTTGGTAAGGGGTTTTTTTTGTTACAGAAAAAAATATTTCAACAGAAAGAGCATTTGCAGCTGACCCTGTTTTGATCCCAGCACCCTATCTGACCCCTCAAGCTCGCCAGGAGTAATCCCTAAGCTCACAGCTAAGAGTATCCCCTGAGCACCACTGGGTATGTCTCCAAAACAAAACAAGTAAATTGAGTCTTGGTGTCCCTACCTGCAACCCAAGATTGCAGTAAAAATTTACTGCTGCTCGCACTATTCACGATACATAAGCTCTGGAAATAACCTGAGTAGCCCAGAAAGATAACGAAGTAAAGAAACTATGGCAAAATATACAATGAATACTATATTAGACTTAAAAAAAAACAAACAGTAAGGCTTTTGATAAGTTGCTTGCCTAGCTCATAGCCCCTTCAGCTCTGCCAGGAGTGATCAATCTCTGAGCACAGAGTCAGGAATGTATGCCTCAAGCAAAGCTGAATATGGTCCAAAACCAAAACACAAACAAAAAAAAATGTAACTGCTGTAACATGGATGGAATTTGAAAGTATCACGCTGAGTGACATCAGTCAGAAGGAAAGGGAAACAGAATTATTTCTCTCATATGTGATATATAGAGAAACACGGTAGAAGGATAAAACATAGTCAAAGGCAACAGAACCTGATCTAGTCTATAAACTGCAATTAACAAGGGTGGGGAGGTAGATGAAAGACTTTGAGACAATGGTGGAGAGAGTGATGTTAGAACATTGTATACATGAAGCCCTATCATTAATCATGGTGTTTCAAATAAAATTTTTTGGAGTTTATTACTATGAGTGAATGAAGAAACAATGACAATGTATATAATGGGATACAATACAGTCATGAGAAATTATGAATTAGAGACCAGAGAGACAGTATCGGGTTCAAGACATTTGCATACAGCCAACTATGGTTCAGTCCTTGGCACCACATATATGCCCTGAGCACTCCATAGAGTGATCTTGGAATACAAAGCCAAGAGGAAGGAAAAAAAAGGGAGGACAAAGCCCATATAATCTTTCTCATATGTGGTATATAAAAAAATAAAGCAAGGGATACATAGCACCTAATGCTAGCAAACCATGGACATTTACTACAGGATTTAGGTTACCAAAGGGTGAAGGTGAGTCAAGGGTGGGGATATATTAAGGAAGGACAAGGCAAACTAAAGTAACATAAGGACAATGGTGAGAGTCTGGCACTTTAGTGGAAATACAACTACTTCATATACTATAAATATTAACAATATTTAAGCCATGCAACCTCAAATAAAGCTAGAAAAAATTAATTATTGCTGCAAAAGTGGAAAGAGAGCTCAAAGGGCTAGAATTGTATGCTTTGCATGCAGGAGTCTGGGTCTAATTCCCAGCACCACATGGTTTCCTGAGCACAGCTGGGCAAGCACTTCACAGAGAATCAAAAGTTTACTGCTGCAGTTATTGTGAGGTAAGAGACGCCATTGATATTCATCATATATTTCTTATTAAAAATCCTCAGAAATAGGGAAAGCAGATAGGGTGCTGCTGTGTTGCATGTGATTAACCCCAGCATGGATTCCATCCCCAGCATCCCATATGGTCCCCTGAGCACACCAGAAATAATTCCTAAATGCAGAGTCAGGAGTTACCCTTAAGCATCATTGAATGTGACCCCAAACAAACAAAAATTCATAGAAATGATGGTTACGTCTATGAAAGTAAAAGAAGCTTAATATTACTGACTCAATATTATTGACTCAATATCACATGATATAGTCAATTATTTCCAACAATATACCTGCAGATCAACAAGATGATAACTCAAAGTTTTAAGTACCCTAATTTCACCAAGTTTCATTTATTTGTCCAAATAAGGCTTTTTTGCTCTACATGTATTTTTGCGGGGAGGTTGGGCCACAATCAGCAGCATTCACGAGTTATTCCTGGCTTTGTGCTCAGAAATCACTCCTAGTAGGGCTTGGGGGACCATATGGGATGCCAGAGATCGAACCCAGATCCGTCCTGGTGGATTGGCCGTGTGCAAGGTCAACCCCCTACTACTGTGCTATCTCGCTCTGGCCCCAGCTCTACAGTTTCGTTTTGTTTTGTTTTTGGGTCATATCCGGCAGCACTCAGGGGTCACTCCTGGCTCTACAGTCTACACTCTGAAATCGTTCCTGGCAGGCTCGGGGGACCATATGAAATGCCGGGATTCAAATCACTGTCCCTCTGCACAGAAGGCAAACGCAGTACTTCTATACTATCTCTCCGGCCCCATCTACACATTTTTTTTAACCACTGTCAACTGTTACACGTAATGCCTGATTTACTAAATTCTCAATTTTTTATTGTTTTTGGGTCATACCCGATGGCGCTCAGGGTTACTACTGGCTCTGAGCTCAGAAATCGCTCCTGGCAGGCACAAGGGACTATATGGGATGCTGGGATTCGAACCACCGTCCCATCATGTATCAGCTGCCTGCAAGGCAAACTCCCTACGGCTGTGCTCTCTCGCCCCAATTCTCAATTTCTTCAAAAACATTCTTGCCTGCCTGTAATTTTTTCCAAGCAAATATTACTAAGATATTAATTTCTGTCTCATATCAGGTATTGGTAGTAATAGGAAAATAACTGATCAGTATTAGTAATGTCAGGAAAACAGCTAGCTTTAGAAAGAAAGAAAGAATAGGTGTCAAGGTAGCTTCCCTTCCCCCCCCCCCCTTTTTGGGTACTTGCTTTTATGCAACCAAATGACCCTGGTTTGATTCTGACACCACTGAGCTAGGAATATCTCCTGAGCAAAGCTGGGTATGGACTCTTCCCCTCAAAAAAAGAAAGAAAATCATTTGTCCATTTAATTCAATTTGTCTGGTTAATTCAAATTGGTATGGCTGCAAAAGTCTTATCAATGTTCTCATCTAAAACCTAATGGTGTGAAAGATTTTCTCAGGACACATTTCTTCCACTGTTGCAATTAAACATGATGTCACTTACCATTGGCAAATGGTTTTCTTTGTTTGCCTAATAAATGCATCAGCTGTAACATATTTTGTTATAGCTTCATGTTACTTTTTCTGTTTTGTTTTGCTTTGAGGTCAAACCCAGCAATACTCAGGACTTACTCCTGGCTTGCACTTAGAGATTATTCCTGGCGAATTCAAGGACCATATGGAGTGCCAGGGACCAAATCTGGGTTGGTCACATGCAAGGCAAACAATCTACCTGCTATATTATCACGATGTTCCCACAGTTTACTTTTTAAAATGTATAAATTCTGCTATTTTAAGATGCTCTTCTTTAAATATAATTATTAAATTTTTATTTATTTTTAGTGAGATAAGGTAGTTTTTGCTTAACAAAAATTATTAAAGAGAAAACCTGGGCTTCCCCAGAGTGAAAAAGCATGCAAGTAAAGACAAGTAAGAAAGAGAGAACGTAGGTTTGAAGAGACTAAGTGACTTTTCTGACCACTCTTCCTAAGAGGGGGTACACTGTTATGATGACAGCTAAATTTCATGTTGATATACATTGTTTTCTTTTTGCACAATCTAGTATCATTGCATAGGTATATTTCAATCAATCTTTACTTTATTAAAAGAACACATTTAAAGTCTGCTTCCCAGAGATACACAAATGGAACTAATATTAAGCTAAGAAGCTTCTGCACTGCAAAGGAAAAAAATGCCTAGAATACAAAGCCACCCATCCACCCAATACCTATCAGATAAGGGGCTAATATCTAAGATATACAAGGTACTAATAGAACTTAACAAAAAAAAATCTAACCCCATCAAAAAATGGGGAGAATAAATGAACAATTTCTCAAAGAAAAAATACAAATGGCCAAAAGGCACATAAAAAATGCTCCACATCTCTTATCATCAGAGAGATGCAAAGCAAAACAACAATGAGGTACCATCTCACACCATAGAGACTGGCACATATCACAAAGAACAAGAACAATCAGGGATGTAGAGAGAAAGGAACTCTGATTCACTGCTGGTAGGAATGTCGTCTAATCCAGCCCTTCTGGAAAACAATATGGAGATTCCTCAAAAAACTGGATATCGAGCTCCCATACGATCCAGCTATAATACTCTTATGGATATACCCTACAAACACAAAAATCCAATACAAAAATCCCTTCTTCACACCTACATTCATCGCAGCACTTTTTACAATAGTCAGACTCTGGAAACAACCAAGATGCCCTTCAACAGATGAATGGCTAAAGAAACTGTGGTACAATATACACAATGGAATATTATCCAGCCATCAGGAGAGATGAAGTCATGAAATTTTCCTATACATGGATGTACATGGAATCTATTATGCTGAGTAAAAGTCAGAGGGAAAAAAAAGAGACACAGAGTAGTCTTATTCATCTATGGGTTTTAAGAAAAATAGAAGACATTTTTGCAATAATACTCAGAGATAGAGGACTGGAAGGTCCAGTTCACAAAATGAAGCTCACCACAGAGTAGTGAGTGCATTGAGAGAAATAACTATGCTGAGAACTATCATAACAATGTCAGTGAGGGAGGGATGTAGAAAGCCTGTCTCGAATAAAGGTGGGTGTGGGGGAGGGAAGAGATGGGCACATTGGTGATGGGAAGGTTACATGGGTGAAGGGGGTTATTCGTTTTATGACTGAAACCTAACTACAATTGTTTGTAATCAAGGTGTTAAAAAAATAAATTATTTAATTAAAAGAAAAAAGAAAAAAGAAAGTCTGCTTCCTGTTCTTACAACATACTTTTTTTTAATTTGGGGGCTATTCAGGGTTTACTCCTAGTTCTGTGCTCAAGGGGATCCTTAATTATCCTTGTATTGCTCAGGGGACCTTATGGGGTGCCAGAGATTGAATCTACATCTGACATGTCCATGTCAAGTGCCCTGCCCACTGTCCTATCTCGTTGGCACCTGAATTGGTATAACACTTGTTTGTTTTGGGTTTACAATCAGAGGTAAATCGGGGACCTTATGCAGTGCCAGGGCCCAAATCACACACAATCTTAATCTCTTCTAGTATCATTCATTCCAGAATGGTAACTATTTGATCTTTTATTAATACATTCTTTAATTGAATCACCAAAAAATACAGTCACAAAGTAGTTCTTGATTGAGTTTTAGTGATAAAATGTTCCAACACCCATCTCGTCACCAGCACATTTCCCACCACAAATGTCCACTATGACAGAAGTTTTTCTTCTCTGATCTTTCTTTTTTCCTGTTAGGCACTGGTTTGCAGAGCTGTTATTGATTTGCCGAATTGTTATTGAAAGGTATCATTTTACCTTGTTCAGAGCCAGTTCTTGTCCTAATTACATTTCCCCACTTGTTTTTTTTTGTTTGTTTGTTTGTTTTTGGGTCACACCCGGCAGCGCTCAGGGGTTACTCCTGGCTCTATGCTCAGAAATCGCTCCTGGCAAGCTCGGGGGACCATATGGGATGTCAGGATTCGAACCACCATCTTTCTGCAAGCAAGGCAAATACCTTACCTCCATACTATCTCTCCGGCCCACATTTCCCCACTTTTTGTGGCAAGTTTCCTACCACGGACAAATTCTCTTAGCCCTCATCTCTATTGTCTTTGGGTATTATTACCATACTATCATATATGTATATGTATATATATATATGTATATGTATGCATATATATGTATGTATATATATATATATATATATACACACACACACACACACATACCGTATTTGCCGGCATATGAGACGACCCTACAACCCATGAAAAACTTCCTAAAAGTCGGGAGTCATATCATATGCTGATATACGGCATGCTGAAATTTGTTCCAGCTTCAGGGATGAGTGATCTGCACCCCTCTTACTTTTAAGAAGTGATAAGTTAATTATTCTTGTATATATATTTTTGTATATATATTCTTGTATATATATTTTTGTATATAATTATTCTTGTATATATATTTTTATACTGAACAAAAATTCTGTGAGTTAATGGGGACCATTTTTGTTCAGTATAAAAATATGAACAGGGGGGCCCGGAGAGATAGCACAGCGGCGTTTGCCTTGCAAGCAGCCGATCCAGGACCAAAGGTGGTTGGTTCCAATCCCGGTGTCCCATATGGTCCCCCGTGCCTGCCAGGAGCTATTTCTGAGCAGACAGCCAGGAGTAACCCCTGAGCACCGCCGGGTGTGGCCCAAAAACAAAAAAAAAAAACAGGGGACCAGCACTGTTAGTCCAAATTTTTATTCTCCCACGTGGAGAATAAAACAAAACCCCATACATTTGAAAAATGGTTTAACATTTAAAATTACATGTTCATAAATCTGAATAAAACTAATACTCCATATTATACTTTAAATTTATGCCTTCAGTTTTCTCATTTCTTCTTTCGGGGGTGGGGGGCATACCCGGGATTGTTCAGGGTTATTCCTGGCTCTCAACTCAGGAATTACTCCTGATGAGCTGGGGACCATGTGGAATCAAACCCAGGTCGGCCTCATGCAAGGCAAATACCTTACCCGCTGTCCTATATTACTCTGGCCCAGTTTTCTAATTTCTTGAAAGACATGAAAGCAACTTCTCCAAAACCAGTATCTCTACTAGATTTTAATAAATCACTGTCCTAAACAATTACTATGAAAGTAATGGTGGTGAGGGTGGTTGTTGATTCCAAAACTACTTAGTGTTTAAAGTACTTTTCCAGCCCGGAGAGATAGCACAGCAGTGGGGCATTTGCCATTCATGAAGTCAACCCTGGACAGACCCCAGAATCCCATATGATCTCTCGAGTTGACAGGCGAAATTTTTTGAGCAGAGAGCCGGAGTAACCTGAGTGTTGCCAAATGTGGCCCCAAATGAAATAAATAAAAAAAAGTACTTTTTCTTGACCTGGACCAAGGCTCAATGGGAGAGTGCTGCATCCCCCATTTTAACAGATCTTGAGACCTAGGAAGGCACCAAGTTTAAAAAGGCCCTCACTACCTGAGAGAGGGCTTTTTTCAAAAGCTGTCTACTATTGCAGGAACTTTTTCAAAGCACCCTATACTCATGAAAAGTACATTAAAAACAGCATCTGTAAGAAAGGATGCTTGGAAAGTAACCTATATTCATAGGCATTAGGGCCCTGAAAAACCTTGATTGCCTGTCCATGAGGCATTCAGGAAAAAAGGGGATGTAGCATAAATATTGAGACATAGTTCTGGCAGACATTCTAAAGATTACTCAGATTTAACATTTACATGAATTAAATATTCTTTTTTTTTTTTTTTTTTTTTTTTGGTTTTTGGGTCACACCCGGCAGTGCTCAATTAGGGGTTCCTCCTGGCTCTTCGCTCAGAAATCACCCAGGGCAGGCTGGAGGGACCATATGGGATGCCGGGATTTGAACCACCGACCTTCTGCATGCAAGGCAAACGCCTTACCTTCATGCTATCTCTCCGGCCCCTACATCTGGCTTTTAACCGTTTACCACTTTGTATTAATTTTAATTAGATGAATAATCCCATTTCCAAAGACCTTTGAGAGCACTTCTCTAGTTAGAAGAGACAGGTGAAGGGAGCAAGCCACACCTTGCTTCTCTAGCTATATTCTAGCTCATTTACTCAAGTCTCAGGTCCCATTTCCCAATTGTGGGATCTGTTGGCACAGAAAGTGGCAGCCTGAGTGCTTTTAGAGAGTTGAATGATGAAAGCCGCACCAGCCAAGAGTCCTGAGGCTTGCTTCCTTAAACAAAAGTGTGACCTCTGGCTAGAGATTGTCTCACTAGTTCCTCTTCTGGAAAAGGAAAGAGTCGGTCTGGTCTGGTCTGCTTCTGGTTCCTCTGAGACTTACAAGTCTGTGGTTCTGGAACTTCCTCGTTGGTAAAGCCTCGGGACTGGCATTCCTATGACTGGGGGTGGCGGTCACAACAGCAATCATGGGGTCACGAGATTGGCTGGGCCACTGTCCAGATTAGGGACGCCCAGAACTTTCGCGGGGTTCTGGGGTGGGGTGGGGCGAACCTGCTGCACTTTGGCTTCAGCTAGCACGGACTGTCGATGCCGCATTTTGGGTAGAAAGTCACCGGCAGAGCTGTGAAATCAAGTCATTTTTACGTCCATGCATGGACGGGCATTTATTTGTTCATGTTCAGGACGGAACTGGTAGAACAGGAACAAACACTCCCATTGAGGGGAGGGAATGCGGCTCCCCAAGCGCCATTCAACGGAGGAGAATTCCCTCAAAAGGTTCTGCGGGTGGGGCCGGAGAGATAGCATGGAGATAAAGCATTTGCCTTGCATGCAGAAGAACGGTGGTTCGAATCCCAGCATACATAGAGTCCCCCGAGCCGGCCAGGAGCGATCTGTGAGCGTAGAGCCAGGAGGAACCCCTGAGCGCTGCTGGGTGGGACCCAAAAACCAAAAACCAAAAAAAAAAAAAAAAAAAAAAAGTTCTGCTGGGGGTTCATCATGTTTGGAGACCCACTAGGGGTGCAAATCCAACAGCCGACTCCGGGCACTCACCTTCACTCACTTACCTCTGCGGGGAATGCGCGCGCAACCACAGCCCCAGGAAAGATGCCACCGCCGGGATCAGGTGTTCCCACGCCCAGGCCGCCCCACCCGCAGAGCACCAGCACACCCCACCACCCTTTTGCTTCCCCCCCCCCCACCGGCACGCCCCTCTCGCCTCTCCGGCGCTCACTCACCGGGGGTGCATGCTGCGCCACGACGCAGGTGACGGCCGCCCCCAGGAGGACCCAGGTGAGGCGACTCGGGCCCATCATCATCCCCGCCGCCAGCGATGCTTCCGCGCTCTCCGCAGACGCGGCTGGAGGCTCTAGCTAGCTGGACGGAGGACGGGCCCCGCCCCTACGGGCCAAACCACTTAGCAGATGGAGGGGAGATGGACGAGTGCTGGGTGAGGTCGAGTCAGAAAGAAAAAGAAAAGCCTCTTTCTTGTGTCCGCACGACGACTAAGAGTTGAACTTTTTCGGATGGAACTGACAGCGCCTCATGATTGCCGCGCTCGCGGGGGGGACCGTGATATGGGTCATATTACATCCCCCCCACTTGCGTGTCAGTGGTTGGGCCCAGATGAAGCTCCGCCCGTGGGCGTGGCCGAGAGCCTCTCGCCACCACCACCATCCCCCGGGTCCGGTCTGACAAGGGGCCCCATGTAACTCCTGACCTTTGACTTCGAGGTATCAGTCTGTGAAGTGACGCGGGGCTGCGTTCCCCGCTAGTCGCCCAAATTTGGCTCTCGGAGACGGGGCGGCCCTGTTATATGAGGAGAATCTTGGACCAGATCCTCAGGGCGCCGGACGACTCGGGTGGTGGTGGCAGGGGCGGGAAGCAAAATGATTGCCTCCCTCCAGCTTCTCCAGACTCTTCCCCAGGGCTTTCACCCCAGAGCTGCACGTTGTTTGGCTTCTGGCATTTGGGCTTCGACTGATGGAATAACCGGGTCCAAGGGTGGACCTTTCGCTGATGCATTACTCATCCATTCTGCGGCTGGATTTTTGTGGGTTGGTTTGGTTTTGGTTTTGGTTTTTGGTTTTTGGGTCCCACCCAGCAGCGCTCAGAGGTTCCTCCAGGCTCTACGCTCAGAAATCGCTCCTGGCAGGCTCGGGGTCCATATGGGATGCTGGGATTCGAACCACTGTCCTAATGCATGCAAGGCAAACGTCTTACCTCCATGCTATCTCTCCGGCCCCTGTTGGGTTTTGTTTTTTAATCGAACTTTTTGAAGCTTTTAGGTTGGCTGAGCTGGAGCTAAACCCGGGAAGAAGAAAGACTGGAAATACCCTTATGGTTTGCACCCGGAATAACAGAAGGATTTACTTGATTTAGCACCCTGGAAGAAGTGTAACTTCAAAGCCTTACAGGAGGGCAGGGTAGAATGTACTGCGAGTGGCAGTTGGATCCCTGGAACCACTGAAGTCCCCTAGGATCACTAGGAGTGATCCCTGAGCATTGCTAGCTGCCCCGCTCCCCCCTCCCCCCCAACAACAACAAAAACGAGAGTAACTAAATCAATCCTACGGGAAATTCTACCCTTCCTGGGTTGACTCTTTGACATACAAACTGCCTTGTTTGACTACGTTTTAGTAAAATTCAGAATTCTGTTGCAAAAATCTTCATGTGATTCTTTTCCCACGTGTGTTTTGAAGGGTGTACAACCTTACCCATTTTGTATTATTTTCCTAGATGAAAAAAGTCAGTATTTTGTTGTTGTAAGTTGGGAAATGAGAATTTGAAGTTTTGATGTTTGGGTGGATTGTTTTCTTTTTTGTTTTGATTTTGGCTTTAGAAAGTAGACAAGGGGTCCTGAGGTCAGTTCACTGTCCCCCAGGCCGTTGGAGGTCTGGGCGATAGTTAAAAAAATAAAAACTCTGAATAAATTTCCTATGCATACAGCATAGGAAAAGTAAAAAACAAAATGGGAACAAATACAATTGGGGGGGGGGGCTTTTTGGGCCACACCCAGTGATGCTCAGTGGTTATGCGCTCAAAAATCGCTCCTGACTTATGGGACGCCGGGGATCAAACCAATATCTGTCCTGGATCTGCTGCGTGCAAGGCAAACGCCCTACGGCTGCGCCACCACTCTGGCCCTCAAATACAATATTTAAAGTGAAGAACAAGTAAAGTTAAATCAACAAACTTACCAGTATTTCAATGGGAACTAAGGGTCTGCTTTTGGTTGGCTACAGTTTGAGGCCCCTTGACCCAGACTGAGAGAAGTCAAGAGACAAGAGAGAAGGAGGGTAGTCAGAGAGTGGGCACACATTCTACACATGCACTGTGGCCCAGGACTAGTAGGTGGCTAAACAGGACTGGAAGCAGTGGCAAAAACACTCTGCTTGTGGGCCATAGTTTGAGTACCCGGAAATAGATGATTCTTCTCATTAAGAAGGAAGGTTGACTTTCCAGACATATCACATGATTGAAGTGGTTGGGTGATTTCTGATCCAACAGTAAGCAAGTAGATCATACAAGTGTTAATTCAGAAAATATAGTTGACTTACAATATGCCAAGTAGTTTTCCAGACACTAGGGATAAGCAGGCACTATAAATAAACAACAACAAACAACAAAAGAAAACAAAGCCAAAACCAAAATGACTAAAATCTTTCCCTTCTGAGGATTACATTCTAGATGAGAAGTGAACAATGAATATCACACATGAAGAAAATTTATGTAGAATTCTAACATAAGATATATAAAGAAAAAGTAGTGTTGAATCAAGAGAGGACACAATTTTAAGATGGTCAGGATAAATATTTTGAAAAAGTTAAATTTTTTTAGATTTTTTATTAAATAATTTATTTAAACACAGTAATTACAAACATAATTGTAGTTGGGGTTCAGTCATAACAAGAACAACCCCCTTCACCCATGCCTTCCCATCACCAATGCCCCCATCTCTTCCCTTCCCAACCCTCCATCTGTATTTGAGACAGGCTTTCTACATCCCTCACTGACATTGTTATGATAGTTATTTCTCTAATTGCTTCATATCTTGAGCCGGTCCTTCTGGCCCTCATCTGGGAATTATTTCATATATCAATATGGGTTTTCTTAAAACCCATAGATGAGTGTGTGTCTCTCCCTCTGACTAATTCCATTTAGCATAATAGATTCCATTTCCATCCATGTATAGAAAAATTTAATGACTTCATCTCTCCTGACGGCTGCATAATATTTCATTGTGTATATTGTACCACAGTTTCTTTAGCCATTCATCTGTTGAAGGGCATCTTGGTTGTTTCCAGAGTCTGACTAGTGTAAAAATTGCTGCGATGAATATAGGTGTGAGGAAGGGATTTTTGTATTGGATGAAAAGTTAAATTTGAGCAAAGATTTGAATGGATTCATTAGAGGGAAGGAAGTGTGTACAAAGTATATCTTAGAGTGGATCTCAGTATAGCAGGGAGATGAAACATTTGGTGAAAGGCTTAAAAATGAGACTTGGGCCCGGAGAGACTGTAGAGTGGTAGGGATCTTGCCTTGCATGTAGCTGATCAGAGTTTGATTCCTAACTCCCCACATGGTCTCCTGCGCTCAAGCAGGAATGATCCCTAAATAAAGAAAAAGAGGCTGAGTCTGCTGCATTTAGCTACAGTGTGAGAAGGACAGATATAATGAGGGATATACAAGTAGATAAAATCTGAGAGGTTATGTGGTGTACAACAGATTGTTATGGGCATTTGAAAGACTTGGATTTCAATATAGAAAAATGTGCACGGCATAAATATGTTAGTTATCTTATTTTGTGGGTCATATTTAAAAATTTCATTGATTTTTATCATATTATTAAAATATAATATTAATTTCCCAAGTACTGTGTAATAATTTGAATTTTCCTACTGTTGTTTGTGGAGATGTAAATGGTACTCATAAAGTCATGCATTCATTGTCAGGAATAGAATCAAGGGCTTATACCTGCCACCTCTTCAGAGAGTTGCTCGCTTTATACTGTCAGGTGATTGCCACCTTAAATCTAGTTATCATCCTCTATGCATCATTACATTTTTTCTTGTGATAAGAACTTTTAAGATAGGCTTTTAGCAGCTTTCAAATATACAACACAATATTAACTATAGTCTTTGTGCTGTCTAATACATCCTCCTAATTTATTTGTTATTGCAAGTTTGAATCTTTTGGTCTCCTACATCCACTTTGCTTCCCACACTTGCCTCTTGGAACAATATGTTCTATCTATCTATGAATATTATTTTTGTTTTTCTCACATTTGTTTTTGTATACTGCATTTGTCTAACCTATTTCATATAACATGATCCATTTTATAATACCCATGTTGTAACAAAGGTAAAAATGTCATTCTTTTATCTTCCTGATTGAATACACACACAAACACATACATATTTCATTTCTTCATTTATGGATAAATACTTAGGCCATTTCTCTACATTAGGACTGTAAATAATGCCGCAGTGAACTTGGGGTGATGATATATTTTAACTTAGTATTTTCGTTTTCCTTGTAGAAGGAAGAAGAAGAAGAAAAAGTGCTAAATCATCTAGTAGTTCTGCTCAAAGTTTTGAGCTCTGGGATCACTCCTTGGAGGACCATATGTGGGTTCTTTGGGGGAGGGGCATACAGCACATAATCAGCAGTTTTCAGGGCTTACTCCAGGCTCTGTGCTCAGATATAATTTCTGGTAATGTTTGGGGAACCATATAGGATGCTGGGCATTAAACCCAATTCAGCCTTGTGCAAGGCAAGAGACCTGCCCTACCTGCTCTATTATCACTCTAGATCCAAGTGCTGAAATTCTATTTTTGTTTGTTTGTTTGTTTTGGGGCCACACCTGGTTCGGTTCAGGAGTTATAGCTGGCTTTGCACTCAGAAATCGAACCTGTCTAGGGGGACCATAAGGAATGCCAGGGATCAAAACTGTGTTTGTTCTGGATCAGCCACGTGCAAGGCAAACACCCTACTGCTGCGCTATTGCCCCGTCCCCAATGCTGGGATTCTGGGGTCAGAATTCTGTGGTCTGATTTGGGGTCAGCAAAAAGTGGAAGGTAAAGCAACTATGCCTATACTGTTGCTCCAGCCCCCCAATCAAATTCATTATGCAAATACTTCAAGTATTGGCATAATAAAAAATTAGGTACATTTTATTTTCAAAAACCTATTGTATAGCTTTGATTCTAGATGTTCAAAAGAATAAAAAAATTTAAATCTGTGTTGTTGCCATAGGACCATTGTGTGTGTGTGTGTGTGTGTGTGTGTGTGTGTGTGTGTGTGTGTGTGCGCATGTGTGTTTGACTGAATCTACTTTTGAATAATGGAAATGTTCAGGTAAGGCAAGGAGTGTGCCCATAGAAAACTTTGCCATGTTTTATGGCATTCTGACTATTCATTGAAAATGATATGTCAATGGACATATGAATGATCATGTCAGCAGAAAGGGTGGTTTAAAAACTATCTTCATAGCAATCATCAAGTTTAAGACTTGGATAACCTGTTGAGTATGAAAGAGTCAGCCTCATTAATCAAATTACTTATCAGAATAGCTGAAGTTCTTGGCAAGCTGTTGACCTTTTCTCATCTCCTACCTAACATTCCTAGGTTTCCAAGGTGGGGCCTTCATTTAAAGTCCTTGCAATCTAACCACCCCACCCTAAACAAAATCTATCACACATAACACCTATTACCCCAACAAGTATGACTTGATTTAATTAAAAAAAAACTAAAAAAAATCCTCTAAAAGATGATTTTTTTCTAGTAGCTTGATCACAATGAACAAGATTAATTAAATTTTTTGGGGGGGGATAACATCCAGCAGCGCTCATGGGTTACTCCTGGCTCTATACTCAGAAATCGCTCCTGGCAGGCTCGGAGGACCATATGGGATGCTGGGATTGGGACCACCATCCTTCTGCATGCAAGGCAAAAACCCTACCTTCATGCTATCTCTCTGGCCCCAAGATTAATTAATTTTTTTTGAAAAATAGACATATAACTCAGTCTGTGGGGAATGGGTATTTGTCTGGGTCCCACCTGTTGACACTTGACCTGGAAATGCAGGCCTAATAGTGCCTAGACTCAATGGTACTCAGATGCCACCGGTGTTATAGTGGATGGTTCTTGATTCAATTTCTGAACACAGAGTCAAGAATAACCCCTGAGCATCACCGGGTGTGGCCCAAAACCAAAATAAAAGAAAAAAAAGATTTTTTCAATAAATTGTAATCACTAGATATAGAAAGAATGGGTACTTACTCTAAGATGCTAGTATCTTGACCTTATTTCTGGAGGTTGCTCCTGGCTAACTTGATTTACCATATTTTCATACCATAAGACACACCTCCCCTCAAAAGATGGTGGAAAATGGTTATACCCCTTTACTGTGCAGGCATACCACATAGTAAGAGCAATTAGGTTAACGCACTTTTACCGTCATATAGAGCTTTCATTTAAGACTATTTGATCGCTGCTGTGACTTTTATTTTTTTCCTAAAAACTATGTGCATCTTATAGTCAGGTGTGTCTTATAGAGCGAAAAATAGGTTAAATTTAGTTTAATCCTTTGCTTTCTTTGGTCTGGTCAAAGCATGAAATTTCTGACTTTTGTTCTATGATTGCGGCAACTCTCCTTTCTCTTCTTGTAGGGAAGAGTAAGCTAGTTGTCCCATGGCTTTGGGAAGTCATGTTGTAAGTTTGACGGGAGAGACCTAATGATGAATAGATACTATGGACAACATAGAGGAAAGATGGAAAGAAACTGGGTCATTATGAAATTGTTAAGCTGCTCCATCAACCAACTACAGAGCCTGTCTAACAATTGAACTCTTCTGAATGTAAGCCACTACCCTTATGTATTTTTTATTTTTCAATTTTTTTGGTTTTGGGGCCACACTCAGCAGCACTCAGGGGTTACTCTGGCTCTGAGCTCAGAAATCACTACTGGCAGGCTCATGTGACCATATGGGATGCTGGGAATCAATCCTGGATTGGCCATGTGCAAGGCAAACACCCTTTGCAGTGCTATTGTTCTGGCCCCTACTATACTTCTTTAGTACTTGAACCAGTTTTAGTCGGTTTGCTTGTAAGCAACACAGTGCCTGCAAACATATCACCTGATATTACTGTAAGGCCATAAAGGTTAAGTTTCTAGAGCTTCAGTAACTTACTTAGGCCTATTCCAAGTCATCTAATTTTACATGTGTAATTTTGAATTCTTTTTCTTAAAGAGGACCATCCAAATTGTATAGACTTCCGTTGCTACAAAATCTATATCTACTATCACCAAATATTATTGATAGAAAATGTCCATCTCCTCTCCAGGGCCCCTTGATTTGTGGCTACTTATTGGAGGAGTGATTTTTTTTTTTTTTTTTTTTGGTTTTTGGGCCGTACCCGGCAATGCTCAGGGGTTACTCCTGGCTCTCTGCTCAGAAATAGCTCCTGGCAGGCACGGGGGACCATATGGGACACCGGGATTCGAACCAACCACCTTATGTCCTAGATCGGCTGCTTGCAAGGCAAACACTGCTGTGCTATCTCTCCGGGCCCTGGAGGAGTGATTTACTTTTTTTTTTTTTTTTTTTTGGTCACACCCAGGGGTTTCTCCTGGCTCTGCGCTCAGAAATCGCTCCTTGAAGGCTCAGGGGACAGAAATCGCTTCTGGCAGTCTCGGGAGACCATATGGGATGCCGAGATTCAAACTATCGTCCATCCTGGATCAGCTGCTTGCAAGGCAAATGCTCTACCGCTGTGCTATCTCTCCAGCCCACAGGAGTGATTTACGTAATTGGCAGATAGCTGCAAGGGTCACAGGAGATGTGTGGCCTAGTTTCTGGCTCTTTCATTCACATCTGCTCTTCCATAGTGGCCAGCTCATTGTAGCAAGACCTGGAAATGTGGTAAAGGGGGAAACAGGGGACTACATTTTTCTTTTTCTTTTCTTTTGGGCCACACCTGGTGGCACTCAGGTGTTTCTCCTGGCTCTGAGTTCAGAAATCACTCTTGGGCAGGCTCAGGGATATGGAATGCTGGGGATAGAACCTATGTCTGTCCCAGGTGAGTAGCTTGCAAGGCAAACGCCCTACCGATGTGCTTCTCTCCAACCCCAACATTTTTCAAAATCAGTTTATGTTAGCAACACCATGTAAAAGGATGACTATGAAGCATCTAAAAAAGGCATATTGAAAGGATGGCTCAGAGAGGTGAAGAGAAAGAATCAAGGAATGGAGTTTTTGTAAGTACACATGGTCCCAAACTTGACTTAGAATGTCTTTGAATTTATACCAAACATTATGTGGACTGTGTAATTAATATATGATACTCTCTTGTACTTACACTTTTACTTTGTTGTGAGGGGTAAACAATTGATCAGCTACTGTGTACTGTGTTGACATGTTTTGGATATATTTTTTTGTGCTTTTGAATTTCATTTTGCCTTCAAAATACCATCTATCTCACCAGCTTCTGGTGAGAAGAGCAGAAAGGCAATTCTTGAGATTAAACATAAGATAGCTTCCCAACTGTAGACTCAAGTAAGTATTCTTATCATGTTTAAGATGTAAGGGTAGGATGTAGTGTCTGGTAGGTTGAGGTGCATTCTCTTTTTTTTTTTTTTTGGTTTTTGAGCCACACCCGGTGACGCTCAGGGGTTACTCCTGGCTATGCGCTCAGAAGTCGCTCCTGGCTTGGGGGACCATATGGGACGCCGGGGGATCGAACCACGGTCCGTCTCCTAGGCTAGCGCAGGTAAGGCAGGCACCTTACCTCGAGCGCCACCGCCCGGCCCCGAGGTGCATTCTCAACATAATATTTTCAACTTGTTATGTGTTTGTTGACTTGTAACTATCATAAATTGAGGAAGGTCAATGCTTGTTTTAGCTCCCCTTTCATTTAATCACAACCTCATCCTATCCTTGGATTACTACTATTGTACCCTTGGAAGTAATTTCCACATATAAGTGACCAAGTGTATGAATTTATTACAGATGAAAAGATAAGGGAACTGTATATTGCCCTTAAAACTTTTTTACTCTTCGAATTTAGGTATAAATAAAGTTGATCTTGAATCCCATATGCTATCTGCATATATTTCTTAGTTATTTCCTTACTTTGAAAGGTGAGGAGAATGGTTTTGCCCTGAAATACAGCAAAAGACAGCCATAGCAATTACAGTAATAGTGTATGTATATGAATATTGACCAATCAAATAAAAATACAAAAGTTGATCACCAGGTGTTATAAAAAATATCCATATGGTAAAATATAAATCTTTGGTGTTAGGGAGTTTATAACTGAAAGGTAACATAGCACTAATAATGTATTTATATCAGCTTATGAAGCTAGCCACCATTAAAGCATATTTTATGTATTGTGTATGTTGAATTATATCAGATTGAACCATATGAAAGTACTATTTTTGTATGTTAAAAATTACTTGAATTCAACCACTTTTATACAGCCTATCTGGTATTAGGAACAGCAAAGCATTCCCATTCATTTGACTTGGATCCTAGTGCCCTCATACTGAATATGGAAAGAATGCTTTTGTGGTTTTTACAATTACCAAGAATATTAACAGAAGCCTTATTAGAAAGGGTTATAGTAAACAAGGTGTAAAAAATCTTCAAGGAATAAGGTGAAACAGGAGTATTAGTCATTTAATTAGTATTAATTAGTACTAATACCAATCAGTACTAATACTAATTAAACAATTAAGTTAATAAAATTAAATTTAATAAGTGTTAATTAGTACTAATATTAATTAAATGACTAATACTCCTGTTTCACTTTATTCTTTGAAGATTTTTTTTTTTTTTTTTTTTTTTGGTTTTTGGGCCACACCCGTTTGACGCTCAGGGGTTACTCCTGGCTATGTGCTCAGGAATCGCCCCTGGCTTGGGGGGACCATATGGGACGCCGGGGGATTGAACCGCAGTCCGTCCTACGCTAGCTAGCGCTTCAAGGCAGACACCTTACCTCTAGCGCCACCTTCCCGGCCCCTCTTTGAAGATTTTTTACACCTTGTTTACTATAACCCTTTCTAATATGGCTCCTATTAATATTCTTGGTAATTGTAAAAATCACAAAAGCAGTTATTTCCATATTCAGTTTTCTTGACTTTTCTCTTGCTATGCTCTTGATAGAGCATAATTTCACTTAATTCTGTATCATACTCAATTCTATGCTTGTATTTTATTTTCCTTTAGGGATATGATTTACAAAGCTATCAATATAGAGTTTAAGGCCAATGTTCCTTCTCCAATGCCATTGCCAGTGTAACAATGCACATAAGTTTCCTCTTATCACCCTCACCTCCACCTGATCTTTAATAGGCACTTTGTTTTAGTCAAGTCCTATAATTTAAGAAAATTATTTAAGAAAATATAATGGGAGGAGGCTGAAGAGATAGCATGGAGGCAGGGCATTTGCCTTGCATGCAGAAGGACCGTGGTTCAAATCCCAGCACCCCATATGGTCCCCAGTGCCTGCCAGGAGTGATTTCTGAGCATAGAGCCAGGAGTAACCCCTCAGCACTGCTGGGTGTGACCCAAAAACCAAAAGAAAAAAGTAAATATGAGGGGAGAGAAAGAGTAAGATATATACATTCAAGAGAGAACACAGGTTTTTCCAGAAGGGAAAATGCTGAGAATATACATATCAGATTGAGATAAAGGCCCAAAGTATTGAGAATGCTCCAGAAGGAACATTCATAAGCTTAATCATTGTACTTTGGGATTTTTGTTTCTTTTTGTTTGTTTGTTTGTTTTTGGGCCACACCTGGTGGTGCTCAGGGGTTACTCCTGGCTGTCTGCTCAGAAATAGCTCCTGGCAGGCACAAGGGACCATATGGGACACCAGGATTCAAACCAACCACCTTTGGTCCTGGATCGGCTGCTTGCAAGGCAAACGCCACTGTGCTATCTCTCTGGGACTTTTGTTTCTATGCTTCAACAGTTTTTGGGTGGGGCCGGAGAGATAGCATGGAGGTAAGGCATTTGCCTTTCATGTAGAAGGCCATTGGTTCCAATCCCGGCTTTCCATATGGTCCCTGGAGCTTGCCAGGAGCGATTTCTGAGCATGGAGCCAGGAGTAACCCCTGAGCACTGCCAGGTGTGATCCAAAACAAAAAAACAAAAATCAAAAAAATAAATACTTTATGGGTATATAGAGTCCTTATCTTTACACAAGTGATATGGTAAAAGCCCCTGCTCTTGCCCTATGCTACCTCTTTACTGCCTTCTATTTATTTATTTATTTATTTATTTATTTATTTATTTATTTATTTATTTATTTATTTATTTATCGCTCCTTTCTTTCTTTCTTTGGCCTTTTCATTCCTGTAATCCAGAGTCAAGGATTTTCCTACCTTCAAAACCTTCTATTCCCTTGTCACGTTATTACATATACTACAGATAAGTGAGAACAATTCAGCATTTGTCCATCTAACTTACTTCTCTCTTTTTTTGTTGTTGTTGTTTTTTTTTTTTGTTTTTTGGGCCACATCCGTTTGATGCTCAGGGGTTACTCCTGGCTATGCGCTCAGAAATTGCCCCTGGCTTGGGGGTACCATATGGGAAGCCGGGGGATCGAGCCGCGGTCCAGTCCGTCCTACGCTAGCGCTTGCAAAGTAGACACCTTACCTCTAGTGCCACCTTCCCAGCTTCTAACTTACTTCTCTTAATACGATACCCCCCAGTTTCATTCAAGTTTCAGAAAATCATTCCTCTGGCTGCACAGTATTCTATTCTGTGTGTATGTGTGTTGTTGTTGTTGTTGTTGGTGGTGGTGGTGGTGGTGGTAGTGGGGTGTGTGTGTGTGTGTGTGTGTGTGTGTGTATTTATGACCATTCATTATCCACTCATTTGTTGTTATACATTTGGGCTGATTTTAGAGCCCAGCTATTGTACTAAAGACTGAAAAGGTATTCACATATCTTTTTTTTTAAATGAATATTACAATGTTTTGAGGGTAGATATCAAGAAGTGGAATTGTGAGTCAATGACAGCTCTATTTTTTACTCTTTTGAGAATCTCCATATTGCTTACCATAAGAATTCAGTGAGAAAATATTTGAGCTTTTATTTTTTTTAACCACATCCCTGTCAACTCAGGTTGTATCTAGTATTTCTAATACTGCCATTCTCACTGGTATCAAATGATATTGCATTGTAGCCTTTATTTGAATTTCTTGTATCCAAATCAGTGATTCTTTTCTATTTTTGTTTTATTTTATTTTATTTTTTTGGGCCTCAGCCGATAACGTTCAGGGGTTACTCCTGGCTATGCACTCAGAAGTCGCTCCTGGCTTGCGGGACCATATGGGACCCTGGGGGATCGAACAGCGGTCCATCCTAGGTTAGCACGTGCAAGGCAAATGCCCTACCGCTTGTGCCAATGCTCCAGCCCCAGTGATTCTTTTCATATATCTACTGCTTGTCTACTTTCTTCAGAGAAGTGTCTGTTCTTTTCATTTCTCCACCCACTTTTTTTGTTTGTTTTTGAGCCACACCCAGGAGCGCTCATGTGTTACTCCTGCCTGACTCTTCACTCAGAAATTACTCCTGGTAGGCTCAAGGGACCATATGGGAAGCTGGAGATTGAACCTGGGTCAATCATGTGCCCTACTTGCTGAGCTATCGTTCTGGCCCCATTTTTTGTTTGTTTGTTTGTTTGTTTTTGGGCCACACCCATTGATGCTCAGGGGTTATTCCTGACTATGCACTCAGAAATCACTCCTGGTTTGGGGAACTATAGGGAACGCTGGGGGATCACCGCTCTGGCCCCCATCTCTCCATTTTTTAATGGAGTTATTTGATTTTTTGTGTGCTGATCTTTGTGAGTGCATTATATCTACTGGGTTGTATCTTAGACATTGGAATACTCAATTTTTTTGCTTCTGGAATACCACCCATTTGATTATTCTCTTCCTCACTGGCTATATCTTGAATATCCTTTATTGGGTTCCCTTCCTTACTGGACTTCTATATGATGAGGGACTTTGTGGCTCAGGTTTCAGATATCATTTTTTCTTTATGCATCATCTCGTCCATTCTCATGACTATTATATCTTTTTATATTGTGTCACACAAGTCACAATGCTGTCCCCTGAACTAAGACTCAGAACTTCCAGGCAAGTCTACTTTGTAATCTAATATGCATCTTAAACTTATCATGTCTAAAAGTCATGATGTCTAAAAAGTCATGTCTTTTTAGGTCAAATACATAAAATACTTACCTCAATTCTTTTCATCTCAATAAATGACAATTCTATTTTCTAGTTTGCTCAGCCAAAGATCGTATTTGACTTTTTCTTACAACATATTTATTATACTAGCAAATCACTTTATCTATATCTATATCTTAAAATATATATCATATATTTTTTGTTTTTTTTTTTTTTTTGGTTTTTGGGCCACACCCGGCGGTGCTCAGGGGTTACTCCTGGCTGTCTGCTCAGAAATAGCTCCTGGCAGGCACGGGGGACCATATGGGACACCGGGATTCGAACCAACCACCTTTGGTCCTGGATCGGCTGCTTGCAAGGCAAACGCCACTGTACTATCTCTCCAGGCCCTATATCATATATTTATTTGGGAAATAGTACTGTGAGTAGGAAGCTTGACTTGAGTGCAGTGAACCCAGGTTCAATCCTTGGCATCATTTATGGCCCTCAAGCACACCAGCAAGTATAATTTCAGAGTATAGAGTCATAAGTAATCCTTGAACATCACTGGATATGGCCTCAAAATATATGCATATGCATTTCGACTCATTTCTAACTGTTACTACTTTTGCATGCAGCTCCCGGCCAAAATGAATGGGGCTCTTTGCCTCTTCTCATTCTTTTGTCTACTGTGGCTCTTTGCCAAGTTTGGATTTTGTTCTGCTACTTCTGAGGAGGGACCTCTGAGGAGAGATCTCTGAGCATAGTCCTGCCCCCAGGCTGCGTCCTCCCGTCTCCCATCCCTCGGAAACAACTGCACGGGCCAGCGACCGGGGGACCCGTGTGTCACATGTTGTGTCACGTCTTGCCGTTAGTTCTTAGTGTGGAGGACGCAGCACACCCTCACCATCACTGCAGGATTTTGACCCTCACTCAAAATGGCAAAATGCAATATGTGTTTAATATATTATTGTTAAAATCATATGCTTTTGTGTGAGTGTTTGTCTGTTTTGGCAGGTCACTGCATGGTGTGGCTCTCTGACTCTCACAGTTTAAAATTTTGGCTCTTTATGTCGAACTTGTTTGCCACCCCTGACATAAAAGTAGTAGGAACAATCCATGCTGGCAAGGATGTTGTGAAAAGATATTCTCAATTTGCTGCTGGTGGGAAAGTTGTTTGGTTCAACCCCTGTGGAAAATGGTATGAAGAATCTTTAGTAAACATAAAGTTGAGCTGACATATGACCCAGGAATTCCACTTTTGGATATCTCTTTTTAGGGCTTAAAAAATTGTTCAAAGGATGCATGCACACCATTATTCATTGCTGCAATGAGTACAATATGTGAGTACATATTCAAAGATATGGAGTCAAATCAGGTGTTCAACAACAGATGAATGGATTATAAAGATGTGATACACAATGGGATACTTTGCAGCTACAAGGAATGATGAAATTACACAATTTGTGGCAACCTGGTTAAAACTGGAAGGCATCATGTTGAAGTGAAGTAAGCCAGAAGAAGAAAGACAAACACAACATGTTTTCACTAATCTGTGGCATATTAAATAATTATATTAAAAAATGGAGGGTGCTTAGATCATCCTTGATCTCAGAGCCTATGGAGAAAAAGGACAGAAAAGAAAAGAAATTAAGGAGGAAAGGAAGAAGATAAGAAAGAGGTAACGGATCAAGGATTTGGTTATACTGGTGCTGTGGGAAAATGGTATAGCCATATATTCAATGCACAGACTCAACAACACTGAAAACATGAGATCTAAGCTACAATCATTGAACTTTAATATGCCTGCCAGGGTGGCCGGAGGGCATGGCAGAGGTTGGTTGGGGGGATGAACAATGATGGAGTATGGGAGCACTAGTGCTGAGATATAATACTGGTGGAATTGATCTTAAGATATTATATGCCTGAAAACCTCAACTATCAAAAACTTTGTAAACCATGGTTCTTTAATTAAATGAAAAAAAAAAAAACGTAAGTTGGTGGTGTCCTTCCTTCCTTTTCTCTCATTTTCTTTTTCTTTTTTCTTCCTTCCTTCCTTTCTTCCATCCTCCCTCCCTCTCTCTTCTTTCTTTCTTTCTTTCTTTCTTTCTTTCTTTCTTTCTTTCTTTCTTTCTTTCTTTCTTTCTTTCTTTCTTTCTTTCTTTCTTTCTTTCTTTCTTTCTTTCTTTCTTTCCTTCCTTCCTTCCTTCCTTCCTTCCTTCCTTCCTTCCTTCCTTCCTTCCTTCCTTCCTTCCTTCCTTCCTTCCTTCCTTCCTTCCTTCCTTCCTTCCTTCCTTCCTTCCTTCCTTCCTTCCTTCCTTCCTTCCTTCCTTCCTTTCTTTCTTTCTTTCTTTCTTTCTTTCTTTCTTTCTTTCTTTCTTTCTTTCTTTCTTTCTTTCTTTCTTTCTTTCTTTCTTTCTTTCTTTCTTTCCTTCTTTCCTTCTTTCCTTCTTTCTTTTTCTCGTGGCCTGCAAGGCTACTGATAATTGGCTAGTTTCTTGTTACTTCTCAGATCTTCAAACTTTACCTTTTCTTATGATGCTATAGTCATATAGATCTTCTTTATGGACTTCAAACATTTCAAGTATGTTCCACTTGAGGAACTTTGCATTTATTGCTCCTTCTCTTGGAATGTTCTTTCCAGCTATCTATGTGACTCACTAAATGCCCACTTATTAGAGAGGCCTTCCTATAGCATCATCTATAACACTGAAATTCCTATTTCTGCTTTCTTAACTTAACCTGACCCCAATTGTCATCACTACTTCATTTAATAATAGTTCTTTCTGATTTTAGCATTAATGTCCTTTTAAGCCAGAATTCTATATGAGCAGAATTATGTTTTGTTTACTGCATATTCTCTACACCTAAAACAGTGGGCAGCAGATAATAGCAATCAAGAACACACATGTATTTGTTTAGTAAATAAGCCTAAGAATCTGCATTAATACTATATATTGAATGTTACGTGAATTGATGTAAGAAAACAATAAATTACAGATGGATTGACTTCAAGAAGTTGAGTGGTTGGAAACATATATATTTCCATATGTATATGAAGTATGTGTTACTTTTTCTTTTTTCTTTTGAGCCATACTCATCAATGTTCAGGGGTTACTCTTAGCTCTGTACTCAGTAGTTACTTCTTGTGATGCTCAGGGGACACTATGGAGTTCTGTGGATTGAACTGGGGTCAGTTGCATGCAAGGTAAATGCCTTACATGCTGTACTATCTGTCTGGCTCCAAATAAGTGTAATTAATATCTTCACTTTGGACATAAAAAGTCCTTGGTTAAGTAACAATGGAATATTCCCATATCATATATGAAAATATATGTAAAAATATAATTATGATATTAGGTAACCTATACAAGTGAAAGACTATCATAAAAGGTACTTATCTTGTGCAATTTTTTCTGACTTTAAACCCCATATTTTCTAGAATGTTCACTGAATTACTGCTACATAGTTTGTATTTCTGCTTTGTTTTCTTGCTGTCTTCTCCTCTGAACCATATATTCCATGAACTAGCATGTAAACCACTGACTTGCCTATATATTAAAAGCCCTCTTTTTTTGTCTTTTTACTACCCATCTTGTACAACCTATACCTTCAGCATATTTGCACCTGAGCTTCCAAATTACTCTTTAAAGATTTGGGTTATTATAAATCTAATAATCTCACTGGAATCCAACAATGTGAACTGTATTCAACCTTCTCTTAGCAACAGCCACATACTTTGGTCAACTGCCAAGCAGAACTGACATAGACATAATTAGCTGAGACACCAAGAGGAGTTAAAGTAGAGTCAGAATATAAGTTCATAGTGTATTAAAGTAATTAATCAACTGACAATGTAGAATGTTTGTTTGTTATAGTTCCAGGAACTGAACCCAGGCAAGGCAAGTGCCCTAGCACTAAGCTCCACCCCTGGCCTAAATGAGCTGAGAGCACATCACTGGGAGTTACCCCCCAAAACTGATCTAGGAATAGCCCTTGAGCACTTCCAGGAGTGATCCTCAAACAAAATTAGAATCAGGGCCAGTGCGATAGCCCAGCAGTAGGGCATTTCCTTTGCACACCCAATCTGGGACTTACCCAAGTTTGAGCCCTGGTATCCCATATGGTCCCTCGAGCCTGCCAGGAACAGTTTCTGAGTGCAGAGTCATGAATAACCCCTGAGCTTCTCCGGGTGTGGCCCAAGCCTCCCCCCAAAAAAAACCAACACCCTCAAGCCCCCCTCCCCCCAAAAGAAAAGAAAACATAGTGCAAGAAAAGCTTCTTCAATAAGTGGTGTTGGTACAACTGGTTAGCCACTTGCAAAAAAGCGAACTCAGACTCTCATCTAACCCATGCACAAAAGTCAAATCCACATGGATTAAAGACCTTGGTATCAGGCCTGAAACCATTAGTTATATAGAACAACACATAGGTAAAACACTCCATGACATTGATACTAAAGGTATCTTCAAGGAGGAAACAGTGCTCTCCAAACAAGTGCAATGGGAAAAACTAGTCACCCAATACCCATCAGACAAGGGGCTAATATAGAAAATATACAAGGTTCTGACAGAACTTAACAACAACAACAACAACAACAAAAAGCATCTAACCCTGTCAAAAATGGGGAGAATAAATGAACAGACACTTTCTCAAAAAAGAAATACAAATGCCCAAAAGACACATGAAAAAATGCTCCATATCATTAATCATCAGGGAGATGCAAATCAAAACAACAATGAGGTACCATCTCACATCACAGAGACTGGAACACATCACAAAGGCCAAAAACAGTCAGTGCTTGTGGGGATTTGGAGAGAAAGAAACTATCATTCACTGCTGGTGGAAATGCCATCTATTTCAGCCTTTATGGAAAACAATCTGGAGATTCCTCAAAAAACTGGAAATTGAGCTCCCATATGATCCAGCTATACTACTACTAGGGACATACCCCAGGAACACAAAAATACAATTCAAAAATTCCTTGCTCACACCTATATTCATTGCAGCACTATTTACAATTGTCAGACTCTGGAAGCAACCAATATGCCCTTCAACAAATAAATGGCTAAAAAAATGGTGGCATATATACACAATGAAATATTATGCAGCCATCAGGAAAGATAAAGTCATGAAATTTTTCTATACATGAAATCTGTTATGTTGAGTGAAAAGTCAGAGGGAGAGAGCTAGATACAGAATAGTCTCACTCATCTATGGGTTTTAAGAAAAATTAAGGACATTATTGTAATAATGCCCAGAGACAATAGAGATGAGGTCTAGAAGCACTGGTTCACAATATGAAGCTTACCACAGAGAGTAGTAGTGCAGTTGGGGAAATACCTACACTAACAACTATCATGACAATATTTTTTCTTTTTTGGTTTTTGGGCCACACCCGGTGACACTCCTGAATATATGCTGAGAAATCGCTCCTGACTTCGTGGACTGTCTGTCCTAAGTCTGCCTAGGTCTGTCCTAGGTCAGCCGCATGCAAGATAAATGCCTTACCGCTTGCACCACTGCTCCAACCCCTATCATGACAATCTTAATGAATGAGAAAAGTAGAATGCCTGTCTTAAATACAGACAAGAGTAGGGAAGAAGGGAGGGATGGCAGTGGTGGTGGGAATGTTGCACTGGTGATGGGGGAGTTCTGTTTATGACTGAAACCCAACTACAATCATGCTTGTAATCATGCTGATAAATAAAGATTTTATATATTTAAAAATATAAAAATAAAATGTAGCACATCACATAAAAAAAAGGCTTCAACATAAAAAAAAAAAAGAAAAACAACCCACAAACAGGACTCTGATCCTCCCAGCCCCCATTACAAAAGCCCTGCACCAGCTCAGGAAAGAAAGGGCATTAAGAATAGCCGCAAACCCCACACCCCCATCCTTGTGGATCCTAGCTTGGCAGGTGTGGGGCTCAGGGATTCTCAAGTCACCCCATAAATTCAGCTCACACAAAACAGCCTCTCTCCCCCACTTCTGCCTTGGAACTTCCCAGCCATCATTACAAAAGCCCAAGTCCACTCAGGAAAGAAAGCCCAATAATTCACTGCCCCACAAACCTCACAGACATTTTAGCTTATACCAGAAGGTTCCAGGCAGACCAGGTCTAATGTTTCTCTCCCTAGAAAATATACAGCCCCCAAACCAGAAGAACAACCCAACAAACTAGTGTGCAACATTCCTTTCATACTTGGGCAATCTCACTTACTTAGAAAAACCCCCAAAACAGACATACTTCCAACCACTGCTTATACAATTAAACAGACCACTTTTTTTTTAGGAAAAAAAAAACACCCTGAAACTCCAGTACTCCAATCCACTCCATGCAAAGAACAATGGGGAAACTATAAAAGACACCAGCAGCTGGGGATATGGAGAGAAGTCCTAGCAAATTTCCAAGTCCTCTAAAGTGCACAAACACTATAGATGAGGACCTAAAATCAGCATTTAATGTCATAGCAATGGAATTCAAGGAGTCACTAGCCAAAGAAATTAAGAAATCCATAGATGAACAATTTAACCAACTAAAAGAATAACTATCAGAAGATGAGAGAATTCATACAAATAGAACTATGTCTAGAGAACTAAAATAATGTGTGATCAAGCCATAATAGCAGAATTACACACATAGAAAACTGCATAGATGAACTTGAAGAGAAAATACAAGCCAACAACAACAAAGTCAATAAAGAAGTGAGAGACAAAACATTGGAAGAAAATGTAAAGTATTTAATGAACAAAGACAAGAGAAATAATCTATGATTAACAAGAATACCAAAAGAGGAGGAAAAGGAAAAGGGGAAGAACAAGTAGTGAGGGAAAAATAGCAGAGAATTTTCCCACTCTCTGGAAAGAGTGGCCAAAACAAATCCAAGAGATGAGAAGAGTTCCAAATAAAATAGACCCTAATAGATCAATACCAAGACATATAGTAATCCAAATGGCCAAAAACAAAGAGAGAGATGAATTCTTCAAAGTGATAGGGAGGAAAAAACCCCTCAAGTACAAAGGAAGGAACATAAGAATCAAACCAGATCTTCTATTTGAAACAAGTCAGGCAAGAAGACAGTGTAATGACATGTTTAAACTACTGAATAAAAAAAAACCTTCCAACTAGAGTCCACTACTCAGCAAAACTCTTATTTACATGGGAGGATAGTTCTCAGACCAAAAAAAAAATGAACTCGTGATATTTGTGGTAACCAATCAACTCTAAAAGAACTATTCATAGATCAGTTACACAAAGCAAATCCCCAATTTTAATAATAACAACAGCAACCCTACACAATATAATAGCACAACAACCCTCTGTCAATAATTTCCTTAAATGTCAATGGACTAAATTTTTCCATTAAAAGGCAGAGAGGGGGCCAGAGAGATAGCATGGAGGTAGGGTGTTTGCCTTGCATGCAGAGGACAGTGGTTCGAATCCCGGCATCCCATATGATTTCCTGAGCCTGCCAGGAGTGATTTCTGAGCATAGAGCCAGGAGCAACCCCTGGGTGCTGCTGGGTGTGACCCCCTCTTCCAAATACAAAAACAAAACAAACACAAAATGCAGAGAGTAGAGGGCTGGATCAGGAAACAAAACCCAGATATCTGCTGCCTACAGAAGACACACGTGAAAATTCAGGATAGATACAGGCTGAGAGTAAAAGTATGGAAATCAATTATCATGCCACTGGAAAACAAACAAAGAAAGCTGGACAGCCATACTCAAATCAGACCAAATTGCACTCAACCTCAAATAAGTACACAGAGACAAAGATAAACAGTACTTATTGATCAGGGGAACATTAGACCAAGAAGTACTCGTATCAACATTTATGCCCCAAATGCAGAGCCAGAAAAATATGCAAGACTTTTGCTTGCACACCTAAAGAAACATATGGATGAAAATGTGATAGTAGGGGGAGATTTCAACACACTATTATTGCCACCAGACAGATTCACTGGGCAGAACACTAGCAAAGACATAAGAGCTCTAAATGAGAAACTAGAAGAACTAGGGATAATGGACTTTTACAAGGCCCTTTATCCTCAGAAAGTAGAATACACATTTTTTTTTCTCAAGTGTACATGGAGCCTTCTCTAGAATAGACCATACCTTAGGACACAAATCTAACTTGCATAAAATCACAAATATAAGAATTAACCAAGCACCCTATCAGACCACAGTGCAACAGAGATCAAGACTGACTATAAAAAGAAGACGTGGAGAAAAATCTAACATCTGGATACTAAACAACATGCTGCTCAACAATAGCTGGATCAGAGAGAAAATCAAGGAAGTAATAAAAAGATTCTTTGAGACGAATGACAATGAAGAAACTAATTGCCAAAGTCTATGGGACACAACAAAAAACAGTAATTAGGGAGAAATTCATAACAATTCAGGCCTACTTAAGGAAAAAGGAAAAAGACAAAATCAACAGCTTAAAGGGATACCTTTTTTTTTTTTTTTTTTTTTTTTGGTTTTTGGGCCACACCCAGTAACACTCAGGGGTTACTCCTGGCTACGTGCTCAGAAGTTGCTCCTGGCTTGGGGGACCATATGGGACACCGGGGGATCGAACCGCGGTCCGTCCAAGGCTAGCGCAGGCAAGGCAGGCACCTTACCTTTAGCGCCACCGCCCGGCCCCTTAAAGGGATACCTTAAACATCTGAAAAACTAGCAGCAAAGGAACCTAAACACAAGTAGAAGAAAAGAAATAATAAATACCAGAGCAGAAATAAACAACATAGAAACAAAGAAAACAATATCAAAAAAAAATCAATGAAACTAGGAGCTAGGTTTTTAAAAGAATAAACAAGATAGAAAAACTTCTGGCAAGACTCACAAGAAAAAAGAAAAAAAGGAAAACACTCAAATAAATTGAATCACAAATGGAAGGGGAGAGATTATATCAGAACCTCAATAAATACAATATATCATGAGGGTTTATTTTGAACAATTGTACTCAGGTAAGTTAAGAGAACCAAGAAGGAAGAAATAAACTAATTCCTTGAAAAATATCATCTCCCGAGACTTAATAAGGAGGAAGTATAAAGCATAAACAAGCCAATCACAACTAAGGAAATTGAAACAGTAATTAAGAAACTCCCCCAAAATAAAAAATACAGGACCAGATGATTTGCCAGGTGAATTCTATCAAATATTCACAGAATTACTACCTTTGATCCTCAGACTCTTCCAAAACATTAAAAAGACAGGAATCTGCCATAATTTCTTTTATGAAGCTAATATCACACTCATTCTCAAAGCTGACAAAGATACCATCAAGAAAGAAAACTACAGACTAATTTCACTAATGCACAAGGATGCAAAAATCCTTAACAAAATCTTAGCAAACTGAATCCAACAACACATCAAAAAGATTATACACCACATTCAAGTGGGTTTCATCCCAGGGATACAAGAATGGTTCAACATATGCAAGTCAATCAACATCATACACCATATCAACAAAAAAGACAAACGCCACATGATCATATCAATATATATTTTTGATTAGATCCAAAACCCATTCATGATGAAAACACTGAGCATGAAGGGACCTTTCTCAAAGCAGTTACAGCTATCTATAAGAAGCCCACAGCCAACATTATCCTTATGGCGAAAAATAAGGTCAGGTTCTAGGCAAGGCTGACCACTATCACTACTTTTATTCAACATAGTTTTTAGAAGTCCTAGCAATAGCAATCAGACAAGAGAAGGGAATTAAAGGAATCTAAATAGGGAAAGAGGTAGTAAAAATATTTCTATTTACAGATGATATGATGATATACATCAAAAATCCTAAAGTGTTCACAGTAAAGCTCCTTGAAACAATAAACAAATACAGCAAAGTTGCCAGCTACAAATTCAATACACAAAAGACAATAGCATTTCTTTATATAAATAACAAAACAAAAGAAAGAGATAAAAGAATCCATCCATTTAAAATAGCATCCAAAAATATCAAGTACCTAGGAATCAACCTGACAAGAGAAGAGAAGGACCTATACTATGAAAATTCAAGGGGCCGGGCGGTGGCGCTGGAGGTAAGGTGCCTGCCTTGCCTGCGCTAGCCTAGGATGGACCGCGGTTCGATCCCCCGGCGTCCCATATGGTCCCCCAAGAAGCCAGGAGCAACTTCTGAGCGCATAGCCAGGAGCAACCCCTGAGCGTCACAGGGTGTGGCCCAAAAAAAAAAAAAAAAAAAAAAGAAAATTCAAAATGCCTCAGAAAGAAATTGAAGAGGACCTAAGGAATTAGAAGAACATCCCATGCTCAATGGTAGGAAGAAACAATATAATCAAAATTGCCATCTTACCTAAACTACTATATAGATTCAATTCAATCCCTATCCAAATGTCAGACATAATTTTTAAGGACTTAGATCAATCAGTTGTAAAGTTTGTGTGGAACCACAAAAGACCTAGGTTAACCAAATCCATTTTGAAAATCAATCAAGAAACTGGGTGGCATCTCTTTACCTAACTGAAAGATTTACTACAAAGCCATAGTGATCAAAACAGCATGAGACTGGAACAAAGACAGAATCTCAGACCAATGGGTCAGAATAGAATATCCAGTGACATACCATCAAATATACAGTAAACCAATATTTGACAAACGAGCCAAAAATTTGAAATGGAACAAAGACAGTCTCTTCAACAAATGGTGTTGCAACAACTGGATAACCACCTATAAGAAATTAAATATTGATCCATACCTCACACTTCACACAAAAGTCAACTCAAAATGGATTAAGGACCTTAAAATCAGACCCAAAACAATAAAGTTGATTGAGGAAAACATAGGCAGAATACTACAAGAGTTATACCTCAAAAAACTTTAATAATAAGATGCTAAAGGCAAGAGCTAAATCATCAAACCTAAATAAATGGCACTACATCAAACTAAAAAGTTTTGGGACGGATAGATAGCACAGCAGTAGGGCATTTGCCTTGCATGCAGCCAATTCACAAATGGTGGTTTGAAGACCAGCATCCCATATGTTCCCCCTTGCCTGCCAGGAGTGATTTCTGAGCACAAAGCCAGGAGTTCTCCCTGAGCGCCACCAGGTATGACCCAAAAACAAAAACAAACAAGCAAACAAAAAGTAAAAAGTTTTTGTATGGCAAAACAAACAAACAAAAAACAAACAAAAAAAAAAAAACCAAAAAATACCCACTGGTTAAAACTAGAAGACTGCTAACAGGGTGGAAAAAAATTTAAGCACTCAACACATCAGATTAAAGTTTGATATTTAGGATACACAAAACACTCACAAAGGTTAGCTCAACAAAGTCTAAAAAAGAAAATCAAAAAATGGAGAGAAAAAATGAACAGATACTTTTCTTAGGAAGACCAACAGATGGCCAACAGACACATGAAAACATGTTCACCATCACTTATCATTAGGGAAATCCAAGTCAAGACAACAATGAGGTACCATCTTACATCAGCGAGGATGGCACATATCAAATGTAATGGGAACAATCTCTGTTGGTGGGGATGTGGTAAGAAAAGAACTTTCATCCATTGCCTGGTCCAACCTCTATGGAAAACAGTATGGTTCTCAGTAAAGTCAAAATTCAGCTGCCATGACCCAGAAATCTCTCTTTTGGGTATCTACCCACCCAGGATAGAAAGACATTCATTCAATGGTATGTATGCATACCATTATTCAGTGCAGCACTAAGAATAAATAGCTAAGACTTGGAATCAACTTAGATGTCCAACAACAAATGAGTGAATCATGAAGATGTGGTAGATATACACAATGGAATACTCCATAGCAGTAAGAAATGATACAATCATGCAATTTTCAACATGAATGGAACTAGAAAATATTATATTAAATGAAGTAAGTCAGAAGAAGGATAAATACAAAATGATATCACTTATATAAGGTATTTAGAATAACTCCATGAAGAAACACAATGGTCTAAAGCGTAGATACCCTGAACATCATAGGTGCCAGAGTCTAGCGAGGAGAAGGGAACAAATCAAGTGGAATAGTTGAAACACAAAGCCTTTACTCTCTTTTATACTATAAAGAAACCTTCATCAATGGGAACAGCTGTTTAGATCAACCTCTCACTACAAAGGCCTATAATAATGTTCTAATGTTTATCCACAGAATCAGATGCAGAATATTATTGGAAGCCAGAGACTCCCACTGCAGTGCTCATTATTAGTATGCTTTAATGCCTTAATTTTACTATGTATAAAATAACTCTTCAACTTCTTTATTCACAGAGGTTCTTGGACACCCTAAGCTCGCAATTCAGTGCTCTATTGTATTAGATTCCAAATACAGTGTACAATATGACAATGTCTTGACAAAATCTCCAATTCATCCATTTCCTTTTGATTACATCTGTCACTATGATCTAAGGCAGGGGTCTCAAACTCAATTTACCTGGGGGACGCAGGAGGCAAAGTTGGGATGATCCTTGAGTGCAAAGTCAGTAGTAAGCCTTGAACATTGGGGGTGTGACCCAAACAACTAAAACAAAACAAAGTAAAAAAAGATTCCTCTAGGGCAGGGCCACAAAATGTTGTACGGAGGGCCGCAAATGGCCCGCGAATTGAAGACCCCTGATCTAAGGCTTCCGACCATAGGATCACTAAACTAGGTAATGGCACACTTTTGCTACAGACCCCACTCATTGAGTATGTTTTTGCAAACTACTACTATTTTTATTTTTCCCTTTTTCCTTTTCTTTTTCAATTCAAGATGCCTCACTATTATATCATAATGCCCACACTGTCAAATTTTTTTCAGGAAAGGAACCTCAATGCAGAGACATGGTGGATGATGATATATAGGGAAAACTCTTATAGTGCTCACTACCATACTGTTTAGTACTCTAGACATGAAAATTATGATTATCCTAAAGCACTCCATGCAAAATCTATCCCCAAAAGCTTCATTTGATGAAGTGCCTAGAAATTGGAAAATCTTTCCCCTCCAATATGCTAGTCCCATTAAATTTTTTTCATTTATTTATTTATATTTGTTTTTTATTTATTTTGATTTGGAGGGCACACCTTACAGCGTTCAGGGGTTACTCTTGGCTCTGTGCTCTAAAATCACTCCTGGCAGTCTTGGGGGACCATATGGAATGCTGGGGATCAAACCTGGATTCGTCCCAGGTTGGCCACATGCAAGGCAAACGCCCTACCGCTGAACTATCACTCCAGCACCATTTATTTTGTTTTATTTATTTATTCTTATTTTGTTTTATTTTTTAAGTGCTCTGATTCATCCCATAAGGATCAGGTCTCAATTACAACCTATGAATAGATCTCTAATGTCTGTCTATAAGTGGGTGTGAGTGTGAATGCAGTGGACTCCTCTATTTTTGCCTAATTTGTATTGTAAATAATCTATGCCTGCATTTCATATAGCCCCTCTTATATATTATCCCTCTTCCTCCTTACCCCAGTTCACCACTTTACAAACATCTTTCTATTCTCTCACCCCCTCAATCCTGGAAGGACATCTTCTCAGCACCCCATCTCTTGCTCCATCAAGAAGCTGCAGGCAATGTTCCTGCTGACTCATTCTGTGTAAGCCTTTTTCTTCCACCTTCTCTCGGTGTGAACTGTTGCTTGCTTCTTTATTTAGATCTAGAGGGATCCCCAGCTTGAGGATACTACTTGATCCCTTACTGCTACAATACATTTCTAAGACTCTATAAGACTCACTGTACGGGATAAAATGTGCCCTGGATCTTATCCCCACCTCAGACTATCTCAAAAGACTTAATGGGTATGTTGATATTTTTGTTGTATGTTTATTTATTTAATAGTTATTAACTCTTAGTGTGTTTATTTTCACATGAAGTGTTAGCCTCCTCCATCCTTTTCTTTTTTTTTTTTTTTTTTTTTTTTTTTTTTTTTTTTTGGTTTTTGGGCCACACCCGGTGACGCTCAGGGGTTACTCCTGGCTATGTGCTCAGAAGTTGCTCCTGGCTTGGGGGACCATATGGGACACCGGGGATCGAACTGCGGTCCGTCCAAGGCTAGCGCAGGCAAGGCAGGCACCTTACCTTTAGCGCCACCGCCCGGCCCCCTCCATCCTTTTCTTTATTTTTTCTTCTTTTTTTTTGGAGGGGAGGCTTGTTTTGGTTCTGCCTAGTAAGAAATTATAGTAGAAAAGTCTTGCTTGGGACAAGAGCTCAGGTCAAAACCAGGACACAGAGATTGTATAGTTTGTCATTTTTACCCCTCCCAAATCACCAATAATATGGCATCATTCCTTTTTGCATAGGCACACTAAAATGGGGGAAATAGAAACAAGTTATTATCTAATAGGGATAAGACCCCATAAACTTTATAATACAGGGGTGCCTCTACCTGAACATTTGTCATGAGGATTTGACTTAGACCTCAAATGATCGGACATCAACCGTCCAACCTGAAACCTAGATCACAACCTCAGAACTGGGTAGATCTTTCTTGCAGGTAAGGTTACAGGAAGAATGGGGGTTGGGCAACAATCTCCCTCTCCCTGGATATAAATAAAGGGTAGTAAGCTTTTGTAATCCTGACTCCGTCTTTAGCCAAAGGCGGGTAATATTCCCATAGCAACAAAGTTTAAAGTGAAAATTAACATATTAGCCCTTTTCATAAACATAAATTTTCTGCAAAATACACCTATAACTTAAAATTTTCTTAATGCTTATTTAACCAAGCACTATCCTGGAACTTCATAGTTCCTATTTCTCTTAATGCTATTTTAACCAAACATTTTATTCTGGAACTTTCATGTTCCTATATTTCTTAATGCTATAACCAAACATTTTATCCTGGAACTTTCATGTTCCTATTTAACCTTTCTCTACACACATGAGTACAAGAACATATATACAGAACATACATTTTGAATACAGGCTAATACATCAAAATACACAGTAAAACATTATGCAATTGAGAATATTATCTATGGAAGGCTATAAAGCACCTTTAAATCAGCAAGAAAATGACTTAGATTAAGAGATACACCTGAAGCAAAGTTACTGTATTTTCCAGTGTATAAGACGACCGACCGGGCGTATAAGACAAACCCTAATTTTACAGTTAAAACATAGGTTTAGGCCTATATTTACTGTATAAGATAGAAAGTTCCTGTGCTGCAACTGTATCTTCCACAGTGAGCCAATCACAACAAGCAAAGGTCCAAAGGTTATACTGTAATAGACGTCCTCTCTGACTCTGGCCAATCTGAGCAGGCTTTTTACAGTGTAGATTCGGGTACAGAACACTGTATAATTTGCATGCATTAAAAGCCTGCTTATATTGGCTGAGTTAGAGAGGCGGTCTGAGCAGCCTGGCAGTGATTGGTGTAGGATCGAGTTGGAAAATTTGTTTTGTGGCAATATTCAGACAATTTTTGTTTAGTGGCATATCGAAACATTTTTCGGGATATACTCGGCGTATAAGACGACCCCCGATTTTCGGTTGACTTTTTTTGTTTCAAAAGTTGTTTTATACACCGGAAAATACGGTATATGCTGGGGTTTGAAATGAAATTTTTCAGTTGGGCTTCACTGTTACCTCCCCTAATTTTTTTAAAATTTTCTACCACCACCTAATTGTTCAAACATGAATACACTGGACTTTTATCCCATCACCAACACCAATTGACCAGAAGTGTAAAGTCTATGGTCTTCCCATTGTATCCCTTCACCTAAAACCTTTTTTCCAGTCGCTGGGCTTCTTCCACCGGGCTTCACTTCCATGGAGTCCCAGCCCCCGCAGCTAGGGCTGGGGCCGGGACTGCTTGAGCCGGTTCACTTTTCTGATCTGGAGGGTGGGTCTCAGTTGGAGCTGCGTGCACTGCCGCTTCTGGCCCGATCAGGAGCTTTCTACTGCTTTTTTGCCCCACCAGGCAGTTTTTTAGAAGCAAGTTTCACTGCTGCCGCTGCAGTTTCTTCACTGGGCGTGTATGGTTGTCCAAAGCTAAGGTCATCTAAGCCAAAGTCCAAAGTTTCAAAAGTCAAAATCTATGTCCGGTTTGGATTCAGAAAGTCAGTCCACTTAGATAATTTTTTTCTTCCTGGTCCGTTTCCAATCAAGGCCCTCCATCAATCTCTGAGGAGGCTGAGGTTTATAGAAAAAGGATTCTTTGCAACAAAGTCTCAGTCCTGGGCCTCAGATGGGGTTGATCCAAGCTTCCACCACCCTTATTCCAATGGCCTTTTTGCCCCCAGAAGGGGTCTCGGCCATCTTTGAAAATGGCTCTACGTGGCCCAAGGTTTTGGACTCACTCCAGCTGAAAAGAGCCAAAATCAAACTTAAGAACAGAAATTTCACCATGATCGCTGTCCTCTTGGGTCCAGGGTTCAAATCCACTTTTAGGGCACCAGTTGTTGCATTATTGCCCTTTGGATCGGCTTGGATGGTGGTGGATAGTGATGGAGGGATGAGAGGCCTTTCTCCTCCAGGGCCATGTGTATGCACCTCCCCAGCCTTTGGGGCTGCAGCTTCAGGATAGCTGCGGGCAGAGAGCTCACAGGCAGGCTTCAAAGTATATCATCTTTATTCAGGCCCTGGCCATCATGTGTGGCCTCCCAATACCATTTACACTGGATCTCTACTCAGCCCTGCATTGTACCTTGTCCCTCATCCATCTCCTCTCCATCCATCTTCCTTGCTCTCTCTCCAAAACTTCTTCTCCAAATCTCCTCTATCAATCCCCTCCTGGCCTTCTGGCCAAATCTATTTTTTCTCTTTCTTTTTTTAATATAATATTTATTTTAATCACAGTGGCTTACATATCATTGACAATAATATTTTAAGTACATATTAACATAAAAACAGGGGAGTTCCCATCACCGAATTGTCCTCCCTCCACCTCAGCTCCCGTCCTACCTCCCATATCCTCCTCCCTCACCCCCGGGTCTGCTAGAATAAGTGGTCCTCTCTGTCCTAGCTTACTACTTAGAGGTCCTACACCTGTTTGGTCTTGGTACCTCCCTTATTTCCCGCTCTAATTGGGAGGCAGTACTAGATAGTTCCAGTTATGTGGTTTTGTTTGAAGAAAGGTACTAAACTGGGGGAAAAAAATCAAATACACCGAAAATGGGCGGAGTCCTTCTGGAGACTCTCATCCTAGATTTGAGAGACGAAGGGGAAAAGGAGGGTGAAACACCACAACAGTACAAAAAGAAGTGTCAAGTAAAATATCCAGTGAGCACTCCAACAATAAAGATAAGCACCACATAAAGGCCATGGTCTTGAGATAAAAAAAAAACATGGCAGAGCATATAAAGGAAGAAAAGAAAAGAAGAAAAAAAAAAACCAAATATAAATGGAGACAACAATTTCAATAACCACACCAAAACAAAGAAATTGACAAAAACTAGATAAATAACTAAAAAAGAAAATTGTTTTGTACTTTTTGCCTTTTTTTTTTTTCTTCTTCCCTCCTGCACAGGCACAATAAATAATGGGGTCATTCGGAAAGGAATTCCCTCGGCCTAAGAGATACAGGATTTCTCCGCCCTTGAAGTATATTGTCCTGGGATTAACTATAGACTCCTGTCAGGTTCATTTACTCTCCTCTTGGTGCTTTTGTTGTGTATGGAAGACTTCTGCTCTGTCCTGGGTGATAAAATCAGACCTCTGTATCTAGAGATCTTGGTGTCTGCACAGGTCAGGGATTGGAACTTATGATGAAGTTTTTCTTTGTGGTTCTAGAAGTTCTGTTCCCTCAGTGTCATTTTAATCCTTCTTCTGTGGTTGGAGGTCTTGGTCTTTGCGCTGATCCTAGGGTGGGGCCTGGGATAGTGACTTTCGTTATGTTTCCAGAAGACCCATTCCATTGCAAATGGTCTCAGACAGACCTCTAGAGCTAGAGGTCATGGTTGTTGTGCAGGTCATAGCTCAATCCATAGAGTAGGCCTTTTCTATTGGTCCCAGGATACATACAGTCAGGTCATGGTTCTATCAGTCAGTCATCTGTAAATCGCGATCTTAGCATTTGGACAGACCAAAGGGTGACAAGTCTTCTGATTTTGTCTTATTGTTAGCTGGTGAGGTAGGATAACCTACTTTTAGGTCAAGTTGTTCTCAGTTTCCTCGTTGTCAGAATATCATATTACAGCTGACACTTGTTGGTGTCCGAGCAGTATTAAGGATGTCCCAAATGGGATTTGTTTCTTGTGGATGTTGTGAAGAACTGTGTCATTTCTATGTCTGTGAACCAGAGTTCAAGGCTGGATGGTTGGTGTCTAATCACCTGGGGTCTAAGTTGGGTCCACGTGACATATTTTCAAGGTGGGAGATGCCCCTGTATTGTAAACAAGTATGAGTTTTTATCCCTAGTTGATAAGAGCTCATTTTTATACTTAAGATTTCCCCTTTTTTTAGTGTCTGGCCAAATCTTTTGTAACCCTTCAAAGACCCCACCCAAAAACAGATAGGTCTTTCTTGCAGGTAAGGTTACAGGAAGAATGGGGATTGGGCAACAACTATGTACCTGAAATACAACTGTGAAAGACTTGTAATTCACATTAGTCTCAATAAAAATTATAAAAAAAACAACCCCAAACCACAACAAAAACAAAAAAACAAACCAAAACAAAATAGTGTAGGATCAATTTACTTGATTATATGTATTTTCTATCTTGATTATATATATTTTCTCTCACTCACCTACTAATACTTCCTAATTTGAACACAGACTAAACTGTCAAAAATATTCATATTGGGGTTCCCAGTGTACTGTGTAATATAAAGACAGTTTGGAGTTGGAGAGATAGTATAGAATAAAAGGCGATTGCCTTGTATGTGACTGTTTCGGCCCATCTCCAGTACTGCATCTGGGCCCCAAACACCAACAAGGTGTTCCTGAGCACAGAATCATTCCCTGCAGCTGCTCACCAACTTCAATCCTTGTCCTTGCCAATCACTACTAGTTAAGGCCCCAACACCTTATCCAAAAAGTAAAAAAAGACAATAAACTTGAGCACATACATTGATGCAGGAGGCCCAGATTTGATCTGTAAGCATAGTCCCCTAAGCATTGCTGGCACAACCCTAATCACTGAGCTGGAACTAGTCCTTAGGCATTGTCAGGTGTGATCCCAAAACAAAATGAAAAAACAACAACAAAACAAAGAGCAATTATTTCACATCTCTTGCAATGTAAATCCAACAACTCCTTTTCCTTTAAGAAATCAGGGGCAAACCCTCAGCACCACTGAGTTTGGCCCTCAAACTGGGAAAAAAAAAAAACCCACAACCCACAAACAAGCCAAAAAAACTAAAAAAAAAATAAGATTCCATTTATATGGCGCCCATTATGCTACAGGTTTTCTTTATCTTCCCCTGATTATCTTTTTTTTTTTTTTAATCTTTGTTTTTTTTGTAAGCTCCTTCTTTATAAATGACACTAGCACAGGAAATCCTAGGCCTTGATCCAGCTCCTTCGCTTACTCTCTGCATTCTCCAAAAATGATATCATTCTTCCTGTGGCTTCTGTTTTAGATTCTGGTACTGATATCACCACATAGTATTTCATAAGCACCTAGGAACAAGTCAAAAACAAGCTCATCTATTTTTCCTGCATCCTTCAAATCTTCTTGTCCTCCATCTCAGCAAATGGCTGCACCACCCAGAAATTGAGGAGTTGTTCTTGACTCCTCTCTTCCCTTCTATCCTACAAATTAATCCTATCATTAAGAAAGTTAATTAAATAATTTAAACAATTCTAAAGTCTGTCATCCTTCACTCCACCCACCTTCCTTGCCAGCACCTTAACCAGGCTACCATATTCCTTAACTGACCACTGTGAACACTGGTTATCTGGACTTTTGGTTTTCTTTTTTGCCCTTATGAAGGACTACACCCATTTTCGGCTTATTTGATTTTTACCCCACTTTAATGCTTTTCTCTCTTTAAACAAAACCACATAATTTGATCTAGTTCCACCTCTCAAATAGAGGGGGAAATAAGGGAGGTACCAGGACCAAACAGATATATGATCACTATGTAGTAAGCTAGACACAGAGGGGATCACTTACTCTAGCAGCCCGGGTGGTGAGGGTGGGAGTAATGGGATGCAGGATGGGTACGGGGGTGGAGGAAAGACAAATTTGGTGATAGTAATCCCCCTGATTCAATATTAATATGTACCAAAAATACTACTGTGAAAGATATGTAAGCCAATACGGTCAAAATAAAAATTATATATAATAAAAAAAGAAAAATATCTACACTGCAACCAGTTTGGCCTTTTAATATTGAAACTCTAATAAACTCATTTTCATGGAATATATCTCAATAATGTCTCATTATTCTTCCTGTCAATGTCAGAATTCCCAGTATAACTCAGAAGACTTCACTCAGAAATTACTTTTCACTTCCTTTCTGCTTTATTGCTCTTTATGCTCCTTTCTTCATTCCCTTTCTGGCAAAGCATTTCCTCTAAAACATAGTGTTTATTATTATAGTTCACTGGGTCTTGTGCTGTAATGACCCTCACAGGCTTGCCTTCATACATGTAACTCCTACTTAGCACTTAGAATTCAGCTTGATTTGTATCATCAAAAAGGCCTTCTTAGATGTGCATTTCTCCAAATGGAGTTCTAATCAATTCTCTAATATTCTTTTTTCTTATGTGTGGGTTTTACACACATAATTATTTTCATTATTTATTTGTTTAAAGTAAAACTTCTCTAATAATCTATAAACTTTATCAAAGTAGGGATGGTACTTAGTTAACACCATGTCTATATTGTCTAGCATAATCCCTGAAAGATTGTTGTATAAAAAACACAGGATGATCCATTAGACTCCATACTGATTTCAGAAAACCCTTCTTGTAGTTCTCAGGGATGACAACACTACGTCAGCCATGTGCAAGGCAAATGCCCTATAATATTGTACTATTGCTCTGATCTCAGAGTTGACAATCTTAATCTTTCTAAATAATTAGTAAGAAAATGTATTCAAGTTCTCACTGAGGTTCTACAAATGTGTCCTTGTCTGTTTTTTTTCTCAAAGCACACATTTTTTCTTTCTCTTCGTTTTTTAAAAAATAATATCTTTATTTAAGCACCATGATTGCAAACATGACTGTAGTTGGGTTTCAGTCATAAAAATAACACCCCCTTCTTCACCAGTGCAGCATTCCTATCATCAATGTCCCCCATCTCCCCTCCCACCCACCTGTATTTGAGATAGGCATTCTCCTTCTTTCAGTCATTGATATTGCCATAATAGTTGTCAGTGTAGTTATTTCTCTAACTGCACTCACCACTCTTTGTGGTGAGCTTCATATTGTGAGCCAGTACTTCCAGCCTTCATCTCTAATGTTTCTCGCCATTATTACAATAATGTCTTTTATTTTTTTAAGACCCATAGATGGGTGAGACTATTCTGTATCTATCTCTCCCCCTCTGACTTATTTCACTCAGCATAATAGTTTCCATGTCCATCCATGTATAGAAAAATGTCATGACTTCATCTCTCCTGAAGGCTGCATAATATTCCATTGTATATATGTACCACAGTTTTTTTTAGCCATTTATCTGTTGAAGGGCATCTTGGTTGTTTCCAGAGTCTGGCTATGGTAAATAGTGCTGCAATGAATATAGGTGTGAGGAAGGCATTTTTGTATTGTGTTTTTGTATTCCTAGGGTATGTCCCTAGGAGTGGTATAGCTGGATCATATGGGAGCTCAATTTCCAATTTTTTGAGGAATCTCCATATTATTTTCCATAAACGTTGGACTAGACAGTATTCCCACCAGCAGTGAATGGTAGTTCCTTTCTCCCCACATACCCACCAGCACTGATTGTTCTAGTTGTTTGTGATGTATGCCATTCTCTGTGGCGTGAGATGGTACCTCATTGCTGTTTTGATTTAAAGCACACTTGTTTTTAAATAAGTTCTTTTTTTTTATTTTTAATTTTTTGGGCCACGCCCAGCGGTGCTCAGGGGTTACTCCTGGCTGTCTGCTCAGAAATAGCTCCTAGCAGGCACGGAGGACCGTATGGGACACCGGGATTCGAACCAACCACCTTTGGTCCTGGATCGGCTGCTTGCAAGGCAAATGCCGCTGTGCTATCTCTCCGGGCCCTAAATAAGTTCTTCTTCTTCTTTTTTTTTTTTATTTAAACACCTTAATTACAAACATGATTGTGGTTGGGTTTCAGTCATGTAGAGAACACCCCCCATCACCAGTGTAACATTCTCATCACCAATGTCACAAATCTCTATTTTTTTAATGTTATTTTTTTTTTATTTAGAAAAGCACACTTTTTAAAAATGTTTTTTTTCTTGCTCTCTCTGTAGACACTGAAATGGTATTCACCTGACATAGAACATTCCAGTTTGTGATGGGAGTTGGAGAATTGTGTAAGGACACTATATTAAGTAAAAGACTTTGGGTGATACACCTTGGAGATAGGGATTTTATTTCAGAACATTTATTTCTTCTATTTTTTAGTCTCTAAAGTTTTAGGGTTTACATAAATATATAGGAATTACAGCCTAATCAGCCACAACCAATAAAATTTATGAATTTCAGGATTTACTATTCAGTCAAAATGTTTAATATGATTGACTGCCACAGTGGGTATTATCACTATTTCATATTATTACTAACTATGGTATGAACTGGCTTTTATTTTATTTATTTATTTATTTATTTATATATTTTCAGTTTTTGGGTCACACCCGGCAATACTCCGGGTTACTCCTGGCTCTGTGCTCAAAAATTGCTCCTGGCAGGCTCGGAGGATCATATGGGATGTCAGGAATCAAACCAGGGTTTGTCCTGGGTTGGCCTGGTGCAAGGCAAATGCCTTACGGCTGTGCTACTGCGTTGGCCCCTGAACTGGCTTTTAATTTTTTATTACTTTACACTGATAGAACAATCCATGATATTTAGCCCACAACATAATTGTAAATCAAGACTTGTCTTCTCACCTCTTCTGTCCTGCCTACCTCTGTCCCAAAATAGGTTCAAGGTTCCTGTTGTAAGCTTGCTCTTCCAGGCTATGTTCTTCCTTGCTAATCTATATATCTTTGCTTGCTTTCCTACTCTGTTCTCTCTGGAATACATATTTCCCCTCTTTCCTCACATAAATGTTGTTGAATAAAAAGAATCTTGCTTCAGTTAAAAAAAATATTTCCATGGTAGGGGTTGGGGAAATAGCTCAAAAGGTTAGTGAACATACTTTGTATGTGGTAGGCCTGTGTTTGATCTCTGTATTAAGTGGTTCCTCCCCTAAATTCTGCTGATAACAATCCCTGACACCATGACTTTGAATATCTTAGGTTGTTGCCCTTGAACGCCCCTCAAAATAAAAGATGACCAGTAAACTACTGTTGCTAAGGCTGAATAATTTTTGAGATATTTATGAACTTTTGTGTTTCCGTTTTGAATGACTTTATCTTAGTTTCAGTTGTTATAATGAGATCCTATAGATTGTGTTTCTTAAAAACCAGAACTGTTGAAATAAAGTCTATGATTAGGTTGTCAGCATATTTGCTATCTTGTCAGGGCCTGTTTCCTGATTCATTGACCTCTATCTTTTTGCTAGCAGCACACTGGCAGAGAAGAGGGTGATAGCTGTCTCTGATAAGGACATAAATCCTCTTAGTGGAGTTCTCATGACTCATTTCTCAAAGCCCCACCTTCAGTTATTGAGGATTAGGTTACAACGCAAGGATTTCTTTTTACCTTTTTGGATGGTCACACCTAGCAGTGTTCTGTTCCTAGCGGACAGGGTGCCACTCCAGACAATGCTGCAGCAGGGGAACCATGAGGTTCTAGGACAGAGCCAAGTTCTCTGTAAGAGCAATTCTGCTGTCTCTCTGATTGTATGATATATGGGTTATTTAATTTATATCATACCTGTATGTGCCTTTGGCCAATTAAAATTGGCCTTTTATTCTTTCAAATTCAGTAGCTTCAGTAAATTTTTTAATTAAAAATGCCTATAGAGGGGACAGAGCAATAGTACAGTGGGTAGGGCATTTGCCTTGCAAGTGGCTGACCTGGGTTTGATCCCCAGCATCCCAATTGTCCCAGAGTTTGCCAGGAGTAATTTCTGAGTACAGAGTCAGGAGTAACCCTTGAGCACCACCAGGTGTGGCCCTAATGCCAAAATAAACCTTAAAATTTTAAATTTAAATTAAGATTCAATTAAATATGTAAAATTTTTACATATTCAGATATATTATTTCTAAATAGTAAAATTTTTATTTTCCACTTACAGTGATTTTTAAGTTTGGGGAAATAGCTCAATAAGCTGGAGTACAAGCATGTAGGAACCCTCAGTTTGAGCACTGGTTCCCTGTGCTCCCTGTACAACTCTGGGAGTTACTTGAGCACTGATCTGTGAGTGGCCAGAAAAACTAAATACAAATATTTTTTAATCTTGTGTTACCTTTTATATTTTCTAGAACCTCCAGAACATTGATTAGTAAGATGGTATTAGTGATTCCTTGTTTGCTTTCTATTGTTAAAAGGAATGTCTTCAGTTTCTTCTAATTATAGTGTTAGTTCTAGGTGTTGTTGTGTTTTGTTTTTTAATTATAAGTAGACACTGAAATTAGGTAAACAACTCTTAAGTGGGAGTCATCACAGGGTTTGGTTCTTTAAAATACAATGGCTTAAAGTAGTTTGAAAATAATCACTCAAACTTGCATTGCTAGTAAAACCTGAATGGATCATGGCTTCTTTTATTTTTAAACTGGATTTGGTCTGCTAATTGGTAGATCTGTATTGATTGATCTTTAGGAGTGAGAATGGGCCTGAAATTATTCTTTGTGTAATTCTTCAAAAATAGTTTTGGGGAGACAACAACTGGTTTAATCCTGGTTCTGTGTTCATGGATCACTTCTGGTGGGGAACCAGGGCCTATAGACTATACTGGAGATCAAGCCTAGGCCAGCTGCTTACAAGGCAAGTACCTTGCAAGTAACTCACCCACTGTGCTCTCTCTCTGGTTCCTATAATTCTTTGTATATTTTTTCTCTCATTTTGGCATCAAGTCTGTGCTTAATTTATTAAATGACTTGAGTAGCATTTTTTTTGTATTTTTTTTATGAATTTGCATAAGTTTGATTTTATCTGTTCCTTGATGGCTAACAGAACTTACCTTTGTTCCTGGTATTTTATTTCTGGAAAGGCTATATTATTATTTAATTTACTAAATGACTAAAAGGCCATTCAGAACTCTATTTTTTTTTTTTTTGGCTACACCCAGCAGTGCTCAGGGGTTACTCCTGGCTCTGTGCTCAGAAATCGCTCCTGGCAGGCTCAGAGAACCATATGGGATGCCGGGATTCGAACCACGAACCTTCTGCATGCAAGGCAAATGCCCTTCCTCTATGCCATCTCTCCAGCCCCAGAACTCTAATTCTTGATTCAGTTTTGATAATTTTGTTTGAAAGAATTGTTTTGTTTGTTTGTTGTTTGTTTTTTGGTCACACTGGGCAGTGCTCAGGGGTTACTTCTGGCTCTATGCTTAAAAATCGCTCCTGGCAGGCTCAGGGAACCATATGGGATGCCAGGATTCGAACCACCGTCCCTCTGCATGAAAGGCAAACGCCTTACCTCCATGCTATCTCTTTGGCCCCTGAAAGAATTGTTTTAAGTGCTTGTTAGAATCTAAGTTTAGAACAAAATTTGATTTAGAATTAATTGCTGTTTTGCTTCTTTAATCCTGGCTTTGCTTTAGGCATAAAGACTGCCATGACGGGCCTCAGATATGTGGCAGAAGGGACTAGGCCAGAACCGTCAATTCCAGGAACTTTGAGGGCACATACGAGAACAGTTACATAAACTAGCAACACCTGGAGGCCTGAGGCAATAAACCGTAGATAAGTGCATGCAGAGGTTACAGGCACCCAGTGGGTGCCTGAGCTCCTCCTCTATTACTTCAGCTGACGCAGACCCCAAGGTCCTATAAACCACAATATACCACTCTAGTTATCTAGCCATACATGATGAAACACACTAGAAAACAGCCAATCAATTTAAAGATTAACTGTGATGGATTGAAGCCTCTGTAACCCTATTAAAGGAGCGTGCAGGCTCAGTAGGGGGTCGTTGCCTAGTGACCACAGCATGAATGATAATAAACTCCTATGCCAATTTGCATTACTGTTCGTCTCCTGTGGTCTTTGTGGACAGATTCTGAGTCTAAAGCTAACGTTGTCATGTTTTCTATGACATTCTTTGTTATTACTCACAGTATCTATAATTATGGCAATTTTTTCATTCCCTAATGTGTTATTTATACATTCTCTTTATTTCTTGATTATCTTTTTGGTTTTGAGCTATACTGGTGGTGCTCAGGGCTTACTCTTGGCTCTATTCTAGTATCACTCCTGATCCCTATATGATATTGAAGACTAAAGGGATTGAATTGGGGCTTGCTGCACGCAAGGTGAGTACCTTAACATCTATACTGTTCCTTCAACTATTTCTTTTTCTTTTGGCACTCAGAATTTACTCCTGGCTCTGCATTAAGGGATCACTTCAGGCAAGTTTGGAGAACCATATAGGGTGCTGGGGATTGAAGCTAGTAGGTCATATGTAAAACAAGTGTCACCTGCTGTACTATCTGTATTACCTGTTATACTCGGACTACCATTTTTTGATTACTATCACCAGAGATTTGTCTATTTTACAAGTCTCCTTAAAGAATCAAGTTTTGCTTTTGCATATACTTTAGTCAATTTATTTACTTAAATATTTTATACTATCCCCCTACTTGCTTTGTATTTATTTAAATTATTTTCTGGCTTTGCAAATTGAATACTTACCTTATTTATTTGGAATTATTTTACACATTTATTTCTACTATTACATTACATACTTCTCACCATTATACTCTCTTTCAGGTATTTCTTTTAAGTAAAATAGTGTAATTAGAAAATGTTGCTTAGGGCTCGGAGAGATAGCACAGCGGCGTTTGCCTTGCAAGTAGCCGATCCAGGACCAAAGGTGGTTGGTTCGAATCACGGTGTCCCATATGGTCCCCCGTGCCTGCCAGGAGCTATTTCTGAGCAGACAGCCAGGAGTAACCCCTGGGCACCGCTGGGTATGGCCCAAAAACCAAAAAAAAAAAAAAAAGAAAAGAAAAGAAAAGAAAATGTTGCTTAGACAAATATAAGGGGAAAGACATGTTTAAGAGAGACCATGGGTTTCACCAGTAGGGTAGGGAAAAAGTGAAAATATACATCTCAAGTTGAGATATGGGTGAATTTCTTCGATGGAAAATGAACCTCCACTTCTATTTTCATTGGGGTTTTTAATCCTACTACTTGTTTAGTGTTACATGCTCTACTTTTGGTGATTTTAATAAATGCTTTAACTTACCTGCCTAAGAGAGTCAATATTTCCCCTTGCATCTAATTTTTCTTCAATGATAATTTTCTTTTGTCTTAGTTCTTTTTTTCTTTTTGTTTTTGGGTTAATTTTGATTAACTGTTGCAAGTCAGCCCTTGATGGGGTTGACTGATGGAAGGATGGAGGATGAGATCTTTCCTCTCCAGCTCGGAGCATGCATCTGCCACCCTGTTCAGCCGGCAGTCCTGAGGTGAAGCGGCAGGTAAAAGGCTAGCAGACAGTCAGGCTTGTGAAAATTCAGCTTTACTCGGAGAACAAGACTGAAACCCAAAGCCTCAGCATCAGTTCCAGCCAAAAGCCCCTCACCTTCCACAGACCCTTGTTTTTATCTCCCAGAATCAGGTACCACTCAATGGTGGGATCAGATACCACCCAATGGTGGAAGCAGAATCAGGTGCCACCTTAGGGTGGGGGCAGAATGCCGGGTCACTCCCTAGGGTAGGGCACAATCACCGATCAGGGTAGGGTCAGTAACATAATAATCCCATAAAATGTTTACATACACAACAATTAACTATTATTTTTAACTATTTTAACTATTAATTTTAACTATTTTGATTAACTATTAAGTTTAATTTTGTTTTTGGGTCACACCAGAAGCACTCAGGGGTTCCTCCTGGCTCTACACTCCGAAATCTATCCTGGCAGGCTCGGGGGACCATATGAGATGCCGGGATTCGAACCACCGTCCTTCTGTGTTTAAGGCAAATGCCCTACCGCTGTGCTATCTCTCCAGCCCCTGTCTTAGTAGATCTTTTATAGTTTCTTTAATGATGATAAATTATCTCAATTTTGAACTGTAACAATGTATATAGTTATTTTTTACTTTTCATTTTTGTTTATTTTTGGGCCACACCTGGAGGTGTCAGGTATACACCTGGTTCTACATTCTGGGATCACTTCTGGTGGGTCTTGGGGATGTCATATGTGATGTTAAGTTTCAAACCCTGATTGGCCTCATGCAAGGCAAGCCCCCCCCCCCAATTGCTGTACTATAGCTCTGGCCCCTTATATATTTTTTTATTCTTGATAGTTTCATAGAGTATAGCACGGTAGATTGACAATGCCCTTGCAGCCAAGGGAAAATATTTTTCTTTTGATTTTTTCTGGTGGGAAATTAGCAATAAGCTGAATTGCTATACCTTTATGGATGATACAATTATTTTTCTGGATATTTTTGAGACAGTTCCCCCTGTTTAGTTCTGTAAACTCCACCATAATATGTGTTTATTTTATCATGCTTGGAATCTTCTTGTATGTTAAAATGCATTTTTAGGTGTTTCTCAGTTGTTACCTCTATTCTTTAAGGATCTTTTTCCATTATTTCAATTATCTTCTTTTTATATTTCAGTTGGACATATATTAGCTAGTCTCATATGTTCTGTATCTTGCCTTATTTCATTGTATATTCCATCTGAGTTTCTGTATTTGGTAAGTCATTCAATTATCTTCAAGTTCATTACCTCTTTCTTTGGCTGTGTTTAATGCTTAATTTTGATTAACTATTAATTTTAATAATATTTTTGTTTTCTTTCAAAATATTTTAGTCTTTAAAAATTTTACTTATGGGCCCGGAGAGATAGCACAGCAGCGTTTGCCTTGCAAGCAGCCGATCCAGGACCAAAAGGTGGTTGGTTCAAATCCCGGTGTCCCATATGGTCCCCCGTGCCTGCCAGGAGCTATTTCTGAGCGGACAGCCAGGGGTAACCCCTGAGCATCGCCGGGTGTGGCCCAAAAACAGAACAACAAAAAAAATTTTTTTTACTTAGTCACTGTGGATTATGTCTTTCATGACTGGGCTTTCATCATTGGGCTACAATGTTTCAACACCAATTCCTTCACCAGTGTCAACTTCCCTCCACCAATACTACCTGATTCCCCTTTTTACTTACTAGCCTACTTCTTCCTTAGTCTTTATATAATACTCTATTTCCTGGTTATGATCTTGCTCAACTAAAATCTATAACTAGAATCATTATCTTCTCTTTAATCCTAGAAAATTACTCACCATTTTGCCAGTTCATGTGACTTCACACAACCTGGGCTTCCATTTTCAGCAGTTTGGCAGATTAACTATAAAACAACTAATAAACTAGATAAAATATATTCTAAATAAGGCAGTGGGATCCTGAGTCTGGCTGTGTATTGCTGCCTAACTAACAATTTGATAAGATTGATTTTAGAATCCTGAAAGAAGAACCAATTGAGATGACTTTAAATTATCTTCCTGGGATATTTTTCTCTGTAAATTAGAGGTAGTGTGACCTGGGGTGACAAACTCACATTTGTGTTATACATGGTCAACCTGTGTGCCCCCGATGGTCTCTCAATATCCTCCAGGAACGATCCCTGAGCACAGAGATAGGAGTAACTGCCTGGTGCTGCCCCAAAATAAACAAAAAGATAATTAGAATATTTATCTAGTTTATTAGTTGTTTTATGACAATCTGCCAAATTACTGAAAATGAAAGCCCTGGTCTTGTGGAGTCAAAATTGTGAAATTCCCCAACTAATCTCTTTTAATATTTCATTTTCTCTTTATACAAACTAGCAAAATTATGAGTAATTTTCTAGAATTAGAGAAGCTGATGATTCTAATTATAGGTTTTTTTTTGGTGTGTGTGTGTGTATGTGTGTGTGTGTGTGAAAGTTGGGCCACAGCCAGGTGTGTGTGTGTGTGTGTGTGTGTGCGTGTGTGTGAAAGTTGGGCCACAGCCAGTGGTGCTCAGGGTTCATTGCTGTCTCTGTGCTCAGGATCATTCTTGTGTGCTTCCTGTAATATCACTCCATTCCTACTACTTCTGATGGTGTTCAGGGGACTATATGTGATGCCAGGAATTGAAACTGGATTAATTGCATGCAACACAAATACTATTGTACTATTCCTCTGGACCCCAGCAGAAGTATTTTTAAATAAAAAAAAATGAGACCATTAGTAATTTCTTATTTGTTATTTGTTAAGTCCAGATACTTTAGTCCATTTTTCTTTGTGGGAAGAGCACACTGATGTGGGCATGAAGAAAAACTAGTACTTGGGAGAAGTGGAAAAGGGTAAAGAGGTGGTGATAAAGTGTGTGTGTGTGTGTGTGTGTGTGTGTGTGTGTGTGTAAACAAGTGCCCATTAAACATGATAATTTGTTAAGAAAAAGTTTGGGATTTTTTTTAAAATAAAAATGGTGTTTTTGGTTATTTTGGGCTATGACTTTGCAGCACTCAGAACTTATTCCTGAAAAAAAAAAAAAAAAAGGTCTTTTAGGAAGGAGTTCTGGACTCAACTGAAGAACAAGAGAACATATCAGAGACTCTTTTTATCAGGTGATGCTCAGGGGTTATACCTGGCTCTATACTCAGGAATTACTCCTGGGGGCTCAAACACATGGAATGTCAGGGATCAAACCAAGGTTTTCTGTGTGAGAGAGACTCTTTCTGAAGGCAAATGAGAAAATAATTTTCCTAAACAAGTTATTTTTGTTTTTGTGATTTAAAATAGATACATATATATAGGATTTATGAGCTGTAGAAATCAGATTTATGAGCTGTTTTGCCTGAGTTTCATTAGCCATTTGCAAACAATGAAGGGTCATCATTTTTTAGAAAGTTATTTTTACAGGTCTGAACATGAAGCATTAGATTATAAGAAAGCTGGTGATCTGATAATTACTCTCTTAATTTTAAATTCTCCTGAACTCTGGGTCTTTTCTAGTACAAGTTAAAAAAAAGCCTTGGGAGAATATATTTAGTAATACAATAAGAAAATTGGATGGACTTCTACAAGCATTATAGCAAAGTAAGATGAAAAGGACATTAGAAGTATAAAAAGTGTCACAAAATTTTCTAATTAGGGGCTGAGTGATAGCACAGCAGTAGGGTGTTTGCCTTGCACGTGGGTGACCTAGGATGAACCTCGGTTTGGTCCCTAGTAGCCCCATATAATCCCCCAAAGCCGGGGTGATTTCTGAGCACATAGCCAAGATTAATCCCTGAGTGTCCCTGGGTGTGGCTCAAAAAACAAAAACAAAAAAATTATTAAAAACTTTTCTATTTAACTAACAATTTCCATACAACTAAATTTTGTCAGGTGGCAATCAGGGAACAGAGGTTAGTTATGACTTGAAACCTTACCTTGGAGTACTGCTGCGTTTAAGTATTTATCTTTCTAAAGACATGAAAGGGATCTGCTCTGTTCTCTGCTCTTCTCTGCCTTACAGTTCTACTTGGTATCTATGGACTAGAGTTAGGAATTTGTATAATGGAAAAATAAACACGACCAAGGAGTGTTACACCCTTTTTACTCTATGAGTAGCACTCCTAATAGGCTTACAAAACCTCATTAGATTTGCAAAACAAAAAAATAAACACCTGAAGATTTAATTTCTAAATCTCCACTTCACACTCCAAAACAAACCTATTTTTTCTAAAATGCAGAGACAGTGTTGGAATAGAAGGCTCAATGGAGAGAAGGCATTTTATTTCTCTATAACAGAAAATAAACCACATCACACTTAAAGAAAAATAGCCACTGCAGACAGTAAGATGGGTAGGACACTTGTTTTGCATGCAATTGACTTGGGTTTAATTCCTAGCATTCCATATGGTCTTCAGAGCTCCACCAGAGGTGATTCCTAAGTACAGAACCAGCAGTAAGTTCTGAGCACTACTGAGTATAACTCCCAAAGAAAAACAAAAAAAAAGAACATATCAAATAGTGTCAAAAGAGATTTTTCTGAATACAGTAGACAAGAAGCAATCATGACTGAACAGAACATTTTCTGGCACCCTAAAGAAAGATCTTGGGGTTTGACAATGAATAGTTAAGTTTGACAATGTTAAGTTTGGGGTTTGACAATGAATAGCTGATAGGTAAGTGGGTTGAGGACATCCTTTGCATGTAGGAAGCCCCCTGATATAATTCTTCTCGAAAGGTCAGGAGTAGTTTCTGGGCACTGTTAAGTGTGGCCCTAAACACCGCTCCCAATAGTCCCTCAAATAACCCAAACTAAAAGCTAAACCTGCATTAAGATAAAGTTTTCTTTATAAAATATTCTTTAAATGGAAGTGTAAACTTAAAAAATATGCTTTACATATTTGAACCCTGGCTTCAATTCCTGACACCACTCAGTCCTCCAGCACTACCAGGAGTAAACCTGATTAATGAGCAGTACAAGCATTGCTGGATTTACTCTCCTAAACAAAAAGGTATAAACTAATAGGTGTGTCAAAGAAAGGTCTGGGATGATTCCTTATCTCATTTTATTTTTACTCTTTTTATTAAGTATATTTCAAAATGCTGAGAAAACTATAACAGAGCCTATTGCACTAAGTTCCTCTAAATCAGATTGATGAAAAGAATACCACAAAAGAGCATCATGAAAGCCATTTGTTATGTTTTTTTAATCTAAATTATGAAAACTATCTTGCTAGAATAATTTGGTAATCAAGCTTGATAATCAAAGGTTGACAATCAAAGTATAAAGCTAGCATTTTTTAATATGCTCATTTAAAATGTCCCAAGAGCTTAGAATAACAAAGTAAATACAGTTCCTATGACTGGATAAACCATGGGTTGGCTACTGTCTACATTAGGACTAGATATGCTAGCAACTTTAGCATACCTGGGTGACGCTGAGTCATCTAGTTTGATGAGTCAATTTTAGGAATTCAGGCCTATTTGAAGATGTGTGGAGATTTTCTTTTCCTTTTTGTTTTGTGGACTCACCTAGTAGTGCTCAGGGATCACTCCTGGCAGGGCTTGGGACTGCTCCTTTTTTGGGGGGGGCACACCCGATGATGCTCAGGGGTTACTCTTGGCTATGTGCTCAGAAATTACTCCTGGCTTGGGGGACCATATGGGACGCCAAGGGATCAAATTGCGGTCCATCCTAGGTTAGCATGTGCAAGGCAAATGCCTTACCATTTGTGCCGCTGCTCCAACATTAAGGGTTAGAGTTGTACTAGTCACCTTTAACATGTTTTCTTGTTTGCTTTTGGTCCATACCCAATGTCTCTCGGGTGACTCCTGGCTCTGTGCTCAGAAATCACTCCTGGCAGGCTTGGAGGACATATTCCCATATGCCAAACATTGAGCCCTGGTCCACCATATGCAAGGCAAATGCTCTTCCCGCTGTGCTATTGCTTTGGCCCTGCTAAATGCTTTCTGTATAATGTAAGTTTTATATCTGTGTCTTGGAAAGCTTTGATAAGACTGTAGTTTAGGAAGGAGAGAATAAGAAATCAAGAAGTATATGAGTGGTCACTGTGGAGTAGTTTGTGATAGACCAAAGATTCTTAAACTAATTTCGCCTATTGCTCCATTTTCAGGGAAAGAAAAAAGAACTACAATCCCTGAAAAATTCTTTTTTTAAATTAAAAAAAATATTTTTATTTGTTTTTTGGGGCCACATCCAGTGATCCTTAGGGGTTACTTCTGGCTCTGCTTTCACTCCTGGTGGGCTCAGGGGATCATATGGGATGCCGATAATTAAATCTGGGTTGGCCTCAGGCAAGGCAAACACCCTACCTGCTGCATCCTACCTCCAGTTTTTATTGGGATTGTCGTCGTAGTTGTTTTGGGGGGCACGACTGTGGTGTTCATCATTTACTCTGGGCTCAGTTTTCAGGGATCATGCCTGCAGTGCACTTGGTGCTTGCAAAGCAAGTGTATTTCCAGTTGGACCATCTCTCTTGACCCTGAAAATCTCCCTTCACTAAGAAAAGAGAAAGTGCCACTCACAAGGCTCCTACTCCACACTCCTATGGATGGTAACTACACTTCGGGAAATACTGTAAGACAAATCCAGATACATTCCAAAGTTAAACTCTGAATAGGTATTAAAAAGTATGTATAGGTAATAGTGAGCGACCAAAAGAATGTCAAAACTTGTATGACAATAACTCCAAAAAGGACAAAATTGTATTTTTAACTTCTTTGTATCTTAGGGCAGGCACAGGTAATGTCACTAAAGGTAATTTATATATGTATGTATGTATATACTTTTTAGTTTATGGGCCACACCCAGCAGCACACAGGCATTACTCCTGGCCCTGCACTCAGAAATTGCTCCTGGCAGGCACAGGGGACCAAATAGGATCTGGCATTGAACACAGGTCTGTCCCGGGTCGGCTGTGTGCAAGGCAAACACCCTACCATTGTGCTATCACTCAGGCCACAGTAATTTATATTTTTATTAAGCTTCAAATATTCTTATTGGTTGTGGATCAAGACCAAAGTTCAGAGTGAACAAAGCAGCTGAAGACAGAAGGAAATCCTGAAATGTTATCATGTAGATTAATCACACCACCCAAAGCTCTGATCCTTGAAATATGCATACTTGGAGCAAACTTTTAGCAGCCAGTTAAAAGAAATTAAAAAAAAATTAAAAAGGGGGCCAGAGAGATAGCACAGCAGCATTTGCCTTGCAAGCAGCCAATCCAGAACCTAAGGTGGTTGGTTCGAAGCCCGGTGTCCCATATGGTCCCCCATGCCTACCAGGAGCTATTTCTGAGCAGATAGCCAGGAGTAACCCGTGAGGACAGCCGGATGTGGCCCAAAAAACCAAAAATAAATAAATAAATAAATAAAATAAAAATAAAAACAAAAATAAACCCTGAAGATTCCAGCCTTTACCCACTGAAGGGGAGATACATTATGTAGCATAACATCAACCTTGCCTATTAAGCAATAACAAAATTCTTCCTAGGGACAAGACAGAATCTTGTTGCTATAAGATATTATTCATAATGTCCAGAAACCTATTCAAAAGAAAAAGCTATCAGTGGAGAACAACCTCAAGAGAATCCAAATGTTGGAATTAATAGACAAGGATTTTTTTTGGAGGGGGTCACATCTAGCAGAGATCTAAGGTATTACTCCTGGCTCTGCACTCAGGAATCAGTCCTGGTGGGTTTGGGGATCATAAGGTATACCCAAATTGAACCTGGGTTGGTTGCATGCAAGACAAATGCCCTACCCACTGTACTATCGCTCCTGCCCCAAACAAGGATTTTTTTTAAAGGTGTCTAGTACAACTCTAACCTTCAATACAAAAAGCACCAAAGACTAAATAGACAGGAAATTTCAGGAGGGGGAAAATTACAACAAAATAATTCGAAATGGAAATACTTCTAGGTGGCTTTAATAACAGTTGAAGAGGGTGAGTGTTAGTGAGCTTGATGATAGAAGCACTGGAGTTCTCTATTTTGAAAATTATGAATGGCCAGATTTTGGTATACAGAGGTTTTTGTTTACTTAATTCTTTTGCTGTATATGACTTTTTTTATTTGTCAAATCAGAGGAATGGTTAGGCAGTATCTCTCTTGATTCTGATAGATAGGCTTTTTACTTATTACTTATGGCTATACCCAGTGGTGCTCAAGACCCTACTTCTAGTTCTGGCACTCAAGGATTACTCCCTGGGCTTGGGGGATCAAATGGGGTGTCAAGGATAGAACCTAGGTTGGCCACTTGCTGTACTATCACTCCTACCCCTCTGATATAACCTAAACAACTATTCTCATACTATCACATGTATAAGATAAAAACGTATAAATTAAATAACAATATTTAGATGTAGTTATTTCTCCTCTGCCATTTCCTAGGCTGATTTGTGCTCTAATGCAGCCTTGAGAAACAGCAACTAAACAGGGAAGTAGCACTTACCTCTTACCTGCACTCTTTTATTTGTTGTGTTTCTTCACTAGCACATGAACTCTGAGAGCAGCAATGTAGTAATGTAGTTTGAGTCTTTCTTCCTGAGAACTGGACTCAGTTCTGTTCACTACAATGGGGTAGGGGTACAGGAAAGCGGTGCCTAAGCATGGTGGTCAGGAATCTTGTATTTTCATATATTCAAGCAGATAAAATGTTTGTTTCATGGAATTAGCCAGTTGGCGGTGGTTTCAAGCATAAAACTAGTATCAAAGGAAAACTTCAGTCTCTTGAGGATTGTCTCTCTAATGGTGGCTGATGTGACTCATTCAGAACGATTTGCAATGCTTGCTATAAGGTCAATTTTGAAGCAGAGAGATAGTTCAACAGGTAAAGTGATTGCCTCATATGCAGCTAACCAGGGTTAGATCCCTAGCACTGCCTATGGCCTGAGTCCTGAGCACAGAGCCAAGAGAAAGCTCTGCACACCAGTGGATGTGAATCAGAAACAATACAAAGAGGTCAATTTTGGGTTCCACTCCTAGATTCCTAACTCTATGTTTCTAAAGAGTAATCTTGAAAGTCTTAAGTGATTTGTTAGCATATAAATATAAAATAGCTTATTTTTAGGAGTTGTGGAGCTGGCAAAAGAAAGGAATAAATTAAGTCCTATAGTAGTTTTCTCAACCTTAGAACAATTGGCATTTGGGCTAAATAACTCTTCATCTCTGAATAACATTTACCTTTCACCTTAAATTTAGCAGTTTTTTTTTTTTTATCAAATTATCTCCTTTTTTCTGGGTGGGGTTGGGGGCTTCCTAAGCAATGCTTAGGGGCTTAGATTCTCAGCCTGGCTATGGGGGCCTGAAGGTTCAATCTTGACTCAGTGTTGTGGTGCTATAGTGGTGCTATGGGCCACCAGGTCTACATCCAGCAGTGTTTGGGGAATCTTGTGGTGCTGAGAATCCAACCTGTCATCTATATCTAAGGTAGGCTATTACATTCTTGTTATTTTTTTTTTGGGGGGGGGGATAAATAACTGTGCTTACTCTAGGCTTACTCCTGTTCTGTACTGTGCTCAGAGATCACTCTTGGTGATACTCAGAAAAAATACACAATGACTGGGATTGAAATTGGATTGTCTGCATGGTTTAGCACAAATCTACTGTAGTTAAACTTTTGCTTTTCTTTTTTTCTTTTTTCTTCCTTTTTATTTTTTGTGTCATACCCAGCGGCACTCAGAGGTTACTCCTGACTCTGTGCTCAGAAATCACTGTGGCAGGCTTGGGGGACTTTATGGGATGCTTGGGATTGAACTTGGGTTGGCTGCATACAAGCAAAGCCTCACTGTGCTATCTCTCCATATGTGGCTAACTTTCTTTAGCAATTTTTTTCCAATTTTATTCTCTTCTCTGTTCTGAGCCTACTTGCTCCTATGTAATCCTTCCTGTCCTCAACCTGTTCCTAATGTTTATTTTCTATTTCTCAGCCTTGTCTGATTATTCTAATATTTGCATTTTGTGGGGTTTGTTTGCAGTGCTCTCAGTCAATGCTAGAACTCATGTATGCTAGGCATGTATGAGGCTGCAAAACTATATCCCTTGCATTGATATTTGCTTGGATTGCCATGAGGTGGAAAATGCAAAACATGCAAAAATATTTAAAAATCAAAGCCTTGTTGAATTCAGTTGGAAGTTTTTAGCTTTTAAGCATGCTGATTAAGCAAGCAACTCTAACAAGTAAAATAACAGTGCAAGACAAAAGATAATACAAGCTATAAAAACAGTTTTCTAGAATATTGCCTCAATCTTCGAAATCCAGGGGGAAAAATATTCTCTGGTACTTGAAGTGTGAAATGTTTTACTTGCAGTTGAAATATTACAGCCTACTAAAAAGTACACCGTGGGTACATTCTCTATCTTGGGAGATTTGTCCACATATCAAACTGAGATATATCTTCTTTTTTTTTTTTTGGTTTTTTGGTTTTTTGGGCCACACCCGGCGGTGCTCAGGGGTTACTCCTGGCTGTCTGCTCAGAAATAGCTCATGGCAGGCACGGGGGACCATATGGGACACCGGGTTTCGAACCAACCACCTTTGGTCCTGGATCGGCTGCTTGCAAGGCAAACGCCGCTGTGCTATCTCCCCGGGCCCGAGATATATCTTCTTGAGAAGCAGCCCATATTTTCTTCTCTGGAGAAGTATGTATTCTCACCTGAACACTCTTCTCTATTCAAATTTCTCTAAATGAAACTTTTATCTCACTAAAAATAAAAACAATACTCAAGATGCCAGTTCTTAACTTCAGAATTTAAGAATGTCAGAGAAGGAAAGAAATCAAGGTGGGAAGGAAAATGATGAGAAAGTAAAGTAATGAGGGAACAGAGGTTAGGGCTTCCATTATACTGGTGATGTGGGAGAGTGGTATAACTATAAACCCAAAGCACAGACTCAACAGCACTGAAAACATAAGACCTAAGCTGAAATTGCTGAACTTTATAATATACTGTTAAGGTGGTTGGCAGGGGGTGGTATGGGTGGGGGGAATGGCATATTAAGGGAACTGACACTGGTGGTGAAACTGGTGTTGAAATATATGCTTATAATACAACAGTCAGTAACAAAGTAAGGTGCCAATAGAGTACGTGCAGTGTGGTCCAACCCCTCTCTTGCACCAAAAGAAAAAATGTACAACATGGATAATTTAGATTAATTTGATTTATCTGTATTAAGTAGGTTATTTCAGCAGGAATTCCTTAACAACCAGAAACTCTTTAAAGACACGTATTTCATTGATTACTTTATTCAGAAAATAAAACAAAGAGAAAAACAAAAATCGTGGTTATTTGCAGTATCTATCAGCTTTCAATTTCGCTCTCCTGTTTAAATAAAGACAGATAATATAATTAATCGATGTGAAACATATCATATAAAGTCAACTGCTACTAAATATATACTCTATATACTCTATGGAAACTAAATTATCAATTCTTGGTTATTATAATGGCACTCATACTAAACATTTTTTTTTTTTTTTGATTTTCTGGGCCACACCTGGTGACACTCAGGGGTTACTTCTGGCCATACGCTCAGAAATCACTCCTGCCTTGGGAGACCATATGAGATGCCGGGGGATCAAACTGATGTCCCTCCTAGGCTAACGCTGGCAAGTCAGACACTTTATTACTCTGTACCACTGCTCTGGCCCCTCATACTAAAATATTTTAACTAAAATTTTACTTTTCAATTTTATGCTTCACATTTAGACTCTATTCATATAAAAGCATTTTTCTACTATTTAACAAATGTGTCTAAGGGTTCTTTCAATTCATAACAGCAAGTTTAACTATATTTGGTAAGCATACCCTAAACTTTCTATTCAATTGGAAAGCAATGTGATATTTTCATGGGAACTCAAAGTTATGGGCAGAACATCTTATTTATTTGAGTTCACCTCTGAATTATATTTTATATCGCATTTAACATTTATTATAATTAATATGCTCTGCTGAAAAAACTTGCATTATTTATTTACATTTATTTAGGCTTAATTTACAACCCTATCAAATAATTTATTTGTTTGCATTTATTTATTTAGGCTTAATTTACAGCTCTATCAAATAATTAATATATAAATAATATAGGGGCCGGCGAGGTGGCGGTAAGGTGTCTGCCTTGCAAGCGCTAGCCAAGGAAGGACCGCAGTTCGATCCCCCAGCGTCCCATATGGTCCCCCAAGCCAGGGGCAATTTCGGAGTCCTTAACCAGGAGTAACCCCTGAGCATCAAACGGCTGTTGCCTGAAAAACCAAAAAAAAAAAAAAACAAAAAAAACAAAAAAAAACAACCCTATATATATATATATATAAATAATATAAAACATGTCTAAGTTAATATAAACATGACTAAGTATTGCCTTTATTAAGTAATGTATATACATGCAAATTTCAAGCTATAAAACAATAGAGACATAGTTGTATTGGACCAAAAAGCATTCAAACTGAAGGCAGTAATAAGAGATAGGGATGGATATTACATACGAGTTAAGGGAATAATATGTCAAGAGGACTTAAATAACAATTACACACAATGAAAGGGGAGGCAAAGTTCAGAAAGCAATTACTTATAGATATGAGGAAATCTACCAGAGCAAAACAAAAGTAGTGGGAGGGAAACTTTACCTTCCATGTGAATAAAGGTTTTAACATTAATTTTGCAACATAGAATTTGAATGAATGGCAATTCTCTTTCAATATGCATTTACAAAAGATTACAGTTAGCAAGCTCACAACTAAACTTCTCTAACTCATTTTTTAAAATGTTATAATTCTAGGATCATAATCACCTAGTTTTTATAAAATGTAATTTACATAACGACCTAGTTTTGTAAAATGTAAAATACTAAGATGACATTCTGTTCACTTCTGAATCCACCTTAAAAAGTGTTTTAATTAGAGCCCCAGGGACCCCCGACCTGACTCCAGGCAGGGTGAGTGCGCCCGCCACCCGGCCACCTCCCCACATGGGCGCCCGACCCCCGCGTTCCACAGCAGCCCCGTGCCAGACCCCAGGAACCCCCGACTCAACTCCAGGCAGGGTGAGTGAGCCTGCCACCCGGCCACCTCCCCACGTGGGCACCAGAACCCCGCGCTCTGCAGCAGCCCTGCACCTGAATTCAGGGACCCCCAACCCGACTGCAGACAGGGCGAGTGTGCCACCCGGCCACCTCCCCACATGGGCACCCAGAGAACCCTGCGCCTGACCCACTCTGTGCCGCTAGGGAAGGGCTAGACTAGAGCTTATAGACCGGGTGAGCTTTAGTCTACTCCCCGGACCTTGGGGTATTCTAGAGCAGCCTGCCCTGAGCCCCGGAGTGGACCTGGGACCCCCAGGGGCAAAGAGAGAATGCCAGGTGGGTTTGACTGAGTAAATTTCCTCAGCTGAGGCTCTGAGGGGGTGGAGCTCCGCTGACTCCCAGGGAAAGAAGGGAGGACAGGGAGCTAGGCTCAACAGCGCCCTCCAACATTGTGGCCAGGAGTGGAAATGCACTAGCTGCCAACAAAAGGAAAAAACAAATCAGGCCCTCTACTAGAGAGCATAGGAGGAGCCAAATCTCAGCGAGCTCACCCAACAGACCCCTCTAGAACCACGCTCAGGGAGGGGACCCACCCCCATGCCACGGAGGCAAAAACAGGCTGAACTCGAAAGGCACTGCACTCCAAGCCACACCAATAAATGCAAAGAAATATGGGTAAATTAAAGAGAACACTAACATCTGGAGATATGGAAAGAAACCCTAGCAAGTTTCCAAGTCCACCAAAATGCACAGATCCATTGGAAGGAGACTTAAAAGCAGCCATGAAGAACAAAATGGAAGCCTTGATTAACGAAATGAAGGAAACGCTAGCCACAGAATATAAGAAATCCATGGAGGAACAAATCAGCCAAATTAAAGAAGAACTGTCAAAGAATATGAGAGACTCCATACAAAGGACATAAAGGAGTTAAAAAATGACATAACAAGCCATTTAAGCAGGATCACACAGTTGGAGAAGCACATTGAAGAACTCAAAGGAAAACTGCAAACAAAAAATGACCAAGAAACCAGCAAGGAAATAAAAGGCAAAGCACTGGAGGGAAAAGTCCAGTATCTAATGAACAAGGACAAAAAAAATAACCTAAGAACTGTGGGTATACCAGAAGGAAAGGAAATAGGAAAAGGGGAAGAACAAGTAGTCAGGGAAATATTAACAGAAAACTTTTCCACCCTCTGAAAAAAAGATTCAGTGCAAATCCAGGAAGTGAAGAGAGTCCCTAATAAAATAGACCCTAATAAACCAACACCAAGACATATAGTAATCCAAATGGCAAAAAAAAACAAAAAGAAAGATGATCTCCTTAAAGCAATAAGGGAGAAAAAAACCCTCAAATACAAAGGAAGGGACATAAAAATCAAACCAGATCTCCCATTTGAAATAATTCAAGCAAGAAGACAGTGGAATGACATATTTAAATGCCTGAATGAAAGAAACTTCCAACCTAGGGTCCAATATCCAGCGAAACTCTCATTCATATGGGAGGGCAGAATAAAAATATTCTCAAACAAAAACGAGCTTGCATTATTTGTGCAAACAAAACCACTCCTAAACGACCTACTCAGAGATGAATTACACAATCCAAACCCCCGATTATAACAACAACCACCCTACACAACTGCACAACAGTCCTCTCAGTCAATAATTTCCCTAAATGTTAACAGACTAAACTCTCTCATTAAGAGACACATAGTAGAGAACTGGATTAGAAAACATAAACCAGACTTCTGCTGCCTGCAAGAAACACACCTACACCTGCGTCCCGCCACCGCCACTGCGCGCAACGCGCGCACCGCACTCTCTCCAGGGTGGCCCTGCGCCCACATACCGCACCGGTTTGTGGGTCCCACCAGAGGCAGCCTGCCTCTGACATGCTTTCTACAGCCTGTTACTGACTGGCGGAAGCTGCAATCGTATTCACTCCTTTTCAGAGGCTGCATTGTGAGTGTGGCTAAGTGGACTTGGTTTGCAGTTGGCCCAGTGCTGCCTGGGTGGGTCTCCAGAACGTGAAAACCGGCGGGCTTTCGCAGAAGCCAGCTGCCCTGTTTGGGACATCAGGCAGGGAAAAGCCACGAATCTGCGCCCGCCCAGTGGAGCCCAACTGTGAGTGCTCCTTGTAAATGTTTCTCTACTGTCCTCTTGTGTGAAACTCTTGGGAGTGGGGCAAAAGAGGCTCCAGAAATCTGCTCTCCCAGACGCCATTTCCAGGGCGGGTCTCCAGAACGTGAAAACCGGCGGGCTTTCGCAGAAGCCAGCTACCCTGTTTGGGACATCAGGCAGGGAAAAGCCACGAATCTGCGCCCGCCCAGTGGAGCCCAACTGTGAGTGCTCCTTGTAAATGTTTCTCTACTGTCCTCTTGCGTGAAACTCTTGGGAGTGGGGCAAAAGAGGCTCCAGAAATCTGCTCTCCCAGACGCCATTTCCAGGGCGGGTCTCCAGAACGTGAAAACCGGCGGGCTTTCGCAGAAGCCAGCTGCCCTGTTTGGGACATCAGGCAGGGAAAAGCCACGAATCTGCGCCCGCCCAGTGGAGCCCAACTGTGAGTGCTCCTTGTAAATGTTTCTCTACTGTCCGCTTGCGTGAAACTCTTGGGAGTGGGGCAAAAGAGGCTCCAGCAGAGCACGGCCGCTCCGCTTCGCTACGCAGCGGTGCGCTCTTTCTAAGAAAAGAACACCATCATAACAAGAAGAAAAAATCACACTAAGAACTGAGCTATAACACAGAAGCAAGGATTCCTCCTCGGACTTTCTTCTCCGTTGAATGCTTGGGCCTAAGATTTGATCCAGTGTGAGGCTTCACCCACGGAGGACTCCCCTCCCCTAGAGACAAGTCAGCCCATCCAGAAAGGGCGGAGCCAGAGAAGTGTGCTGCCTACACCATATAGCCAATGAATACCACCACAACACGTAGAAAAACCCAAAATACAAGTGTGACAATGGGGAAACAACGCAGGCCAGCATCAGACATAGAGAATGAAGAGGACAATTCTGATGACCAGATAATGGCCAACCAACTAATCAACCTCTCAGATAAGGACTTTAGACTAGCAATATGGAATATGTTCAAAGAACTCAAAGAAACCATGAATCGAGTTGAACAGAACACTAATAAGAACCAAGAAAATATGAAGACAGAAATCACAAAACTCCAAACTGAAATAACATGTCAACTAACAGGACTGAAAAAGTCAGTAAACGAAGTAAATGAAAAAATGGATAAGCTCTGGGACAGGGTATCAGAAGCTGAGAATAGACTTGGTGCTGTGGAAGATGAGATACATAACAATTCCATACAGCAGGAGAGATTGGACAAAAAACTTAAAGCAAATGAGCAGACAATGGAAAAATTAGTCAAAGAATGGGAACAGATGAAAATAGAAGTCTATGATAAGATCAACAGAAACAACTTAAGAATCATTGGAGTCCCAGAGACCCAGGAAGAAAATTCCCAGGAAGAATCAATGGTCAAGAACATCATTAAAGAGAAACTTCCAGAGCTAAAGAATATAGGTGAGGGCCCGGAGAGATAGCCCAGCGGCGTTTGCCTTGCAAGCAGCCGATCCAGGACCAAAGGTGGTTGGTTCGAATCCCGGTGTCCCATATGGTCCCCCGTGCCTGCCAGGAGCTATTTCTGAGCAGACAGCCAGGAGTATCCACAGAGCACCGCCGGGTGTGGCTCAAAAACCAAAAAAAAAAAAAAAAAAAAGAATATAGGTGATCAAATCCTACATGCTCGAAGAGTACCAACCAAAAGAGACCCCAGAAAAAACACCCCAAGACACATCCTAGTCACAATGACAAATCCCACAGATAGAGACAGAATTCTGAAAACAGCAAGATCAAAAGGGGAAATTACATTCAAGCAAGCTTCCCTGAGATTTACAGCAGACCTGGCACCAGAAACACTCAATGCCAGAAAGCAGTGGTGGGATATTGTGACAAGACTGAATGAAATGAATGCTTCACCCAGAATACTATACCCAGCAAAACTCACTTTCCGGTTTGACGGAAGAATACATGGTTTCACAGACAAAAAACAGCTCAGAAACTTCACAGACACAAAACCAGTCTTAAGAGAAAAACTGAAAGACCCAATCTAAGACAAGACTACCCAAAAGACACATCAAATTTTGAAATAAAGATGGCGTTAAATCCCAGGACAATTCTTTCTCTCAACGTCAATGGACTAAATGCACCAGTTAAGAGACACAGAGTGGCAAATGGATCAAAAAACTCAATCCAACCTTCTGCTGCCTACAAGAAACGCACCTGAATAGTCAGAACAAACATAGACTCAAAATAAAAGGCTGGAGAAAAATTATCCAAGCAAACAACACCCATAAAAAAGCTGCAGTGGCCATACTAATATCAGATAATGCAAACTTTATACTCAGGAAGGTTGTAAGGGACAAAGATGGACATTTTATATTAATCAAGGGGTATGTAGAGCAGGAAGAAATAACTCTCCTAAACATATATGCACCGAATGAGGGGCCAGCAAAATATTTAATACAACTGTTGACAAATCTGAAAATTAATATCAATAACAACACAATAATTGTGGGGGACCTTAACACGGCTTTGTCAACACTGGATAGGTCAACCAGACTGAAACCCAACAAGAATATACTAGACCTGAGGAGAGAAATGGAAGAAAGAGGCTTAGTGGATATATATAGGACACTCCACCCCCAGAAACCTGGATACACATTCTTCTCCAATGTACATGGGACATTCTCCAGGATAGACTACATGATGGCACATAAAACATACCTCCATAAGATCAAGAGGATAGAAATTTTGCAGACTGCCTTTGCTGACCACAAGGCTCTGAAATTATTTGTGAATTCCAAAGGGACTCAGAAGAAAAACCTTAACACCTGGAAGTTAAAAAGCCACATACTCAATAACCAGTGGGTCCGAGATGAAATCAAGGAGGAAATCAAAAGGTTCCTGGAAACAAATGACAATAAAGACACAAACTATCAGAACTTATGGGACACAGCAAAAGCAGTACTGAGAGGAAAATTTATAGCTTTGCAAGCACACATCAGGAAGGAAGAAGGAGCTTACCTGAGTAGCCTAATGACACAGCTAATAGAACTAGAAAATGCTCAACAAAAGGACCCAAAAATAGGAAGACAGAAGGAAATAACAAAGCTGAGAGCAGAAATCAATGAAGTGGAAACCCAAAAAACAATCCGAAAGATCAACGAAAGCAGAAGTTGGTTCTTTGAAAAAATAAACAAGATTGATAGACCACTGGCAAACCTAACAAAGAAAGAGAGAGAGAGAAACTTGATAACTCGTATTAGGAATGAAAAAGGAGAGATCACTACTGACATGAGAGAGATTCAAAGGGTAATCAGAAACTACTTTGAGAAACTCTACGCCACTAAAAATGAGAACCTGGAAGAAATGGATAAATTCTTGGACTCTTATAATCTTCCACGGTTGAAGGAAGAGGATGTAGCATATCTAAACACCCCCATCACCATTGATGAAATTAGAATGGTAATCAAAGGTCTGCCGAAAAACAAAAGCTCAGGCCCAGATGGATTCACTAATGAATTCTTTCAAACTTTCCAAGAGGAACTACTACCAATCCTGGCAAGACTCTTTCATGAAATTGAACAAACAGAAACACTTCCAAATAGCTTTTATGAAGCCATCACCTTGATACCTAAACCAGACAGAGATGCTACAAAAAAAGAAAATTACAGACCAATATCGCTGATGAATGCAGATGCAAAGATCCTCAACAAAATCCTGGCAAATAGGATTCAATGCCTCATTAAGAAGATCATCGACTATGATCAAGTAGGTTTCATCCCAGGAATGCAAGGCTGGTTTAACATCCGTAAATCTATCAACATCATACACAACATCAATAACAAGAAAAATAAAAACCACATGATCATATCAATAGATGCAGAGAAAGCATTTGATAAGTTCCAACACCCATTCTTGATCAAAACTCTCAGCAAGATGGGAATGGAAGGAACCTTTCTCAATCTAGTTGAAGCCATCTACCACAAGCCAACGGCAAATATTATCCTCAACGGAGAAAAACTAAAAGCCTTCCCTCTAAATTCTGGTACAAGACAAGGCTGTCCTCTCTCACCACTCCTATTCAACATGCACTGGAAGTACTGGCTATAGCGATTAGGCAAGAAAACGATATCAAGGGAATCCAGATAGGAAAGGAAGAAGTCAAGCTCTCACTGTTTGCACATGACATGATACTCTACTTAGAAAACCCTAAAGACTCTACCAAAAAGCTTCTAGAAACAATAGACTCATATAGCAAGGTGGCAGGCTACAAAATTAACACATAAAAATCAATGGCCTTTCTATACACCAACAGTAATAAGGAAGAAATGGACATTAAGAAAACAACCCCATTCACAATAGTGCCACACAAACTCAAATATCTTGGAATCAACTTGACTAAAAATGTGAAGGACCTATACAGAGAAAACTATAAAACTCTGCTCCAAGAAATAAGAGAGGACACGCGGAAATGGAAATGCATACCCTGCTCGTGGATTGGCAGGATTAACATCATCAAAATGGCAATACTCCCCAAGGCATTATACAGATTTAATTCTATCCCTCTAAAGATACCCATGACATTCTTCAAAGAAGTGGATCAGACACTTTTGAAATTCATTTGGAACAATAAACACCCTAGAATAGCCAAAGCAATCATTGGGAAAAAGAATATGGGAGGAATTACTTTCCCCAACTTTAAACTGTACTACAAAGCAATAGTTATCAAAACAGCATGGTATTGGAATAAGGACAGGCCCTCCGATCAGTGGAATAGGCTTGAATACTCAGAAAATGTTCCCCGGACATACAATCACCTAATTTTTGATAAAGGAGCAAGAAATCCTAAATGGAGCAAAGAAAGCCTCTTCAACAAGTGGTGTCGGCACAATTGGATAGCTGCTTGCAAAAAATTGAACTTAGACCCCCAGCTATCATCATGTACGAAGGTAAAATCCAAATGGATTAAAGACCTCGATATCAGCCCCAAAACCATAAGATATATAGAACAGCACATAGGCAAGACACTACAGGACATTACAGGCATCTTCAAGGAGGAAACTGCACTCTCCAAGCAAGTGAAAGCAGAGATTAACAGATGGGAATATATTAAGCTGAGAAGCTTCTGCACCTCAAAGGAAATAGTGCCCAGGATACAAGAGACACCCACTGAGTGGGAGAAACTATTCACCCAATACCCATCAGATAAGGGGCTAATCTCCAAAATATACAAGGCACTGACAGAACTTTACAAGAAAAAAACATCTAATCCCATCAAAAAATGGGGAGAAGAAATGAACAGACACTTTGACAAAAAAGAAATACAAATGGCCAAAAGACACATGAAAAAGTGCTCCACATCACTAATCATCAGGGAGATGCAAATCAAAACAACGATGAGATACCACCTCACACCACAGAGAATGGCACACATCACAAAGAATGAGAATAAACAGTGTTGGCGGGGATGTGGAGAGAAAGGAACTCTTATCCACTGCTGGTGGGAATGCTGTCTAGTTCAACCTTTATGGAAAGCGATATGGAGATTCCTCCAAAAACTTGAAATCGAGCTCCCATATGATCCAGCTATACCACTCCTAGGAATATACCCTAAGAACACAAAAATACAGTACAAAAACCCCTTCCTTACACCCATATTCATTGCAGCACTTTTTACCATAGCAAGACTCTGGAAACAACCAAGATGCCCTTCAACAGATGAATGGCTAAAGAAACTGTGGTACATATACACAATGGAATATTATGCAGCTGTCAGGAGAGATGAAGTCATGAAATTTTCCTATACATGGATGTACACGGAATCTATTATGCTGAGTGAAATAAGTCAGAGAGAGAGAGAGAAAAACGCAGAATGGTCTCACTCATCTATGGGTTTTAAGAAAAATGAAAGACATTCTTGCAATAATAATTTTCAGACACAAAAGAGAAAAGAGCTGGAAGTTCCAGCTCACCTCAGGAAGCTCACCACAAAGAGTGATGAGTTTAGTTAGAGAAATAACTACATTCTGAACTTTCCTAATAATGAGAATGTATGAGGGAAATGGAGAGCCTGTTTAGAATACACGCAGGGGTTAGGTGGGGAGGAGGGAGACTTGGGACATTGGTGGTGGGAATGTTGCACTGGTGATGGGTGGCGTTCTTTACGTGACTGAAACCCAAACACAATCATGTATGTAATCAAGGTGTTTAAATAAAAAAAAAAAACACACCTACAACTACAGGACAAGCACAGGCTTAGAATAAAAGGATGGAAATTAATTATTCAGGCTAATAGAAAACAAAAAAGAGCAGGGACAGCCATTCTTATATCAGACCAAATTCCATTCAACCTCAAAAAAGTGATCAGGGACAAAGAGGGACACTACTTACTGATCAGGGGAACACTAGATCAAGAAGAACTAACCCTGGTGAATATTTATGCACCTAATGTAGAGCCAGCAAAATATGTGAGGCAACTGCTTGCAAACCTGGAGAAACACATGAAGGGAAATGTGATAATTGTAGGAGATCTCAATACTCCACTATCACCACTGGACAGATCCACCAAACAGAAAAACAGCAAAGAAATAAGAGCCCTAAATGAAAAAATTAGAAGATCTAGCGCTAATAGACTTTTATAGGATCCTCCATCCCCAGAAAACAGAATACACATTCTTCTCAAGCCCACATGGAACCTTCTCCAGAACAGATCATGTTCTAGGATACAAATCAAACCTATATAAGATCACAAATGTAAGGATCATTAGAAGCACCCTATCAGATCACTATGCAACAGAGGTCAAAATTGACTTCAAGAAGAAGCAATGGAGAAAAACTAATACCTGGAGATTAAATAACATGCTGCTCAACAACAGCTGGATCAAAGAGCAAATCAAGGAAGAAATAAAAAGATTCCTTGAGACAAATGATAATGAAGAGACAATCTGTCAAAATCTGTGGGACACAGCAAAAACAGTAATTAGGGGGGAATCTCATAGCAATACAGTCCTATGCCAAGGAACAGGAAAATAACAAAGCCAACAGTTTAAAAGATCACCTCAAGGAATTGGAACAACAGCAGCAAAGAAATCCAACCACAACCAGAAGGCAAGAAATAATAAAAACCAGAGCAGAAATAAACAACATAGAAACTAAGAAAACAATACAAAAAAAAATCAATGAGACCAGGAGTTGGTTTTTTGAAAAAATAAACAAGATAGACAAACCACTGGCAAAATTCACCAAAAAAAAAAAAAAAAAAAAAAAAAGAGGGAAAACACCCAAAACAGTAGGATCACAAATGAAAGGGGAGAGATTACAACAGAACCCCAAGAAATACAACATATCATGAGATCATATTATGAACAACTATACTCATAGGCTAAAGAACTCAGTAGAAATTGACAGATTCCTGGAAAAATACCATCTTCCGAGACTGGATATGGAAGACCGAGAAAGCTTAAACAGACCAATCACTTCATAGGAAATTGAAGAGGTAATTAAGAAACTCCCTAAGAACAAAAGTCCAGGTCCAGATGGATTTACAGGCGAATTCTATCGAACATTTCGAGAAGACTTACTACCACTTTCCACAGGCTCTTCCAAACCATCGAAGAAACAGGAATCCTCCCCAACTCCTTTTATGAGGCTAATATCATGCTCATTCCCAAAGATGGCAAAGACACCACCAAGAAAGAAAACTACAGACCTATCTCACTAATGAACATAGATGCAAAGATCCAAAACAAAATTTTAGCAAACTGAATCCAGCACTTTATCAAAAAGATCATACATCATGACCAAGTGGGTTTCATCCCAGGAATGCAAGGTTGGTTCAACATACGTAAATCAATCAACATCATACATCACATCAACAACAAGAAGGACAAAAACCACATGATCATATCAGTCGATGCAGAGAAGGCATTTGACAAAATCCAACACCCTTTTATGTTGAAAACACTCAGCAAAATAGGGTTAGAGGGAACCTTCATAAAGATAGTTACAGCTATCTATGAAAAGCCCACAGCCAACATTATCCTTAATGGTGAAAAACTAGAAGCTTTTCCACTAAACTCAGGAACTAGGCAAGGCTGTCCACTCTCTCCACTCTTATTCAATATAATTTTAGAAGTCCTAGCAATAGCAATCCGACAAGAGACGGGAATCAAAGGAATCCAAATTGGGAAAGAGGAACTCAAACTATCTCTTTTTGCAGATGATATGATGATATACATAGAAAACCCTAAAGAGTCCACAGTAAAACTCCTAGAAACAATTAACCAATACAGCAAAGTGTCTGGCTACAAAGTCAATACACAAAAGACAGTAGCATTTCTCTACACAAATAATGAAGTTGAGGATTGAGAGATCAAAAATACAACTCCATTTAAAATAGTATAAAAAAATATAAGGTACCTATGAATCAACCTTACAAGGGAAGTGAAGGACCTATACCAGAGAAACTTCAAAACACTCCAGAAAGAAATTGAAGAGGATCTAAGGAAATGGAAGAACATCCCATGCTCATGGGTAGGTAGAATCAACATAGTCAAAATGACTATCCTACCAAAACTACTATTATAGATTCAATGCAATCCCAATCCAAATTCAGACATCATTCTTTAAAGAATTAGAACAATAAATCAGGCCCGGAGAGATAGCACAGCGGTGTTTGCCCTGCAAGCAGCCAATCCAGGACCAAAGGTGGTTGGTTCAAATCCCCGGTGTCCCATATGGTCCCCCGTGCCTGCCAGGAGCTATTTCTGAGCAGACAGCCAGGAGTAACCCCTGAGCAACACCAGGTGTGGCCCAAAAAACCAAAAAACAAACAAACAAACAAAAAAATAAATCATAAAATTCATCTGGAACCACAAAAAACTCAGGATAGCCAAACGTATACTAAAAAACAAGTAGCTGGGTGGCATCTCACTACCTAACCTGAAGCTATACTAAAAAGCCATAGTGATCAAAACAGCATGGTATTGGTACAAGGGCAGAGCCTCAGACCAGTGGATTAGAACAGACTTTCCAGACATAAACCCCCAGATATACAGTCAACTAATATTTGACAAAAGAGCCAAGAACTTGAAATGGAACAAAGAAAGTCTTTTCAACAAATGGTGTTGGTACAATTGGAAAACCACATGTAAGAAATTCAAAATTGACCCATACCTCACTCCTTATACAAAAATCAACTCAAAATGGATCAAAGCTCTCGAAATTAGACCGAATCTATAAAATTTATAGAGAATAAAATAGGTAGAACACTCGAAGACCTATATATATCAAAAAGGTCTTCAAGGATGGAGCACCAATGGCAAGAACTTTAGCATCAAACATAAACAAATGGGACTACATCAAACTAAAAAGCTTCTGCATGGCAAAAGAAACCCTACATAACACAAGAAGACAATTAACTGACTGGGAAAAAAATCTTTTCAACCAACATATCAGATAAAGGGCTTATATCCAGAATATACAAACCACTCAGAAAGCTGAGCCCCCCAAAACCAAATAAAACCATAAAAAAATGGGAAGACGAAATGAATAGACATTTCTTGGAGGAAGACCGAAAGATAGCCAAGAAATACATGAAAACATGATCACTTCACTTATCATCAGGGAAATCCAAATCAAAACAACAATGAGGTACCACCTTACACCAGTGAGAATGGCTCACATAAAAAGTAATGGGAACAGCCTCTGCTGGTGGGGATGTGGTATGAAAGGTACTCTCATCCACTGCTGGTGGGAATGCCCCCTAGTCCAACCCATATGGAGAACAGTCTGGAGAGTGCTCAAGGAACTCAGAATTGAGCTACCATTTGACCCAGCAATTGCTCTCCTAGGTATCTACCCCCAAGTCGGAAGGACATTCATCTCAAAGTATGTGTGCACCCCACTATTTATCGCAGCACTCAGTATAATAGCCAAGTCTTGAAACCAACCTCAATGACCAACAACAGACGAGTGGATCATTAAGATGTGGTATCTATACACAATGGAATACTACATGGCAGTCAGAAATGATACAATCATGGACTTTGCAGCAACGTGGATGGACCTAGAATATATTATGTTAAACGAAGTAAGCCAGGAGACAAAAGATAAACACAAAATGATAGCACTATTCTGAAGCACTTAGAACATACACCCTATATACAACTAATACTCAATAATCAAATAACAGGGTTTAACAGGGTAGAAACTCCAAACACTGTAACAGTCAACACACACCAGGGAGCAGTGCCCAAAACACATGAAAGAAGAACAACACAAACTCTTGACTACACATTACACCACAAAGAAACCAGCAACAGCAGAAGCAACAGCACAGAGAGAACAGGCATTTAATCAGCCTTCTACTACAAAGGCCCATAATAATCCCTTAGGGATCTTATACAGGATTACAGGTAAAGAATACCATGGGAAATCACTGACTCCAAGGGGAACATCCCATAACACTATATTTTAATGCCTTAATCTTACTATATTTAAAATAACCTCTCAGCTTTTCTATCCATAGGCATTCTTGGATACAAAGGGTGGACAAACTAAGATGGCATCTCGGGGCCCAGTCACACGAGATACCATACCCAGCTTGCACAACAAGAATGTCCCGAGAAAACTCTTTAACATACACTTTATCTCTAGGTTATACCTTCTTTTAGGACTTGAAGCACGGGACCAGCCAGAACACCGAAGCAGCAACTGTGACCTACAGACTTATTTTACAGGCCCTACTCATCGAACATATTCAAGCAAACTAGCATTCCCTTGCCTTTTTCTCCTTTCTTCTTGCTACTTTATTTTTTCTTTTCTTTTTCTTCTTTCTCTTCTTCGCTTTTTTTAAATGTATTTTCTCTTCTCTTCTTTCCTGTCCCTTCCATATACTTTCCCCTTTCCCCCCTTTGGAAATCCGACTATCCCTTCACCCCTCAATCCCATCCAGATTTCCCACTTTATTAAAACTCTTCACCCTCAGTTCTTAATCTATTAGGCATCAAAACTGACCTCCTACCCCAACAAACCAGTACCCAGAACCCAAGTGAAGGGGCACCAAGTTAAATCCACACCTCGTCCCCGGCAAGAAAAGGCAACCAACTCCCCTGCTGACTCATGCTGCGTGGCCCTCCTTACCAACTCTTCCTAATGTGAACTGTTACTTGAAACCATACTTAGCTCTAAAATTATCCCCAAAGCAAGAACTCTTCCCAAGACCTCCCTGCCGCAAAGCTTTTGCCAATCTCAAGAAGGTCAGGGTGTGTGATGTAAAGGCACCCGGGAACCACATACCACCAGAAAATCTCAAAAGACAATGGGGAAACCTATAGTTCCATCATAAGTATAAGACCTGTATTGCACTACCTCTTTACCTGATATTCCCCAAATGTAAGATAGTCTCTTGCACCATTTTGTTCCTTTAATTACTTTGTTATTTCATTTTTTAAAATCTTTGTTCCTTTTATGTGTGTGTGTGTGTGTGTGTGTGTGTGTGTGTGAGAGAGCACATATATTTTTTCCTATTTTTATCTTTTTTGGGTGTGTGACCTGTTTCCGTTTTCTTCTTTTTCCACCCCCAAATGCATCGGCAATATAATGTAGCACCATTCCCCCCTGCAAAGACACACTAATAAAAGGGGAAATCTTATATGTAAAAATGAGCTCTTATCTAATAGGGATAAAAACTCATACTTGTTTACAATACAGGGACATCTCCCACCTTGAAAATATGTCATGTGGACCCAACTTAGACCCCAGGTGATTAGACACCATCCGTCCAGCCTTGAACCTTGGATCCCAGACATAGAAACGACACAGTTCTTCATGACAGCTACAGGAAACAAATCCCAACCGGGACATCCTCAATACTGCTTGGACACCAACAAATGCCAGCTCTAATATGATATCCTGACAACGAGAAAAATGGGAACAACCTGACCTAAGAGCAGGTTATCCTACCCCTCCAGTTGACAATAAGACAAAATCAGAAGACTTGTCACCCTTTGGTCAGTCCAAAAGCCAAGAGCGTGATTTACAGATGACTGGCTGATAGAACCATGACCGGACTGTATGTATCCTGTGACCAATAAAAAAGCCCTAGACTAGGGTTTGAGCTAAGACTTGCACAACAACCATGATCTCCAGTTCCAAAGGTCTGTCTGAGACAATTACAACAGAATGGGTCTTCTGGAAACACAACGAAAGAAGCTATCCTAGGCTCCATCCTAAGATCAGCACAAAGACCAAGACCACCAAACACAGAAGATGGATTAAAATGACACTGAGGGAACAGAACTTCTAGAACCACAAAGAAAAGCTTCATCATAAGTTCCACCTCTTGACCTGTGCAGACACCGAGATCTCTAGATACAGAGATCTGATCTTATCACCCAGGACGAAGCAGAAGTCTTCCAAACACCAAGATAGCTCCAAGGGGAGAGTAAATGAACCTGAACGGAGTCTATAGTTAATCCCATGACAATATACTTCAAGGGTGGAGAAACCCCGTATCTCTTAGGCCAAGGGAATTCCTTTTCGAAGGACCCAAATATTTACTGTTCCCCAAGCTGAGGGAAAAGAAAAAATAAAAGCACAATACAATTTTTTTTTTATATCTATCTAGGTTTTGTCGATTTCTTCGTTTTGGTATGGTTACTCAAGTTGTTGTCTCCATTTATATTTATTTATTTATTTATTTATTTATTTATTTTCTTCTTTTCTTTTTCTTTAGGTGCTATGCCATGTTTTTTATCTCAAGACCATGGCTTTTATGTGGTGCTTATCTTTATTGTTGGAGTGCTCACTGGATATTTTATTTGACACTTCTTTTTGTACTGTTGAAGTGTTTCACCTTCTTTTTCCCCTTCGTGTCTCAAACCGATGATGAGAGTCTCTAGAAGGACTCCACCCATTTTCGATGTATTTGAATTTTACCCCAGTTTATCACTTTTCTCTTCTTCAAACAAAACCACATAACTGGAACTATCTAGTACTGCCTCCCAGTTAGAGGAGGAAACAAGAGAGGTACACCAAGACCAAAAACAGGTGTAGGACCACTAAGTAGTAAGCTAGGCTCAGCAGGACCATGTATTCTAGCAGCCCCAGGGGTGAGGGAGGAGGATATGGGAGGTAGGATGGGAACAGAGGTGTAGGGAAGATAATTCGGTGATGGGAATCCCCCTGATATTATGTTAATATGTAACTAAAATATTATTGTCAACAATATGTAAGCCACTATGATCAAATAAAAATTATATTAAAAAAGTGTTTTAATTTAGTGTTATAATTTAAATGGATCATTTTTATCATCTTTTACATAATCTGTACTATTAAGTAATCTGTACCATTTGATTGTAGTAACAGAATTTACTGAGTTAAAGCCTACTAAAACTAACCCTTAGTTTTACTTGTTATAAAAAAAGAAAAAACTTAGTTTATAAATTAGTTTCAGTTAAACCTGAATTTCTTGAAATAAGTTTATAAATAATAGAAACTGAGTTTTATTTTTAAAAATATTACTTCATGGCAATCTTCACAAACTTTGATGTTCTTTAAAAATAATATTGCACAATCACAAATTAGAAATAGTGATATAATTGAAAATATAATACTTAAAATGGGTAGTACTAGTTTTACACATGATACTTTATAGTCTACTTAAAATAGTTGAAATAGTAATGAAATACTGACCTATCCAGAAGCGTTTCATGCAAAAATCCATCTTTCCGGGCCTTTTTAAGAATTTTACTATCTTCTTTACTTATTTTAAGTTTATGGTCTTGGAAACTCTGAAATTTCTTTCTGTTAAAAAAATATATTTGTTAATAAAGATCACAAATTTTGGCTATCCCTGTTTACTGATGACCTTATAAATATATAACATTTTTTAGGTACTTAAAGAATCTATTTGTATTTCCTTAATGACCTACAGTTTTTTTCAACTACAAAGATTAATTTAGTGCTCTACCATCATCAACAAGGTAGGTGTATGAGCTGCTCTCAAAAGTCCTACTTCTGCTAGGAAATGTTGACTGAAGTTGATTTCCCCCCCCCCCCCCCCCCATGAAATAAATAGCATTTGATTGGCATTATGTATTGGCAAGTTAAACCATTTTATTATGGAACAGGGACAATTAGGAAAAAAACAAAAGAGGAGCATTAGCTCAGAGCTTTGTCCTAAAGTCTACCAACAATGTCCAACGAGGGGTTATAGGGTTATTTGTGGGCACTCAGAATTTTCAAAGAGGAAAAAGTGAAAAAAGGAAAAGGCACTACATGACTACTAGGGTGCCAACTGATAGGACAGTGAGATCAGAGGAAGGAGCAAGAAGGAAAGGAAGTGGTTGAAAAACACTGATCTAGATTAGGTTTCCTCTTATTGACCTTCAAGTATTTTATTTTGGTACCATGAGAAGCACTTCAATGGCAGCTCTATATGTAAAGGAAAGGATACATACACATAATTGATTTCACACTGCTTAACATTTCCTTTATCTTCTTCAGGAATATCATCTTTTTTCTTAATTTCTCTTTCAGCACAGGATCTAATCTGCAAGTTGGAAATTAAAAGTTTATTGATTAGGGGCCAGAGAGATAGCATGGAGATAGGGCATTTGCCTCGCATGCAGAAGAAGGTGGTTCGAATCCGGCATCCTACATGGTCCCCCGAGCAAGCAATTTCTGAGTGTAGAGCCAGGAGTGACCCCTGAGCGCTGCTGGGTGTGACCCCAAAACAAAAAACAAAACAAAACAAAAAAAACCCCAAAGTTTATTGATTATACATTTATCTTTTCCCTTCACACTTTTCCATAACAAAATCCTAGGTCATTTCCTGTTTTGAAGGAGGCTGAGGGGGATTTCATAAGCAGTGCTCAGGGTGATCAGGGGCCTCGTCCAGTGATTCTTGGCTGGTCAAGCTGGTGGTTTAGTGTTACAGTCTGAGGATGCCATGCTGCTCTGGCCCAAGGCTGGGAGCTACCCAGACTACCTGGCACTGCTCACACCAGTAGTGTGAACTCCAAGGCTACACTGGTGAAGCTCAAGGAACTCTGGGATACCAGGGACTGAATTTTAGAAGTTCTGCTCTGAGTCTATAAATGTATATAGTAACTAGTATTATACTCATAACAACCTAGTCAGCTTCTCGTAGATGTTTGTGGGAATGTAAGTTTACCCCTACAGTTTCCAATTACAGTTGGTAATTTGGCAGTATCTAACAAAATTACAAATGTATATACTCTTGTATTTCATTTTCAAAATTTATCTTCAGATGTACCTATGTACCTACAAAGTGATATGTATTCAAAGTTATGTGATGAAGTATTTTAGAGCAAAAACTAGAAATAACATAAATTTCCATCTATAAGTAATTAATAAAATAAAGAATGGAGCATCGTTGGGGCCAGACAGAAGGCACAGCGGCAGGGCATTTGCCTTGCATGCAGGAGGAACCTGGTTCGGTTTCTGGCATCCCGTGTGGTCCTCCAGCCTGCCAGAATTGATTTCTGAGTGCAGAGCCAGCATTGGCCCGAGTGCCGCTGGATGTGGCCCAGAAACCAATCAATCAATCAATCAATCAGTAAATAAATAAAGTTAAAAAAAAAAAAAGAATGGTGCATCCTTTTTTTTTTTTGTGGTTTTTGGGTCACACCCGGCAATGCTCAGGGGTTTTTCCTGGCTCCGTGCTCAGAAATCGCTCCTGGCATGCACGGGGGACCATATGGGACACCGGGATTCGAACCGATGACCTTCTGCATGAAAGGTAAATGCCTTACCTCCATGCTATCTCTCCGGCCCCAGAATGGTGCATCCTTAATTTGGAATGCTGGGTAAACTTTTAAGAAAAAGAAAAGTGGGGCCAGAGAGATAGCACAGTGGTAAGGTGTTTGCCTTAGATGCAGAATGACAGTGGTTCAAATCCCCGCGTCCCATATGGTCCCCCGAGACTGCCAGGAGCGATTTCTGAGCATAGAGCCAGGAGTAACCCCTGAGCAGTGCTGGGTGTGACCCAATACCCCTCCCCCCCCCAAAAAAAGGAAAAAAAAGTGAAAATTTTTCTATATACAGATAAGGGAAAATCTTCAAGATATATGTTAGGAGAAAAATCAAAGTTGAAGATTTTATAGGATGCCATTTTGATAAAAGAAAATCACATTCCTATTTTTACAAACTTCAGAAGGCTAAAGAAGAGGCCATACCTGGTGTTGCCAGGGTAGGTTATTCTAGCCCTGTACTCATGAATCATTCCTGGCAGGTTTAGGAAACCATATGTGGGATGCTGGGGATCAAACCTGGGTTGGCAGTGTGCAAAAAACTTGCTGTACTTTCTCAATCTCTGCATATATTTTTTTTAAAAGTTTAAAATATGAACTTATCTATTAAAATTTTCAATGAGGGAAAAGGAAACAAAGACCTAAAAAATGTGAAACTATTCAGAAAAAGACACATATACATGGAAATAACAAGTATCACTTAAAGGCCAACTTGCTGTGCATGCAACCAACCTGGGTTCAATCCCTGGACCCTACCACAAATGATCTCTGAGCTCAAAGTCAGCAGTAATCCCTGAGCACAGCTGGGGGTGGCCCAAAAACCAACTAGAAATTTGTAGCTTTATAGGAATTCTCTGCCATATGGTACAAACTAGTCATTTGTTATGGGGCTTATTTAAAAATAAAGCTTATTTGAAATATAGAATAAAAAACCAGGAAGAAGCTATGCTCAGTTAAGGTGTTTATTTTTTCTGGGGGGTGGGGCACACCCAGCATCACTCAGGGGTTACTTCTGGCTCTGCATTCAGAAATTACTCCTGCAGGCTCGGAGGATCATATGGGATGCCGGGGGATTGAATCCGGGTCCATCCTGGGGCTGCCACAAAACACCCTACCACTGTACTATCACTCTGTCTCCCCCAGTTAATATTTCAATGTGATGTAGTCCGATTATATGACATGTATTAGTGTACAAAAATTATTACTTTTAATTTTAATCACTATTACCTTTATCATTTCTTCTTCTCCTGCGGTTTTACTTTTTGCTTCTATATCTCCTGCTTCATTGCATCTAATAAAGCAGCTATTTGAGGCCAGTAAAGCCATTTTCCCCTAAATAAAATCAAATAAAAAGTTATGAGAATATCTAAAAAGAATTCTTAAATCTTGTGACTACATATATTTTCCATTTGATTCTAAAGGTAATCGAAATAAAGAATTTGAATAAAACCTAGAAAGTAAAGACTTAAGAAAAAAATCCATAGTCTGATTCAAGAAATAACCACCACAATATATAATTTTAATATATTCTATCAGCACTACTTAGCTTAAGTGAAGCTGGACTGATTTTTTTGGCTAAAAGATGTGCTGAATAGAGGCTGGGAAGATAGCACAGTAGCTAGGGAGTGCTGTCAAGGACCACTTACCCTGGTGCATTACAGGGTATACCTGGAGTACCTGAGTATTGCTAGGAAGGTCTTGGTGGTCCCTCGCACCACAGGGCCTGAGCAGTGCCTCATTCTGAGACTATGGCATTGAACTCTCCTGACAAGTATCATTGGTAGTGATACTTAAGCACTTGGGAGTTTAGCAAGTTCACCTGGGGATTTTGGGTGACACCTGATATTGTGTAGGGGTTATTCCTGGCTCTGCACTCAGGAATCAGTCCTGGCAAGCTCACAAGACCATATGGCATTCTGGGATTGAATCCAGGTCAGCTGCAGGCAAGACCAATGCCTATCAACTAAACTATTGCTCCACATCTGCCAACAGGGACTTTTAAGTCTGATTTTCATTAAATTTAAATTTATATAACTTAGTCTCTCAAAAAAGTTAACATTCCTAATGTTCTCTCATCATCCTGGCTTTATGATATATTGACTTTCCTGTTGGCATAATTATTATAAATATTAGGATCATGTAAAAGGGCTTAAGAGATGCACAGAAATGACAGCAGATAAAGCTACTGCTGCTCTAGATATTTTTTTGGGGGGGGGGTTTGGCCACACCCAGTGATGCTCAGGGGTTACTGTGGCTATGTACTCAGAAATCCCTCCTGGCTTGGGAACCATATGGTACATCGGAGATCGAACCGAGGTCCGTCCTGGATTAGTCGTGTGCAAGGCAAACACCCTACCACTGCGTTATCGCTCTAGTCTAGCCCATGTTGCTCTAGATTTTTATGTTTATTAGAACATCTGTTCTCATTGACTGGTAAGAGATTTTTCTCTGACAGTGACAAGAAGCAACAGCACTTACGTCTTGAAAGACTGGTTCCCACTGCTCTCTTGGTCCAATTGCATCTGAACGTCCGACAACTAGTCCATCTGAATTTATACCAAGGTATTTTCCATAGCCAGACTTCAGAGCAATTCTTCAGAAAGAGATATGTTAAACAATAACGTTGAAGAAGAAAGGACATTTGTGTAAACATGTATGTATGTTGTGTGTATAAAGTCAGTCAACTGTTCAAAAACTAGTGGCTAGTGTTTTAAATAGTATAGTTTTCTACACACAACCTTGTACTGTTTTAATTAATTTATTTATTTTGGGGATGTTTACACAAGATGCTGCTAGGGGCTATCCCTGTCTGATTGCTCTGGATTTGCTCCAGACTGTTCAGATAACTAGGTGATGTCTCGTGGGAAACATGCACTCAGTGCTTTAAGCTAACCAGCGATGATTAACTTCAAGCTCCCATTACAAGGTTCCAGCGGAAAAAAATGTATCTATTTATTTTCGCACCCAAATTAAACAAAAATGACACCCCTCAATCAGAACTCTCCTGTCATGCCTTTAAAAATATTTAGAAAACCAAATATAGAAAAATAGAATTTAATTTAATTTTCACTTATTATTGTATATGACATTTATATTCATTTTCTTTTTAGTTTCTTAATTTTTGTCCACATGGGGTCTTTTATTTCTCTAAGTGTTAAAATACTATATAACACAGGAAAGAGAGAACTCACTATTTAGGCTTCTGCAAATATTTTTAGTTGAATATTAATTATGTTTATTTTTTTTATTTCAAAAGTAAACTTTATACTGATTTATTTTCCTCTGCTTTAACTCTTTAAAATTCTCTAATGACACGCAGTAGTGTCTAGAGAAGCTAACACAGTGCACAAAATACTTTGGAGACCTTAACAGTATTTAAATTATCTTAAATTCTCCACAATAATAAATATAGAAAACTCTTTAAACCATACCTATTAGATATTATAAGAAAGAATGGAAATCATCTTCATCTGATTTCTTTTTTTTTTTTTTAATTCTTTAAGTGGTGGTGGTGGGTTCATCTGATTTCTTAAGGAAAAAAAATAGGATTTCTAATTTTTAGTTCACCAATTTCCAGTGATGCCGGAATTGACTTTATACACGTCATTATGTTGATATAAATGACTGCCAGAGTACTAAAATTCAACTTTTGCATTTTCCAACTAAAGTATCAATTTGTACTTTTTCAATGTAAGAGTAAAACAGATCAGCTTATAAAATTGTAAAAGTAGTGAGTAAAGGGTCAGAAAGATTGTATAGATGGCAAGGTACTTGCCTTGCACTTTACCTGGGCACCTGTGTTCTCCCTACCCCTAATGCCAGGAGTAATCCCTGAGCACTGCAGAGTCTATCCCCAAAACAAAACAAAACAAAATATATAAGTGAGTAAAATATATGTTTGATTTCTATAACTCAATAATTACATAATATTCCTGGTTTCAAAAATAATCTTTTTTATTATATTGATCTTGGATCCTAGTCAGTGTGGTTCTGTTATAGCAAATCAGGTCAGTTTTTGTTACATTTTCTTCACGTGATCTGCTAGTCTGTGACATTATTAATCTTCATTTTCTATTTATTTAAATATTCTTTAAAGGTTCGATTATTGTGAATATAATTTAATAGTATCTAAATATCTATAGAATAGACAATGATATAACTATTTAGTGGTGGGTATTCTGGAGTTACTCCTGGTGCTCAGGGGTTAGTCCTGGCTCTATGCTCAAAAATTACTGCTGGCAGGCTCGGGAACCATGTTGGATGCTGGGGATCAAACCTGGTCAGCTGTGTGCAAGGCAAATGACCTATGCTCCATGCTATTGCTCTAACCCTGATAAAATATTTTAAAGATGTCATAAAATTTATTTTTCAAAAGAATTTTATTTTGCTTCTTGAATCATAAGTATTTTGTGAGCTAATTATACAAGGATAATTTTCAGTGAATTAAATTAACTTAAAAACAAAGATTATTTTCACTCAAATCATGCTTACCTGGAATCAGACAATTTGACAGCTGTAAACTGCTCTGGAGGACTTGGACCCTCATCAACTGTGAATAAAAATATTTTAAAATAAATTTGACATATTTTACAAATACATGCATATCTAATATTTGGCTCTGAAATCTTTCCTTCTAAAATTGCATATAAATTCTATAATAATCTGATAAAACTGAGTACAGTGGGGCCAGAGAGACAGCTCAATAGGCTGAGCACCCAGATTGTTGCAATGTAAGAGGCCTAGGATCACACCACAGTCCCACAGTACCACTGGATCAACCCCTGAAAGCCAAGCAGAGAGCAGTCCTGACTTTTTGGCCATGGCCCTAAAAATGAGACAAAATTTTAGCACTGAGGGACTGGAGTGATAGCACTGTGGGTAGGGCATTTGCCTTGCACATGACAGACCCGGATTTGATCCCCAGCATTCCATATGATCTCGAACCTGTCAGGAGTAATTTCTGAACATAGAGCCAGAAATAACCCCGAGAACGGGTGTGGCCTCAAATCAATCCCCCGCCCCCGCAAAAAAAAATTATAGCATAGAGCTGGAAATAGTACAGTGAGTAAGGCACCTGCCTTGAGCTCAAGTGACGAGGGTTTAATCCCCAGCACCACATACAGTTCTCCAAAAGAACAGCCATAAATGAAACCTGATCACAGAGCCAAAAGTAAGCCCTAGGTGGTGTCTACTTTCCCATCCCTCCACCAACAGAAAGCATAGACAAATAAGCAGTTGTTACTACTTTTAAAAGCTAAAAGATTATTTAAAGAGTAGATATCCAGATCAAATGATCTCTTCTAATTATTTTTATACAAGCAGCACTTCCTCTGATAGGCTCAAAGGGAGTAAGAAAACTTCCAATCATTATATTTATATTTCAATTAGTTAAGGGGCTGAACAATACTTCAAATCTATGACAATTAGATTTTCTTTGTCTTTCCACTTTCTGTTTCTTGACTCTCTGGAACTAAAGAGAAATTTTTCAAATACTTATAGTGGAAAGGCAATATGCTAAGTGGTGAGGAAAAGAAAAATAGAATTGTTGAACTTTTTTGGCATATACTTGAGTCTAGCTAGAAATTAGCAAAGTGTTATAAAATACATACTCTAAGTAGTTTCCCCTTCCACTTCTTCTACCGGATACAAACCTTCTTTATGTGGAGCTCCCAGTGTAAAAAGTCCATTGTCAAGTGCATGTATGTAGGTTCCTTTATCCATTTCAATTGCTATTGTTCCTGAAATTTCACCGAAGTTTGTTACTGTCCACCAGGTTCCTAAAAATGAAATAATTATTTTACACAAGGTTGTTATGTTGATGTTTTTGTTAAACTTTTAAAATTTGCAGCCAGGGAGATGGTTCAAAAGGCTGCATTTGGGAGTCCCAGGTTCTATTCCCAGTATCATATGGCTCCCCCAGAACACCAGAGGAAGTGGTCCAATAACCAAAACAACTTACAAACAAAAATATGAGTAATTAAAAAAACCTTCTTAATTTTATAATTCTAAGCAGTAACACAGCAAGATCTCATATCCCTTTACTCAATTTTCTTCATTTGTATATATAACCAGAGTTATACAAATATCAAAACCAGGAAATTGACATTGATACAATACATAAACCTCAGTTGGATTTCATTAAAGATGCACTCATTTGTATACTGCTATGTGTGCATACAAGTATAGATTAAGATAATGAAAGAAATGATAGAAGACCAGAGGGAAGTTATAAGAGGTGGGGGGCTGGAGGGCGGGATGATAATACAGCAGGTAAGGAGCTTGCATATGGTCAACTTTTGTTCAATCCCCAGCATCCCATATGGTCTCCTGAGCACTGCCAGGAATAATTCCTGAGTGTAGAGCCAGGAGTAACCACTGAGTATCTTTAGGTGTGGCTCAAAATCAAAAACAAAAGTGAGATGGGGAGGGGAATAAGGGTGTTAAAGAGATGCCAGGCGAAAAACCGGCAAAGCTTTGCAAAAGCTGGCTCCCTGTGTGTGACACCAGGCGGGGAAAATCCGCGAAAGTTCACCGGCCCAGTGGGGCCCAACTGTGAAAAACTGTGAGTGTGACCTGTCTATGTCTGTCTACTGTCCTCTTGCGTGAAACTCTTGCGAGTGGGGCAAAAAGAGGCTCCAGTGGAGCACGACCGCTCCGCTTTGCTACGCGGCCGTGCACTCTTTCTAAGGAAAAAACTCCATTGCAACAAGAAGGAAAAATCACACTAAGAACGGCGCTATATCACAGAAGCAAACATTTCTCTCCGGACTGTCTTCTCTGTTGCATGCTCGGGCCTAAGATTTGACTCAGTGTGAGGCTTCATCCACGGAGGACTCCCCTCCCTTAGAGGCAAGTCAGCCCATCCAGAAAGGGAGGAGCCAGAGGCGTGTGCTGCCTGCATCATATAGACAATGAATACCACCACAACACGTAGAAAAACCCACAATACAAGTGTGACAATGGGGAAACAACGCAGGCCAGCATCAGACATAGAGAATGAAGATGACAATTCTGAGGACCAGATAATGACCAACCAACTAATCAACCTCTCAGATAAGGACTTTAGACTAGCAATATGGAAGATGCTCAACGGACTCCAAAAAACCATGGATCGAGTTGAACAGAACACTAATAAGAACCAAGAAAATATGAAGACAGAAATCACAAAACTCCAAACTGAAATAACATGTCAACTAACAGGACTGAAAAAGTCAGTAAACGAAGTGAATGACAAAATGGATAAGCTCTGGGACAGGGTATCAGAAGCTGAGAATAGACTTGGTGCTGTGGAAGATGAGATACATAACAATTCCATACAGCAGGAGAGATTGGACAAAAAACTTAAAGCAAATGAGCAGACAATGGAAAAATTAGTCAAAGAATGGGAACAGATGAAAATAGAAGTCTATGATAAGATCAACAGAAACAACTTAAGAATCATTGGAGTCCCAGAGACCCAGGAAGAAAATTTCCAGGAAGAATCAACGGTCAAGAACATCATTAAAGAGAAACTTCCAGAGCTAAAGAATATATGTGATCAAATCCTGCATGCCCGAAGAGTACCAACCAAAAGAGACCCCAGAAAAACCACCCCAAGACACATCCTAGTCACAATGACAAATCCCACAGATAGAGACAGAATTCTGAAAACAGCAAGATCAAAAGGGGAAATCACGTTCAAGCAAGCTTCCCTGAGATTTACAGAAGACCTGGCACCAGAAACACTCAATGCCAGAAAGCAGTGGTGGGATATTGTGACAAGACTGAATGAAATGAATGCTTCACCCAGAATACTATACCCAGCAAAACTCACTTTCTGGTTTGACGGAAGAATACATGGTTTCACAGACAAAAAACAGCTCAGAAACTTCACAGACACAAAACCAGTCTTAAGAGAAAAACTGAAAGACCCAATCTAAGACAAGACTACCCAAAAGACACACCAAATTTTGAAATAAAGATGGCGTTAAATCCCAGGACAATTCTTTCTCTCAACGTCAACGGACTAAATGCACCAGTTAAGAGACACAGAGTGGCTAAATGGATCAAAAAACTCAATCCAACCTTCTGCTGCCTACAAGAAACGCACCTGAATAGTCAGAACAAACATAGACTCAAAATAAAAGGCTGGAGAAAAATTATCCAAGCAAACAACACCCATAAAAAAGCTGGAGTGGCCATACTAATATCAGATAATGCAAACTTTATACTCAGGAAGGTTGTAAGGGACAAAGATGGACATTTTATATTAATCAAGGGGTACGTAGAGCAGGAAGAATTCACTCTCCTAAAAATATATGCACCGAATGAGGGGCCAGCAAAATATTTAATGCAACTGTTGACATATCTGAAAAATAATATCAACAACAACACAATAATTGTGGGGGACCTTAACACGGCTTTGTCAACACTGGATAGGTCAACCAGACTGAAACCCAACAAGAATATACTAGACCTGAGGAGAGAAATGGAAGAAAGAGGCCTAGTGGATATATATAGGACACTCCATCCCCAGAAACCTGGATACACATTCTTCTCCAATGTACATGGGACATTCTCCAGGATAGACTACATGATGGCACATAAAACATACCTCCATAAGATCAAGAGGATAGAAATTTTGCAGACTACCTTCGCTGACCACAAGGCTCTGAAATTATTTGTGAACTCCAAAGGGACTCAGAAGAAATACTATAACACCTGGAAGTTAAACAGCCTCATGCTCAATAACCAGTGGGTCCGAGATGAAATCAAGGAGGAAATCAAAAGGTTCCTGGAAACAAATGACAATAAAGACACAAACTATCAGAACTTATGGGACACAGCAAAAGCAGTACTGAGAGGAAAATTTATAGCTTTGCAAGCACACATCAGGAAGGAAGAAGGAGCTTACCTGAGTAGCTTAATGACACAGATAATAGAACTAGAAAATGCTCAACAAAAAGACCCAAGAATAGGAAGACAGAAGGAAATAACAAAGCTGAGAGCAGAAATCAACGAAGTGTAAACTCAAAAAACAATCCGAAAGATCAACGAAGGCAGAAGTTGGTTCTTTGAAAAAATAAACAAGATTGATAGACCACTGGCAAACCTAACAAAGAAAGAGAGAGAGAGAAACTTGATAACTCGTATCAGGAATGAAAAAGGAGAGATCACTACTGATATGACAGAGATTCAAAGGGTAATCAGAAACTACTTTGAAAAACTCTATGCCACTAAAAATGAGAACCTGGAAGAAATGGATAAATTCTTGGACTCTTATAATCTTCCACGGTTGAAGGAAGAGGATGTAGCATATCTAAACACCCCCATCACCATTGATGAAATTAAAACAGTAATCAAATGTCTGCCGAAAAACAAAAGCCCAGGTCCAGATGGATTCACTAATGAATTCTATCAAACTTTCCAAGAGGAACTACTGCCAATCTTGGCAAGACTCATGAAATTGAACAAACAGAAACACTTCAAAATAGCTTTTATGAAGCCAACATCACCTTGATACCTAAACCAGACAGAGATGCTACCAAAAAAGAAAATTACAGACCAATATCACTAATGAATGCAGATGCAAAGATCCTCAACAAAATCCTGGCAAATAGGATTCAATGCCTCGTTAAAAAGATCATCCACTACGATCAAGTAGGTTTCATCCCAGGAATGCAAGGCTGGTTTAACATCCGTAAATCTATCAACATAATATACAACATCAATAACAAGAAAAATAAAAACCACATGATCATATCAATAGATGCAGAGAAAGCATTTGATAAGGTCCAACACCCATTCTTGATCAAAACTCTCAGCAAGATGGGAATGGAGGGAACCTTTCTCAATATAGTGAAGGCCATCTACCACAAGCCAGTGGCAAATATTATCTTCAATGGAGAAAAACTGAAAGCCTTCCCTCTAAATTCTGGCACAAGACAAGGCTGTCCTCTCTCACCACTCCTATTCAACATAGCACTGGTAGTACTTGCTATAGCGATTAGGCAAGAAAAGGATATCAAGGGAATCCAGATAGGAAAGGAAGAAGTCAAGCTCTCACTGTTTGCACATGACATGATACTCTACTTAGAAAACCCTAAAGACTCTATCAAAAAGCTTCTAGAAACAATAGACTCATAGAGCAAGGTGGCAGGCTACAAAATTAACACACAAAAATCAATGGCCTTTCTATACACCAATAGTAATAAGGATGAAATGGACATTAAGAAAACAACCCCATTCACAATAGTGCCACACAAACTCAAATATCTTGGAATCAACTTGACTAAATATGTGAAGGACCTATACAAGGAAAACTATAAAAGTCTGCTCCAAGAAATAAGAGAGGACACACGGAAATGAAAACGCATACCCTGCTCATGGATTGGCAGGATTAACATCATCAAAATGGCAATACTCCCCAAGGCATTATACAGATTTAATGCCATCCCTCTAAAGATACCCATGACATTCTTCAAAGAAGTGGATCAGACACTTTTGAAATTCATTTGGAACAATAAACACCCTCGAATAGCTAAAGCAATCATTGGGAAAAAGAATATGGGAGGAATTACTTTCCCCAACTTTAAACTGTACTACAAAGCAACAGTTATCAAAACAGCATGGTATTGGAATAAGGATAGGTCCTCAGATCAGTGGAATAGGCTTGAATACTCAGAAAATGCTCCCCAGACATACAGCCACCTAATTTTTGATAAAGGAACAGGAAATCCTAAATGGAGCAGGGAAAGCCTCTTCAACAAGTGGTGTTGGTACAATTGGATAGCCACTTGCAAAAAATTGAACTTAGACCCCCAGCTAACATCATGTACGAAGGTAAAATCCAAATGGATTAAAGACCTCGATATCAGCCCCCAAACCATAAGATATATAGAACAGCACATAGGCAAAACACTCCAGGACATTGCAGGCATCTTCAAGGAGGAAACTGCACTCTCCAAGCAAGTGAAAGCAGAGATTAACAGATGGGAATATATTAAGCTGAGGAGCTTCTGCACCTCAAAGGAAATAGTGCCCAGGATACAAGAGCCACCCACTGAGTGGGAAAAACTATTCACCCTATACCCATCAGATAAGGGGCTAATCTCCAAAATATACAAGGCACTGACAGAACTTTACAAGAAAAAAACATCTAACCCCATCAAAAAATGGGGAGAAGAAATGAACAGACACTTTGACAAAGAAGAAATACACATGGCCAAAAGACACATGAAAAAATGTTCCACATCACTAATCATCAGGGAGATGCAAATCAAAACAATGATGAGATACCACCTCACACCCCAGAGAATGGCACACATCACAAAGAATGAGAATAAACAGTGTTGGCGGGGATGTGGAGAGAAAGGAACTCTTAGCCACTGCTGGTGGGAATGTCGTCTAGTTCAACCTTTATGGAAAGCGATATGGAGATTCCTCCAAAAACTGGAAATCGAGCTCCCATACGATCCAGCTATACCACTCCTAGGAATATACCCTAAGAACACAAAAACACAATACAAAAACCCCTTCCTTACACCTATATTCATTGCAGCACTATTTACCATAGCAAGACTCTGGAAACAATCAAGATGCCCTTCAACAGACGAATGGCTAAAGAAACTGTGGTACATATACACAATGGAATATTATGCAGCTGTCAGGAGAGATGAAGTCATGAAATTTTCCTATACATGGATGTACACGGAATCTATTATGCTGAGTGAAATAAGTCAGAGAGAGAGAGAGAAAAACGCAGAATGGTCTCACTCATCTATGGGTTTTAAGAAAAATGAAAGACACCCTTGTAAGAATAATTTTCAGACACAAAAGAGAAAAGAGGTGAAAGTTCCAGCTCACCTCAGGAAGCTCACCACAAAGAGTGATGAGTTTAGTTAGGGAAATAACTACATTTTGAACTGTATGAGGAAAATGGAGAGCCTCTCTAGAGTACAGGCGGGGGTCGGGTGGGGCGAAGGGAGACTTGGGACATTGGTGATGGGAATGTTGCACTGGTGATGGGTGGTGTTCTTTACATGACTGAAACCCAAACACAATCATGTATGTAATTAAGGTGTTTAAATAAATTAAAAAAAAAGTAATTAAAGGGAAAAAAAAAGAGGTGCCAGGGAAGATGGAAGAGAATCCCATAAAGTAAAGCAAAAAGCTGGGATGTGGGCCCTCCACAATGGAATGTAACAACATTAGGTTCTTTTTAAAATACAAAATAGCAATACTTGTAAAGGCATATAATGATATATAAAGTTTTTCTCATTTTAGTCCCATCCATCCATTACTGCTTTTATAAATATTTTACACTATAATATTTTTAACTACAACTTTAGAGACAAAATGAGTAAATGCATGTTTATGTATACTAACACAGACCAGCAACAGAAATGTTAAGCTCTAATAGTTTTTTTTTTGGTTTTTGGGTCACACCCGGCAGTGCTCAGGGGTACCTCCTGGCTCTATGTTCAGAAATCGTTCCTGGCATGCACAGGGGACCATATGGGATGCCAGGATTCGAACCACTGTCCTTCTGCATGAAAGACAAACACTATACCTCCATGCTATCTCTCCGGCCCCAAGCTTTAATAATTTAAAGTTGTAGGAAACACTAATATATTAGTGGAAAAGTATTTTAACCTTTTCCTAAGTAGCAATTTCGCTAGAATAAAAATGTGCCGGGGCCAGAGAGATAGCATGGAGGTAAGGCATTTGCCTTGCATGCAGAATGACAGTAGTTCGAATCCCAGCATCCTATATGGTCTCCCGAGCCTGCCGGGAATGATTCCAGGAATGATTTCTGAGCATATAGAGTCAGGAGTAACCCCTGAACGCTGCCGGGTGTGACCCAAAAACCAAACAAAAAAAATGTGCCAATTGGGGCTGGAGTGATAGTGTAACAGGTCGGGCATTTGCCTTGCACCAATTGTCTTCCAAGCCTGCCAGGAATGATTGCTGAGCACAGAGCCAGGAGTAATCCCTGAGCACTGCTGGGTGTGGCCCATAAAACAAACAAACAAAAAAATGTGCCAATCACTAACAGAATACTAAATGACAGTAGAAATTTGTGTTATTGTTGTTAGACCTGATACTAATAAAGTATTTGTCTTGAAAGAGAAACAGGGGTCAGAGAGAAGAGCATAGTGGGTAGAGAGCATTGCCTTATACGCTGCCAACCCAGGTTTGATCAGCATTATACCATATGGTCCCCTGAGTCTGCCAGGAGTAATTTCTGAGCACATAGCCTGGACTAATCCCTGAGTACAGGCAGGCCTGGCCCAAAAACCAAACCAAAACAAAAGAAGCAAAATAAATATTAAGCTTATAAAAATATACATTTATAGGTATTAAAAGGGACATAATGACGGTGATGAACTTTAAGAATTTCAGTAAAAATTAGCATGGGCAGTGTGTAAATGAAACAAAAGTAGTGAGGTATTAGGGAGGGGAGGGGAAACTAGAAGGTATTGAATTAGTCATGCTGCAGATACAGATAACTGGGGTATTCATTATATACTTCTCTCTACATATTTAATTTTAAAATTTTCATGACATATATGGAATCACACTGCATAAAACTTCATATTCACTTAAACAGATTAGGTTTTTAATAATAAGAAAGCAGTCAAATTTTAGTTTTTAAGAAACTAGGATCCATAGACCAGAAGGATAACACAGTGGTTAGGGTCCTTGTCTTGCCTATGGTTGACTCAGGTTCAATCCCTGGTATCCCATATGGACCCCTGAGCACTACCAAGAGTAATTCTTGAGTGTAGAACCAGGAATAACCCCTGAGCATCACTGGGTGTACCAAAACAGGAAAACAAACAATCCTGACTGGATCCATATTTAACAAACATGTAAAATGACTTCACAGTTGATCATCGTGGATCAAAAGTATAAATGTAAAGCTAAAACTAAAAAATTATTTTTTCTTTTTCTTTTCTTTTTTTTTTGTAAAGAACACCACCCATCACCAGTGCAACATTCCCATCACCAATGTCCCAAATCTCCCTCCTCCCCACAAAATTATTTTTTCTAACTTTAGTTAAATACTGTAGCTTACAAATAACTATTTGTATTACAAATAATATAAATATTTTGGGCATTCAATGTTTTAACACCAATCCCACCACCAGTGTGATCTTCTCTCTCCTGCTGCCTGGAGTTTCCCACCCCTACCCCAAGCCTACCACAATAATGTTTTTATATTGCTTGTTACAACAAAATGCAAACTCAATTATCAAAAAATATAAAACTATAAAATTCTTAAAAGAAAACATATATGCTTCAAAAATATTGAATTTAGCAATCATTTCAATTTCTTAGTTATGACATAAAGGTAAAACAAACAAAAAAGTGGCCAAACGGATCAAAATTGTGATCAAAGCACACCATTAATAGAGAACAAGACAATCCAGAGAATGATAGAAAACATTTATATATCATATCTGATAAGGGGTTAATATTCAGAATAAGACAAAGAATTCTTTAAACTTAAACACAAAAATATAAAAAACCCAGTTTAAAAAAACAGGCTAGAGACTTGAAGAGGCATTTCCTCAAAGATATAAAAAAGGCCATGTAATCTGAAAAGATGCTCAATATCACTCACTCTTAAATTAACCCAAACCTCATTGAGCTACCATTTCACACCAATTAGAATAGCCATTGTAATGGTAGCTTACTCACATCAGAAAATAAAGGTTATTTTTTTTTCCCCTTCAAACAAAACCACATAAACCATCTTGTTGTGTCTCATAAAATGAGGGGGAAATAATGGAGGGTACCAAGACCAAACAGTCATATGAACATTGAGTAGAACTAAAAAATGATCAGACTTAAAACCCAAATCCAAAGCCAATGACAACAGAATTGACACCCAATCTACAAAATGCTAGACACAGAGGGGGCGTTTTATACTAGCAAACCGGGGTGGGGTTGGGGGTTAAAGGAGTGGGATATGGGATGCATGCTGGGAACAGGGGTGGAGGGAGGACAACATTGGTGGTGGGAATGCCCCTGATTCAATGTCACTATGTACCTAAAATATTATTGTGAAAGATTTGTAATCCACTTTGGCCAAAAGAAAAATTATTAAAGAAAAGAAAAGAAAGGTTGATGAGAAAGTGAGAAACTACAACTCTTGATGCTCTATTGGTGAGAATCTGAAATTTTAAGATAATAAACAAGAGTACAGTGGATCTCGCAGAATTAGAATTTGTTTTCTTTTGGGCCACACATGTCAGTGTGCGGCTTACTCTTGGCTCTATGCTCAGGGATCACTCCTTGTAGGCTGGAGGGACTTTATGTGGTGCTGAGAATAGAACCTGGGTTGACCACGTGCTAAGGTAAGGTCCTACTTGTACTATTGCTATGACACCCCCCCCCAATAGAATTATTACATAACCTGGCAATTCATTTTCTGGATATATATACTGCCCTCTCTCCCCACACCCAGTTGAAGCAGGGTCTCCAAGAGACTTTTTCCCCCATGGTTATGGGAAGCAGAATTATTCACATTAGCTATAAGGTGGAAGCAACCGTACAGTTACTGAAAGACAAATAAATAAACTACATTAGATATACAAATATAATAGAATACTGTTTGAAACTTCTCAATCTTACAAGGGAAATTAACATGAATGAAGATTATACTCTAAGTGAAATAAGCCAGATTCTAACAGGCATATAGAGTCTTAGATCATATATATAATTATATTCTAATATATACAGTGTATATTATTTCATCTTGTAAAGCTTTGGAGGTGCTGGAGCAATTCACAGTGTGTAGGGCATTAGCTTTGCACATAGATGACCTCCAACCTGGGTTCGACCCCAGCACCCTGAGCCTGCCAGAAGCGATTTCTGAGAGCAGAATCAGTAATGCCTGAGCGGTGCTGGGTGTGGCCCCCAAACAGAACAAAACCAAACAAAAAATTATAAAGCTTTGTACAGCTGTGCTTTCATATTGGTCCCAAATGGACAAACTTTTTTTTTTTTTTTTTTGTTTTTGGGCCACACCCTGTGACGCTCAGGGGTTACTCCTGGCTATGCGCTCAGAAGTTGCTCCTGGCTTCTTGGGGGACCATATGGGACGCCAGGGGATCGAACCTCGGTCCGTCCTAGGCTAGCGCAGGCAAGGCAGGCACCTTACCTCCAGCGCCACCGCCCGGCCCCATGGACAAACTTTTTAAAAATTTCACACTAGGGCCAGAGGGAAAGCTCAAGGGGTTGAGTATATGTAAAGCATGACTTGAATGTGGGATTGATCCTTGGCATCACATGGTCCCCCAAGTAATGCTGGGAGCCACCCCAGCACAGAGCAGGGAATAGCCTCCAGCATTGCTGGGTGAGGACCTCAAACCACAAAATTTCACACACTGAAAAACTGAAGGATATAATAAAATCACAAAGTAATCCTTTGCTATTCACAGCAAATGGAAAGATCTTGAAAGGACTAAGTGAAGCAAAGTAAGTCAGAAGGAAAAAAGTAAGTATTGGAGGATTTCACCTATGTGTGCAATAAAATAATATAAAATTATGAACAGAGGCAAGAAAATAAAACAAGCTACTGAATATTGATAACAGAACTGAGGTTACTAAGGTAAAGAGAGTGGGTGTGGAGGTAAAAGATGACTAGAGTTTAAAAATGAAGTTGAGTAGGGTGGTACTCAGCCTTTTCTTTCATAGTAAAACAATCATTAAGAATTAGATGTGCATGCTCACTTCGGCAGGACATATACTAAAATTGGAATGATACGGAGAAGATTAGCATGGCCCCTGCACAAGGATGACACACAAATTTGTGAAGTGTTCCATATTTTAAAAAAAATTAGATGTGCACTAGTCTGTCACTATTGTCCATAAATGACCTACACTCAGAACTCAGAAGAATGCTTCCATGTTTAATGATTAAAGGAGAATATCCAAATTCTTGCCCGTACCTCACTAGGGGTTTTCCTGTAAAAGAAGCAGTGAAGACTGAGAAAAGCAGAAATTGAGGTTGCTAACTTCTACATAAAATTATGGCCTAAACTTTTTTTTTTTTAATCAGGCTGCAAACTGAAGCTGAACTGGAGAATCTATTCTAAATCATTATCTGGGAATAAAAACCAAAACAAAACAAAATGCAAGTATACTTCAAGATATTTCTTCCCCAAACCCTCTGCAGACTGTTAGGTATTCCTGCTATGGAATGTGAGAAACAGATCTATTTTGTTTTCTGATATCTGACAAAGAAGGTAATTGAGTACATTCTAATTATTGAAGGGTGAGTGTCCTAGTTGATAAAAGTTTGTCATGGTACCCACCTTTGTTATTGTGGCTATTATAGACACAGAGGAAGGAAGAACCTGTATTTTGAAAGGTCTTTGTGCTTAATCATCTTCCAGTACTACCTACAACCTCTTATGGATACCCACACACCAGTGTCAGAAGGTGATAAGAGATTACGGTTTTGTATGGGGTGGTTTATCAGACTCCTGACTGAACTCAGGCCCAAACAATGATCTGTGCTAAAGGCTTCCTTAAATCTATGTATTTTGGCACAAAGAAACCAAATTATCTATGCTTTGGAAATGGAGCTTCCTTTCCCTACAGTTCTAGTCTTTGGGGGGGGGGAGGTTGGGGCAACATCTGGTGGTGCTCTGGTTTTACTGGCTGTGCTCAGGGATCACTCTTGGGAGCCCAAAAGGTATGCTGGGGATCTAACCCAGGTTGGCTGTTTGCAAGACAAGCACCCTACCTGCTGTACTATCTTGTTGGCCCATAGTTCTATGGTCTTAAGCACCTGCAGTAGGTTGACACAGCTGATATGGCTTTAATCCCTAGAAAAGTAAAGTAATAGGTGATTTCACAAACTGTGCTATTATAAATTCAGCTACTCTGAAACCTAGTAAAGTTCACTAAGATTACTTTCTTACAGCTTTATCCCTGCACTTTATATTTCCTACGTGAAAGGAATAATTTCCTTTATCCTACTTACCAATCTACTTAGGCTTAGAGTTTACCTTCAGATCCTTATAAAAAATGATCAAACAACTTGAAAGAAAAAAGTGCCAGCCCTCTCAGCCCCCACAGAAAAAATTGAACTATAAAAAAAAGTAGGAGGACAAAAGAAAAAAGAGTGACTTTCTCTTCTAGCCCAGATAGAAGACTCTTTCCTGAACCAGCCTTCCAAATATGATTAGGAAACTGGCCAGAATATATGAGAAAACTGATTCAGGTTCTTGGAAGTTTTCTCAATTGGATATGGAACCCAATGCCTGTCAGTTTAGAGGTTTGGTGTTCAGAAGTGAGATGGATTCAAAGTCCGGTACTAAGAAGGAACTCACAAAAGTGAGGCCCCTCTATCTCATTGTGTGATTGTGAGTTAGAGCTGCAAGAACAGGAGATACTGGGGACACCAGAGAGGGAGGGTTCACTGAGGAGCCTGGGTATATGGCCGGGGCCAAATGAAGATGGCTTCTTAGAGTAAGGGTCACACTTTAGGTCTAAGGAAACAACCAAAACAGGCCTAATAAGAAAAGACAAAAACCAAAATAAATTATTTTAACTGGATTTCAAGATAAAGACTTACAGACATTTTTTTGGGCTACACAAAAAAATGACAAATATAGTATAGAAAGAGATATACTATAAAAAGAGATCCATATAAAATATAAAATCATGGGGGCCGGGCGGTGGCGCTGGAGGTAAGGTGCCTGCCTTGCCTGCGCTAGCCTAGGACGGACCGCGGTTCGATCCCCCGGCGTCCCATATGGTCCCCCAAGAAGCCAGGAGCAACTTCTGAGCGCATAGCCAGGAGTAACCCCTGAGCGTCACAGGGTGTGGCCCAAAAACCAATATATATAAAATCATTAGATTTTATGTTAAGATGTGAAGGTAGCTTATCTGGGAAAGAAAAGTCTACCCATAGGCGGGGAGGCAGAGAAACAGCTAAGTAAAAGAGTGCTTTCTTTGCAGTTATAAGGTTGAGAGTCCAATTGCTGGCACCAACCCACATGCTTAAAGTGATCTGGGCACCACTGGGAATCCCCAGAGCCTTAACAAAGTGCATGTGATCTCTGGGGTACTATAATCAAAGTGTGTAAACAACTGTGACCAATAGTGTAAAGTTCATCTGGAATGGATCTAATTCAAACATAAAAGTAGCTTACTTTACTATATATTCCTGCATTTTCCTATAAAACAAAGAAAGGATCAAAGAAAGGCTGGGGGCCAGGGGCCAAGTGGTCTTGGATGCACTGATGAGAAAATAAATAAGGACAGAACTAAATATCCAAGCCAAAGTCAACAATAATGGAATCAAGGGATCTAAACTTAAACACTCTAAACTTACAGGGGCCTGTTATACTGGCAGGCCAGGGGGCATAGGGTGTTGGTACAGGATGCATTATGGATCCTTTGGTGGAGAGAGGTTGACACTGGTGGTGGGAAGGGGCTTACTCATTGTATATCTCAAATTCAACTATGAAGGATTCTGTTGATCGTAATTGTTTCAATAAAATGAAATAAAGAAGTTGTTAGGAAACCGAGATGTGCTGCTAGAGGTAAGACGTCTGCCTTGCAAGCTCTAGCCTAGGACACCACGGTTAGATCCCCCCGCATCCCATATGGTCCCCCAAGCCAGGAGCTATTTCTGAGCACTTAGCCACGAGTAACCCCTGAGCATCAATGGGTGTGGCCCAAAAAACAAACAAAAATAAAAACAGTAAAAAAAAAAAACAGAAGTTGTTAAAAAAACACTTCTAAAATATATTTTCAGTACATGGTATTAGTTATCAGTTATCACTAAAGTCAGTTATCACCAAAGTCTTTTTTATCACTAAAGTCAGTTATCACTAAAGTCTTTTCTTGCTGATTTTCAGTTTGTATACATTAAAATTATTGATAATAATGTAAACATTTCATAATAATCTCAAAAATTGCATATACACTGACCTGCCTTAAATGAAGTAACATTCACCTACAATTTGAATTTAAATATATTTAAATCCTGTATTTAGTTATTTTATTTATAATTTTTATTGAGACCGATGTGAAGTACAAGACTTTCACAGCTGTATTTCAGCTACATAGTGACAGTGAATTAAAGCCATTCCCACCACTAGTGTTGACCTCCCTCCACCATAGTTCCCAGCATGCCTACATACTTAGCCTCCTGAACTGCTAGTGTAACAGGTCCCTTTTGTTATAGTTTGGGTTTCTTGATTTTATTGTCATTGACTTTGGTTTGGGTATTTAGGTTTGAACACTTTTTTTGGGGGGGGGCGGTCACACCTGGCAGTGCTCAGGGGCTACTCCTGGCTCCATGCTCAGAAATCACTCCTGGTAGGCTCGGGCGACCATATGGGATGCCGGGATTTGAAACAATGACCTTCTGCATGAAAGGCAAACGCCTTACCTCCATGCTATCTCTCCGGCCCCTGGTTTCAACACTTTTATTTCCACTTAATGCTCCAGAGACCACTTGGCCCCTGAGTCCCATCCACTTTTTTTTTTTTTTCTGTTTGTAGGAAGACATAAATATGTGGCAGAACAAAATGATTCATGTTCTATGGTTCTGTAAAAAAAAAAAAATCAAGTGGAGACCCTGTCTAGAGGCTATAAATATAAATTAAAGAAGAAAGGAAGGGGCTGGAGCAGTGGCACAAGTGGTGGGGCATTTGCCTTGCACGTGCTAACCTAGGATGGACTGTAGTTCGATCCCCCCCACATCCCATATAGTCCCCCAAGCCAGGAGCAATTTCTGAGTGCGTAGCCAGGAGTAACCCCTGAGCGTCAACAGGTGTGGCCCAAAAAGCAAAAAAGAAAAAGAAGAAAAAAAATGGATGGAAGATGTGGTAAGTTGTTTATTTTTTCCTTTTATTTATTTATTTTTGCATAGGCACAGTAAATATTGGGGAAATTAGAAAGTAAATTCCCTTGGCCTAAGAGATACAGGTTGTCTTTACCCTTGAAGCATACTGTAATAAGATCGACTACAGGTTTCGAACATATTAGTTGTCAAACCCCAAGGTCTTTCTTTAGGGTGCCAGGAAATGTTCTGATCAGTTGTGGTTGTCAAAGTCAGTCCTCTGTAATTAAAGATCTTGGTTTTTGCACAGATCCTAGGATGAAGCCTAGGATAGAGTCTTTCTTCATGGTCCCAGAAAAAGTTCTGCTCAGTTGTGGTTGTTGTAGTCAGTCTTCTGTAATTAGTGATCTTAGTTTTTGCACAGATCCTAAGACAGAGAGTCTTCTGATTTTATCTTACCTTTAGGTGATGAGGTAGGGCAACCTGCCTGTAGAGCAAGATTATTGCTGTTTCCTCTTCATCAGGGTGTCATCGGAACCTACCCTGGCTCAAGTTGGTGCCAGAGCAGTATTAGGGCCTCCCCTCAAGGGGGAGGGAGGATTTGATTCCTGGTGCTGGTGCGGAGAACTGTGCCACTTCTAAGATTGCGATCTGTGATTTGAGGCTGGATGTTTGATGTCCGAACATTTGAGGTCTAAGTCAAGTCTTTATGACAAATGTTGAGGGTGGAAAGCACCCCTGTATTATAAAATTTATGGGTTCTTATCCCTAATAATAATAACTTGTTTCTATACATAAGATTTTCCCATTTAAAAAAAAAAAAAAAGAAGAAAAACTAAAAAAATAAAATGGAAGAAAAAAGAAAAAAAAAAAAAGATTCCCCCATTTTAATGTACTTACGCAAAAAGGAATGATGCCATATCATATTATTAGTGCTTTTGGGGGTAAAAATGACAAACTATACAATCTCTATGCCCTACTATTGACTTGAGTTCTTATCCCAAGCAAGATTTTTTTTTTACTAAAATTTCTTACTAAGCAGAACCAAAACAAGTCAAAAAGAAAAAAAAAAAGGATGAAGGAGGCTACCTCTACATATGGAAATAAACACACTAAGAGTTATAACTATTAAAGAAATAAATATACAAAGCCCCACCAGGAGTAATTCCTGAGCGCCAGAGCCCGAAGTAACCACTGAACACAGTAGGATGTGGCCCAAAAACCAAAAGAAAAACAAAGACACAAAAGAAAAAACAAAGACACTTACCAACAATATCAAGTTGGGTTTCTTCATCCTCTTCTCTCTTTCTCTTTTTTTCTTTGTTCTTTTTTTTCTTACTATGATACGGAAAATAAATTTATAGATGAGTTTAGATATATTAATTTGCATATTAAAGATCAAGACATGATTTCAGAAGATTTTGTTTGACCTCCTTATCAGTGGGGTGCTAGAGAGGCCTTGAACCCAGAGCTCTATGCATACAAGCATGTCCTCTATTGTTTTGTGAAACTTTGAAGTCAACAGGGATGGGGCTGGAGTGATAGCACAATGGGTAGGGTATTTGCCTCCCACGAAGTTGATCTGGGTTTGATCTCCAGCATCCCATATGGTACCCCAAGCACTGTCAGAATGATTCCTGCATGCAGAGGCAGGAGTAACCCGAGGGCTGGTGGGTGTGGCTCAAACTAAAACCAAAATAAGAGAGTCAACAGGTGATTTCACATTTTGTTGTGAAGGAATGAAATGGTACAATCATTTTGAAAATATTTCTCAAAAAATCAAACAAATATGGGGCCAGAGAGATAGCATGGAGGTAAGATATTTGCCTTGCATGCAGAAGGTCAGTGGGTCGAACCCTGGCATCCCATATGGCCCCCTAAGCCTGCCAGGAGCTATTTCTGAGCAGAGAGCTAGGAGTATCCCCTGAATGCTGCTGGGTGTGACCCAAAAACAAAAACAAAAAACAAACAAATTTATACTCCTAAGAGGTAAGAAAACATATTTATACAAGAGCATGCATAAAAATATTCATGTTATTTATAATAGCCCCAAAGCAAACTAGCCAAATTTCCATCAATATATTAATACATATTTTCCAAATTGTGCTGTTTTTCATGTAATAGAATAGTATCTATTATTTTATTAATTTTATTATTTATATTATTTTATTATATTATTTAATATTGTTATTATAGTCATAAAGAAATGAGAAGTCATACTTGCTCTAAGATGAGGGATCCTTCAAATGTTATACTAAGGGGGCCGGAGCAACAGCACAGTGAAGGTGTTTGCCTTGCATGTGGCCAACACAGGACAGACCCTGGTTCAAATCCCAGCATCTCATATGGTCCCCAGAGGCTGCCAGGAGCAACTTCTGAGTACAGAGCCAGGAGTAATCCTTGAGCACTGTCAGGTGTGACCCCCCCAAAAAAAAGAATGTTGTACTAAGTAAAACATGTAAGATACAACAGGCTAAATGTTGTAGGACTCCATTTATATAACATACTCATATACTCAGAACTGGGAAATTCACGCTGATAGAAAGCTGTGGTTTTAGAGATTGGAGGATGCCAAATATTGAATAACACCTCAATCGGCAAAGGGTTACCTTTTGAGGTGATAAAAATGGTTGGCAATTATTTTTATTTTATAATGTTTTTGGGCCACAAACAGTGATGCTCTGGAACTATTCTGGATTCAGAATTTGAGGAATGCTCCCAGCACCATGTGGCTTATCATCTTTCCCATGTAGCCGTGGTCCCCTGAGCATTGCCTGGGAGACAGCCTCTATCCTCAAAAATCTAATATACAAGGCCACAAAGAGGGCATGTGTTAGGATCCCTTGTTAAGATAATAATCAGATCCACTTATCTAGAATTTTCATCAGAAAGTAACCTTTCAGAAGCAAACTCCTTCCTCCTGTAAATTCAGACAATAAATCAGGTTTATTATTATTATTAAAGTTACCTATTAGGAATAATTACCTTAAGGATAATTAAGGATAATTACCTATTAAAAATAATTTCTCTCTAATGACAGAACCCTAGATAGAGTTCATCAAGATTAGTTCACTCCCTGACACTTCCATTCCTAAAAGTACCAAAACCCTTATCATTGAGACCTGGATGAAATACTGGCATGACCCGTTACCCTCCAGCAGACCTACAAGTTAAAAAAATGGTGGATGGGGGCCAGTGAGATAGCACAGCGGTAGGGCCTTTGCCTTGCAAGCTGCCAACCCAGGACCGAAGTTGGTTTGAATCCTGGCATCCTATACGGCCCCCCATTCCTTCCAGGAGTAATTTCTGAGCACAGAGCCAAGAGAGCCACCTGTGTGACTATACCACCCCCCCCCCCCGAAAAAGAGATGGAGGGGGCCCAATCAATAGCACAGCTGGTAGGGCCATGTAGGGCATTTGACTTGCATGCAGCCAACACAGGTTTGACCTTTTGCTTCTCATATGGTCTCCTAAACTTGCCAGGAGTAATTTCTGAGCACTGAGACAGGAGTAACCCGCCTGGGTGTGCCCCCCCAACAACAACAACAACAAGAGTTAAAAGGTAAGGGAGATAGCTTAATGGACTGAAAACATACTTTGCATACAGACGGCTCACATTGGATCCGGGCCCTCCAAACACAGAATCCCAGGAGTGGCACCTGAGAACTGCCCGCATGTGGCCTCAAAACAGAACCAAAAGATTCGAAACTATGAATAAGCAAATGAGAATGAAGTTTTTCCTTTAAAAACAAAATCTAATTAACATTTACTCTTATAACCTCCTCCTTACATTTGGTTCTACTTAAAAGCGAATATATCATCCTTTTGAGGTATTATTCATTCATCTTAATAGTTAATAATAAAATTGCCAGGATGTTAAATAATTTGTCACAAATCACAAACTTAGTAACTGCTTGATCCATAATGAGTTAATATCCCCAGAGGATGGGCCCGGAGAGATAGCACAGTGGCGTTTGCCTTGCAAGCAGCCGATCCAGGACCAAAGGTGGTTGGTTTGAATCCCGGTGTCCCATATGGTCCCCTGTGCCTGCCAGGAGCTATTTCTGAGCAGACAGCCAGGAGTAAGCCCTGAGCATTGCCGGGTGTGGCCCAAAAACAAAACAAACAAAAAATCCCCAGAGGATGTCATATCTGTGACTCTGCTCCATCCTGCTATGCTAAAAAAGATCGGGAAAACTATGGAGGTGAGGAGTGGTGTGGGGAGAGGGGATGACGGGGAACTAGTTACAGCTAGTAAAGGAGTCTGTTATGCTGAGTGAAATAAGTCAGAGGGAGAGAGATAGACACAGAATAGTCTCACTCATCTATGGGTTTTAAGAAAAATTAGAGACATTATTGTAATAAGGCCCAGAAACAATAGAGTTAATGGCTGGAAGGGCCAGAAGGGATGGCTCACAATTTGAAGCTCATCACAAAGACTGGTGATGCTGTTAGGGAAACTAACACTAACAACTAGCATGACAAAGTTAATGAATGAGAGAAGTACAATGCCTGTCTTGAATACAGGCAGAGGTGGGGAGGAGGGAGAGTGGCATTGGTGGTGGGAATGTTACACTGGTGAAGGGGGAGGTATTCTGCTTATGATTAAAAACCAACTACAATCATCCTTGTAATCATGGTGCTTAAATAAAATTATATATTTTTATATTAAAAAAGTAGGGTGAGAAAAACTGGGGCTATTGTTGGCAAGAAATGTCACTGGTGAAGGAATGGGTACTGAACATTGTAGGTCTGAAACAACTGACAGCAACATTGTATCTCTATATCACAGTGGTTCAATTTTTAAAAAGTTATTTAAACTTCTGGGGGTGGGGAGGAGGGACACTTGGGACATTGGTGATGGGAATGTTGCACTGGTGAAGGGTCTAAAAAAAGTTATGTAAAAAATTCAAAATTAAAAAAACAAACAAAAAAGGTGTCTGTTGTTGTAGCCTGCACAATCAGATTATGGCCCTACGTAAGGAGGTTTGGAAAGGGCTTCAGGGGGGACGTGTACTTGCAGCTCGGGTCTCAATGGACTGTTTTTTGGGGGTGCACCCTAGAGAGCGCACTTCCAGACCCTGAATTTATTTGGAATGGTGCGGGATCTAGAGTCTCATCATCTGCTCAACTAGGGATGGAGCCAGGCCCCAGGTTGGGGAGTCTATGACGCTCCCTACAGAACCCCACGAGGGAGCGGAGAGTGAGTTTATCAGAAAAGAACGAAGGAGCCTCCCGACCTTACCTTTTCGCCTTGGTTCCCTTAAGAACGAGTTTGGTCGATTTGACACACAAGTATTCCGCCATGACAAACTCTTAAAATCTTAACTTCCTGTTTCCGCCGGAAACTACGGCGTCCGCAGTAGGCCTAACTTAGTCACCTTTGCGTTTGCTTAAGGCACTTCCAGATAGCGTGTGAGAGATGCGACCTCTGGTGGGCAAAAAAGGTCTAACAGCCCGACATAGTCTCCGGTCACTCAAGATAATCTCGCGAGATCTGATGAGGTTGCGACTTATGGGGTCAGGGTCCGTCCCTGATAGACGGCCGTGCTAGCGACTTTTAAATACGACCTTTCAGTTCCGGAAGCTTTTGCTATATAACATTTTTATTCTAGGGAGTTTTGAATAAGGTGCAGTAAACACCGAGGGAATAAAATAAAAGCCATTGGAATGCCAGGTTTGCCCTCTCGGCATCTCCCAAATGTGTCGGAGTTTGGGTGGAGTTGGAATGAGAGGGTGTGAGGTAAACTGAGGTAATCAAAGATGCCTTTTTGTACTCTGAAGCAGCTTTGCCTTGTGAATGCAAACTAATTCGTTTACTGAGTCATTCTGTTTCAGAACTTGTGAAGGAAACCATTTTCTAGAACCAGAACCAGCAGGATGCTGATATTTTTGCTGATGGTCCAAACCCCATGTGCTGAACATGTACAGAATCTATTAGCAAGGCAAGTTTAGGCTTACTATTGGAAGGGTAACCATTCACGACTCAAAGAGTCAAAGGCTGACATGTTACTTGGTTAGAGATGATCTAGCTGAGCTAGACAGCATCCAGACTATTACAGAGAAGATCTGTAAGGAAGATCAGGTAAAGCTGAAGATGGAACTCAAGTTCTTGCATAGGCAAGGCATATGCCAAACTCCTTTAATGTTTACTTAACCTCCAATTAATGTTTTTATGGTGCCACTCTTGTGGTGTCAGGGTTTATGAAGGTTTGTAGCCACCAAGGCTCAAACTAAAGAGTTTAAACACTAACTGATCCAAAAACCTCTACAAACCAAAGGTACTGAAATAGTACTATAACTTTAATTATAGTTATCTTATTTTTGCCCCCATCCGATTTATTTAAACTCAGTCATCTACAAACAACTTCATCAATTTGATGGAGACAAAGTTTTTTTGCAAAGTGAATACACTCATCTACAGTTTTACATAGTATAACTGAAATAGAGCTGGGTTTGCTCACCCAGAATCTTTATTTTAAAACAAATTTTTCTGAAACCATTGTGAATTACAGGTTCTTCATAGTTGGATTTCAGGCATACAGTGACAGTGAATTAGGGTCATTACCACCATCAGTGTTGATCTGCCTCCATCGAAGTTCCCAGCATGCATTCTATACCTTTATTCTTAGCCCCCTGGCCTGCCAGTGTATCAGGCCCATTTTAAGTATAGATTGTGTCAGGTGAATGTGATAACCACTACACTGGAAACGCTGGTCCATTTTAAGTATAGATTTTTATAGTTTGTATCTCTTGATTCGATTGTTGTTGACTTTGGCTTGGGTTTTTAGTTCTGTCCATTTTTATTTTCACCAATGCACCTGAGACCACTTGGCCCTTGGCCCCATCTTCTTTTGTTCTCCCTCAGTTTTGTAGAAAAATCCAGAAATATTAGGTAAAACAAAGTAATTCATGTCCCAAGGTTCTATGAGAAATGCAGGAGCCCCTATCCAGAAGATACAAACAAAATTTAAGGAAAAAAAAAAAAAAGAGGGGTGGTGGCAGGTTTTTTTTTTTTTAATAGGTGTAGCAAATGTGGGGAAATTAGAAAGAAAATATTCTTGGGGGCCGGGTAGGTGGCGCTGGAGGTAAGGTGTCTGCCTTGCAAGCGCTAGCCAAGGAAGGACCTCGGTTCGATCCCCCGGCGTCCCATATGGTCCACCCAAGCCAGGGGCGATTTCTGAGCACAGCCAGGAGTAACCCCTGAGCGTCAAACGGGTGTGGCCCAAAAACCAAAAAAAAAAAAAAAAAAAAGAAAATATTCTTGGTCAAAAATCATGGAGTCCCTACCCATAAGCATTCTGTCATAAGACCAACTACAGGCCCTGGGCATACTAATAGTCTAACACTAAGGTCTTTCTTCATGATCCCAAGAAAAGTTCTCCTGAACCGTGATTGTCAGTCAGGCTTTTGTAATTAGAGATCTTGGTTTTTGCATGGACCCTATGTCAAAGCCAGGTGTCATGTAGTGTCTTCTGATTTCATCTCACTGTTAGGCAGTGAGGCAGGGAAACCTGTTCTGAAAGCAAGTTGTTGCTGTTTCCTAGTCACCAGGGTTACATATGAACCCACCCTGGAGCAAGTCAGTGCCAGGGCTACCATAGGGCCTCTCCTGGTGGAAATTTGATTTTTGGTGCTGGTGCTGAAAACCATGCCTGGTCCCAAGATGGGATCCAAAGCTCATGGTTGGACAGTTGGTGTTCGATCAACTGAGGCCTAAGTCAAGTAACTATGACAAATGTTCAGGGTGAAAGGCACTCCTGAACTATAAATTTTATTTGTTTGTTTTTGGGCCACACCTGGCAGTGGTCCTGGTTCTATGCTCAGAAATCGCTCCTGGCAGGCTCAGGGGACCATATGGGGATGCCAGGATTTGAACCAATGTTGTTCTGCATGCAAGGCAAACACCCTATCTCCATGCTATTTCTCTGGCCTCCTTCACTATAAAATTTACAAGTTCTTATACCTATTAGATAAGAACTTTTTTCTATATGTCAGATTTCCCCATTTTAATGCAACATGATACTAATGATGTGTAAAATCACCCCATGCACTGTATCTCCAAGCCCAGATGAATGAGTCTAAATTAGGGTTGCACAAGAAATAATCCAGATCAGGCTGAGGATGAAACGCATGTAGTCTGGCAGTCTTATACCTTGTATGGAGATCTTCCTGCATCCCAGAACTATCTTTTTTTTTTTTTGAGTACAGGGACCACCCCTGGGTGGGGCAGTAAACTGACCCAGGTTTACAAGTAAGACAATCTTTGTTTGGGGGTAAATCCAAGTTGTAAACAAACATACAAAGAAACCAGGGATGATCTTTGTTTTGGGTAAAATAAGTTGCATCCCAACACTGGTGCATATGGGAGTAAAAACAACAAGCTCAACAATCCCTAAATCCTGGTTCTAACCTGAACTCAGATCTCAAGAGAAACTTATCTACTAGAGTTTCCTCCTAATCAGATCCAAAAAATGGATGATGGAAAGCTACCTCTACATAAGGAAATACATACTAAGAATTATAATTATTAAGGAAATACATATAAAAATATACAAAGGAAATATACATATCCCCTTTAAGTCTTTTGAAATAGTCTGGGGGATGTGTAAAATCTAGAGCACAGTTTTAACTTGTGGCATGGTCTTCTGGAGCCTGAAAAATGGTTCAGAGAAGTCAGGGATCAGGTAGTGTTCTTGAGCTGAGGGTATCTTTGGAGCTGAATCCAGTGGTGAGCAATGGTACTCGGTAAAGGAAGGTGGAAGGAAAGGGGTTCCATAGAGTGAATCAGCAAGAGCAATGGTAGCAGTTTTTCTGGGGCCAAGGCAAAGCATATCTTAGACTCTTCAGTAATTGAACTTAACTGTTGTTTCAGTTGACCTGAAGATACCTGTAAGAATAGTTATGGAATACACAGAAATTACATGTACACTAATAAATCTCCTGTATGTCAAGTAATAAGAGTAAAACCAGAAGTCTCTGTGTCTTTCTAGCTTATGTGTATGGGTTCTGTTGACTAATATTTTTGTTCATGCAAAAATTTTTATGTCTGGAGGTGTTCCTCTTAGGCATGCCTAGATGTTCCTAGAGGCTTGCCTGAATCTTCACAGGAATATGTGTTCTCCAGCTTTCTCCCAGTCTCTGTCTTTTGAAACCCCAGCTGGAAGTTCCTCATCATCTTCATTGCTATGTGGCATTTAATGAGTAGGTTACTCTCTAAGTCAAGGGAATTGTTTCTTGGAGCTTTCAAGTTGACATTTTAAAGGGCCAGAACAATGTTTCTGATAGGAAAAGAAACTTTTCTCAGCTCTGGCACATTTTTTGCCGCCGCCTCCTTCTCCTCCTCTACCTCCTCCTCCTCCTCCTCCTCCTCCTCTTTCTCCTCCTCCCCCTCTCCTCCTCCTCCTCCTTCTTTTCCTCCTCCTCCTCTTCTTCTCTCCTTTTCATCTTCATCTTCCTCCTTTCTTTTTCTTCTTCCTTCTTGTTCTTCTTCCTTCTTCCTCCTTCTTTCTTTCTTCTTCCTTCTTCCTCCTCCTCCTCCTCCTCTTCTCTTCTTTTTCTTCTCTCCTTTTCATCTTCATCTTCCTCCTTTCCTTTTCTTCTTCCTTCTTTTTGTTCTTCTTCTTCCTTCTTCCTCCTCCTCCTTTCTTTCTTCTTCCTTCTTCTTCTTCCTCCTCCCTCCTCCTCCTCCTCCTCTTCTTGTTTGTTTTTGGCCCAGACCCAGTTCTTAGTATTTACTCCTGGATCTGTGCTCAGGGATCATTCCTGGTTGTGCTTAGAGAACCAGATGGGGTGCTAAGGATCGACTCCTGACTGGCTGCTTGTAAGTCAACAGTCTACCCACAGTACTATTGCTCTGACTACTTGCTACATTTTTCTGAATCACAAAATCACTCTTTGAACTCAGAGTGAACTTTCTTCTAAAGCATTTTTGGTTAGGGACTCATTCATCTTTTTAATTCATACTCTAACATTTGAGTAACTAGATGGTTTTTATTTTTGGTTTAGTTTTATTGAGGTGACATAGCTTACCGTAGTAGTAATATAAATATTTTAGGAATACGATACTTCTGTACTACACCTACCTCCAAAGTTTCAGGGTCCCTCCAATGCTACTCTAGATCCCTCCTCTATAACTCCATCTCTCGACCCTGCTGGTAAACACAGTTCTTTTGGCAGACTCTCGAGTTTGTTTCATTGGTCGCTATTTTTTTTATTTTTTATTTTATTTTAATTATGACAACAAAGATGCAAAGAAATAGGACAGGGTAAAGTTACAGTGGAAGCCCAATCACCCATAAACAGGATTCTCGGTAGTCCCATCGATAATATCCCAGCCTTGAACTTTCAGCCAAAGAACATTAAGAAAAACAAAACTGAACCCATGTACAATACAATTACATTGTCCCTCAAATCCCCAGTTGTAGTACATATTATTTCTTAGCAGCACACCATATAATCTAAAGACATTAGACTTATGTAACTCCTTAAACATTGAGGGCAAAGTACATTTATCTAGTTCCATGCACATGCTTACTAGTTTAAGTTAACCTCAAAAGTTTTAGTGGGTTGTTTTTCTTAAGGGTTGGAGTCAAGGGAATATAGTAAAAAACGGTATTAAAGTGGCATTTGTTTGCATAGGCCCACCAAAACATAAGGGACATGGAAAGAAAAATTATGGTCTAAATACAAGGAGACCCTACCCCTGAAGTTTCCTGGCACAGGACTGGCTCTAGGCTCCAGGCAAACTAGTTTGTCCAATTCAAGTCATCGTCTGTAGTGGCAATACATCTCCATTCCTCACATAGTCTCTGTTGTTGGTATCATGCTTCTGTATTAAAGATCCTGGTGTCTGCATATCCCATATTGCAGTCAGGATGGTGCAGAGCATCCTCTCGTTTCACCTCACACTTAAGGGGCAATAGAGAGAACCATGTCCTGTAGAGCAGGTCATTGTTGTTGTCACGTCTTCTCAGTGTAAACGGAAGTCTCTTTTTAGGAGGTCGATGTCAGACCCTTGGTAGTGACTTTTCTGGTAGAGGACTGCTTTCATTTGTTGCTATAAAAGACCTTGGATGTTTCGTAGATAGCTTGCCTGGTTCTGGCGTGAATGGAGGATGCCCATTCATCTGAGGCCTGTGCCAGGTCATTATATCAATGTTCAGGGTGTAAGGTACATTGTACTGAGATTTATTAGATAAGAACTTATCTGTATGTATAGTGTTTTCCCATTTTAATGTGTCTATGCAAACAAGGATCAATGCCATGAAGCGTTATTGGTGCATCTGGAGGCAATAGGAACAAGACCAGCAATTTCCATGACATAGTTCAATCATAGGCATCAAACCGAGGGACAGTTCCACCAACAATCCTTACTTAACAGCTTACAAAGAAAAGACAAGATGAAAAGTGGATAGAAACATCATGGTAGAAGAATATATAGAGAGTTACAGCAGTTAAAGAAAATACCCATAAAATATTCAAAAGATATATGTGTTCAATTTGTGTCCTTCTAAAGAGTTCTGGGATTTGTTAGATCTACTGTATGTCTTTGGTCAGAGATTAGAACTATGTGTTACTGAAGTTAAGAAGGGTAAATCTGGGGTACTGATGATTAGGAGGAGCATATGTTCGTGCGGGGGCTAGAGCCCCCGCGCGGTTTTCAAAATGTAGACTGGTATGAAATTGCCAGTGACAGCCTGTGTATAGCTGAGCAGTTATCGCCACACCCCCAAATCAAACTCCACCCCCTAAGCCAACCTCTGGAGCCGGCCTGGGAGTGGGGAAAACCCAGGGTGCCCCATCAGCTCCTCCCAGAAACCCACCTGGAGATCCGGAGGAAAGGGGGAGAGGGGGGTCAGGTGACCCAGGTCCGGGCCCCCCTACCCTAGGCCAGGCCAAGAGGCCGCTGGCACATGCGGAGGTCTGCCAGCTGCCCACCCGTGCCGGCTAAAAATCCTGCTCCAGGAAGGGAGAGAGACCCTCCCAAGCCCAAAGGACAGGGATTTAAGCCCAACCCTAGGCCCGTCTCAGGACCCAGCCTGGGAGTGGGGAAAACCCAGGGTGCCCCATCAGCTCCTCCCAGAAACCCACCTGGAGATCTGGAGGAAAGGGGGAGAGGGGGTTGGGTGACCCAGGTCCGGGCCCCCCTACCCTAGGCCAGGCCAAGAGGCTGCTGGCACATGCGGAGGTCTGCCAGCTGCCCGCCCGTGCTGGCTAAAAATCCTGCTCCAGGCTCATTGGTCGCTATTAACCTGTCTTTTATTTTCTATAAGAAATTAGAATTAGCTCATCTAGTGTTTTTTTCTCCTTCTCCCTTATTTTGTCTAACAAGATAGTGTCTACTTCCATCAAGTTATAGAAAAAGGCAAGAATATATCTTGCCTTATAGCCGAGACATACCTAATTAGGGTGTTCTTGGTTATAGTAGTTAAGTAGAAACACCGACAAATGAAAAATGAAGGGCTGTTTTCAAAACGGGCTTCTAAACATTCAGGAGTTAGAGGGCCAGGAGGGGGCACTTCAGGCTCCTGTCCCAGCTGCTGGGTTTAGGCGCTTGGAGAGCCTCAGGTCTTCAAGCTTAATGGTGTGTCGTCCCTAGGTGACCAGCCCGAATATTGAAGCCTGCCTACAGTAGTCTTCTGTTACAAACCACTGCAGGTGACCTCACAGTGGTTTGTTCTGTAGGCGTGTGCTTGGTTTCCAGATAGAACTCTTATTCGTTCTTTTGTTACCTTTTCAGTTCTTAGCTGTGGCCTTAACGGTCAGGTGACCTTGTACCATGGAGGGCTATAGGACGATGCCCTCTATATGTCCATTCCGGAGATGCTCTAAAGCTTTATAGCTGTCTTGTTTGAAGACAGGAAACCAGATCCTACACTGGAGGTATGCATAGCTCTTTTTGGAATTTTTTTTTCTTGTTTTCATTGTAGAGAAGTTTAAAGTCTCTCTTAAAAGAAATAGAAAACTTCTTTTATAATTTCCTTTAGTAAAGAATGAAAAAGGTCAACTGTAAAACCTAAGCTGTTTTGAAAAGCATCATGAAGACATAGAGGCATCTTTAAAGGTTGTCCAACTTTGAGAGGGAGCCAATCTGAAAGTTTGAAGGCAACCTAAAAAGAACTACAGAGATCCCAATCTAAATTTAAGAGTGTACTTTGCTTTAGACAGAGTGTTAAAACTAAGTACATCTTCCAAATGAGGTGATTTGGAGGTAGAAATACCTAAATTATAATGTTCCTAGAACAGGAGTCCCCAAACTACAGCCTGCATAGACCGCTGAGGACATTTATTCAGTTTTTGCTGCCACTGCCTGTCCTCTTTAACAACTTACTGTCCTGGGCCACAGTATACATGTGTGGAATGTGCCCCACACACTGTCTGACTCCTCCTCCTCTGTCTCTCGACTCCTCACAGTCTCAGGTGTGGGTCCTCAAATGAAAAGCAGTCTTGGGTAGGGGTCAAACCATAGTTCTCATTGGTAAGTTTGGTTAATTTAACTATTTATTCTTTATTTTAAACATTGTCTTTGTTAAATTTTTTACTTCAAAATAAGATATGTGCACCATGCATAGGAATTTGTTCATAGTATTTTTTTAAGTTATACTCTGGTCCTCCAGTGGTTTAAGGGACTGCCCCCCTATTTAAAAAGTTTGAAGATCCCTACCCTGAAGATACAAGTCCTCCAATAGCAGGTACCTGAACCAAAACAACATTAAAATTGCTTCAAATGTCAAAATAAAGATTATTATATAAAAAAAAGAAAACCAACAAATGAGGGAGGGGGAAAATAGGGGACATTGGTGGCAGAAATTTGCACCGGTGAAGGGAAGTGTACATTTTATGACTAAAATCGAACTTTGAACATAATTGTAACCATGTGCTTAAATAAAAAACTATTAAAAACAAAAAAATTGCTTCAAATTAAGAAGATCATCAAATATGTGATAAAATATGTGATGATACTGATAATAATCAGTATCAGAAAGGTCAGAAATAGCTTTTACATGAAGCTGAAGAGTGGAAAGAATAGGTGAGTGAACTGAATAAGCAGAAAGTAAAATGTAAACACCTCAAAAATTATAAAATAAAATTTCAATGCTAATCAGATAATGTCTCTGAATGGATACTTGCTGATTGTGCAAGATTGGATGCTAACGGATTAGGATCTACTGGAACTGGAAATGAGTGAATCAGGAAAGGATAACCAAACAAAAAGAACTTTGGGGAAACTGATTCATGCCTCTATGTTAGGATCTACTGGAACTGGAAATGAGTGAATCAGGAAATGATAACCAAACAAAAAGAACTTTGGGGAAACTGATTCATGCCTCTATGTTAAACACTATTTTAGAAATCCTGCAGAGAGAAAGAAATAAATATGTTCTCAATTATCAGAAGTAGATGAAATAAATTATGAAGTTACATCTCAGGTTGAAAATCTCTAAGAGGAATAAGCAAGATAACAAGAGAAATAAAAGAGAAAAAATCTCTCCCAAATGGAAACCAAGGCCAAAAATCTTGAAGAATTGGAGAGCTTTAATTGTTTTTATCAAGAGGAAATTAATTCCCAGAAGATAAAATAAGTTCATAATTATTTTGTAATTCAGATTGCTGGAAATACTTTCATAGTTGGAACAGGGGTCCTCAGACTTTTTAAACAGGAGATCATTGGAGGGCCTCAGACCCTAAGACCATTGGAGGGCCAAAATATAGTCCAAAAACACTATGAAAAAATTTTGTATACACACTACACATATCTTATTTTGAAGTTAAAAACAAAACAAAATGGAAACAAATACAATATTAAAAATGGAGAACAAGGTAAAGTTAAATCAAGCTTACCAGTACTTCTTTGTGTGTGTATGTGTGTGTGTGAAGGAATAAGGGGATGGTAATTTACAAAGTGTGAGGGTAGTTCTGAAATGCCTACAGAACTTTCTTGGTTTATCCCCTGGCTTGATGGGAGTCTTAGAATCAGAATAGTCAACTTAAGAAGAGTTTATAGTACAGATTTAATGCACTTCCTCTAAGAATACCCATGACATTCTTCAAAGAAGTGGATCAAAAACTCCTGAAATTCATTTGGAACAATAAACACCCATGAATAGCTAAAGCAACCTTAGGAAAAGATGTTGGGAAGCATCACCTTCTCAACTTTAAATTGTACTAAAAAGCAATAGTCATTATAACAGCATGGTATTGGAATAAAGACAGACCCTCAGATAAATGGAATATACTTGAGTATTCAGAAAATGTTCCCCAGACATACAACCAATTAATCTTTAATAAAGGGGCAAGAAATGCAAAATGGAGCAAGGAAAGCCTCTTCAACAAGTGGTTCTGGGACAACTGGTCAGACACATGTAAAAAAGCAAACCTGGACCCCTATCTAACACCAGGCACAAAGATCAAATCCAAATAAATTAAAGACCTTGGTATCAGACCCAGAACCATAAGGTATATAGAACACCACATAGGTAAAACACTCCATGACATTGGGACTAAAAACATCTTTTTTTTTAAATATATAAAAATCTTTATTTAAGCACCATGATTATAAGCATGATTATAAGATTGTAATTGGGTTTCAGTTATAAACAGAACACCCCCTCTCACCAGTGCAGCATTCACACCACCAGTGCCCCCCTCCCTCCTTCCCAATCCTTGGCTATATTTGAGACAGGCATTCTACTTCTGTCACTCATTAAGATGGGCATAGTCATTAGTGTAGTTATTTCCCTCACTGCACCACTACTCTTTGCGGTGAGTTTCATATTGTGAGCCAGTCCTTATGGCCCTCATCTCTATTGCCTCTGGGGATTATTACAATAATGTTCTTAATTTTTCTTAAAACCCATAGATCAGTGAGACTATTCTGTGTCTATCTTTCTCCCTCTGACTTAGTTCACTCAGCATAATAGATTCCATGTACACGCACGTATTAAAGAAATCTTCAAGGAGAAAGCATCACTGTCCAATAAAGTGAAAGCAGAAAAAGCAGATGGGACTATATTAAGACTATATTAAAATTAGAAACTTCTGTACCTCAAAGGAAATAGTGATGAGGATATAAAGGCCACCCACAGAATAGGAGAAATTATTCACCCAATACCCATCAGATAAGGGACTAATATCTATGATATGCAAGGTCCTGACAGAACTTAACAAGAAAAAAAATCTAATCCCATTAAAAATAGGAAGAAGAAATGAACAATTTCTTAAAGAAGAAATACAATTACAAATGATCAAAAGGCACATGAAAAAGCTCCACATCACTAATCATTAGGAGATGATTTCTTTGTGTCCTTTTTTATTTCTTGAAGCAGTGTTTTGTAGTTCTCTTTATATAGCTCTTTCACCTCTTTAGTTAATTTGACTCCAATGTAACTTATTTTTTATTTTATTTTATTTTATTTTTTTGGTTTTTGGGCCACACCCGGCGTTGCTCAGGGGTTACTCCTGGCTGTCTGCTCAGAAATATCTCCTGGCAGGCACGGGGGACCATATGGGACACCGGGATTCGAACCAACCACCTTTGGTCCTGGATCAGCTGCTTGCAAGGCAAACGCTGCTGTTCTACCTCTCCGGGCCCCAATGTAACTTATTTTATGCGGCACAATTGTCAATGAAATTGTGGGTTTTTTTTTTTTGTTTGTTTGTTTTTCGGTCACACTCATTTGATGCTCAGGGGTTACTCCTGGCTAAGCGCTCAGAAATTGCCCCTGGCTTGGGGGGACCATATGGGACACTCGGGGATCGAAGATCCGCAGTCCTTCCTTGGCTAGCACTTGCAAGGCAGACATCTTACCTCTAGTGCCACCTCACCAGCCCCAGGGATTGGTTTTTTTTTTTTTTTTTTTTTGGTTTTTGGTTTTTGGTTTTTGGGCCACACCCGTTTGACACTCAGGGGTTACTCCTGGCTATGTGCTCAGAAATCGCCCCTGGCTTGGGGGGACCATATGGGACGCCGGGGGATCGAACCGCGGTCCTTCCTTGGCTAGCGCTTGCAAGGCAGACACCTTACCTCCAGCGCCACCTACCCGGCCCCCCAGGGATTGTTTTTTTTAATATATTTTCTTCCCTTTCATTATTTGTGTATAGAAAAGCCATGAATTTATGTGTATTGATTTTGTTGCCTCCTCTTTACTATAAGTTTGTTTCTAGAAGCTTTTTTTGTGGAGTCTAGGATTTTCTACATATAGCCGCATGTGTAAATTTTTTTTTTTTTTTTTTTTGCATCTGTAAACCAGCGCTTCCCTTCTTCCTTTCCTATCTGGATGCCCTTGGTATCTTTAACTTGCCAATTGTGATGACAAGTTCTTCCAGTACTATATTGAAAGAAGTAGTAAGAGTGGACAGTCTTGTCTTGTACCATATTTTAGTGGGAAGGCTTTTAGGTTTTCCCCTTTGAGTATAATGTTTGCAATAAGTTTGTGATAAATGGCTTTGACAATATTGAGGAAAATTTCTTCAATTTAATCTTACTGAGAGTTTTTATTTTATTATAAATGAATGCTGGACCTTGTCAAATGCTTTCTCAGTGCTATTGATATATTATTTTTTCCTTTTATTAATATGGTGTATTATGTTGTTTGACTTGCATATGTTAAACTACTCTTGTATTCCTGGAATGAATCCTGCCTGGTTGTCGTGTATAAGCTTCTTGATAAATTGTTGGATTCTGTTGGCTAGTATTTTGTTGAGAATCTTTGAATCCATGTGCATCAAGGATATGAATCTATACTTCTCTTTTTTTTTGTGGTATCTTTGTTTGCTTTAGGTATCAGGGTAATGTTGGCTTCATAGAAACTAATTGGGAATGTTTCTGTTCCTTCAATTTACTGAAAAACCTTGAAAAGAATTGGCTGTAGATCCTCTTTAAAGGTTTAAAAGAATTCACTAGTGAATACATCTGCTCAGACTTTTTAAACAGGAGATTATTGGAGGGCCAATTTCTTAAGCTGTGCCATTAAGTTATTTATGTAAGCAATTTCTTCTTTTCTGATGAATGCTTGTAAAGCTATAATTTTCCCTCTAAATACTACTTTTTTTGTGTCCCACACATTTTGATAATTTGTGTTTTCATTCTCATTTGCTTACAGCAATCTTTTGATTTTATCTCTGACCTACTAGTTGTTCAGCAGTGAATTTCCAGGTTCTAACATTGTTCTTTCATGTCTGTCTATAATTCACCTCTATTTTCAGTGCTTTATGGTCTGAGAAGATAGCAGAAACAATTTCTATCCTCTTGATTTTATGAAGGTATGTTTAATAAGACAGCATGTGGCCTATCTTGGAGAATATTTCATGTGCATTGGATACTAATGTGTATTCAGTTTTCTGGGGATTAAGAGATAAATATATATCCACTAAGCCACTCTACTATTTCTTCCTTCAGGGCCAGTATAACCTTGTTAAGTTTTAGCTGAGTTGTCCAATCAAAGAGTGGTAAGATGGTATGAATCCTCTCACTATTTTGTGTGATTACTGATGTCTTTCTTCAAATTTATCAGCATTTGTTTTAAGTACTTCACTGGCCCATCATTGACTGTACATATGTTTAGAAATATGATTTATTCTTGCTTTACATATACATTTATTAATAAAATGCCATCTCTGTGTCATAACTTTTAAGCCTAAATTCTGAGTTGATTGATTTTAGTATGCCAATATAGTCTTTTTAAGGGAGCTTTTCTTGAATGTTTGTTCTCAAGCCTTTTATTTTTCGTCTATATTTGCTCTGACTATTCAGGTGTGTGTTTCTTATAAGCAATAAAATGTTGGATTCAAAATTTTGATCCATTTTGCCGCACTATATATTTTAATTGGTGCATTTAGTTCATTGATGTCGAGAGAAATATTTGTCATGGGATTAGGTATCATCGTTCTGTAGGAGTTTGGTATGTTTGTTGGTTCTACCTTGCCTTAAAGTAGACCCTTAAGTTTTTCTTTTAAGGTTGGTTTTAAATCTGTAAAGTTTCTGAACTGTAGTTTATCCATGAAGCTGTGTATCTTTCCTTCAAACCTGACTGTAATTCTGGCTGGGTGAAGTATCTCATTTCATTGAGATTTGTCACTATATGCTACCACTGTCTTTGGCCCTGAGGGTTGTTTGTAAAAAATTTTCTGTAAATCTTAAGGATGCCCCTCCCCTTTTTTTTTGGTCACACCTGGCAATGCTCAGGGGTTACTCCTGGCTCTATACTCAGAAATTGCTCCTGGGAGGCTCAGGGGACCATATGGGATGCCAGGATTTGAACCACTATCCTTTTGCATGCAAGGCAAACACCCTGCATTCATGCTATCTCTCCAGCCCCATAATTTCCATTTTATGATCTTACTGATTTCAGTATTCTTTTTTTTTTGGGGGGGGCCACACCCAGCGGTGCTCAGGGGTTACTCCTGGCTGTCTGCTCAGAAATAGCTCCTGGCAGGCACGGGGGACCATATGGGACATCGGGATTCGAACCAACCACCTTTGGTCCTGGATCAGCTGCTTGCAAGGCAAACGCTGCTGTGCTATCTCTCCGGGCCCTGCTTTCAGTATTCTATCCCTTTATATAGTATTTGTAATTATGACTATGATGCGTCTTGGGATGCTTTTCTTTGGATATTTGAGTACTATATAGGTGGTTGGTGGTTGGTATTTTTGGGTCCTCATAATTGCCATCTTCATTTTCTAAATATGGTGAGGTCTGTGCTGTTTTCCCATTGTCACACTTACAGTTTTGTATTTTCCATGTGCTGTGCTGCTGTTTATTGACTAGGAGATATGTGTGGACATGGAGTGAAGCAGAGTGACCATGCTTCTCTGTCTCTGTGTCCCAGAATGGGGTCAGCTTACCTAGCTGGTGATGGTATTCTGTGCACAGGCAAAGGCAGGGGCCTTTTTCTGCTCTTCTCCCTCAGGGTGGGTCTAGCTCACCTAACTGGCAATAGGTACTATGCTCAAATGAAAGGCATGGCATTTTCTTCAGTCTTCTTCTTCAGGTACTTACCAGTATTTCAAAGGGAACTATAAACCTGCTTTAGGCTAATGATATAATCAAGGCTTAGTTCCAGATTTGTCACTGCTAGTTATAACAAATGATGCAAATTGCATCAGTTAGTCTAGATCTGGCTGGAGATGTCAGATGTTTTTTTCTGGAAAAAGTATTTTCATAGTTATAAATCTGCCAAAGATGGTTGCCATTTTGAAAGCATGGTTCCTGAGATTAGGATGTTTCAGAGGGGAGAGATGCATAGAAATTAGATCTGAGAAGAGGATTTGAGAATGAAGGAGGGGAATTGGAGAGTGCGGTATATATTTCACACATGCACACATGGGCCTGGGACGAGTCGGCTGCTAAACAGACACGCAGCATGACAAAACCACCCAGAGGGTTCAGATAAATGTCCTCAGTGGGTCACCTGTGGCCTGTGGGCTAACGTTTGGGGATCACTGATTTAGAAGAAGAAAATGTCCACATCAGACAAAAATTAACTGAGCCAGAGTTAAAATTCAAACTTCTGCAAAAAAGATTCTTATGCACTTGATTTACAAAATATATATTCTCATACAGAGCACTGCCTTCCATGATCTCTCAGCTTTAGGTTTCCCTATACCTGAAATAAGTTACTTTAGTCCTTATTCAGCAGATCTGGAAGAAGCAAGAGGCTCAGGAGACCCAGAGGATTAGCAATGAAGAATCAAGTTGTAATTGGTTACCTCAGAGATCACTTTGTGCCACTGGTCGCTTTTTGCTTCAAAGGAACAAGATCATAGGATGATGATTCCTTCTCCAAGCCAATCTCATTTTACCTCAGCTCTTCCACAATGGCAAGATTAGATTCATTCTAATCTTGATAGACTATCTGGAGTAGCAGAACTCAGAATTTTATGTATTATTTGTGTTTTTTATTGCCATATCTGGCAATAGTCAGGAGTTTCTCCTTGTTCTGCACTAGGAATCACTCCTAGCAGTGCCTGGGGATCATATGGGATGCTATTGAAAAAAATCTGGATTAGCTGCATGTAAGACAAAATCTCTATCCTCTATAATATTTCTCTGACCTTAGAATTAAGGGATTTTAATATGTAATCTTCTGATATAGTTGGGTCTACCTCTTCAGAAATATAATGCCAGATGCACCTTTTGCCATTCAAAAAGAATTAACTAGTGCAGGTTTTGTTTATTAGATCTTTCTTTAATAGATGATTCACTGTTGACAATGGACACAAGGAGCCTGTTCATGAGAAGAGGTCTCTATTTTCCTCCACATCCTCAGGAAAATATAAGTGGATTTTTTTTTATTACAGATTACTTTCCACCCAGCCTATCCTTACCACAATATCTAGTAGTGTCAGTAAGCAGTGTCTATTCCTTGGGATATTTTCCTCATTACCACTTTCCACCCAGCCTGTCCTTATTGCAATATCTAGTGGTGTCAGTGAGCAATGTCTATTCCTTGGGATATTTTCTTCATTATCTCTGTCCTAGAGATGGAGTTTATCCTCCCTCATCACTATATCCCCAGATAGAAGTCAAGCTCTATTTATGGGCAATTCTGCCTTTAAATAGCACATTAGTGGACTCCTAGAAACTCAAGAAGAACTTGAACATACTTGTGGTGTCTTTTCATGAGCAATTTAAATTTTATTATTATTATTTTTAAGCCAGTCAAATTGAGCAGTGGGGAAATTTTATTATTTTTAATTTAAGTAACTCTTAATATTTTATATGGTTATACTTTTGCTTAAATTGAAACTTAATGAAATTAGAGTTCTAAAATTAGTGCATAACAAAAATATAATTTTGAGGGGGAGGTACATACTTGTTTGTGTACAAGGATAACACTTGGCTCTGTACTCAGAAATTACTCCTGGTGAGTTTATGGACCACTTGGGACTTTGGGAATCAAATGTAGGTTGGTTTCATACAAGGCAAATGCCTTCCTCATTCTGCTACTGCTCTGGCACCAACACATAAGGATAATTTAAGTGTGAAAGTACTTCTAATTGATTGTCAAATGTCTTTTAAGAAAAGATTCTAAATTTAGGATTCTTTTAGTTTTGTTTTAATGCTTTAAATACAACTCAGGAACTCATAGATGCATACCATGTGCTTTCTTGCTGAACTACATATTTGTCTAGGCTATGCTAATAGGATGTAGTATAATAGAATTATAGAATAAATATATATCATGGATGTCCTGTAACATACGTATCATACATTAATGTATATACTTATGTAGATATAGATCTAAGTAGATAATCTCTCTCTTTTTTGTTTTTGGGCCACACCTGGCGGTGCTCAGGGGTTACTCCTGGTTCTACACTCAGAAATTGCTCCTGGTAGGCCCTGAAGACCATATGGGATTTCAGGGATCGAACCTGGGTCTGTCCTGGGTGGGCCACATGCAAGGCAAATGCCCTACCTTTATACTATCACTCCAGCCCTCTAAATAGATATCTTATTAGTTATTTTTCTCTGATTAATCTTAATCTACTTATCCTATCATTTTTCAGACAATCCAAAAGTATTTTGTTATAAGAACTCAAATAAAGAACTCCCAGAAACATCACCCACTTGCCAGATTGGCAAAACAGACATGGAGGAGCATTTTGTATACCCATAGAACAATATATTAGTTGTAGGTAACAATGTGTGAGAGAGAGTAGGTAGGTCAAGATATTGGTGTTAGTTTTAAGTAGGAGTCGAAAAAGGTGCTGCTTAGGAGATGCCTGTTGTGATGGTACTAACTCTAGTCATTACTATTGGCATATCTTCAAGAACATTCTTTCTACCACTACCCTTTTTACTTCTGCTACTACTATAATTAGCTACATTTATTGACCATTTCTTTAACCCAGATGTCAACTGAGATATCATCACTCTGATAAAAATCAACTTGAATTTTAATGTTGAATACTCTAAAGTTATAGAAATTTTATGAGGGAGGATATCAAAGGATGTCTAGGGCCCTTATACCTCTTGTCTGTGATATGTCTTCTGAGATTCTCTTGGACATTTTAGCATTTTTTTCTCTTTACCTAAAGTAAATTATTTGAACCAATGTTTGAGAAAATATATTAAAAAAGCTGAAGATTTTAAAGGAATTTTAGGATTGTTCTTGTAATATAAGTTAACAGTAAAAATAGTCTGAAAACAACTAGTGCAGCCAATAACATTTTGCGTATAAATTAAAGTTCACTTTCTTTATTTTCTGTTTGCTCTTATTATCTTTTATTCACAAGCAGCTGGAACATCTGCTGTTAAGTTAGATGTTGGGGCTGGAGAGATAGCAGGGAGGTAGGGTGTTTACCTTGCATTCAGAAGGACAGTGCTTCAAATTCTGGCATCATATATGGTCCCCTGAGCCTGCCAGGAGCGATTTCTGAGCATAGAGCCAGGAGTAACCCCCAAGCGCTTCCGAGTGTGACCTCCCCCCCTCCAAGAATTAGATGTAAACTAGGCACCAAAAAACCTTTGAGTTGCTGAAAATTGAACTTACAACATACCACCTTAGCTTTAAACTAAGAAAGAGTTTTAAACTTAAGAAAAAAACCTATAAAGTACAACCTCAAACATGGACATGGTGGTGAGAAGCAAACATTGTTAGAAGATATGGTGTTGAGGTTGTGGTGTTGGAATGTTTTATATTCATAAAGCCCTACCAATGACATTATAAATCATTGAGCCTTTATTAAAAATTAGTAAATAAATAAAAATGTAAAGAGAAAAACCAATGAAAACAACATATAGGGAGAAAAAAAGAAGAGTCCATCTTCAGCCATACAAGAAGAGGTTAAATGACTATTTTTGGAGGAGGATGGACGTGGGTGGGAGGGAAAGAACATCAAAGAAGTGAAGAAAATAAGCACATGATTTCGAGGTTGTTTGGACTTTCATCCAAGGAAAGACCCAAAGTCAGGGGAAAACTTGAACTTCTTTCTTTTTTTTTTGGTTTTTGGGCCACACCCTGGGACGCTCAGGGGTTACTCCTGGCTATGCGCTCAGAAGTTGCTCCTGGCTTCTTGGGGGACCATATGGGACACCGGGGGATCGAACCGCGGTCCGTCCTAGGCTAGCGCAGGCAAGGCAGGCACCTTACCTCCAGCGCCACCGCCCGGCCCCTTGAACTTCTTTCTTAGAGTGAAGTTTGGGCAGATTGCTAGTGTCTCACAGAAGTGGGTTTTCACAGCGGGTAGGACATGTGCTTTCACAACAGCCAACATGGATTTAACCCCCAGCATCACTTATGATTCCCTGAGTCTCCTAGGAGAAGTCTCTAGTGTAGAGCTAGGAGTAATTCCTAGATTATTGGGTGTGACCACTGGGTGATGCTACAAAACAAACAAACAAACAAAAAACAAAGGAAAGAAAAAGCAGTTCTGAATCCACCCAGGATGGATGAAAGGAATAAAATACATTGGGCATCTGGCCCACATGAAGCTAAGGGCCCCTGCTGTAATCTGAGAACAGCAGCAGGAAATTATGAAAGGGATGGGAAGGCACAAGCCAGGAGAGGAAAAGGAAGCTGAGATTACTCTCCAGTAAGTAGGACTAGAACATAGAGAGACCTTAATGGTTAATGATCAGTAGTCATGGAAAAATGTTTTTAGAGGCTGGTGGAATAAATTGCAGCACCGTGTGTACAAGGACAACAGACAACTAAATATTCTCTTCTCCAGCCCAGCATGGTTACCTTTCATTCATTCTGAAATGCATAATACCACCTGGGAAGAAAGGGGAGAGAGATTCTGGGAAATGATTGAGAAAATTGTTACAGTCTAGTTTCACTGTCATCTAAGCACTTTAATTGAGTGATGGGTTTTGTCACTATCCACAGAAAAGGACTCAAAGTTTAATTTTTTATAAGGAAGTGAAAAACATTACAACTTGGCATTTCTGTATAATATGTAAGGCAATATTTTTACCCAGAATATTACAGATTTGCAGCTTCTTTGTCTCTCAAGTAATAGATTCATGAGAGACCAGAATTATTTTCCAGCTATTTATTGAGCTGGAGAGATTTGCAGGATGAGTTGAGAGAAACTTGTGCTAGAATACCCAGCAGTAGCTTTTATGACTCTAAGAAGCTTGTTTGGGGGCCAGCAAAAGAGCCTGGCTAACTCAGGATCCATCCCCAATTCACTTACATGGTTTTCTCTATCTGGCATTTTGTGTGTGTGTGTGTGTGTGTGTGTGTGTGTGTGTGTTTGGACCACACACACACTTGGTGATGCTCAGGGGTTCCTCCTGGCTCTGCACTCAGAAATTACTCCTGGCTCGGGGGATCACATATGGGATGCCAGGGATCGAACCCAGGTCCGTCCTGGATCAGCAGTGTGCAAGGCAAATGCTTTACTGCCGTGCTATTGCTCCGGCCCACCTATCTGACACTTTTGGATGTGGAACAGGGCCTTGGATAATCCCCACAAACAGGGTCAAAGACACACTGAATCCTCAGGCCTTTCTGATCTGTGCATGTCTAATTGAATTCAGCTGTTTTCTTGACACATCAAGGGTGTGTCAAGGAGATAGTGTTTTCAAATTCAAGTTCAGGTGTTCACCATTTGAAGACCAGCTATTCAAGAGATAACAATTGAGATTAAAAACAAACAACATTTTATTCATGTCTTAGCATGTGGGAAGATGTTAATATATTTTTTTTTCTTTTTCAGGGTGACAGGATATTAAACTTTGGGTCTTGTGTGCTCTACTGCTGAATCCTTGACTTGATGGTCATCTTTTGTCCCACCAAAAATTCATAGTAGGAACTAAGGAGCTAGCTGGAGAAGTAAGATGGGAGTCTTGTCTCATGTAGTACAGGCTGGCATCAGTGGTTAATGAATTCTAGGGTATGGTGGCCTGTTTCTTGTAAAACTTTTGAGATAGCATGGTTAAAGGAGCATTTAGCTCCTCCTCCTACTTTTCAGACTCTTTCCAGAGGACTCGGTGTTCGCTTTTCCTCTTTCCATCCAAAACTGAACTGGTTTAACATTTATTAATTATATAATGGATGAGAATATCTTTTAAAATTGAGGGATAAAACAATGTAAGTGGGAGTGAGATTTTATAAGAAGTATATGTGAGGAGCAAGATGGAGTCTCTACTGCTTGCTCATTTACAAACCAGAGGAGCTGATATTTGGTGACTGAAAATTCCAAACCATCCTGCTTACAGAGGAGTTTAACTGCTTTTTTTTTGTTTGTTTGTTTGTTTTTTTTTGGGCCACACCCAGCATGCTCAGCGGTTATTCCTGGCTGTCCGCTCAGAAATAGCTCCTGGCAGGCACGGGGGACTATATGGGACACAGGGATTCGAACCAACCACCCTTGGTCCTGGATCGGCTGCTTGCAAAGGCAAACGCCGCTGTGCTATCTCTCCGGGCCCGCTTAACTGCCTTTTTTTGATCATGAGGAAACATGATTTATTCATACAGGTACAGAACAAAAATAACTTTTCAAATGCAAAATATCACTTTATTTTTGCTTTCTAAATATATAACCCCCCCCCCGAAATACATGCATTCTTTCTGATTAGCAAATTTTGGAAAGGAAAGCTAGTTTCTCTGTTTCTATAAGTCACTGAGAGTAAATAGTTTCTCTTTTGCCTAAATCTGTTTTGTTGTTGTTTTTTTTGTTTGTTTGTTTGGCCTGCATTCAAAAGGGAACCAATTGAATTTGGTAATTCAGAAATCAATATGCCCCAGGAACACTGCCCCATCCCCACAAGAAAGTGGATAAAAATTTCCCTGCATCAAGATGCCTTTTGCAGGATAGAACACATGGAGTGTAAACCCTTTGGCTCAGGAAACAGCCCTGAGTTTGACCTATGAATTGACTGTGTACTCAAGAGATTTAATTAATGGAAAAATGTTATATTTAATTGGCATGTTTTCCTCTCCTCTTCCTCTTCCAACCCCTTGTTTTCAGCAAGGCTGAAGGTTCAGAAGGGCTTGAGGTAATGAACAATTATTAGAATTTTCACCCCACTGTCCTGAAAAGAGATGAGATCAGCAATAAGAATAAAGAAAGACCTTAAAACATTTAAAAATTTTGCACATATATGTAATTGTGTGGCATTTTGACAAATTTTACATGGATGGAAAAAAAGTGCTTTGCAAGAACTTTATAAATATTACTATGTTGGGTTCCTGGACAAAATTTCAAATTGAGTGTTAAAGGTGTTCAAAATGAGAAGGTGTAAAGGTATGGAACATGGTGAAGAGTTTCATAAAGTATTCAGAATAGAATCCAAAGTAGAAACTCTTTCCCTCTAGCTTGCCTCTCCATAATCTGCTGGTGAAGAACTCAGGTAATTTGGAACTCTGCATGAGCTCTTCCACAGCATGGACATTAAAGTCCTGAACTTTATCTAGGTTTCCTGGTACATTGTCTATACTTCCACAAGGGGATTTTAGGAAAAGACAATGCAGCCAACTACCTGTATTTAGGTAATATGGAAGAACTTCACAAAGTAAAAGAAAGGAATACTATAACCCAGTTGGGGTACAGTTAATCCTCCCCGCTCCAAATGGAGTCGACCTTAAGAAGTTACAGGAGTTGTAGGCAATTCCAAGACTAAGCTCGCTCCTTGATTTTTTTGCAAAGCTGATTTTTAGACCTTGCTTTACTCTCTTGGGCAGATATGCGTCAATTGCCTAGGGGATAATCAAAAAAAGAAGGACTGAACTCTTGGTGGTCGCCATTCAGTTCTATCAGGGTCATTTGTTTCTGCTGAAGCAACCTCTCTTAAGGAGAAAGGGTTAGGTTTCAACTTTATGTATTATATTGGCTTCATTCATATTATTAAACTATAGTTCTTGAAGAATCTTTTCTGAAAGGGGAGGGAGTTCAACTTTTATATCTTCAGGGCTGGCAAAAGTATTGTACTCAGAGTAACTCCTTTTCAGATTATATTTTGGGTTTACTCACTTCCTGAAACTCATTTCAAAGGGCTTTCCCCTCTTCCACCTGCTTACTTATATAGAATTAATTCTCAGGTTCTAAAGCCAAGACACTGGAGAGATGTGGATTTGGAAGTAAAAGTCAATTTAGGAACACACTCACACATACACATGCACACACACACAAACACACATGCATGCACGCACCCACACATGCTGTCAACCCCTAAAAGGCAGCATGTTCCATGGGAAGTCCAGAAATGCAACAGAGCGATTTCCTAATAAATACGTGACAACATCTGGAGGTGGAATTAGGTGGTCTAAACACCAATGCAAGGTGCTATTTCAAAGATGTTTCCAACTAATGAGCAACCAGGCCTATACTGAGTGGGATGGGAACCCATACTTATTTCAAAATTTATTTTTGGGTAGCAGCAGCATATCCAGGAATCCAGCTCAGTAGATTCCTTTAAACTATCTACAACAAGGTACTATTAAAAGCAAATTTAGAGCTCAGTTTTCCAAGAGCATCCTCCATTTCTAATGCTAGATGAAAGTCCAGATTGCTCTCTCTAGCCTGCTAACCAACCTGCTAAAAGTCAGAGGTTCCTCAATTAATTTGATCCAATGACTGATTCACAGAATTCAGGAAACTTGTATGCTTACTAGATCATTAATTTGTTACTAAAGATATAAATCAGGAACAGCCAGATGGAAGTGTCAAGAATATTTTTGTAACTTTGCCCTTCTTCCCCGTCCTTTCAAATTTAGAAGAATTCTCTAAAAGCTAGATTTGCCTGAAGTTGGTAGTTAGGAGGATGTGACAACCTTTCCGTGGGAGAAGCCAATCATTGCATTCTTGCCTTATATTGGGCCAAACATCCAGACCTTATCTGGACAGTATAAAACAATGGAGACTGCCATGTCCTTAATCTCTAATCTCTTCATTGCCATACTAAAATAAACAAATTGCGTCCTTGATGTTTTTCTGTTTTTCTTTGCATGTGATATTTGCTTATCACATGTTTCTGATTGCCTATGCTATCTGCTGCTTCTCATGAATATATATATATATCTCCAGAAAAAATTTGAATGGACCAAAACTGTACTCTTTCTCTGCTGTACATTTACCATAAACCCTATTCCTCTTAGAAGCTGTTCTCTAGCCTGTGCTAATAGATATTTTTTCAGGTTAAGTTGTTTTCATGTTAGTAAATCCCCTCTTATCTATTTAGTCATTCCTATGCTTTCTCAGATTATATAAGAAATACACAAGGCAAAGGACATGCAGCTCACACACTTTTCTCCATAAAATTTCATATGTTCAGCATCTTTGAAGCATCACATTGAACATCAGTTTGAAGCAACAAATTCCTTGGATTTTGTCAGAGGAATCATTGAACATTTCATAGGCTACTGTAAATTGATGTCAACCTCAAATCATTCTCTTTCCCTTTGGAAATCAGGAAGAAAAGACTGTACACCTGCCTTCTTTCTAAAGTGGCTTACCTAACTGTTGTGTATGTAAATATTTTAGGGGATTACTATGTTACTCACCCTAACCTGATTGGTGATTGTGCCCTACCCTAGGGTGTGACCTGGCATTCTGCCCCCACCCTAGGATAGTACCTGATTCTGCTTCCACCATTGGTTGGTATCTGATCCCACCTGATTCTGGGGGATAAAAACAAGGGTCTGTGGAAGGCGGGGGGCTTTTTTGCTGGAACTGAGGCTGAGTCTTTGGACTTCAGTCTTGTCCACCGAATAAAGGTAATATTTCCACAAGCCTGACTGTTTGCGAGCTGTTTACCCGCCGTTTCACCTCAGAACCGTTGGCTAGACAGGGTGGCAGACGCATGCTCCAAGCTGGAAGAGAAAGGCCTCATCCTCCATCCCTCCATCAGTCAACCTCTTCAGGGACTGACTTGCAACTTGCTTTCATCCTTAGGTGTTTTCCCAAGCTTACTTCATTAATCTAGCAATGTGTTTATTTAGTCACTCAAGATTGAGAAAAGTTCAAGGTTTTTAGAACTGTGAGACAGGAACTGTAGATGAAAGCTAAATTTGGTGATCTTATTTTCCAAATATGTATTTTTCTTAGAAATAACAGTATTATGATTATATCTGTAGTTTACTTCTAGTTACAAATCTCTTATTTGAATTTCTTTTTTTTTTTTTTTTTTTTTTTTTGTGGTTTTTGGGTCACACCCGGCAGTGCTCAGGGGTTACTTCTGGCTCCATGCTCAGAAATTGCTCCTGGCAGGCACGGGGGACCATATGGGACGCTGGAATTCGAACCGATGACCTCTTGCATGAAAGGCAAACGCCTTACCTTCATGCTATCTCTCCAGCCCCATATTATTTGAATTTCTAGCCAACTTTCCTCTCAAGTCTCAAACTATTCCATAATCTTTGTTTGGTTGCTTATACCACTTTTATATCATGGCCAAGAAGCTGTCCTTTTTGCATCCTTCCTTTTGAAAACATGTTATTTCTATTTCTTTATTTTTGGCCACACCCAGCAGTGCTCAAGGGTTACTCTCTACTCTGCAATCAGAAATTACACCTCAGGGGCCGGGCGGTGGCGCTGGAGGTAAGGTGCCTGCCTTGCCTGCGCTAGCCTAGGACGGACCGCGGTTCGATCCCCCGGCGTCCCATATGGTCCCCCAAGAAGCCAGGAGCAACTTCTGAGCGCATAGCCAGGAGTAACCCCTGAGCGTCACAGGGTGTGGCCCAAAAACCAAAAAAAAAAAAAAAAAAAAAAAAAAAAAAGAAATTACACCTCGCAGGCTTGCGAGACCATATAAGACCCAGTTTGGCTGTGTGCAAGGCAAATGCCCCACCTACAGTGCAATTCCTCCGGGCTCAGCATCCTTTTTCTATGTCCTTCCTCCTCTCTTTCTTGACATCTACTCAGAATTAATCTTATAAATCCTGTTGATCTTTCCCCTTCAATCACAGGGTCTTTGCTTTATTGGTTATTTCTTTCACTTTTTTTCTAAGGTGTTTCTGTTAGAACATACAAATAGGCTTCCCAGGAATAGCTCACAGACAAGAGTAGCTTTTTTTTTTTTTTTTTTTTATTACAAATGTGAGGCTTTGGCTTGATTTTCTTTGTTATGGAGGTTGATAGCAAATGGTATGTGTAAGGTCATGAGAGCTTGGATTAGGATAAATTATGTTAATATACTGTCTGGCAGTGTGGTTTCATGTGGGGCACCAGTCCTAATGATGGTGGTAAAAATTCACTGAACATTATGAGAGACCTAGCAAGGCCTCTCTTCCTTTGTTAAAATCAGGGGAGCAAACATAGATCAGTTTCAGATGACTGCTGAAAGAATTTGAGATCATTATACAATCATTATAATTATTATAATGATCTATCACACCTACCGATGCCATGATAACTAATAGTTGTTATGAAAGGTGAATATATGTCACAACCTGACATTCCCATATGAAGAGAAGGGAAAGGAGAGGGAATAGGAAAGGTAGGAAGTCTGAAACTATCAGGAGACAAACTGGCCTCATTGGTGTTGCTCCTTCAGGATCTCATATGTGTTTTCAGGAGTAACTTTGGCATTTTTTATTTTCCTTAAATAAACACTGTTGTCTCTAGCTCAGCTGGTTGTTAGTTTCCTCTATTTGCCTTTATTCAACCTTTTACTATAAATACTTTCTTTAAGGCATGCCAGGATTTCTGGGTGTGTTTGACTGGTATGTTGGGGGCTCTGGGCAGGACAGCTAGCCATAGGCCCCCTGGGCTGACCACCATGTCCAGGGGACCAAGATCACTCCCACATCAGGCTGGTCTTCAGGGCCACACCTGGTTAATCAGGCCCTGGGTGGAGGGGGTGAGAAGTTCCTCCCTATGCATCCAAACACTACAGAGGCACGGCTGGGCTCAGAACACTCCGCATGCCAGGATTTCTGGGTTTATTTGACTGGTATGTTGGGGGCTCTGGTCAGGACAGCTAGCCATAGGCCCCCTGGGCTGACCACATAGTCCAGGGGACCAATATCCCCCCCCCCCCACCAGGCGGGTCTTCAGGGCCATGCATGGTTAATCAGGCCCGGGGGGGAGGGGTGAAAAATTCCTCCCTATGCATCCAAACACTACAGAGGCATGGCTGGGCTCAGAACACTCCGCATGCCAGGATTTCTGGGTGTGTTTGACTGGTATTTTGGGGGCTCTGGGCAGGACAGCTAGCCATAGGCCCCCTGGGCTAACCACCTAGTCCAGGGGACCAAGATCCCCCCCACACCAGGCGGGTCTTCAGGACCACGCCTGGTTAATCGGGCCCTGGGGGAAGGGGGTGAGAAATTCCTCCCTATGCATCCAAAAACTACAGAGGCCCGGCTGGGCTCACGCCCCCGTGCGTACTTCATGTATTAAGAGTATTCCTTACACTTATGTTATGTTTTGCATATACAGAATGTTCATTTTGTATTCTGCACTTTCCCACACCCCTACAAAGCTCTTTTTTACTCCTTAACTCTCTAACCCCCCCAAACGTCACTAACCTACATTACTCTTTTTAACTTCAGTAGTGTACAATCCTAATCACAAACCAAAGCCGTGCATTGTGTGTAACAAACCCAAACTGTTTCAAGATACATAAAATGGACACGTATTTCTTTAGAATATTTTGTGTTTTTTTTTCTCTGACAGCTATAATTTTTTACTAAATGTTGTCTTATACAGTGACGATTTTAACCACTTTTTATCTTCTCTTTTTGAGCTGTTTAACAAGGAATTTTGGTGAAAGAGTCCCCCAGTTTAATGCTTATGATTGAACCATATCATGGGAATCCTTGGAATTGTTCTTATGGCCCCCATCTGCGCCAATAACACCACGTGGCATTGCTCCTTTTTTGCATAGGCACATTAAAATGGGAAAATACTATACATACATATAAGATCCTATCTAATAAAGATTGGAACACACAAATATTGTAGTGCAAAGGGACCTTACACCCTGAATATTGACATAATGACCAGGCACAGACCTCAGAAAAAGGGCATTCCATTCACCCCTGAACCAGGGAAGCCATCCACGAAACATCCAGGCTGGCCTATAACATCACCTGGACGCAATCCTCTACCACGGAAGACTCTACACTGCTCAGACATCGACCTGCTCAAAAGAGACTTCCCTTAACACCGAGAAGACTTAACAACAACAACGACCTGCTTACAGGACAGGGCTCCCTGCATTGCCCTTTGATTGTGAGGTGAAATGAGAGGACGCTCCACATCTTGACTTCAATGTAGGATATGAAGATTCCAGGATCTTTAATACAGAAACATGATACCAACAACAGAGACTGTGTGAAAAATAAAAGTGTGTTGGCACTACAGACAGTGTCTTGGATTGGACGATCTAGCTTGCCTGGAGCCTAGACTTGGTCTTGTGCCAGGAAACTTCAGGGGTCGGGTCTCTTTGTATTTAGGCCAAGATTATTTCTTTCCATGTCCCTCATATTTTGGTGGGCCTATGCAAACAACAATTGCCACTCTAACACCATTTTTACTGTGCTCCTTTGACTCTAATCCTTAAAAAGAACCCACTTAAAATTTGAGGTTAACTTAAGCTAATATGCATGTAGATGGAAATGTAAAAAAATACTATGCCTGTAATGTTTAAGGAGTTATGTAAGTTTTATGGCTTTAGATTGCCTTGTGTGTTATTAAGAAATATTATAATGTGTTACAATCTGGGGACTTGAGGGACAAAGTAATTGTACATGGATTCTGTCTTATTTATCTTAATGTTCTTTGGCTTAAATTTCAAAGTTAAGATATCAGCAAGGGGACTTCTGAGAATTATGTTATGGGTGATTGTTCTTCCACTGTAACTTTACCTTGTCCTCTTTCTTTGCATCCTTGTTCTCATAATTAAAAATAAAAAAATTAAAAATGATACTTTCTTTAAATATTTTGTGTTTTCCATAAAATCCATTTGGGGGCGACATAAGAATCAGGGCCAGGGTAGTTATGTGTGCTCCTTCTCCAACCTCACGTTATATCACCATCATGGCGCCAGATGTGGCAAGTGTACTTTATACACCCCTATTTTTATATATAATTATCTTTATTTAAACACCGTGATTACAAACATGATTATAGTTGTATGATTACAGTCATGTAAAGAACACCCCCCTTCACCAGTGCAACATTCCCACCACCAATTTCCCAGATCTCCGTCCTCCCCACCCCCCTACACCTGTACTCCAGCCAGGCTTTCTACTTCCCTCATTCATTCAGATTGTTATGAGTTTTCAGTGTAGTCATCTCTCCAACTGCACTCATCACTCTATGTGATGAGCTTCATGTCCTGAGCTGCACCTACCAGCCCTCATCTCTCTTGTCTCTTAGATACTGTTAAAATGTCTTTCATTTTTTCTTAAAGCCCATAGATGAGTGAAAACATTCTGCATCTTTCTCTCTCCCTCTGACTTATTTCACTCAGCATAATAGATTCCATGTACATCCATGTATAGGAAAATTTTATGACTTCATCTCTCCTGATGGCTGCATAGTATTCCATTGTGTATATGTACCACAGTTTCTTTAGCCACTCATCTGTTGAAGGGCATCTTGGTTGTTTCCAGAGTCTGGCTATTGTAAATAGCGCTGCGATGAATATAGGTGTAAGGAAGGGATTTTTGTATTGTATTTTTGAGTTCCTCAGGTATATTCCTAGGAGTGGTATAGCTGGATCGTATGGAAGCTCAATTTCCAGTTTGTGAAGGAATCTCCATATCGCTTTCCATAAAGGTTGTACTAGACGGCATTCCCACCAGCAGAGAAAAAGAGTTCCTTTCTCTCCACATCCCCGCCAGCACTGCTTGTTTTCCTCCTTTGTGATGTGTGCCAATCTCAGTGGTGTGTACACTCCTATTTTTAATACATAAATTACTTTATTTAAAAATCATGTATTACATAGTTGAAATAAAAGAAAAGAAAAAAGGAAGGAAAAAAGAGTGTGGCACCAAGAAAATTTGTGAAAATTACTGTATCTTGCAGTGAAGTTATTAAATAATTGTCAGAAGATTTACTAAGCTCATGTTGCTAATTGATCTTTATTTTGTTTCTGAACATTAGGTGGCTTTAAATATATGTTGACATCTGAATTGATATGTTTTTACAGGATGACAAAATTAAAATATTTATAGTTATTCGACTCTGCTGTCCTGCATTTTCGGCCTGATTTCACCCTTGGTGCGGCTCATCAGCCAGCCTGCTTTCCTGTGAGCTTTCCGGGGAGTCTGCCTTTTCGTGAGCCTTCCGTGGAGGTGAGTCGACACGCCCAGAAAGGGAGGAGCCACTGAACTTCGCTGGATCTCAGATGCCAGCACCCTTCTGCCTCTCTACTCTGCTGTCCTGCATTTTCGGCCTGATTTCACCCTTGGTGCGGCTCATCAGCCAGCCTGCCTTCCTGTGAACTTTCCGGGGAGTCTGCCTTCCCGTGAGCCTTCCGTGGAGGTGAGTCGACACGCCCAGAAAGGGAGGAGCCACTGAACTTCGCTGGATCTCAGATGCCAGCACCCTTCTGCCTCTCTACTCTGCTGTCCTGCATTTTTGGCCTGATTTCATCCTGGGTGCGGCCCATCTGCCAGCCTGCCTTCCTGTGAGCCTTCCGTGGAGGTGAGTCGACACGCCCAGAAAGGGAGAAGCCAGAGGAGCACGGTTGCTCCGCTCCCCTTCACGACGATGCACAGCATTTAGCCAATGAATACAATCACAACACGTAGAAAAACACGCAGTACTAGTGTGACAATGGGGAAACAACATGGGCCAGTGCCAGACATAGAGAATGAAGATGGCAACTCTGATGACTTGAACATGATCAACCACCTAGTCAGTCTCTCAGATAAGGAGTTTAGAGTTGCAATATGGAACATGTTCAAAGAACTCAAACAAAGTATAGAAGAGAAAACTAAAAAGAATCAGGAGAATATGAAGATAGAAATGAGAAAACTCCAAATGGAAATTTCAGATCAAATAACAGGTCTGAGAAACTCAGTAGATGAATTGAAGAAAAACATGTTTGAGATTTCCCACAGGTTAACAGCAGCTGAGGATAGAATCAGTACACTGGAAGATGAGATACATAACAATTACATACAGCAGAAGAAATTGGAAAAAAGCCTCAAAGCAAATGATCAAACAATGGAAAAATTACTCAAAGAATGGGAACAGATGAAAATAGAAGTCTATGATAAGCTCAACAGAAACAACTTAAGAATCATTGGAGTCCCAGAGACTCAGGAAAAAAATCTCCGGGAAGAATCAACAGTCAAGAACATCATTAAAGAGAAACTACCAGAGATAATGAATACATGTGATCAAATCCTGCATGCCCGAAGAGTGCCAACTAAAAGAGACCCCAGAAAAAACACCCCAAGACACATCCTAGTCACAATGACGAATCCCATAGATAGAGACAGAATTCTGAAAGCAGCAAGATCGAAAAGAGAAATTACATTTAAGGGAACATCCTTGAGATTTACTGCAGACCTGTCACCAGAAACACTCAAGGCCAGAAGGCAGTGGTGGGACATAGTGACAAAACTCAATGAAATAAATGCTTCGCCTAGAATACTGCACCCAGCAAAACTCACTTTCAGGTTTGAAGGAACAATACATAGTTTCACAGACAAACAACAGCTCAAAAACTTCACAGACTCAAAACCATTCTTAAAAGAAAAACTGAATGGCATACTTTAAGACAAGGCTTACCAACAGACACACCAAACTTTAATATAAAGATGGCACTAACTCCCAGGACAATTCTTTCTCTCAATGTCAATGGACTAAATGCACCAGTTAAGAGACACAAAGTGGCTAAATGGATCAAAAAACTCAATCCAACCTTCTGCTGCCTACAAGAAACGCACCTGAATAGTCAGAACAAACATAGACTCAAAATAAAAGGCTGGAGGAAAATCATCCAAGCAAACAACACCCAAAAAAAAGCAGGAGTGGCCATATTAATATCAGATGATGCAAACTTTATACTTAGGAAAGTTGTAAGGGACAAAGATGGACATTTTGTATTAATCAAGGGATATGTACAGCAGGAAGAAATCACCCTCCTAAACATATATGCACCGAATGAGGGGCCAGCAAAATATTTAATACAACTGTTGACAAATCTGAAAAATAATATCAATAACAACACAATAATTGTGGGAGACCTCAACACGGCATTGTCAACACTAGACAGGTCAACCAGACTGAAACCCAACAAGAATATACTAGACCTGAGGAGAGAAATGGAAGTAAGAGGCCTAGTAGATATATACAGGACACTCCACCCCCAGAAGCCTGGATACACATTTTTCTCTAATGTACATGGGACATTCTCTAGGATAGACTACATGTTAGCACACAAAACATATCTCCATAATATCAAGAGGATAGAAATTTTGCAGGCTGCCTTTGCTGACCACAAAGCCCTGAAATTATATATAAACTACAAAGGGACACAGAAGAAAAATTTTAACACCTGGAAGTTAAATAGCCTCATACTGAATAATCAGTGGGTCCGAGATGAAATCAAAGAGGAAATCAAAACCTTCCTGAAAACAAATGACAATGGAGACACAATTTATCAGAACCTATGGGACACAGCAAAAGCAGTACTGAGAGGAAAATTTATAGCTTTGCAAGCACACATCAGGAAAGAAGAAGGGGCATACCTGAATAGCTTAATGACGCAGCTCATAGAATTAGAAAGTGCTCAACAAAAGGATCCAAAAATAGGGAGACAGAAGGAAATAACAAAGCTGAGAGCAGAAATCAATGAAGTGGAAACCAGAAAAACCATCCAAAAGATCAACGAAAGCAGAAGTTGGTTCTTTGAAAAAATAAACAAGATTGATAGACCACTGGCAAAACTAACAAAGAAAGAAAGAGAGAGAAACTTGATAACTCGTATTAGGAATGAAAAAGGAGAGATCACTACTGATATGGTAGAGATTCAAAGGGTAATCAGAAACTACTTTGAGAAACTCTATGCCACTAAAAATGAAAACCTGGAAGAAATGGATAAATTTTTGGAATCTTATAATCTTCCACGATTGAATGAAGAGGATGTAGCATATCTAAACACACCCATTACTATTGAGGAAATTAAGAAAGTAATCAAATGTCTGCCCAAAAACAAAAGCCCAGGCCCAGATGGATTTACTAATGAATTCTTTCAAACCTTTCAAGAGGAACTACTACCAATCCTGGCAAGACTCTTTCATGAAATTGAAAAAACAGGAAAACTTCCAAATAGCTTTTATGAAGCCAACATTACCTTGATACCTAAACCAGACAGAGATGCTACGAAAAAAGAAAATTACAGACCAATATCGCTGATGAATGCAGATGCAAAGATCTTCAACAAAATCCTGGCAAATAGGATTCAATGCCTCATTAAGAAGATCATCCACTACGATCAAGTAGGTTTCATTCCAGGAATGCAAGTCTGGTTTAACATCCGTAAATCTATCAACATAATACACAACATCAACAGCAAGAAAAATAAAAATCACATGATCATATCAATCGACGCAGAGAAAGCATTTGATAAGGTCCAACACCCATTCTTGATCAAAACTCTCAGCAAGATGGGAATGGAGGGAACCTTTCTCAATATAGTTAAGGCCATCTACCACAATCCAGAAGCAAATATTGTGCTCAATGGAGAAAAACTGAAAGCCTTTCCTCTAAATTCTGGCACAAGACAAGGCTGTCCTCTCTCACCACTCCTATTCAACATAGCACTGGAAGTACTCGCTATAGCAATTAGGCAAGAAAAGGATATCAAGGGAATCCAGATAGGAAAGGAAGAAGTCAAGCTCTCACTGTTTGCAGATGACATGATACTCTACTTAGAAAACCCCAAAGACTCTATCAAAAAGCTTCTAGAAACAATAGACTCATATAGCAAGGTGGCAGGCTACAAAATTAACACACAAAAATCAATGGCCTTCCTATACACCAATACTAATAAGGAAGAAATGGACATTAAGAAAACAACTCCATTCACTATACTGTCACACAAACTCAAATATCTTGGAATCAACTTGACTAAAAATGTGAAGGACCTATACAAGGAAAACTATAAAACTCTGCTCCAAGAAATAAGAGAGGACACGCAGAAATGGAAGCATATACCCTGCTCATGAATTGGCAGGATTAACATCATTAAAATGGCAATACTCCCCAAAGCACTGTACAGATTTAATGCGATCCCCCTAAAGATACCCATGACATTCTTCAAAGAAGTGGACCAGGCACTTTTGAAATTTATTTGGAACAATAAACACCCTCGAATAGCTAAAGCAATCATTGGGAAAAAGAATATGGGAGGAATTACTTTCCCCAACTTTAAACTTTACTACAAAGCAATAGTTATCAAAACAGCATGGTATTGGAATAAAGACAGGCCCTCAGATCAGTGGAATAAGCTTGAATACTCAGAGAATGTTCCCCAGACATACAATCATCTAATTTTTGATAAAGGAGCAAAAAATCCTAAATGGAACAAAGAAAGCCTCTTCAACAAGTGGTGTTGGCAAAACTGGGTAGCCACTTGCAAAAAATTGAACTTAGACCCCCAGCTAACATCATGTACAAAGGTAAAATCCAAATGGATTAAAGACCTCGATATCAGCCCCAAAACCATAAGATATATAGAACAATACGTAGGTAAAACACTCCAGGACATTGAGGCTAAAGGCATCTTCAAGGAAGAAACTGCACTCTCCAAGCAAGTGAAAGCAGAAATTAACAGATGGGAATATATTAAGCTGAGAAGCTTCTGCACCTCAAAGGAAATAGTGCCCAAGATACAAGAGCCACCCACTGAGTGGGAGAAATTATTCACCCAATACCCATCAGATAAGGGGCTAATCTCCAAAATATACAAGGCACTGACAGAACTTTACAAGAAAAAAAACATCTAATCCCATCAAAAAATGGGGAGAAGAAATGAACAGGCACTTTGACAAAGAAGAAATACAGATGGCCAAAAGACACATGAAAAAGTGCTCCACATCACTAATCATCAGGGAGATGCAAATCAAAACAACGATGAGATACCACCTCACACCACAGAGAATGGCACACATCACAAAGAATGAGAATAAACAGTGTTGGCGGGGATGTGGGGAGAAAGGAACTCTTATCCACTGCTGGTGGGAATGCCGTCTAGTTCAACCTTTATGGAAAGCGATATGGAGATTCCTCCAAAAACTGGAAATCGAGCTCCCATACGATCCAGCTATACCACTCCTAGGAATATACCCTAGGAACACAAAAATACAATACAAAAACCCCTTCCTTACACCTATATTCATTGCAGCTCTATTTACCATAGCAAGACTCTGGAAACAACCAAGATGCCCTTCAACAGACGAATGGCTAAAGAAACTGTGGTACATATACACAATGGAATATTATGCAGCTGTCAGGAGAGATGAAGTCATGAAATTTTCCTATACATGGATGTACACGGAATCTATTATGCTGAGTGAAATAAGTCAGAGAGAGAAAAACGCAGAATGGTCTCACACATTTATGGGTTTTAAGAAAAATGAAAGACATTCTTGCAATAATAACTTTCAGACACAAAAGAGAAAAGAGCTGGAAGTTCCAGCTCACCTCAGGAAGCTCATCACAAAGAGTGATGAGTTTAGTTGGATAAATAACTACATTTTGAACTGTCCTAATAATGAGAATGTATGAGGGAAATTGAGAACCTGTTTATAGTACAGGCGGGGGTCGGGTGGGGAGGAGGGAGACTTGGGACATTGGTGATGGGAATGTTGCACTGGTGATGGGTGGTGTTAAAAAAAAAAAAGAAAAAGTATATAAAAAAAAAAGCAAAAAAAAATATTTATAGTTATTCAGGAATCCCTAACACTGTGCTGATACTGTGGTTTTTGTGGGGGTGTGTGGTTTTGGTTGCCATGACTTCCAGAAGTATAAGAAGGCAGGGGAGGAGTACCTGCACTCACTCAAAAAAGCCTGGTACTCAAATACTTTTGTCCAGATTGGTATATCTGCAGAGAGCTATAGATGATTGGTGAAGTTGGCTCATTGAAATGGCTACTGTGGGTGGTGGGTGCAGCTGGTGTGGCATTGGCTGAATAGGAACTTGGCTCTTCTCTCTTCCTAAAACTTTCAGTTTTCAGTGTGTCCAGTGAACTCATTATTTTCCATGGATTGGTTTACATCTCTTTCAAGAATAGATTGAGTTTGTGGAGCTGCTCAGATGCATTCGTGGAGATTATGTTTGTGGGAACAGTATACTACTGTTTGGTATTTCAATACTGCAAAAAAAAGTGGGATTTTTGCTAAATCATTAACTAGTGTGTACAAACTCTGATGATCTCAATACCATAAGGCAAGGGTCTCAAACTCGCAGCCCGCTGGCTGTTTGAGGCCCTCCGTACATTTTGTGGCCGTGGCCAACCTTAAATATCATAGTATTTGCAATTATTCGTTTACCAAATAATCGCAATAAAAATCTCATTAGTAAGAAAAATAATCGCATTAAACATATGCATACCCCAAACGGAACTTGCTCGGGGTATGCGAATGTTTAATGCGATTTTTTTCTTACTAATGCGATTTTTAAAATTTTTTTTTATTTAAACAACTCTATTACATACATGATTGCATTTGGGTTTCAGTCATGTAAAGAACACCACCCATCACCAGTGCAACATTCCTATCACCAATGTCCCAAATCTCCCTCCTCCCCACCCAACCCCTGCCTGTACTCTAGACAGGCTTTCTATTTCCCTCGTACATTCTCATTATTAGGATAGTTCAAAACGTAGTTATTTCTGTAACTAAACTCATCCCTATTTATGGTGAGCTTCATGAGGTGATCTGTAACTTCCAGCTCTTTTATTTTTTGTGTCTGAAAGTTATTATTGCAAGAATGTCTTTCATTTTTCTTAAAACCCATAGACGAGACCATTCTGCATCTTTCTCTCTCTTTGACTTATTTCACTCAGCATAATAGATTCCATATACATCCATATATAGAAAAATTTCATGACTTCATCTCTCCTGACAGCTGCATAATATTCCATTGTGTATATGTACCACAGTTTCTTTAGAAATTCATCTGTTGAAGGGTATCTTGGCTGTTTTCAGAGTCTTGCTATGGTAAATAGTGCTGCAATGAAGGGATTTTTGTATTGTATTTTTGTGTTCTGAAGGTATATTCCTAGGAGTTGTATAGCTGGGTCGTATGGGAGCTCGATTTCCAGTTTTTTTTTTATTTTTTTATTTTTTTATTTTTTTTTGGTTTTGGGGCCACACCCATTTGATGCTCAGGGGTTACTCCTGGCTATGCGCTCAGAAGTCGCTCCTGGCTTGGGGGACCATATGGGACACCGGGGGATCGAACCGCGGTTCGTCCTAGGCTAGTGCTGGCAAGGCAGACACCTTACCTTTAGCGCCACCGCCCGGCCCCGATTTCCAGTTTTTTTGAGGAATCTTCATATTGCTTTCCATAAACGTTGAACTAGGCGGCATTCTCACCAGCAGTGGATAAGAGTTCCTTTCTCTCCACATCCTCGCCAACACTGTTGATTCTCATTCTTTGTGATGTGTGCCAATCTCTGGGGTGTGAGGTGGTACCTCATAGTTGTTTTGATTTGCATCTCTCTGATGATTAGTGATATGGAGCATTTTTTCATGTGTCTTTTGGCCATTTGTATTTCTTTTTTGTCAAAGTGTCTGTCCATTTCTTTTCCCCATTTTTTTGATGGGATTAGATTTTTCTTGTAAATTTCTGTGAGTGCCTTGTATATTTTGGAGATTAGCCCCTTGTCTGATGGGTATCGGGTGAATAGTTTCTCCCAATCAGTGAGGGGCTCTTGTATCCTGGGCACTATTTCTTTTGAGGTGCAGAAGTTTCTCAGTTTAATATATTCCCATCAGCTAATCTCTGCTTTCACTTGCTTGGAGAGTACAGTTTCCTCTTTGAAGATGCCTTTAGTCTCAATGTCCTGGAGTGTTTTACCTACATGTTGTTCTATGTATCTTATGGTTTCGGGTCTGATATCGAGGTCTTTCATCCATTTGGATTTAACCTTCGTACATGATGTTAGCTGGGGTCTAAGTTCAATTTTTTGCAAGTGGCTAGCCAGTTGTGTCAACACCACTTGTTGAAGAGGCTTTCCCTACTCCATTTAGGATTTCCTGCTCCTTTATCAAAAATTAGGTGATTGTATGTCTGAGGAACATTCTCTGAGTATTCAAGCCCATTCCACTTATCTGAGGGCCTGTCTTTATTCCAATACCATGCTGTTTTGATAACTATTGCTTTGTAGTACAGTTTAAAGTTGGGGAAAGTAATTCCTCCCATATTCTTTTTCCCAATGATTGCTTTAACTATTCTAGGGTGTTTATTGTTCCAAACGAATTTCAAAAGTGCGTGATCCACTTCTTGAAGAATGTCATGGGTATCTTTAGAGGGATGGCATTAAATCTGTATAATGCCTTGGGGAGTATTGCCATTTTGATGATGTTAATCCTGCCAATCCATGAGCAGGGTGTGTGTTTCCATTTCCACATGTCCTCTCTTATTCCTTGGAGCAGAGTTTTATAGTTTTCTTTGTATAGGTCCTTCACATTTTTAGTCAAGTTGATTCCAAGATATTTGAGTTTGTGTGGCACTTTTGTGAATGGGGTTGTTTTCTTAATGTCTATTTCTTCCTTATTACTATTGGTGTATAGAAAGGCCATTGCTTTTGTGTGTTAATTTTGTAGCCTGCCACCTAGCTATATGAGTCTATTGTTTCTAGAAGCTTTTTCATAGAGTTTAGGGTTTTTTAGATAGAGTATCATGTCATCTGCAAACAGCAAGAGCTTGACTTCTTCCTTTCCTATCTGGATTTTCTTGATATCTTTTTTCTTGCCTAATCGCTATAGCAAGTACTTCCAGTGCTATGTTGAATAGGAGTGGTGAGAGAGGACAGCCTTGTCTTGTGCCAGAATTTAGAGGAAAGGCTTTCAGTTTTTTTCCATTGAGGTCAATATTTGCCTCTGGCTTGTGGTAGATGGCCTTAACTATATTGAGAAAGGTTCCTTCCATTCCCATCTTGCTGAGAGTTTTGATCAAGAATGGGTGTTGGCGGGGCCGGCGAGGTGGCGCTTGAGGTAAGGTGTCTGCCTTGCAAGCGCTTGCCAAGGAAAGGACCATGGTTCGATCCCCCGGCATCCCATATGGTCCCCCCAAGCAAGGGGCAATTTCTGAGCGTGTAGCCAGGAATAACCCCTGAGCATCAAACTGATGTGGCCTGAAAAAAAAAAGTATGGGTGTTGGACCTTATCAAATGCTTTCTCTGCGTCTATTGATCTGATCATGTGATTTCTATTTTTCTTGTTGTTGATATTGTGTATTATGTTGTTAGATTTATGGATGTTAAACCATCCTTGCATTCCTGGGATGAAACCTACTTGATCATGGTGGATGATCTTCTTAATGAGGCATTGAATCCTATTTGCCAGGATTTTGTTGAGGATCTTTGCATCTGCATTCATCAGCGATATTGGTCTGTAATTTTCTTTTTTCGGAGCATCTCTGTCTGGTTTAAGTATCAAGGTGATGTTGGCTTCATAAAAGCTATTTGGAAGTGTTTCCGATTGTTCAATTTCATAAAAGAGTCTTGCCAGGATTGGTAGTAGTTCCTCCTGGAAAGTTTGAAAGAATTCATTAGTGAATCCATCTGGGCCTGGGCTTTTGTTTTTGGGCAGACATTTGATTACCATTTTAATTTCAAGAATAGTGATGGGGGTGTTTAGATATGCTACATCCTCTTCCTTCAACCGTGGAAGATTATAAGGGTCGAAGAATTTATCCATTTCTTCCAGGTTCTCATTTTTAGTGGTGTAGAGTTTCTCAAAGTAGTTTCTGATTACCCTTTGAACCTCTGCCATATCAGTAGTGATCTCTCCTTTTTCATTCCTAATATGAGTTATCAAGTTTCTCTCTCTCTCTCTTTGTTAGTTTTGCCAGTGGCCTATCAATCTTGTTTATTTTTTCAAAGAACCAACTTCTGCTTTCGTTGATCTTTCGGATTGTTTTTTGGGTTTCCACTCGTTGATTTATGCTCTCAGCTTTGTTATTTCCTTCTGTCTCCCTATTTTTGGGTCCTTTTGTTGAGCATTTTCTAGTTCTATTAGCTGTGTCATTAAACTACTCAGGTAAGCTCCTTCTTCCTTCCTGATGTGTGCTTGCAAAGCTATAAATTTTCCTCTCAGTACTGCTTTTGCTGTGTCCCATAGGTTCTGATAGTTTGTGTCTTTATTGTCATTTGTTTCCAGGAACCTTTTGATTTCCTCCTTGATTTCATCTCGGACCCACTGGTTATTGAGTATGAGGCTGTTTAACTTCCAGGTGTTAAAGTTTTTCTTCTGAGTCCCTTTGGAATTCACAAATAATTTCAGAGCCTTGTGGTCAGCGAAGGTAGTCTGCAAAATTTCTATCCTCTTGATATTATGGAGGTATGTTTTATGTGCCAGCATGTAGTCTATCCTGGAGAATGTCCCATGTACATTGGAGAAGAATGTGTATCCAGGTTTCTGGGGATGGAGTGTCCTATATATATCCACTAGGCCTCTTTCTTTCATTTGTCTCCTCAGGTCTAGTATATTCTTGTTGGGTTTCAGTCTGGTTGACCTATCCAGTGTTGACAAAGCCATGTTGAGGTCTCCCACAATTATTGTGTTATTATTGATATTATTTTTCAGATTTGTCAACAGTTGTATTAAATATTTTGCTGGCCCATCATTCGGTGCATATATGTTTAGGAGAGTGGTTTCTTTTTTTTTTTTTTTTTTTGGTTTTTGGGCCACACCCGGTAATGCTCAGGGGTTACTCCTGGCTATGTGCTCAGAAGTTGCTCCTGGCTTGGGGGACCATATGGGACGCTGGGGGATTGAACCGCGGTCTGTCCAAGGCTAGCGCAGGCAAGGCAGGCACCTTACCTTTAGCGCCACCACCCGGCCCCATGGAGAGTGATTTCTTCCTGCTCTACATACCCCTTGATTAGTATAAAATGTCCATCTTTGTCTCTTGCAACCTTTCTGAGTATAAAGTTTGCATTATCTGGTATTAGTATGGCCAGTCCAGCTTTTTTATGGGTGTTGTTTGCTTGGATAATTTTTCTCCAGCCTTTTATTTTGAGTCTATGTTTGTTCTGACTATTCAGGTGTGTTTCTTGTAGGCAGCAGAAGGTTGGATTGAGTTTTTTGATCCATTTAGCCACTCTATGTCTCTTAACTGGTGCATTTAGTCCATTGACGTTGAGAGAAAGTATTGTCCTGGGATTTAGTGCCATCTTTATATCGAAATTTGGTGTGTCTTTTGGTTAGTCTTGTCTTAATTAGGTCTTTCAGTTTTTCTCTGAAGACTGGTTTTGAGTCTGTTAAGTTACTGAGCTGTTTTTTGTCTGTGAAACCATGTATTCTTTCATCAAACTGGAAAGTGAATTTTGCTGGGTACAGTATTCTAGGTGAAGCATTCATTTCATTCAATCTTGTCACAATATCCTACCCCTGCTTTCTGGCATTGAGTGTTTCTGGTGACAGGTCTGCTGTAAATCTCAAGGATGCTTGCTTGAACTTAATTTCTTCTTTTGATCTTGCTGTTTTCAAAATTTTGTGTTTATCTGTGGGATTCGTCATTGTGACTAGGATGTGTCTTGGGTGGTTTTTCTGGGGTTTCTTTTGGCTGGTACTCTTTGAGCATGCAGGATTTGATCACATATATTCTTTAGCTCTGGAGGTTTCTCTTTAATGATGTTCTTGACCATTGATTCTTCCTGGAAATTTTCTTCCTGGGTCTCTGTGACTCCGATGATTGTCAAGTTGTTTCTGTTGATCTTATCATAGACTTTTATTTTCATCTGTTCCCATTCTTTGACTAATTTTTCCATTGTTCATTTGCTTTAATTTTTTCCAATCTCTCCTGCTGTATGGAATTATTATTATTTATCTCATCTTCCACAGCACCAAGTCTATTCTCAGCTTCTGATACCCTGTCCCAGAGCTTATCCATTTTGTCATTCAGTTCATTTACTGAGTTTTTCAGGCCTGTTAGTTGACATGTTATTTTAGTTTGGAGTTTTGTGATTTCTGTCTTCATATTTTCTTGGTTCTTATTAGTGTTCTGTTCAGCTCGATCCATGGTTTCTTTGAGTTCATTGAGCATCTTCCATATTGCTAGTCTAAAGTCCTTATCTGAGAGGTTGATTAGTTGGTTGGTCATTATTTGGTCATCAGAATTGTCATCTCCATTCTCTATATCTGATGCTGGCCTGCATTGTTTCCCCATTGTCACACTTGTATTGTGGGTTTTTCTACGTGTTGTGGTGGTATTCATTGGCTAAATGATGCAGGCGGCACACTCCTATGGCTCCACCCTTTCTGGATGGGTCGACTTGCCTCCAAGGGAGGGGAGTCCTCCGTGGATGAAGCCTCACACAGGATCAAATCTTAGGCCCGAGCACGCAGCAGAGAAGACAGTTTAGTGAGAAATGCTGGGCTTCATGATCCAGCACAGTTCTTAGTGTGATTTTTTTCTTGTTGCTATGGTGTTCTTTTCGTAGAAAGAGCACACGGCCGCCTAGCGAAGTGGAGCTACCGTGCTCTGCTGGATCCTCTTTTCAGCTCACTCCCAAAAGGTCACGCAACAGGATAGTAGACTGACACACACAGGCAGGAATCAAAAGTTTTTCACAGTCGGGCCCCATTGGTCAGTTGTAGTTTCCTGAATTTTCCCAGCCTGACGTCACAAAACCCATAAAAAACTTTTTAAATTTGAGGGCCATCATATGCCCGTATATATGGTATGCTGAAACTTATTCCAGCTTCAGGAACGAGAGGTTCTCCCCCACCCCCCTTATTGTCACATCCCATCCAGCTTCCAGGCATCATCATTCAGTCCTCTGCTTGTCCTGATTAATCTTTCAGGGCACACAGAGGAGCTGAATTACTGAGTGCTGCATCCTATCCAGCCGCCAGTGCCATCGCTGGTATGCAGTTTTCTGGTGCTCAGTCCTTTTATGGGACTTTTCAGCTTTTATGGGACACAGAGGAGGCGCTCTGTCTCTCTCTAGCTCTCCTATTAATCAATGCACCTCAGCCAGCTACTTTTGGAGGAGTCTCCTCTCCCTGCTCTCAATGTAGATAAAAAAAATTACAGTCACTCACGACAAATGACAAATGTAAAATGATTGTTGGCACTTCAATGTCCAGCTTTATTAAACATATACTGTTAACCTTTGAGGTTCTACTCTTTTTCTCTTGTTTTTTATTTCCATTTGGTGTTCATTAAAAAAGAGGCAGTCTTATACAGTGAATAATGCCCAAACCCTATATTTTAACAGGAAAAGTAAGGGATCATCTTATATGCCCAGTCATCTTATACTCTGGAAAATGTGATAATTAATGCAGAGGATATTGGGAAGAGGAAAGTTATCATTAATGAGAGAAGTTATGCAGAAGTCTTAGAAACAGAGGAGAAACTTAAGTTTTTCATTCTTTTTTGATAAGATAGGGAGATAGATATTCCAGGGAGAGATACCACTGAGAGACATCTTTTTTTATTAATATCTTTATTTAAGCACCTTGATTACAAATATGATTGTAGTTGGGTTTCAGTTATGTAAAGAACACTCCCCCTTAGCCAGTGCAACATTCCCACCACCAATGTCCCGAATCTCCCTTCTCCCTACCCCACCCCCACCTGTACTCTAGACAGGCTTTCTACTTATCTCATTTATTCACATTGTTATGATAGTTCTCAGTGTAGTTATTTCTATAACTGTACTCACCACTCTTTTTATCTCTGACCTTCTTTTTATCTCTGAGAATTATTGCAAAAATGTCTTCTATTTTTCTTAAAACCCATAGATGAGTGAGACTATTCTGTGTTTATCTCTCTCCCTCTGACTTATTTCACTCAGCATAATAGATTCCATGTACTTCCATGTATAGGAAAATTACATGACTTCATCTCTCCTGATGGCTGCATAATATTCCATTGTGTATATGTATCACTATGTACCACAGTTTCTTTAGCCATTCATCTGTTGAAGAGCATCTTGGTTGATACCAGAGCCTGGCTATTGTAAAAAGCACTGCAATGAATATAGGTGTGAGGAAGAGATTTTTGTATTGTATTTTTGTGTTGCTAGGGTATATTCCTAGGATTGATATAGCTGGATCATATGAAAGCTCAATTTCAGGTTTTGGAAGAATCTCCATATTGCTTTTCATAAAGGTTGGACTAGACAGCATTCCCACCAACTGAGAGATATCTTAATGTTTTCATAGCTTGTTTTCAAAGGTAACTTCCATTCTAGTTTTAGGGATTCTGCCTTAATATTAACCTTTTGTTTGAAAAACATTGTGCTTTAATATATTTTCTTTGTGGCTTTACATTGCAAGTACAATCACAGAATATTCAGCTCTAGATATAGTTCAACTGTTTGCTTTTCTTGTAACCCTCAACTGTTGTGGTACATAAGTTGATGGTATTAAGTAATGATTTGTGGAGGGTCTAGATAGATAGTACAGTAGAGAAGGCACCTGAAACTGACCGGGGTTTGACTATTGGCAGTACATATGGTCTCCCTGCACTGCCAGTGAAAACCTAGATTATTCTCAGCAAGTAAGTTCTTGCCACACAAAGCTAAACAAAAATAACATAAGAGGCTTAAAAAGGTATAATAATTTTATAGGGCAAAATATTTACTTAATTTAAACAAAGTAAATGTAAATGTGTCCAAGATTAGAGAGATCATTAATTAACAAGGAGATACTGCAACAGACTAAAAGTTGATTTAGAAGTCTACAATACAACCAAATAGGTATGCTAAAACAAATTTACAATTAGATATATTAGAAGGGAATATTAGAATGTAAATTTATATTAACTGCAAATTTATATTAACTGCTATTTTGTTTCTGTAATACTGCTTTGCTTAAGCAGCAGAGAACAGGAAAGAAGCCCACAGATAGCCAGTTCTAGGAACTTCATGGGCACATGCCAGGACAGTTAGATAAACCAAGGAACTCAAGTATCTAGCAAACACCCAGGGGCCTGCAAGTGGCAAATCTTATCTAACTGCACCTGAAGGTCGGTGAGCACCTGAGTTCTTTCTCCACTATTTCAGCCAACCAGTTTAAACCTGGCTGATGCAACATGTATTAAGAACCTATAGTTTTATCCCTACCTTGAAGTCTCTCTACCCCCATAAAATGAACCTGAAAATAAACCTCAAAGTCACCACATGGGAGAGGTGTGGCCCCAGCATACTCCCTTGCTTTATTATGCTGTATTCTCCGGTTTTTGTGAGACTGATCTCGAGTCTGGAGGTAACAGATGCAAAATTGGTTAATGTCCTAAGTAAGTAATAAATTGCATTCCACTAGGCAAAATTAATTTACTTTTCTGAACCCTGTCCAAAACTCAGTATGAGACAAGGACAACTGTCTTTGCCTCAGAGTTTTGATCAAGATAAAGACAGTTTGGCCTCAGATTAGCATCAAGACCATCTCCACCCCCACTCTCCCAAGACTCACCCTTATTTTGTTGAGTTTTGTAGTTAAGATAGTGTGCCTCAGAAGAATAACCCAGTGGTGGGAAAGTGTGGAGAGGGGGGTAGATTTAATTATTCTGGTGTCTACTGTTCTGAAATTCAGACTTCCCGATTCTTCCCTGTTCCCTTTCTCTATACAACCTATTTCTTCTGGGACTAGGATTAATTCTTGAGTACAGTGAAACTAGTAATCCCTTAGCATTGCTGTATGTATCCCCAACCCCCAACCTTTCCTAAAAAAAAAAAAAAAAAAAGCAAAAAACAAAAAACACACACACAAAAAAATGAAGTAAAACAAACACCTTTATACTAATCTTGCAGAAATGATGATGCTTTAAGGGACCTAACTTTATTACCACACAAGATGCCGATTTGTTGACATTAAAGCTCTTTATTTGGGAATGAAGACTTTGGGCCAGTTCAGGGGGTTATTCCTGCTTCTGTAATCAAGGATCACTCCTGGCAGTATTTAGTGGTCTTTAGCCAGTGAAAGGGTCAGCCATATATAAGACAGGTGCCTACCAGCTGCACTTTTTCTCTGGCTTCAAGGTAATGTCAGGAGAGGCCCTTGGGTCCTTGAGAAACACTTGGAAAATTTTTTCGCTAATTTTAAAACAAAATTTCTTTATTAAACAGAACCAAAACATCATTAAATTTATTAGAACTACAAAAAACCAACATGGGGGCTGAAGAGATAGTATAGTTGTTAAGGTGCTTTCCATGCATGCATTTGATCTGAGTTTGACCTCCAATACCACATAAGGTTTCACTACCAGGATGATCCTTGGACACAGAAGAGTGAGTCACAGGCACAGCCATGTGCTCCCCAAATCTTTTTTAAAAATTTTAACTGCATTATTTAAGCACTGTGGTTACAGAAATGTTCATAGTTAAATTTCAGGTATAGAATGTACAACATCTTTTACCAGTGAAATTTTCTTGCCACCAATGTCTCCCATTTCCTTCCCACCTTCTCAACTCCACCTCTATCTGGGGCAGGCATTTTGCCCCTCTCTTTCTGTCTCTGTCTCTCTCTTTCTCTCTTTCTCTTTGCTTTATGATACTGTGGCCTCAATGAGTTAAAGAGTTAATGAGTTGGTGGCCATGCATGCTACTTTGTTTCATTTCATTATCTAGTTCTTGACCAGCATGATCAGTTCCAACTATCACTGTCATAATAAACCACCCCCCCCTTTTTTTTTACCCCAACTACACTCAGCACTCTTTGTGGCAAGATTCCTAACATGGACTGGTCTTCCTGATTCTCATGTGTCTATGTATATTATTACTATATTGTCTTTTATTTTTCTTATATCCAACAAATGAGTCAGTATAATACCCTCCATGCTCATCCCAATATAAAAAAATGTTGTGACTTCATTTTTTCTAATATCTGCATAGTATTCCATCGTGTAAATGTACCACAGTTTCTTTAGCTACTCATTTGTTTCTAGATTCTTTTTCTTTTTTTTTACAGCTTATTCTTAGAAGTATTATACTAGGAAGTCTACATTTAATTATTCATTATTCACAAGTAGTTTATTAAAAGGGTAACCCTTAACTTGTACAGCAATATCCAATGATTTCAAATTTTAGTTATTACTCTCCTTTAAGTCTAAAAAAATAGATTAATTTATTAAGTTCCACAGATAGTAGTTAGTCCCATCAACATAACATTGTCTTAAATTCTACACTCATATAAAATTAAGAATGACTATTATCAAACTGACCTGAAACTTGATCGTGTTCCTAGCTCAGGATATCTAGAGTAATTTTGTAAATTTGTAATAAGGCACAGTATAAGGTGTGAATGTCATATAAAAACTTTTCACAATAAAATAAAAGTACATTAAATTGTTATGAAATTTCAACTATATTTCTGTGTTTTATCCAATTACATTTCAAAATGCCTGATTTCTGCTCTAAGCTTTGTTATTTCCTTCCGCTTACCTATTTTTGGTTCTATTTGTTGATCATTTTCTAATTTTATAAGCTGTGTCATTAAGCTATTCATGTAGGCCCCTTCTTCTTCCCTGATGTGTGCTTGCAAAGCTATAAATTTTCCTCTCAGTACAGCTTTTGCTGTGTCTCATAAATTTTGATAATTTCTGTCTTTATTATCATTTGTTTCCAAGAATGTTTTGATTTCCTCGTTGATTTCATCTCTGACTCACTGATTGTTCTGTAGTAAGCTGTTTTATTTTCAGATGTTAAAATTTTTCTTCTGTGTTCCTTTGTAGTTCACATAGAATTTCAGTGCCTTGTGATCAGCGAAGGTAGTCTACACAATTTCTATCTTCTAGATATTATGGAGATATGTTTTATGGGTGAAGAAATTTGTTGGGTTTTTGAGCCACACACAGTGATGCTCAGGGGTTACTCCTGGCTATGTGCTCAGAAATCGCTCCTGGCTTGGGGATCATATGCGATGCTAGGGATCAAACCAAGGTCTATCCTGAATCAGTTACGTGCAAGGCAAACACCCTACCACTGTGCTATAGTCCTGGTCCCATATATTTCTTCTTTAAGGGAATGTCTGTTCATTTCTTTGCATTTATGGATGGGGCTAGATGACTTTTCCTTGCTAAGTTCTGTCAGTACCTAGTATATATTACATATTAACCTCTTATCAGATGGATATTGGGTGAATAGTTTTTCTAATCTATGGGTAGCCTTTGTATTCTAGTCATTTTTTTCTTCAAAGTGAAGAAGCCTCTCAGTTTAATGTAGTCCCATTTGCTTATCTTTATTTCCACTTGCTTGGACAGTGGTGTTTTCTTCTTGAAGATACCTTTAGTATCAATGTATTGGAATGTTTTGCCTATGTGTTCTTCTATGAGCCTTTTGGTTTCAGGTCTGATATCAAGGTCTTTAATCCACTTTGATTTGACCTTTGTGTTTGGTGTTAAAGAGAGGTCTGAGTTCAAATTTTTGCATGTAGTTGACTAGATATTTCAACGTCACTATTGGCAAGGCTTTCCTTGCTCCTCTTTGTATTTCTTGCTCCTTTATAAAATATGAGTTGATAATTTACCTGAGAGCCAGTATCAGAGTACTCAAGGGTATTTTATTGATCCAAGGGTCTGTATTTAGTCCAATACCATGCTGTTTTAATGACTTTATTTGTAGTACAATTTAACTTGGGTAAAGTGATGCATTTCAACTTCTTTCCCCAAGAATTGCTTTAGTTTTGTGGGCAATTATTGTTCCAAATAAACTTAAAAAAGTGTTTGATCCATTTCTGTGAAGAATGTCATGGTATCTTTAGAGGGATTTATTAAATCTGTATAATGCTTCAGAAAATATTGCCATTTTACTGATGTTAATCCTTGTAATCTATGAGTAGGGTAATATGTCCCCATTTTCTGATTTCCTCTTCTATTTCTTGAAGAATTTTTAAAAAAATTTTCCTGGTATAGGACTTACAACTCTTTAGTTACCGTATTTGCTGGCATATAAGATGACTGGGGGTATAAAACGACCCCTAATTTTGCAGTTAAAACATAGGTTTAGGCCTATATTTGCTGCATCAGACAGAACGTTCCTGTGCTGCAACTGTGTGTACCACAGTGAGCCAATTATAACAAGCAAAGGTTCAAAGGTTATACTGTCATAGATTTCCTCTCTGACTCTGGCCAATCTGAGCAGGCTTTTTACAGTGTAGATTTAGGTCCAGAACATTGTCTAATTTGCATGCATAAAAAGCCTGCTTTCATTGGCTAAGTTAGAGAGGTGGTCCGAGCAGCCTTGCAGTGATTGGTGCAGGATCAAGTTGGAAAATTCGTTTTGTGGCAATATTCAGACAATTTTCGTTTAGCAGCATATTGAAACATTTTTCGGGATATACTTGGCATATAAGACGACCCCCAATTTTTGGTTGACTTTTTTTTTGTTTCAAAACTCGTCTTTATTTGGGGCCGGAGAGATAGCATGGAGGTAAGGCGTTTGCCTTTCATGCAGGAGGTCATCAGTTCGAATCCCGGCGCCCCATATGGTCCCCTGTGCCTGCCAGGAGCAATTTCTGAGCCTGGAGCCAGAAATAACCCCTGAGCACTGCCGGGTATGACCCAAAAACCACACACAAAAAAAAAGTCGTCTTTATTTGACTTCAAGGTACTTGATATTCTCTGGCATAAATGTGAATTTTTTAATGTTTGTTTCTTCTTTTTCATTATTTGTACATAAAAAAGCCATGGTATTTTTATGTTAATTTTGTTGTATGCCATTTTGTTATACAAATCTAATTTTAGAAGATTTTTGGTAATCTTTAAGCTTTTCTAAATATAGTATCATGTCATCTGCAAACAGTGAGAGCTTGACTTTTTCCTTTCCAAACTGAATGCCCTTGATATCTTTTTCTTGACCAAGCTATAGCAAGTACTTCTAGTACTATGTTGACTAGAAGTAGAGAGAGGGGCAACATTGTCTTGAGCAATATCTGTTTTAATATAAATATTTATTAAGGCAACATAATTACAAGCATGTTCGTAGTTGGGTTTCAGTCATAAACAGAATACAATCCCTCCTTCACCAGTGCAATATTCCCACCACAATGCCCCCACCTCCCCCGCCTGTATCACAACAGGCATTCTACTTCTCTCATTCTTTAACATTGTCATGCTAGTTGTTAGTGTATTTCCTTCTGCTTACCTATTTTTGGTTCCAATTGTGGATAACTTTCTAATTTATAAACTGTAACATTAAGCTATTTATGTAGGCCCTTCTTCCTGATGTGTGGTTGTTCAATAGTAAGTTGTTTAATTTCCAGATGTTAAAGTTTTTCTTCTGTATCCCTTTGTAGTTCACATCTAATTTCTGTGCTTTGTTATCAGCAAAGGTAGTCTGTATGATATCTATCATCTTGATTTTATGGATGTATGTTTTATGGGCCAGCATATGGTCTATCCTGGAGAATGACCTATGTGCATTGAAGAAGAATATATATCTAGGTTTTTGGGAATGGAGTGACATATATATATATATATATATATTTACTAACCCACTCTTTTCCATTTTTCTTTTTAGAGCTAGTTTATTTTTGTTGGGTTTTAGTCTGGTCAACCTTTTAAGGGGTGACAGGGCAGTGTTGAAGTCTTCCACAATTATTGTGTTGTTATTGATATTTTTTTTGATTTGTTGACAATTGTGTTAAATACTTTGCTGGTTTCTTATTGGGTGTGTATATGTTTAACAGAGTGATTTCTTCCTGTTGTACATATCCCTTGATTAGTACAAAATGTCCATCTTTGTCCCTTACAACTTTTCTGAGTGTAAAGTTTGTGTCATCTGATATTAGTATAGCCATTTCAGCTTTTTTAAGGGTGTTGTTTGCTTGGATGATTTTCCTTTAGCCTTTGATTTTGAATCTATGTTTGTTCTCACTATTCATATGTGTTTCTTGTAGGCAGCAGAAGGTTGGATTTATTTTTTGATCCATTTAGCCATTCTGTGTCTCTTAATTGGTACATTTTGTGTATTGACATTAGGGAGATAATTGTCATGGGATTTAGTGTCATCTTTGTGTATAAGTTTGGTGTGTCTGTTGGTCAGTCTTGTTTTAAAGTAGACCTTTTATTTTTTTTAAGACTGGTTTTGAGTCTGTAAAGTCTCTGAGCTGTTATTATCTGTGAAGCTATGTATACTTCTTCAAACCTAAAAGTGAGTTTTGCTGGATGCAGTATTATAGGCGAAGCATTTATTTCATTGAGTTTTGTCACTATGTCCCACCAATGCATCAAGGTTCTTTTCCAATCTCTTCTGCTGTATGGAATTGTTCTGTATTTAATCTTCCAGTTCATTGATTCTGTCCTCGGCTGCTCTTAATTTATTGGAGAGGCTTTCCAGTGAAGTCTTCAGTTCAGTTATAGCTATGTTTTCTTTGATTGCCATGTGGATCCTCCATATTTCTATTCTATACTCATCTGAGAGATTAATCAGATGGTTGGTATTTTTTGGGTCATCAGAGCTATCATCTTCATTCTCTGTGCATGGTGTTTGCCTCCAAGGGTTCTCCATTGTCACACTTTTGATTTTTTTCTGCATGTTATGGTAGGGTTCATTAATTAGAAAGAGTGTGCGGCTATGAAGCAAAGTGGAGTGCACTCTTTTGAAGCCTCTAGGAGACAGTTTTTGCTGAGCTCTTCTTGGCCCTCTCAAGATAGTTTCAGGAAACAGAAGAGTAGAGAAACACATAAAGGTGACAAGTCCCCTCCATCTCTCCCAGTTAATAATCCCACACAGGGGCAGACCCCTCCCACCTAACTTCACAGACCAAAGGCTGTACCTCTCTGCTGGGGCACCTCTAGTAACAGGATTTCACTCACTCACTCACTCACTCACTCACTCACTCACTCACTCACTCAGTGTTTCTTGGCCTTTCAGCTTGGGTGCTTCTAGGAGAGAGTTTTTGCTGGGCCCTTCTTGGCCCTCTCAGGAGAGTTTCAGGAGACAGAAGAGTAGAGAAACACACAAAAGTGACAGGTGCCCTCAGTCTTAGTTGGTATTTTCACAGCAGAGGCAGACTCCTCCTGCCTGACTTCACAGACCAAAGGATCTACCTTTCTGACTTCCTTTTTACCTTTTTCTCCTCTCAAGAAACTTTAGACTTTCATCTGGAACAATAAACACCCTCGAATAGCTAAAGCACTCCTAGGGAAAAGGAAAATGGTAGGCATTACTTTCCCCAACTTTAAACTGTACTACAAAGCAATAGTTATCAAAACAGCATGGTATTGGAATAAAGACAGACTCTCAGATCAGTGGAATAGGCTTGAGTTCTCAGAGAAAGTACCCCAGACATACAAGCACCTAATTTTTGACAATGGAGCAAGAAATCCCAAGTGGAGCAGGGAATACCTCTTCAACAAGGGATGCTGGCAGAACTGGTTAGCCACGTGCAAAAAAGCCAACATAGACCCCCAGTTAACATCATGTACGAAGGTAAAATCCAAATGGATTAAAGACCTTGATATCAGACCTGATACCATAAGGTATATAGAACAACATGTCGGTAAAACACTCCGTGACATTGAGACTAAAGTTATCTTCAACGAGGAAACTGCACTTTCCAAACAAGTGGAAGCAGAGATTAACAGATGGGAATACATTAAACTGAGAAGCTTCTGCACCTCAAAAGAAATAGTGCCCAGGATAGAAGAGTCACCCACTGAGTGGGAGAAACTATTCACCCAAGATCCATCAGATAAGGGACTAATCTCCAAAATATACAGGGCACTGACAGAATTTTACAAGAAAAAAAAATCTAATCCCATCAAAAAATGGGGAGAAGAAATGAACAGACACTTTGATAAAAAAGAAATACAAATAGCCAAAAGGCACATGAAAAAATGCTTCTCATCACTGATCATAAGGAAGATGCAAATCAAAACAATGATGAGATACCATCTCACACCACAGAGATTGGCATACATCACAAAGAATGAGAACAATCAGTGCTGGTGGGGATGTGGAGAGAAAGGAACTCTTATCCACTGCTGGTGGGAATGCCGTCTAGTCCAACCTCTATGCAAAGCGATATGGAGATTCCTCCAAAATCTGGAAATTGAGCTCCCATTCGACTCCTAGGGATATACCCTAAGAACACAAGAATACAATACTTCCTCACACCTATATTTATTGCAGCACTATTCACAATAGCCAGGCTCTGGAAACAACCAAGATGCCTTCAACAGACAAATGGCTAAAGAAACTGTGGTACATATACACAATGGAATATTATGCAGCCATCAGGAGATGAAGTCATAAAATTTTCCTATACATGGATGTACATGGAATCTATTATGCTGAGTGAAATAAGTCAGAGGGAAAGAGAGACACACAGAATAGTCTCACTCATCTATAGGTTTTAAGTAAAATAAAACTCATTTTTGCAACAATTCTCAGAGACAATGAGAGGAGGGCTGGAACTTCCAGCTCACTTCATGAAGCTCACCACAAAGAGTGGTGAGTGCAGTTATAGAAATAACTACACAGAGAGCTACCATAATCATGTGAATGAATGAGGGAACTGGAAAGCCTGTCTGGAGTACAGGTGGGGGTGGGGTGGGATGGAGGGAGATTTGGGACATTGGTGGTGGGAATGTTGCACTGGTGAAGGGGGTGTTCTTTACATGACTGAAACTAATCACAATCATTTATGTAATCAAGATGTTTAAATAAAGAAAATTAAATTATAAGATATTTTCATAAAAAAGTTTAAGTGATAGACCTTGAGACTTAAAAAAAAGAAACTTTAGAATTTATAGTCCATATAATTATATTTAGATGATAGATCTTCCTAAACATCTTTTGAGGCATTTTATAAATTCTATAAGCAATATTAAAATGTCCTTTAAATACAAATATGACATTACCTTTTTTGTCTAAAGGACCCCAGGAACAAGAAAAGGTATTTTAATACTAACATTTTTTTTAGCAAAATGTAACTACTTTCTTACTGATCCACAAGGTGCTGCTCTTTCCTTTCTAATAACTACAACAGCTGTTCCTAAAAAATCTCCATAGTTTCTGTTGCATAATTATTGAGCTTTCAGGGAGTTATTAGGTTTGTCCCATAGAAGGAATGTATGTATAGAGCTTTCCTTGGGAAACATGATTTTTAGCAATGTGTTAGCTCATAATTTAGCATTGCAAAATTTCCCCTCTATAAATTTATTTATAATAATTATGTTTTAGTGATACTAAAGGTTTTATAAAACATTATACTATATCCCTGAAATCACCCGCCTTAAAGAACAGCAAAATAATCAGTCAGTAAGTCAGGTCTAAAATGGGACCATTTTAAGAAAGCTATTTACTCTCTAATTGGCAAGTTTTTTTTTTAAATTAAAACATTTCTAAAATCCACTATGATTGTATTTTTTTTAAGTAATGGTTTTTTTATGGTAAGGAAATAAATTGAACCTCTGTGCTGGGAGAAGTACAGAAAACAAATCAGTGTTCTATATAAATAGATTTTACTGCTGGTTTTGAAATTACCTTATGTGCATTTTAGATGATGGAAAAATGAAATCAGTTGCTGTTTTCACTGTGTATGCAGCAGATTTGCTGTGTCACTTTCAAGAAGATTATAAAATGTGGGAGGTCAGGATGCTTGAAATAGAAAATTCAGAAAAGAGGAAAATGAGAAAAAGAAAATAAAGGAATGTATGTTGAATGGAGGGAAAGCTTGCAATGGGAGAATGGCAGATCTGTTGGGAAGATGAGTCACTGGTGGTCAGAGTAAATCTGGCCTGTGTTGGAGGCCAGGCTGCCAGGGCTTCTGGCTGACTGGTGGGGGCAGAGGGATGGCACATCAGCCAGAGGGTCACTGTGTGGTGCTCAATGCTAAACAAGAATCAGTGCCTGCTCAGCACAAATTAACCCCAGGATTCAGGCATTCTGATGGAATTTGAGACCTTCTGATAGGCAAGAAGGAGAGGAATCAGAGGTCATTTACAGCTCACAGAGATGTGCTTGTCGTAATTTCCTGGCAAACTGCATGAAGATATTTAACTCTGTTTAGCAAGCACTTTGAAAGTCTCAATCCATAGCACCCCACAGGAAAAGAAATATATTCTTCATGTGAAGGCAAGGTCAGATTCCTGAAGCCTCAGAGCGTTTTTTTTTTTTTTTTTCTTCAAGGTAGGAGGGTGAAACCACATCTCAGGATGGCAGAATGCTCCTGTGGCTCAGGCACATTGGCAGAGTCACAGACCTTGTACAAGCCAATTTCTCTCAGGTCTGGGAACTAGAAGTTAATGCTCAAGGAGCTTGTAGGTTCCTGTCTGGGTGGAATCCTCTTTCTGACTTATAGGCCATTGTCATTTTTGACCTTCACATGAGTTAGATAATTCTAGTTTCTTCTCCCCCCCCCAAACTTTGTAGTTAAATAAATAAATTACTGTTTTTCTATAGATTTTCAACATTATATACCTTTTGTTAGAATATCTATATACATGTGTATGTGAATAACTAGTTTTTTGCTTTTGGATCACTCTGAGTTGTGCTCAAGGCTTACTCCTGACTCAGTGTTCAGAGGGAACATATGCTATGTTGGGTATCAGCCTTGTGTAAGGCAAATTCTTTAACCCTTGTACTGTCTCTCCAGTTCTTTTTTTTTTTTTTTTTTTACCTATAAGAATACTAATTTGAAGGCTGGAGCGATAGCACAGAACTAGGGCATTTGCCTTGCATGTGGCTGACCCAGGATGAATATGGGTTCGATCCCTGGCATTCCATATGGTCCCCCAAGCTGAGTGTATAACCAGGAGTATCCCCTGAGCATCACCGGTGTGGCCCAAAAACAAACAAACAGAATACTAATTTGTCATGAGTTCTCCACTATCATGAATTTCTAAACCTAATTACAAGTCGTTTTACTATTTAAACTATCATATCATCAATATATACAAATTGTTTTTGCTAACCAAGACCAACCAGCAGAGGAAAATCAAAAGGTGTATTCAGATTCAGCTTCCTTTTCATCAGATAGATCCCTACAGACATTAAAGTGATCCTGCCACATAGCTTGATGCAACTATTTTATACTAGCCAGTAATGGTCCACATCATTCCTGCCTTTACTACATTTTAGTATGATCTTAGGTTTGAATGAGATATTTGGTATGATTTAATAAGTTGTTTTGGAAGTCTAAGAATGCTCAAAATTCACCCCCCCCAGTAATTTGATGTAATTTGTTTGGTCATACTAAAGATATAAATATTTCACAGGAATGATCTAGCCATACCTCTGAAAAGTCAAAACTTTTTTATTTTGAAATTTTTATTCTTTCTGGATAGTAACTTGATTAATCTGTGGCTAGAGAACCATAACACAGACAAGAAAATCATTGAAAAAAACTTCAGTACAGTAGTAATGAAGCAAGAAAGATATTTATTGGTAACAAATTAGCAGATTAGAAAGTGGCGGATTCACATTTCCCCTAAAACTACTTGATCTGCAAGATCACTAGAATAATTGTTAATTTTTTAAAATAAAGAGGTCAGGGAAGCATATTTTAAAAGAAAGTAGATTATAGACCAGAATGAATAAATTATTCCCTGTGAATTTATTCCCTAGGGGACATTCCTCCATACCTATAAACTTAAACTTAGACAAGTTTTCTGACTTCTAACATAGATCTTTGGACTGGTCAAGAAACATAATAGTTCTGCAACATTGTCAATGGGTAAGCATCATAGAAGACTGCACCAATTCTCTGAGAAGTAGATTATCTGCTTGCTTGAAGGGGATAGAAAGTTAATTGTTTTATCTATGTAGTATAGTAAGTAAGGTGTTTGCATTGTAGACAGGTGATTTGGGTTCAATCCTCAGCACATTATATGGTCTCCTAAGAGTGACAAGAATGATCACTGAACATTGTTGGGTATAATGCCAATAACAACAATTATCCCTTTCCTCATAAAAACACATCCAGTTTCTGTCATAACTTTCCTTTCACTTCTCTAAGGAGAACTTGGCTGGATGAACAGACTAATGATTTCATTCTTTCTTTTTTTTTGGGGGGGGCACACCTGTTTGATGCTCAGGGGTTAAGCACTCAGAAATTGCCCCTGTCTTGAGGGGATCATATGCGATGCCGGGGGATCGAACCTCGGTCCTTCCTTGGCTAGCGCTTGCAAGGCAGACACCTTACCTCTAGCGCCATCTCACCGGCCCCGATTTATTTCTTAGGGTATATTTTTTTCAGCAAATGCTAGATATTTACAACTAATTCATTGTTAGGAAATGTGATATCCACTTTCTTCTGCCAAACATACAACCAAAATAAATAGAAACCACAAATAAAACACAGCTGTGACAAGCACCTCTGAGAAGACTGTGGTTGCTTTCCTTATCTTCTTGCCAACTCTTCTAGCCCTTTTTCACTTCAGAGTAGCCAAATGGATAGGGGAAAGTAGGGAGAAGAGATCACCATTCTACTTTGGCTTTAACTGAGGTTGTAACAATCCTTTTAGCATAATCTCAGTTCAGTGGATCTACTTATGGTTGGGGGAAAAAAATCTCTGAATAGGAATAAAACATTATCTTACTGTGTTTTTATAATTTGCATATGTATACTGCTCTTAAGAACCTCATGGGGGGAGATTTGTCTTCTGGTTAAATATTATCTTATCACTTCTATGATTACACATTTTATTTCTCTTGTATGATCAAATTTTAAGTGAGAGTGCAGGAAACAAACATGGTAAGAGAATGCACATTATGAGGTCAATCTTTAAGAGCATCTTAGGGACACTAATTGTTCTCCTGCGCCCAATATCAAGTTCTAGGTATGCATGAAGATGGTGTTTTGGTCTGAGGCAAACATATATAGTAATAGGGTTTCTTAATTAAACTATTTATTTGTGTTCCCTTTTATTTCAATAACTTTTTATATGACCATGGGTATAGGGACTGGTTTCCCAGGGTGACAACTGCCTGCAGCTTGTAGTATTCGCCATGTTCTAGGGTCAGCTGCAGAGACATATCAAAAGGAACAAGAGTCGTGGGAGAAGATGCATAAGGAACAGGATGGTGAGCAACCTTTTGGATCTTACTGAGCCAGTTTCTTGCTAAACTGCTTTCCCTGCCACTTTTTATTAGTCAAAGGTAATCGAACAAAGGTAATTCACTGGAGGGGTAGGATTGACATTAAGTTAAGGGTACTTATGATCATCAAACCTAGGTGGGTCCCTAATCAAGCCTAGGTGAGTTTTTAAAAATCAAAGTGTTTTTTTTTTAATTTAAAATTTTATTTATTTATTTTTGTTTTTTTGGGCCATGCCAGTGGTACTCAGGGGTTAGTCTTGGCTGTGCTCAGAAATCACTTCTGCAGGGTCAGGGACCATATGGGATGCTGGGAATAGAACCGAGCAGGCCCCATGCAAATCAAAGGCCCTCCTACCAACTGTGCTATTGCTCTGGCCCCCATAAATCAGAGTGTCAGGGGGAAAGAAAAGCAGGGAGTGATCTAAGAATCACATATAAGTGTCTACACATGGCTACATTGAATAGTTATACAAACAGAATAGTTACTGTAATCACAAAGGAATTTATTTTTCATTTTTTTTTTTTTTTTTTTTTTTTTTTGTGGTTCTTGGGCCACACCCGGCAGTGCTCAGGGGTTCCTCCTGGCTCCATGCTCAGAAATTGCTCCTGGCAGGCACGGGGGACCACATGGGACGCCGGGATTCGAACCGATGACCTCTTGCATGAAAGGCAAACGCCTTACCTCCATGCTATCCCTCCATTTTTGAGCAGAATCATAAACTCTTAGGTTAATCCTGGGACCAGAGAGATAGGGCAGCAGGGAGGGCATCTGCCTTGCTCACACCAACCCAAGTTTGATCCCCAGAACCCCTACATGATCTCTTGAGCCCCACCAGAAATGATCCTTGACCACAGAGTCAGAAGTAAGCCCTGAGTAGGATCAGTGTGGCCCCAAAACAAAAACAAAAAGTTATGTGATCTTATATGGCATCTTAACCCACACTTAATGGCATCTTAACCCACACTTAAGAAGCTAGAATCTGGGGGTGGGGGTGGGGGAAAGCTAAGAACATTCTCTTGTCTCCAGTCAGAAATCACACAGTTAGGGAAATAACTATACTAACAACTATCATGACAATCTTAATGAGTGAGAGAAGTAGAATGCCTGTCTCGAATACAGGCAGGGGTGAGGAGGGAGAGGGGGATTTGGTGGTGGAAATGTTGCACTGGTGAAGGGGGTGTTGTTTATGACTGAAACCCAACTACAATCATGCTTGTAATCATGGTGCTTAAATAAAGAGCTTAGGAAAAAAGAGAAAGAAATCCTGCTATGGAGATACGAACTGTAAAAACTACTATTATTTATTGAGCACCTTCTCTGTGCCCAGAGTTATATTAAGTAATGGGCATATTAAATATTAAAAATAACTAATAATAAATTTATAAGCATAATTTATTGCAATATAATTATGTGCCATTATATAATTATAAAAGTATAATGATCCAAAATTGTAAAACTAATCAATAAATTAATAATTTATTTCTTATATTTAGAGATAAAACATGAGCAAGTTAGATTATCTGCACATACCATTCAGAACAGTAAGTACCACATGCTCCTAGTCCTGTTCTGAGAAGATAAAATATGAGTCAGAGAAGACTAGAAATCCCACAGATAAGGAAAGACAGTGCTGGGATCTGTAGCAGTTCTTTGGCTGTGAGAATTCTTTCTTTCACTGCTCAAAAATTATTTGTTTCTTAGGACTCAATCCTCCAACTGTATATTTTACAGTGGGGGAGCTGCTCTTTAAGCTCTGGGACCCAGGGGAGGCTCTTATCAATAAACTTCATACCATTTATAGGGCTCACAAAAACTGTCTCTGAGTTGCTTATTTTATAATTCTTCCATGTTCATGATTATCATTCTCTCTTTGGGATTAAATTAAGAACACCTTTTAGAGTAAAGTTGAAGAGAGAGAGAGAGAAAGAGACAAAGAATTATTCTTAAGACTTAGAGTCTTATTCAACCTAGATAGGCTTGATTCAGTTTGAATAAAGCAGAATTGATAAATTGATTTTGGTAATCTTTAAGCAAACTTTAGTGTGCAATGTTCATTAAACCATGATAGAAAGTTCATTTAGTAGAGCTCCCAGATGAGTCCTTTTGTATATCCAAAAGGTAGCAGACACAGGACTGCTCAACTTTGACAGAGATGAAAGACAGAGCTGAGGAGGGACAGTGAGTATGGACAGGCCACCAGGATGTGGGCAGAGGCAGGGATAAGGGTAGGTTGGAAATGGGCCACCTTCAGGTTTGCCAAAGATCACAGGCATTATCAGCACCATGTTCTTCAAATGTCTCTTCCAGTAGAGCTAGAACTGAGAACAACCTGGACCCTGAACTGCCTTCACTCAACAATATAGGGTTTGATGGTGAAGTGCCCACGGGGCAATTTGCCTAGCTTTCTTGATCTAGACCAGAAAACCATATTTGAAGTGGTTTGGAAAGCTCCCCAATAGAGGTACTTCATGGTATTGATATGGCTGCCAAAGGAGGTGAGAGTCTGCTTTTCATCAGTTCTTTCCTTCACCTTTCTGGATACCTCTGGTATCTTCTGCTAAGGATGCTGAACAGAACAGTCTCTCAAGGCCCTTCCCTTTCCAGTTAGGCAAAGAAGGAAGGGGCTTGTGGATGTTCTGATACTTGAGCCTAGGTAAACTGGAGTTTTGTGGCAATTCTTTCAACAGGGAGGCCGGTCATTCTTTATAGTTTCCCCAGACACAGGAATTGGCAGGGCTTGAAAAAGAATCACTGGCAGGAAGTTCATTTTCTTTATTGCTGCCTCTCCAGCCATAAAACTAAAAGCTTTTTACCTAAATCAAGTTTGTAATCTCGAGAGAGCAGGAGATCATTTCCTTCAGAGGAGTTTTCCCCCAATTGGAGGTCCCTCCTGGGGTTTTGATCATTTGAATTGTCTGTTTGCATTTGAAGAACTTTTCTAATTGATGTCCCTCTCCTTCTCCCCTCCTCTCCAGGCTTCTGATTTTGTGACTTTGGGCCTTCCCTTCTCTCCACTCCATCAAATCTCAGATTCTTAAAAGTGATATCCTTGCCAGAGATCTTCTTCATCTTTCACCAAATTAGGACTTTATTCACCTCTTTTGTTAACTTATATTTCAGCGCTGCAAAATTACATTTTTTCCTCTGAGTTTGCTCTAACTCTGACCCTCCCAGGTTCTTTATATTTTGCCTGTAAGTAGAGTGTTCTGAACCTTTGCTTGGATCTGTGATCAGTGTCTCAGAACATCCCTTTTACTTGCATTTTGTTAGTGAACTCAAATCTTACAAAGACTAATTTTTAAGATATAAAAGTATATCAACTTGCCTTGGGTATAGAATCCAGGCTATATTTCTGGGGGCAAGAGTTTTCCTTGTATTTCAAGCTGACAGTGTGAGGTAAGAATTTAGGCTACTTAATTTTATTCATATGTAAAATGCAGGACCTATATCTACCTAAGTGAATTCACAGGAGGACAGTATTTGATCACGAGTAATAGAATGAATGAAAAAGCAGGACTCACTATGATTAGGTTCAATTTTACTTGTCATTTATAAGCATCTCCCATCCTGGGGTCCTGGAAACATTTCTTCTGGTGAAAGAAGATCCCCTCAAGGATTTGTGGGTGCCTTCTTCTGGTGTTTCAGGGAGTCTGTTCATTACTTTTCTATTTTCATCTGTCTCTTCAATCTTGCTCTTTGATGTTGCCTGTCATCATTTAAATATAAATCTTTTATTAGAAAAATATCATCTTTTAGCATGGAAACCCTTCTTGACATTGCCTTCATCTCCATTTACTAGGCCATCTACCTGTCTTTTCTCAATGACCACATTTTCCTCAGGAATATTGTTTCCTATCTCCTCTTGCTCATTTTTCTTTCACTTTTTATCTGGATAACTGTTTGGCTTTCATTTTCACAAATCAATAAAACTTGCTTTTTGTTAAGGTCACTGTATTAATTTGCCAAACTGCCACAATAAAATATCAGTACCTGGGTAGCTTAAGGAAAGTTAATCTTGTGGTGTCCTGGGGGACTTAGAGCCCTCGAAAAAGGTGTCTGCAGATTGGTTAGCATTTGGGGTTTCTCTATTGAGCTTGCAGAGGACTGATTTTTTGGCAGTGTGACCTTCCATGGTTATCACTTGTGTGGCCATCACCTCTTTTCCTTAGATAACTATCTTTTAGCTGGGCACTGCCTACATTTTAACCTTACTTATCTTTATTTATTTAATATTTTTTGGTGGAAGAAGAAATCCTTAAAAATATATTTTTTAATTTAAGCATCATGGTTACAAATATTTTCCTCCTTCCCCACCCCCTGCCTGTCTTCAGAAGGCATTGTATTTCTCTATTATCTATTACTAGTATATACATACATTATTGCAATATTATTGTCTCTATTATAGTTGTTAGTGTAGTTATTTCTCTACCTAGACTTACCACTCTTTGTGGTAAGCTTCACAGCATGGGCTGATCCTTTTGACCTTGATCTATTTGTCTATGAATATTATTACTATACCATATTTTATTTTTCTTAAATCCTACAGATGAGTGAGGCTATTCTGAATTTACCTCTCTCCCTCTTATGTAACTCAACACAATAGCCTCCATATTCAACCATGTATAGGAAATTTTTGTGACTTCATTTTTTTCTGACAGCTGTGTAGTATGTCGTTGTGTAGATGTACCAGTTTCTTTAGCCACTTAACTGAGTTGTTCCCAGATTTTGGTTATTGTAAAAAGTGGTGCTATGACTATAGGAGTACAGAGGGTATTATTGTTTTGTGTTAAAGACTCTATCTTCAAACCAGGTTTGGAGAGACCAGAATTGCAAAATCTGAGTTGGGGTGGCATAAGACAGCACAAAACAATCACCAATTGTTTTCATCTATTCTCTTTTGGGCCACACCTGGTGAAGCTCAGGGGTGAATACTCCTGGCTATGCACTCTGAAATAGCCCCTGACTTGGGGGACCATATGGGACACTGGGGGATTGAATTGTGGTTCATCCTAGGCTAGTGTGGGCAAGGCAGACACCTTACCACTTGTGCCACTTCTCTGGCCCATGCTTTCATCTTTTAAAGTTTGAGTCTCAGGAACACTAAATTGAGGAAGCCATTTCTGGAAAATCTTTATTTTTGGGTACATGCCAGTTAATTCTGCTTTGAGTCTACCCTTGGAGGGGTCTTTTACTTTTAAAGACACCTTGTTAAAGACATCTTGTTACACCATATTATCCTTTTTTACCTCAAACTCTAATATTTATTAGGGCTTAGTTTTGATTTTTCACTCTTCTCACTTGACATAGATTTTTTTTTTATCAACTTGAATAATTTAAGATGTTACTTATGGGGCTGGAGAGATAGCGTCGAGGTAAGTTGTTTGCCTTGCGTACAGAAGGATGGTGGTTCGAATCCTGGCACCCCATATGGTCCCCCAAGCCTGATAGGAGCGATTTCTGAGTGTAGAGCCAGGAGTAACCCCTGAGCGCTGCCAGGTGACCCAAAAGCCAAAAAACAAACAAAAAGATTATTTATTTATATATTTATTTATATAATAGGGTCTTAAAATCATCCAAGTTAATAAAAATCTCTTTAAAATCATCCACATTAATAAAAGTCTCAAAAACAAAGAATCTGTACTGTCCTCTCAAAACTTTATGTTTAGTCCAATTGGAGTTTTACAAACATTCTTTAACCGGATCTCAGAATTCATTGAATTCTATCTCCAAGCCAATGCCTTTTCCTAAAAGCCAACTTTCCCCCTTCCTATTCATTAATTTTTTTCTGCTGTCTTATTTTCATAAAAATTATTCCTATTTACCTCTTTCTTTTTACCACAAATAATACTTTCTTTTCACCATTTCATAAACACTTGCAAATAAATCTTGGATTCTACCTTATAAATATGTTACAAAGCACTCTCCTGTCATCCTCATCAGCAACTCTCACTTGGTCGGTGAATACAAATTCCTTTTTCCAACTTTGTGCTCCTCTAATACAGAGAGATCCTTATAAAGTTCTCAGTTCTATTATGTTTATTTTCTGTTTAAAAGCTTCTAATGCACCCCAAACTCTGCAATTCTATAGAGCTGCAAGATCCAAGAATGCCTCAATGAGGTCTATTATGTTTATTTCTCTTTCCCAGACACTAGCCTAGTTCATTGTATGGATATGCATATAACAAATTAATCTAGCCCTTTTCTATCTTTTCAGTCTCACCTCTCACACTCTTGTCTAAATCACATTGCCCTTCACCCCTGATTTTCAAGCTGATCCACTTTACATTGCTGGGCCATGATACACTCACTATTCCATTGCTGGCCCCCATTCGCTTGCACCCACAAGAGCCAGGGTCTCTCCTGGCTTGTACATAAGAGTCACTTCCTAGAATTGCTTGGGGAACCACTTTTTCTCTGGCCTCTCACTCACATTCTCGCCATCATAAGTGATGCTCCGGTTAGTAGCAAAGCATCTCTGGAAAGTTAGTAGGACCAAGACTCAATCCTGTACCATGCAAACCAGAATCTTTATGTAAACTAAGCTATAGGTGATTTTTTTTACATATTGAAGCTTACTTTAGATCTCAAAGTAGATCTCTAGATCGGAGCTTATTCTTTAGAAATAACTATCCTAATGCTCCAGCTGGGGTCGCCCAAAAGATAACAGACTTGGAAGGAAGAGGGGATGCAAAGAAGCAGAAGAAGTCAGGGGAAAAGAAATGAAGCCTGCCCACAGAAACTGTTAACTTCAGAATTTGTCCAATATTGATCTTTCCAAAAGGTTTTGAATGAAACTGAGACTGTGGCTCAGTGGTAGGGCACTTCTGTACAAGTGAGGACCTGAGTTTAATTCCTGGTACCTCTTGGTCCCTGAGTACTGCCTAGTATGATCAAAACAAAGAAACAAAAGGAAGTTTAAGATTGTGTAGAGCAGCACCTGAAATTTGTGAGTAATTTCATTAGAACAAATTGAAAATTTCAATAAGAGTTGTTTTTCTTAAAAAATCACACATTGTAGTTTACTCTGAAAACCACTTCATTTTGACTTATTAAATGATGACACCACAGGGCAAATGTACAGGAGTGAGCTACAATTGATTTAGGTTTTCTAGTATTTCATTGATCCGTGGAGTAGAATGAATTACAAAAAGTCCAGTTGGAACATATACTCTTTATTATAGTTTGATTCCAGCTTTGTTGCCACTCAATTGTTCAGTGTTTCTCTGCAAGCATTCTAGACATTGCATTGTCTAATTGGCATGTAGTTTCAAGGGCATTCTTTGGATTTGCCAGAAGACCAATAATAACATTAGTGAAAATCCCATTATTTTACAAAAGACATAGAACAAGTGTTTCACTACTGAGCTAAGCAATTGGTTTTGACATAAAAGAAAACATGCTGATTGAGGGGCTGAGGGAAGAAACTTAAAGAGCTGGAACACATGTTTTGTCTGCTGGAGGCCTGAGTTTGATTCACAGCACTGCATGGTTCCCTGAGCACTTCTGGATATCAAACCTGAGGTAGTTCCCAATACCTTTGAGTTTGGCCAAAACAAAACAACCCAGTTTTCACTCCCCCATGAAGATTGTACTGATTATAAAAAGCACCATTATTGCTTACCTTTAAAAATACAAAGTATCATACTTGAAATTTACTTGAAATTACTCTGTTCCTTTATTGCCAAGTATCTCAAGATATTTTTTACAGTTTTCTCTATGTCTTTAATGATATAATCATAGTTATCAATTATTGCCCGTCATTTTACATAGACCAAGTAAGAAATATACAGATTCCTTTGCTCTAAAACTGAGATTAAGATTAGATGGTCTTTCTAGACGCAGAGGTAAAATATTAGAATGTTGTGATCTTTTATGAGACCTGTCATCATATTCTCCAATGCACAGGCCTCATGCCACTTTGTTTTAGCTTTTTCCAACCCCATAGGTATAAATCTCATCAGTTGTGTTTCTTCTTTTTGGTTAGAGCCTGTTCCAAGAACTCACTATTGACCAATTATAATTCTTATGGGTCCTTTGTTAGTCCCTTGTAAAGCCAGGCTAGTATAATGCCTGTCAGGCCAACCCAAGGCCTAAGATAGGTCTTACTTTTTAGATATATCAATAATTAAAGCCAAACTTAGGGCAACTAAAGATAAGTTAAGTTTATTATTTTTTTTAAATATCTCATCACCTAAGAGTAAGATGAAATCAGAAGACATGTCATCCTTTGAATCTGTGATAGAACCAAGAGTGCTAACTACAGAAGACTGACTTTGACAACCATGATTGGGTAGAACTTATCCTGGGACCAATAAGAAAGACCCTACCCTAGGCTTTAGCCTAGTACTTGCACAAAAATCAAGATCTCTAATTCCAGAGGTCCGAATTTGACAATTGAGACTGAGCAGAACTTTTGAAACCATAATGAAGACTCTATTGTAGGCTTTGGCCTAAGATCTGAGCAAAAACCTAGACCACATATTACAGAAGACTGATTACAACAATGATGGAAAAGAACTTCTAGAACCATAAAGAAAGACTCTATCCTAGACTTTGTCCTATGACCTGTGCAAAAACCAAGATCTCTAGCTACAGAGGCCGGGTTTTATCATCTACAACTCAGCGGAAAGTTTCCTGGCACCAGAAAAGGACTGCGGGGTGTGGTAACGAGCATATACGAAGCCAGTAATTGTTCCCGTGCAGTATGCTTCAAGGGTGGAGAAACCCGAATATCTTAGGCCAAGGGAATTTCATTTCTTATTTCCCCAATACTTACTGTGCCTATGTGGGGAAAAAAAAAAAAAAGGAAGCACAAAACCTTGCCACACCAGTACTCCTTCCTTTGTTTTTTTTCCTTTTTATTTATTTTTTCCTTTTCTCCTTTTTTCTTTCTTTTCTTTCTTTTTCACTCTTGTGGTTATTATTTGGTGATTTTTTTTGTTGTTGCTGGGTGTTTTTTCCTTTTTTGGTAGTTATTTTTTATTTTTACTGTTTGTTGTTTTTTAGTTATGTTGTTGTTGTTGTTGTTGTTGTTGTTGTTGTTGTTGTTGTTGTTGTTGTTGTTCTTCTTCTTCTTCTTCTTCTTCTTCTTCTTCTTCTTCTTCTTCTTCTTCTTCTTCTTCTTCTTCTTCTTCTTCTTCTTCTTCTTCTTCTTCTTCTTCTTCTTCTTCTTCTTCTTCTTTCTTCTTTCTTCTAGCAGAACCACACAACTTGAATCATGTTGTTCTGCCTTATGAATTGAGGGGAAAATAAAAATGAATGGTACCAGGACCAAACAGCCGTATGAACATTGAATGGAAATAAAAAATGATCAGACTTAACACCAAACTGAAAGTTAACAAAAACAGAATTAATACCCTGATCTACAACAAGCTGTTACACTAGCACTGTGGGGGGCAAAGGAGGGAGATATGGGACACATGCTGGGAAAAGGGGTGGAGGGAGGACAACCCTGGTGGTGGGAATGGCCCTGATAAATTGTCACTATGTACCTTTAATATTACTGTGAAAGATTTGTTATTCACTTTTGGTTACAATAAAAATTATTAAAAAAAATAATCTTTATTTAAGCACCATACTACAAACATGACTGTAGTTGGGTTTCAGTCATAGAAATAACACCCCCTTCATTTCCAGCACATTCCCACCACCAGTGCCCCCACTCCTGCCTGTATTAGAGACAGACATTCTGCTTCTCTCACTCATTAACATTGTCATGATAGTTGTCAGTGTAGTTATTTCTCTACCTTCACTCATCACTTTTTGTGGTGCACTTTATATCATAAACCGGTCCTTCCAGCCCTCATCTCTATTGTCTCTGGGCATCATTAAAATACTGTCTTTTGAGTGTCACTACCATTTGAATCTATTGTCACCTGGAAGCCACGTGCCTCTGCTGGGCTGGATCCCAGACCCAGGGCCTTCACTGACCGATGGGGAGCTCAGACCACTCCAGCTCATGAGCAGAAAGGTGGGTCCAAAATAGGGATTGGGAAAGGAATTGCTGGTCAGTAACCCTGCCCACCGGGTAGGTCTGGGCAGCTCAGATAGAGTAAGCCAGCCCTAGGCCATGGCACCCAGTGACACTACTGTTTGAATCCATTGTCACATGGGAGCTGAATGATGGCCTCTGCTAGGCTGGGTTCACAGGCCTTATGAAAGAAAATTTCCCTCCTTCTCCTCATCCCTTTTCTCCCAAACTGCACGACAACTGTTATTAATCTACCATGATACCATAATGCTCGTAATTGTACCTCTAGGAAAGAAATCAGGATGCACATGACCCACGGGATAATACATGGTATATATTCCCTATGCAGTCCTGATGTTATTACCATATCACATAGTTTCTAGAATGCTCTACATACAACCTATTTTAGGTAGCCTTTCCTCAGTAAAGTCTACCCTCACTAACAAGGATTGGACCAGAAAATGGAAAACCTTTCCTAGCTTTAAACATTTCTTCTTTCTCTCTCCCTTTTTTATTTTATGTCCCATCTCACCTGGGTCTTCTTTTGAACTGTAAACCATTGATCGATTGCATGAGTACATATGTTTACCATATTAATGGTTGTTCATTTATAATAGATATAACATCAATTTCATGCTATAGTCTCCACAGACAGCATTCATTACCAAGTCAATTGGTTATTTTGACTTGAAATTCATGATTTCTATTAAGAATGCTACACACAGAACCTAAGCCAAGCCTTTCTTCAATCGTGTTTACCCATACCAAACATGATCAGCCTAAAAGGAAAAAAAGGGAGGGGGGAACTTTTACAGCAGGGTTGCCAGCTATACATTTTTTCCCCTCTTTTTTCCTTCTCTCTTTAAGTATTCTGTCCCATATCACCTGGGAAAGCTTTTCAAATGTAATCCATGAATTTATCCTTTGGCTGCCAATGTAGGCGCATGAGTGTCTGTGTATGCCATATCATTGTCAGTCTATTTTCTGTACATAACAGATATAATGTCTACATAGTATAGTGTTTTCCCCTTTATCATAGATAACTCTTCCCTCTCTTTTTTTGCTTAACACTTTACAAACCCTCTTCGAACTCTTCATGTTATTTCTCCACATTTAACCTATTTTTTACTTAGTCTTAACTTCTCACAAAGCAGAACATTCTCCCCAGCCCAGACAGATGCCAACCAGCTCCCAAAGTGAAAAGACAGATTCTCAGCATGAGAAGAAAACTGCTTTTGTTGACCCCTCTGTCTTCACCTCCCTGTACCATGGACTTTTGCTTGCTACCAGATTTGTTTCTTGAGAAATCCCCTACTTGAGGATACTTCCTGTTATGGGACTGTTGTGAGCCATCTTTCCTAGACTGCACAAAACCAAACCACAGTTTGAAGCTGCGCCTCGGATCTTACCCCTTTCCTGTATATTTCAAAAGAGTTAAAGAGGACATGTAAATTTCCTTTGAATGTTTCTTTTAGATACATACCTTTAATAGGCATAACCATTATCAAATATCTTCTCACATAGTGGCAATTTCCCCTATCCTCAGGTTCCATTCAATATACTAGTATATACCATATACTACTAGTATACTATATACTACACTATATATACTAGTATCCTACAGTATACTAGTAGACAAATCACTGTTCAGAGTTCATGTACACTAAATGCTCTGGGAACTGTTGGTCTTGACACCTTGGCCCCTATATACACTAGTAACTTCCATTTTGCATAGGCACATCAAAATGGGAAAAGTTAGCAGTTGCAAACAAGTTCTTATCTAATAGATATGGGAGCACAAAAACTTTTACACTGCAGTGGGACCTTACACCCTAGACACTTGGCATAATGACTTGGCTTAGACGCCAGTTGATTCAACATTGATTATTCACCTCTGAACCAAGGATATCACCTATGGAAACAAACATGGTTTCCCATACCAGTACCAGGAACATAAATTCTACCAAGGAAGGCCTTATTACAGCCATGACACTGATTTACTCCAAAAACAGTTCTTATATCACCCTGACAACTGGTAAACAGCAATAATCTGCTTTGAGGGCAGGGTTCTCTGCAGTGTTAACCGATAGAGAGATGAAATCAGAAGACACTACACACCACCTGCTCTTTGACACAGGACTTGTACAGAAACTAGGATCTATAACTACAGAACCTGACAGAAACAACTGTGAGACTGAAGAGCTTTCCACTAAGAATGACTAAGGGGTTGGACAACTGAGTATGCCTGGAGCCTTGAGTTGGTCTTATGCCAAAGTGCTTTGGGGGTAAGATCTCACTGTTTTTTTAGGCCAAAGTTGTTTATTTCCAATTTCTTCCATTTATTGCTGTGCCTACACAAATGACAATTGCCACACACACACACACACATCTTTTTTTAGTGTATTTCCCATCTCTGGAGAAAAAAAGGGAGCATACTAAAATTTCGGTTATTGCATTAATGACTTTATTGGTGATACAATAATTTTCACAAATATAACTGTTAAAGAACTCTCTCCCCTTTTTTCCATTTTTTAATTCTCTATTCTCTTTCTATTTCTTAATAACTTTGGCAAATTTTTGATTTGAGAGGTGAGCAGAATGAGGGTATCATGCTAATTGGACAATAATAGGGCATATTTGACATCTGTTGCAAAACAGGTAAAACCAAACAAGTTAAAATCAGCTCTATGTCAAATTGATATAATTTAAAACTTTACCAGTGTTTTTTTTATGTCAAGGGAGAATGTTTAGTAGAAATATAGCAGAATGAGAGTGAGACCAACATTTGTTGATTCTCATCTCTAGGGACACCATTTACCATCACAACAACTCTTTAAGGTTGTGAATAAACCTGAACCTTGGTGCAAGTCTTATGGCAAAGTCAAATGGTGCTGCTGCTGTGGAAAAATTGTAAAATCTTAAACTTAGAACTTAAAGCATACTGTATTATCTAGCTATTCTTCTCATAGACACCTAGCTAAAAATTGAAAGCAGCAACAAATAAAGGAATTACTGAAATATTAGGTTGTTGGAAACTGTGACTTTAACGGAAAAGATGGGTAATGAAAACTATTTTATAATTGACTAACTGACATACTTCAGAAACAGCATCATTTTCTAAAGAGTCCTCAAATATAAAAAATAATCTGTATTCATTTTTTAAAACTTCTTTCTTTCAGTTCAGAATTATGGCTGTTTAGACCCCATTATAGCAAGAAAAAGTACAGAGTGAGAACCCACTCACTCTGGACACTATGTTGTATACACACAAACAACCATGTACATATGTATAAGTATACTCATGTGAGTGCAGTTAAGATATGTAAGTTAAGATATAACCCTAAAACACACATTTTAGGGATGTGCGAGGAAACTATAATACTTCAAAGGAAACCATATAACTTTGGGAAAAGAACATGCAAAACACAAAAGAAAGTGGTCCCAGCTGGGAACACATTTTTTATAAAATATATAAGGAACAATTGTAATGAAATGACAATATTTGCGGATCTGCTGTACCTGCACATAATATTCATAATAGTAGTACTATGAACATAATAGCTAGAAATTGGATACAACTTTAGAAACCAAGGGGGGTATGAATATAACATATAACAGCTATAAAAAGAATAAAATAAAAGTAATTAATGTGGATGGATCTGTTGTGCCCAATAAAGTAAGCCAGATATAGAAAAAATTATGTGAGACATTTTGACCTGACAGGTTCTTAGAAACATAAAGAATAAAGGTAATAGTTGTTTGTAGGAAGTTGTATAGGGAGGAATTCTTGAATGAGTAGAGTTTCTGTTTTGGAGATGAAAACATTTTGGAGATAGAATATCTCCACTGTCTTGTGAATATAATAACTGGCACAGAATTGTACAGTGACAGCTTTACATTGTATAACATGTATGTTTTATTGTGATATCCTAATAGATTATAATACTTTATTTGAACTCAACTATCAGATCGGATGAATTGATTGGGGTTCTCATTTGTGCTCACCAATAATCTTTTGCTTTTGTACTGTTTTTTTTTTTCCAGAATGGTTACAGAATTCCTCTAGCTTTTACACATAGGCTTGATTACTTCTAAGGAGGCCGATTACTCAAAGTCAGCTCTGTTCTGATTTCAACTGTCTACACTCTTCCTCATCTAGGTACTGGGGAAAAAACAAAAATGATATAAATTGGTGGTATGATTCAGATCATGGATTGAGAGAGCTTTTCCTATTGTCTTCCAACTTTAGAGATTCCCCATATAACTCTTTGAAACCTTATGTTTTTCAAGAAAAAGAGCTGAGACTAGGTGAAGGCAACTCACACAGGGTTATGTGAAAAACCTCTTTATGATGAAATGAGAAATGAGAAAGAGAAGTGAAGAATCCAGAATCTACTCTCTGGCCTTTATAGATGATTTCTGGCTCCAGGAGCAAGCACTAGAGAAATGGATGAATTCCTCACTCCTTTTTCTCTCTTTTTTGGGGGGATGGGGCTCACCTAGTGACACTCAGAGTTACTCCCTACTCCTTACTCTATGCTCAGAAGTTGCTCCTGGCTCAGGGAACTATATGGGATGTATGGGATTCTCTCTTTTATCTCACTGCAGCTTCTATAATGGATCTCTAGATTAAGCCCTTCTCAACTCTCAACTGATATTCTTTCAAATGTCATAAATAAAGGAATATGATATAAATGAGAGTGCCTAATATACTTTAAACTTATTTTTTCTTTTGTATTTCTTTTTTTTAATTAAAAAATTTTTTTTATTTAAACAACTTTATTACAAACATGATTGTGTTTGGGTTTCAGTCATGTAAAGAACACCATCCATCACTAGAGCAACATTCCCATCACCAATGTCCCAAATATCCCTCCTCCCCCCCAACCCCCACCTATACTCTAAACAGGCTTTCTATTTCCCTCATACATTCTTTTTATTAGTATAGTTCAAAACGTAGTTATTTCTCTAACTAAACTCATCCCTGTTTGTGGTGAGCTTCTCTTTTGTGTCTGAAAGTTATTGCAAGAATGTCTTTCATTTTTCTTAAAACCCATAGATGAGTGAGACCATTCTATGTCTTTCTCTCTCTCTGACTTATTTCACTCAGCATAATAGATTCCATGTACATCCATGTATAGGAAAATTTCATGACTTCATTTCTCCTGATAGCTGCATAATATTCCATTGTGTATATGTACCACAGTTCCTTTAGCCATTCATCTGTTGAAGGGTATCTTGGCTGTTTCCAGAGTCTTGCTATGGTAAATAGTGCTGCAATGAATATAGGTGTAAGGAAGGGGTTTTTGTATTGCATTTTTGTGTTCCTAGAGTATATTCCTAGGAGTGGTATAGCTGGATCGTATGGGAGCTCTATTTCCAGTTTTTGGAGGAATCTCTATATCGCTTTCCATAAAGGTTGAACTAGACGGCATTCCTACCAGCAGTGGATAAGAGTTCCTTTCTCTCCACATCCCCGTCAACACTGCTTGTTCTCATTTTTTGTGATGTGTGCCAATCTCTGAAGTGTGAGGTGGTACCTCATAGTTGTTTTGATTTGCATCTCCCTGATGATTAGTGATGTGGAGCATTTTTTCATGTGTCTTTTGGCCATTTGTATTTCTTCTTTGTCAAAGTGTCTGTCCATTTCTTCTCCCCATTTTTTGATGGGATTAGATGTTTTTTTTTCTTGTAAAGTTCTGTCAGTGCCTTGCATATTTTGGAGATTAGCCCCTTGTCTGATGGGTATTGAGTGAATAGTTTCTCCCACTCAGTGGGAGGCTCTTGTATCCTGGGCACTATTTCTTTTGAAGTGCAGAAGCTTCTCAGTTTAATATATTCCCATTTGTTAATCTCTGCTTTCACTGGCTTGGAGAGTGCAGTTTCCTCTTTGAAGATCCCTTTAGTCTCAATGTCCTGGAGTGTTTTACCTATGTGTTGTTCTATATATCTTATGGTTTTGGGTCTGATATCGTGGTCTTTTATCCATTCGGATTTAACCTTCGTACATGATGTTAGCTGGGGGTTTAAGTCCAATTTTTTGCAAGTGGCTAGCCAGTTGTGCCAACACCACTTGTTGGAGAGGCTTTCTTTGCTCCATTTAAGATTTCTTGCTCCTTTATCAAAAATTAGGTGATTATATGTCTGAGGAACATTCTCTGAGTATTAAAGCCTATTCCACTGATCTGAGGGCCTGTCTTTATTCCAATACCATGCTGTTTTGATAACTATTGCTTTGTAGTACAGTTTAAAGTTGGGGAAAGTAATTCCTCCCATATTATTTTTCCCAATGATTGCTTTAGCTATTCTAGGGTGTTTATTGTTCCAAATAAATTTCAAAAGTGCCGGATCCATTTCTTTGAAGAATGTCATAGTTATCTTTAGAAGGATCACATTAAATCTGTACAATGCTTTGGGTAGTATTGCCATTTTAATGATGTTAATCCTGCCAATCCACAAGCAGGGTATGTGCTTCCATTTCTGAGTGTCCTCTCTTATTTCTTGGAGCAGAGTTTTTTTTGTTTTTTGTTTTTTGTTTTTTTTTTTTTGGTTTTTGGGCCACACCCGTTTGACGCTCAGGGGTTACTCCTGGCTATGTGCTCAGAAATCGCCCCTGGCTTGGGGGGACCATATGGGACACCGGGGGATCGAACCGCGGTCCTTCCTTGGCTAGCGCTTGCAAGGCAGACACCTTACCTCCAGCGCCACCTACCCGGCCCCTGGAGCAGAGTTTTATAGTTTTCTTTGTATAGGTCCTTCACATTTTTAGTCAAGTTGATTCCAAGATATTTGAGTTTGTGTGGCACTATTGTGAATGGGGTTGTTTTCTTAATGTCCATTTCTTCTTTATTACTATTGGTGTATAGAAAGGCCATTGATTTTTGTGTGTTAATTTTGTAGCCTGCCACCTTGCTATATGAGTCTATTGTTTCTAGAAGCTTTTTCGTAGAGTCTTTAGGGTTTTCTAAGTAGAATATCATGTCATCTGCAAACAGTGAGAGCTTGACTTCTTCCTTTTCTATCTGGATTCACTTAATATCTTTTTATTGCCTAATCTCTACAGCGAGTACTTCCAGGGCTATGTTGAATGGGAGTGGTGAGAGAGTAATTTTTCCATTGTTTGATCATTTGCTTTAAGGCTTTTTTACAATTTCTTCTGCTGTATGGAATTGTTATTCATCTCATCTTCCTGTGTATTAATTCTATCCTCAGCTGCTGTTAACCCGTGGGAAAGCTCCACCATGTTTTTCTTCAATTCATCTACTGAGTTTTTCAGATCTTTTATTTGACCTGAAATTCAGTTTGGAGTTTTCTGATTTCTATTCTTATTCTCTTCATTCTTATTAGAGTTCTCTTCTATACTTTCTTTGAGTTCTTTGAACATCTTCCATATTGCGACTCTAAACTCCTTATCTGAGAGACTGACTAGTTGGTTGGTCATGTTCAAGTCATCAGAGTTGCCATCTTCATTCTCTATGTCTGGCACTGGCCTGCATTGTTTCCCCACTTTTACACTTGTATTGTGGGTTTTTCTAGGTGTTGTGGTTGTATTCATTGGCTAAATGATGTGCACGGCTGGGAAGCGAAGCGGAGGAGCCATGCTCCTCTGGCTCCACCCTTTCTGGGCTTGTAAACTCACCTCCAGGGAAGGCTCCAGGGAAGACTCCAGGGAAGGCGAGCCATTCTCAGATGAGCAACACACAGAATGAAATCAGGCCGAAAATGGAGCACAGCACAGAAGACAGGCAGATAGGGTTGCTGGCATCTGATTTCCAGCAGACTTCAGTGGCTTCCCCTTTCTGGGCATGTAAGCTCACCTCCAGGGAAGGCTCCAGGGAAGGCAAGCCTTCCACAGATGCCACACACAGGATGAAATCAGTTCAAAAATGGAGCACAGCACAGAAGACCATCAGATAGGGGTGCTGGAATCTGAGTTCCAGCAGATTTCAGCAGCTTCCCCTTTCTGGGCTTGTAAACTCACCCCCAGGGAAGACTCTAGTGAAGCCGAGTTGTCCGCAGATGAGCCACACACAGTATGAAATCAGGCCAAACATGAAGCACAGCACAGAAGACAGGCAGATAGGGGTGCTGGCATCTGAGTTCCAGCAGAGTTTAGTCTATTTTTTTAGCTTATTTTATCTCTAGCAGGGCTCTTTCTCACCTACATTGGGTAGTTATTTGATATGTAGATTCTCTCTTTTTTATTTCTAATAATACTTGGGGACTACTCCTGGCTTGTTACTTGGGACATCACTCTAACCTATGCTTGGGGAACCATGCTGTGCTGACCATCTAACCTGTTGATGCTATCTCTCTGGCCCAGCTATTTTCATTTTCTTACACTGTCTGATTTCCTAAAAGTTTTTATAGCTATAACTGTATAATAAACACAACTCTTTGCTTCCTTTTCTCTTCTCCCAAAGTGTTGTTCTGCAATTGAATGGGGCTGCCAGTGTTCCTGATTAGAAAAGCAATTGCCCTACACTTGACTTTTTGTCTCTGGAGGATTCTCCCACTGCTATCTACAGTCCTGACTTCCTGACCTCCCAAGTTATGTGAGATTTTACATCTCAGTATTCTATAACTACAGTAATAAATTAGCACAAATTCAGTGTTTGAATGAACACAATCCTCTCAGCAAGAGTTTATTTCTGCATCATTTTCAGTTCTTTTGCAACGAGCAATCATATTGCTTCATTCTGTCAGCTCCCTCTTACAGAGTGTCTTTGTGGTTATATTGGGCATTTTGCATTATCTATTATGATATTTGTGTCATACTTCTTGGTCATATTTTGGCCCCCTTTGCCACATGAGTACATAATATGCTTGTGAGCACGGTTTCTTGAGTCTTCCTGTTTGATTTAATCTCTACTCATTCATTAGTATTCTTTTATTTATTTATTTGGTCATACTTAGCAATGCTAAGGATTTGCTCCTGGCTCTGCACTCAACAATTACTCCTGCTGATGTTCGGAGCCATATTGGATACTGAGGATCAAATTTGGGTCAGGTGTATTCAAGGCAAGTGCCCTATCACTGTACTATCACCTCTGCTCTTGTTCCTCTGCCCTGCATAATTTCTGTAATAAACTTCAGAATATGTATATTTACGTATTTGTGTTTTTGATGGTTTATCTTCTATTAGAATGTAACCTGAATAAGGGTAAATAATATTTTATTTCATGTCATTGCTTATGACATCATAAAATAAATATATATTTTTCTTTTTCTTTTTTTTTTTTTTTGTGCCACTCAGCAGTGCTCAGTGGCTGCTTCTGGTTCTGCAATCAGAAATCATTCCTGGCAATGTTTGGGGAACCATATGGGATGCAGGGAAATCAAATCTAGGTTGGTTACATGCAAAGCAAGTGCCCTACCCACTATACTATTTTTTTGCCCTAATTATTTTTATTGAATAAATCAGATGGAACAGTTTTGAAAAAGAGATTGATATTATGTGGAAGTTTTTTATTAATCAAAGTAAGGTGGTGGTACAAGAAATATATTTTACTTCAAAAATTTCAATTTATATAAAGGGCATAAATAACTACTATCAAAGATGTATGTTTTAAGATACATCATTTGTATGATACATATATGTAGGCAGACATTTATTTGATTGTTTCTATTTATAATTTCTTTATTTAAGCACAATGTTACAAACATGTTCATAATTGAATTTCAGCCATAAAATGCACATGCCCCTTCACCAGTGCAACTTTCCAGCCACCATTGTCCCCCCACCCCTATTTAGATATGAAGACATTTATTTGAAACTTTCTGATCCATTTCAGCTATATAATAAAAAATACCACAAAATTGGTGTCTTATAAACAACAAATATTTATTTCTCACAGTTTTGTGGGCAGGGAAGTTCAGGAATATGGTGCCAGGGGGTGTTGGTGTCTTGTGTAAACTCTATTCCTTAGAGATTGCCATCTTCTCACTGTAATCTCCATGATGAAAGAAGTGAAAGAATTGGTGCTTTAACAAAGAAAAAAATCAAGGGACTAATTCAATTCAATAAAACACTATTCAGTTATTTAATAATTACTGATTCTCCTCCCCAAAGCCCTTCAAAGTACTGTCACATGCGGTTAGATTTCTAATGGGTGTATTTTTTTCTGAAGGAAGGAGTCAAAGATTTAACTTATAATAATAGTATTTTTATAAGTTTAGAAAATACAAATATATTTTTGGTTTGTTTTAGTCACACCCAGTATTGCTCAGGAGCAATGTTCAGAATGATGCTTGGGGAACTATGTATTGTGTTGGGGATTGACCCAGTCCTTCAGAACGCAAAGCTTACACTCTAACCCTATAATTTATTTCTCCAGCCACAGAAAACAGATTATTTTTAAGACGGGTGTGGGATTGAGATGCATATGCAAGGTATATACTCTACCCTCTAGCTACATTTTCAGCCAGTAAGCAAAGCTTTTCTTAGAACTTTAGGTCCAAATTGACAAAAGTATTTTGCTTTTATAAATTTCTGGCAGTGGCCTAATAGTTGGAATCATGGATTAAAGAAGACCTCTAATTGAGAACACACATAAGCGCACATGTTAAATCTTTGTTGGGCATTTCTGCTGATACTATTTACCTAGTCCAGAAAAAATCAATATATGATAAGAAGCAGGTTATTTTCTCTTGCTATCATGACAAGAAGTTTTCTTGGAAAAGCAATAGTGAGTTGAGAGGACACAGGGTGCTCTAAAATCCTTTGCCTTTAAGGTACTGTAAACAACTCAAATCAATCCAGTAACCTTATCAAGCACAAGCAAAGAGTAAAATGAAAGCCATTTATCTGAAACAGCAGGTTGGAAACTTCATTGGTGTACATTGAAGACATCTCACTAACCCTGCCAGAGCTTTGTTCCACCAGAACAAGGCATGAATTTTTCATTGCACCAATAATCAAGGTTTTACGAATTTCATAGTATTTTCTTTTTAATATAGATAATATGTTGAAATTCTACCCACAGTTACCAAGGATAAAATAAAAACTTGCATTCTCTGATATTGTTAAAAACATAGAAAGTAGTAATGCTGCAGGAACTAAAGTTGAGTTATGTTTTCTGTATACAAGTCACTTAGGGTATGGGGAAAACCTTTAAAGTTTTTTTTAGGGGCCGGGAAGGTGGCGCTAGAGGTAAGGTGTCTGCCTTGCAAGCGCTAGCATAGGACGGACCGCAGTTCGATCCCCCGGTGTCCCATATGGTCCCCCAAGCCAGGGGCGATTTCTGAGTGCATATCCAGGAGTAACTCCTGAGCATCAAATGGGTGTGGCCCCCCCCAAAAAAAAAGTTGATTTTAGATTTAGTCACAGATGTCTTTATGGGATTTGTCTGGGAAAGAAAAGAAAGGAAAATTCCAACAATATCCATTCTTTTTGATACAAGTAAATCTCAGCTGTTTGTTTTCCTGTCTTCTGTAGATTCTTTTTTTCTATGCTGAGTTTCCATAGGAAACTCAAGTGAGAAGAAACGCAAATGAATCTTAAAGTATGGACACTAGAGATTTGTCAACTAACTCCCATGGTGCTAATAGGTTTATAAAATATTCTGTGGATTCTTCTCATAATATGATCCATAGAGATAGGGATACACTCCATGAGGTAGCTGGTCTTTGTGATTTAAGCTGTGTTTAAAGTGCATATAGTGAACTAATATGAATTTTACAGTTGACTTCTAATTACTCAAAAATTCACATTTAGCTTTCATTAAAGATATGAAACTTTAGGTATGTTTCAACTTTAATTTTCTGGGCACAACAACACTTATTTTAGAGATTGTTTTATGGATTAAGTAAAATCATATGAATAAACCCAGTACAGTGTCTCATTTAGTATTCTATTATCCTTCCTCTAGTTTCTATCAAAACTACTCTGAAGTCTGACTTCTAGACAAAGAGTAGAGTTTATTTAGCCAGATGTGCTAAACCAATAAATGTATCCTTACTGCTTAGAAGAAAAGTGAGGTTGGATAGGAGAGTGAGAAGTGATGAGTTTGATAATAACAGACTGGGGGCTCTGGTCAAGATTGGGGTTTCTGGTGCTGAGGTTTTGGAGTCTGAAGTAGGGAGTAATCTAAAAGATAGATAGCAGTTCCTACCCTGTAAGGCAGAGATCCTCAAACTTTTTAAACAGGGTGTAACATTGGAGGGCCAAACTATAGTTAAAAAATATGAACAATTCCTATGCACACTGCACATATCTTATTTTGAAGTAAAAACCAGGGAACAAATACAATATTAAAAGTGAAGAACAAGTAAAGTTAAATCAGCACAATTTCCAGTATTTCTTTTTATTTTCTTTTTGGTTTTTGGGCCACACCCGGCGTTGCTCAAGGGTTACTCCTGGCTGTCTGCTCAGAAATAGCTCCTGACAGGCACGGGGGACCATATGGACACCGGGATTTGAACCAACCACCTTTGGTCCTGGATCAGCTGCTTGCAAGGCAAACGCCGCTGTGCTATCTCTCCGGGCCCAATTTCCAGTATTTCAATGGGAACTATGGGCCTGCTTTTGGTGGGCCATAGTTTGAGGACCTTGCCTGAGACTGAGAAAAGTCAAGAGACAGAGAGAAAGAGGGGGAGTTGAAGAGTGTGGTGTACATCCCACACAGGTGCACTGCCGGCCCAAGATGAGTTGGCAACTTAGCAGGACAGGCAGCAACAGAGGCACAAAAACACCTGGCAGGCTAGATAAATGTCTTTGATGGGCTGCATGTGGCCCGTGGGCCACAGTGTGAGGACCAGTGCATGTAAGGAGCAGAGTAACATCAGTTTCCAGTTAAACCCAGTTTTATCCCTTCTGTCCTTGTCAGGTGCTCAGCATTAAAGTACCTCCTACCATTTGAATCTGGTCTCATTATCATTTCTACTCTGCAAGGATCTATATATTCTTTTTAAAAATGGGGGGAAAAGTGAAGTTGGAGTGGAGGCAGGAAGTGTCTCTGCTTTCTTTTTCTTTGTTAAAGCTGTATATTTTCAAGTTTGAGACAGGGTCTGAACGTAGCAACTTAGTAATCATTATCCTTCATTAAAAAGAATTAATCTAGTTAGGTGATTATGAGAGTAAATGTTTATATGTTTTAGGGGTACATTGTTACGAGACAAAAGTGCTAATAAATCTTTATCAGTGTCTACAGAATGCTTCTTTTCCACCTTAGTACTGTTATCAAAGTTTGAGGACTTGGGGCCGGAGTGATAGCACAGAGGTAGGGCATTTGCCTTGCACTCGGCTGACCCAGGATGAACCTGGGTTCGATCTCTGGTGTCCCATATGGTCCCTCAGGTCAGGAGCAATTTCTGAGTGCATATCCAGGAGTAATTCCTGAACGTCACTGGATGTGACCCAAAAACGAAAAAGAAAAAAAGGTCTGAGGACTTGTATTTGAATTTGTATAGATTCCCTTACTTTCTTCTTTTTATTCTACCTATGAGTGAGGTAATAAAGTATTTGTTTTTATTCTCATGACTTATTTCACTTAATATGACAACTTTCAGTTCCAGCCATATTTCAAAAGACAAGAGGTTTTTTTCCTTGTAACTGAGTAATATATTGTGTATATTAACAGCAACTACATTATTGATATGCCATTTTGAATTACTGCTTTTGTGTTCTGTGACCCTAGGTGCTAGGGATCAAATTGAAGTAGATAGTATACAAGGCAAGGACCTTAACCTCTGTAATATTTTTCTGTTCTTTTTATATTTTTATTGCAACTTTCAAAACATTTAAAAAATTGGTTAAGCATATTGAGATGGCTATGTAGTTTCAAATTATTCAACCAATATTATTATCTTCTGCATGAACAATGTAGGTCAATTATAGTATGAATTACAAAGTGAACTAGAAAGTTCCTGCCACAACTTAGTTACCATCAATGTAGAGTACTTTATAAAAAACATCATGTGCTCTGAGGTTGGGAATATAGCCAGCAAAGGTAGTCTGATGTAAGAAAGAAGCAGAGGTGTCCTGAGGAGGTGCAGTTTGTATTAGTACTTAAGAATAAATAAGATTTAGGCCTGGAGAGATAGCACAGGGGTGTTTGCCTTGCAAGCGGCCGATCCAGGACCAAAGGTGGTTGGTTCGAATCCCGGTGTCCCATATGGTACCCCGTGCCTGCCAGGAGCTATTTTTGAGCAGATAGCCAGGAGTAACCCCTGAGCAATGCCGGGTGTGGCCCAAAAACAAAAACAAACAAACAAACAAACAAACAAAAAAGAATAAATAAGATTTTATGAGGCATTTTGTAAGTTACATATCCTACCTTGGTACTTATTTGGAATTTTCCTTTTATTTGCTCTTTGGATATCAGTTCTTGGCATCTTCATATTTTCTATATCATAATAAGATGAGGATAAATTCTTTTATGTAGTACTTTTCACAGAATTTCTTACATTGCAATGCTTACTAGTAGAGCTGAAGCTTGTCAGACTCTTCCTAACAAATTCATGATTGTGCTAAATTACAACCTTTGCTCTGGCATTGAGCCCTAAATCACCCAGTGTTTTCAGGGGGTATGTTATACCATCTGTAATTTATTTACAGTTTAAATGATAGCGAATAATAATTCCCAGGCTCAAACCTATAGCAGAGGTCAGAAATAGTTTGCACTAATAAAGACAGTTTCCAAAACTATTGCTTTCTAACATGCATGAATGTATGAAGCTAGTTGCAAACTCCTCAAATATGATGGGGTTATAAAACACATTATAAATTTATATGTTCTATTATGGTTATTGTTATAAATATCTTTATTAAATATTGGATTAACTCAGGAAGTACAGAAATTTTACTTGTGCAGTTTTTTATATAGTATGTAGAATAATTTTAGAATATTCTTTGTCTTTAAAATACCAAAGGCCAGTTTTAAATTCCATTAAATTTATAGCATACTTAAGATTAGAAATTACTGTAATTAATGTCTTGTGATGTATTTTTTTTTTTACTATGTGGGGTCTCCTTCACACTGATTAGGGGTGCAGGGTACCATTCCTAGTATATTTGGCCTGATGAAGTGATTAGGCCCAATAGTATATCTAGAGCTCAGGGGAATTTTTGGTATTGAGGGACAAACGGTTCCTTGGACATGCCAGAGTAGACTCCATCCCTTTGATGTTTTTCCATAGTCCTGTAAAAATGTTAAAATACTAAGAACAAAGCTAAATAAGTAAGTAGGATCACCTTTATATCATAGCTCATCATTTGAAAGATGGTTTAAGACCATAGTTGAAACTGACTTACCTTTTTCAAAGAAACTAGTTTTGCCTTGTATTCTAGAAGCCAAACTCATCTTGCTTATCTTTGAGTAATTGAAACAATAGGTTCTGACAAACCTTAAAAAAATGTTCTTTCCATTTTTTTAATCTAAAAGAATCATGAAATGTTTTGTTTTCTTGCTCTTTGCTCTGTATCTCAGCATCATAAAACATCCTGTCATCTCTGTAATGTACAGCTTTTTCTTTTTGTTTTGCTTTAAACTATATAATCTGATATTTCCTCCTCCTGTCTAAAATGGAACCTAATTTCATCATCAAACCTTTAATCATAAACTGTGTTTATGTTATGTGATTATTCCTGATCTCAATGCTTCTACCTCACCCCAAAATCTATTCTTTCTAAAATGATGTCCTAATGTCACTTTTTGTTAAGAACTTTTGCCTAAGTTCTCCAACATATACAAAAACATTTTGTGTATAGGGCATACCCATTGGTGTTCAGGGATTGCTCCAGGCTCTGGGCTCAGAGATCACTCCTGGCATGGTTCAGGGGACCATAGATTACCCAAGATACTGAACCAGGGTTAGCAAATGCCTTTCTCTTGTACAGTCTTTCTGACCCTAGAATCCTTTAATATGGCCTAGCAAGTTCTGTATGTTTCAACTGCAAGTTACATTCTCAGCCTTATAAAAAACACTATACTCTGAGAAATACAGAGGTAAGCAGATACCTTGATCCCTGCTAAGTTCTGTTGTGAACTTTATGCCTTTCCCTCTACTTACTCCCACCCGCTCCATGTTCATATTTCCAATGACTGACTTAATGCTTGACTGTATTAGGAAAGATTGGACCTGCTGTATTTTGTGGCATTAGTACACTTCTGTTATTTTTCTGTATACCTGACTAAAATTGCTATCTGTGCAGAATATGACTGTGTTAAGTCTGACTGTGTTACTTGTAAACTTCATATATACTTCTCAATTATGTTTCAGGCTCCATGCTCTGTAATTTTTTAAATAATTTTTATTTTGACCAAAGTGGATTACAAATCTTTCACAGTAATATTTTAGGTAAATAGTAACATTGAATCAGGAGCATTCCCACCACCAATGTTGTCCTCCCTCCACCTCTGTTCCCAGCATGCATCTTATATCCCCTCCTTTGCTCTCCGGGCTGCTAGGATAAGTGGTCCCTTCTGTGTGTAGCTTGTTGTAGATTGGGTATCAATTCTGTTGCAGTTGGCTTTGGATTTGGTGTTTAAGTCTGATCATTTTTTATTTCTACTCAATGTTCAAATGTCTGTTTGATCTTGGTACTCTCCATTATTTCTCCCTCAATTTGTGAGGCAGAACAAGATGGTTCAAGTTATGTGGTTCTGTTTGAAGGTAGAGAAAAAAAAAGAAAAGAAAAAGGGGGGCAAAAATTCAAACAAGCAAAAAATGGGAGGAGTCCTTCTAGAGCCTATAAAAATCAGTTTAAGAAAAGAAAGGGAAAAAAGGAAGGAAAACATAAAAATAATACCAAAAAAAATTAGACCCCCCAAAAAACTCTGAAAAACACCCCAGCAATAAAAACAACAACCAAGCACTAACCATGGTCCTGAAATAAAGACTAATCAAAGCACAGAAAGAAAAAGAAAAAGAAAAACAAGCAACAACAATTACACAAAAAAATTTAATTTGTGCTATTTTTTTTGTATAGCTCCAGTAAAAATTGGGGAGATTAGAAAGGACTTCCCCTGGCCTAAGAGATACAGGGTTTGAGTCTGCCTAGTGTATTTATAATCAAATTATTTGTCCTTTTAAGTCCATGACAATGGTACAGGAGAAAAAAATGGTACTACCTTTGAGTGTATTACAACAGTACATTGTCATCTGTAAATATTACTTTGTTATTTTCAATAGGAGGGTCAAGGAAAACAAGGTCTTGACCATGATTCAAAATATAGGTTTTCCTAGGTTCTATAATAAAAAACCCAGGTTTTTTATAATTCTGAGTTTTAAGTACCATTCAGTGACTTGATAAAATGAGAATTTTGTATAATACAGACAAACTGAACAAATTATCTCCAATGCTTGGAATAAAAATATATACCACAAATGAGGGGCTGGAGCAATAGTACAGTGGGTAGGTCACTTACCTTGCACATGACCAAACTGGATTCAATTCCTTGCACCCTATATGGTCTCTGAACCTACCCAGAGTGAGCCCTGAGCATCTCCAGGTGTGACCCCTCAAAAACAAACATAAAATAAAATTAATGGATATAGATTAACCCCCCAAAGGAAAATCTCCATTATTCCTGTCCCCTTATTTTTCTTTACTCTTCTTCCTAACACTCTGACATAATTCTGTGCATATTCAAAAACTACAAGTTGCGGGGTCCCCTGTTTGGGACATCAGGCAGGGAAAATCCATGAATCTACGCCTGCCCAGTGGGGCCCAACTGTGAAAAAATGTGAGTGCTACCTGTAAATGTCTGTCTACTGTCCTCTTGCGTGAAACTCTTGGGAGTGGGGCAAAAGAGGCTCCAGCAGAGCACGTTGGCTTTGCTTCGCTACGCAGCCATGCACTCTTTCTAAGAAAAGAACACCATCGCAACAAGAAGAAAAAATCACACTAAGAACTGAGCTATATCACAGAAGCAAGCACTTCTCTTTGGACTGTCTTCTCTGTTGCATGCTCGGGCCTAAGATTTGATCCAGTGTGAGGCTTCATCCACGGAGGACTCCCCTCCCGTAGAGGCAAGTCAGCCCATCCAGAAAGGGAGGAGCCAGAGGAGTGTGCTGCCTGCATCATATAGCCAATGAATACCACCACAACACGTAGAAAAACCCACAATACAAGTGTGACAATGGGGAAACAATGCAGGTCAGCATCAGACATAGAGAATGAAGAGGACAATTCTGATGACCAGATAATGGCCAACCAACTAATCAACCTCTCAGATAAGGACTTTAGACTAGCAATATGGAATATGTTCAAAGAACTCAAAGAAACCATGAATAGAGTTGAACAGAACACTAATAAGAACCAAGAAAAAATAAGACAGAAATCACAAAACTCCAAACTGAAATAACATGTCAACTAACAGGACTGAAAAAGTCAGTAAACGAAGTGAATGACAAAATGGATAAGCTCTGGGACAGGGTATCAGAAGCTGAGAATAGACTTGGTGCTGTGGAAGATGAGATACATAACAATTCCATACAGCAGGAGAGACTGGGAAAAAAACTTAAAGCAAATGAACAGACAATGGAAAAATTAGTCAAAGTATGGGAATAGATGAAAATAGAAGTCTATGATAAGATCAACAGAAACAACTTAAGAATCATGGAGTCCCAGAAACCCAGGAAGAAAATTTCTAGGAAGAATCAACGGTCAAGAACATCATTAAAGAGAAACTTCCAGAGCTAAAGAATATATGTGATCAAATCCTGCATGCCCGAGGAGTACCAACCAAAAGAGACCCCAGAAAAACCACCCCAAGACACATCCTAGTCACAATGACAAATCCCACAGATAGAGACAGAATTCTGAAAACAGCAAGATCAAAAGGGGAAATCACGTTCAAGCAAGCTTCCCTGAGATTTACAGCAGACCTGTCACCAGAAACACTCAATGCCAGAAAGCAGTGGTGGGATATTGTGACAAGACTGAATGAAATGAATGCTTCACCCAGAATACAATACCCAGCAAAACTCACTTTCCGGTTTGACGGAAGAATACATGGTTTCACAGACAAAAAGAAGCTCAGAAACTTTACAGACACAAAACCAGTCTTAAGAGAAAAACTGAAAGACCTAATTTAAGACAAGACTAACCAAAAGACACACCAAATTTTGATATAAAGATGGCATTAAATCCCAGGACAATTCTTTCTCTCAACGTCCATGGACTAAATGCACCAGTCAAGAGACACAGAGTGGCTAAATGGATCAAAAAACTCAATCCAACCTTCTGCTGCCTATAAGAAACACACCTGAATAGTCAGAAAAAACATAGACTCAAAATAAAAGGCTGGACCAGGCGGGGAAAATCCGCGAAAGTACACCGGCCCAGTGGGGCTCAGCTGTGAAAGACTGTGAGTGTGACCTGTCTATGTCTGTCTACTGTCCTCTTGCGTGAAACTCTTGCGAGTGGGGCAAAAAGAGGCTCAGAGGAGCACGGCCGCTCCGCTTTGCTACGCGGCCATGCACTCTTTCTAAGGAAAGAACTCCATTGCAACAAGAAGGAAAAATCACACTAAGAACGGCGCTATATCACAGAAGCAAACATTTCTCTCTGGACTGTCTTCTCTGTTGCATGCTCGGGCCTAAGATTTGACCCAGTGTGAGGCTTCATCCACGGAGGACTCCCCTCCCTTAGAGGCAAGTCAGCCCATCCAGAAAGGGAGGAGCCAGAGGAGTGTGCTGCCTACATCATATAGACAATGAATACCACCACAACACGTAGAAAAACCCACAATACAAGTGTGACAATGGGGAAACAACGCAGGCCAGCATCAGACATAGAGAATGAAGATGACAATTCTGAGGACCAGATAATGACTGAACAACTAATCAACCTCTCAGATAAGGACTTTAGACTAGCAATATGGAAGGTGCTCAACAGACTCCAAGAAACCATGGATCGAGTTGAACAGAACACTAATAAGAACCAAGAAAATATGAAGGCAGAAATGACAAAACTCCAAACTGAAATAACATGTCAACTAACAGGACTGAAAAAGTCAGTAAACGAAGTGAATGACAAAATGGATAAGCTCTGGGACAGGGTATCAGAAGCTGAGAATAGACTTGGTGCTGTGGAAGATGAGATACATAACAATTCCATACAGCAGGAGAGATTGGACAAAAAACTTAAAGCAAATGAGCAGACAATGGAAAAATTAGTCAAAGAATGGGAACAGACGAAAATAGAAGTCTATGATAAGATCAACAGAAACAACTTAAGAATCATTGGAGTCCCAGAGACCCAGGAAGAAAATTTCCAGGAAGAATCAATGGTCAAGAACATCATTAAAGAGAAACTTCCAGAGCTAAAGAATATATGTGATCAAATCCTGCATGCCCGAAGAGTACCAACCAAAAGAGACCCCAGAAAAACCACCCCAAGACACATCCTAGTCACAATGACAAATCCCACAGATAGAGACAGAATTCTGAAAACAGCAAGATCAAAAGGGGAAATCATGTTCAAGCAAGCTTCCCTGAGATTTACAGCAGACCTGTCACCAGAAACGCTCAATGCCAGAAAGCAGTGGTGGGATATTGTGACAAGACTGAATGAAATGAATGCTTCACCCAGAATACTATACCCAGCAAAACTCACTTTCCGGTTTGATGGAAGAATACATGGTTTCACAGACAAAAAACAGCTCAGAAACTTCACAGACACAAAACCAGTCTTAAGAGAAAAACTGAAAGACCTAATCTAAGACAAGACTACCCAAAAGACACACCAAATTTTGAAATAAAGATGGCGTTAAATCCCAGGACAATTCTTTCTCTCAACGTCAATGGACTAAATGCACCAGTTAAGAGACACAGAGTGGCTAAATGGATCAAAAAACTCAATCCAACCTTCTGCTGCCTACAAGAAACGCACCTGAATAGTCAGAACAAACATAGACTCAAAATAAAAGGCTGGAGAAAAGTTATCCAAGCAAACAACACCCATAAAAAAGCTGGAGTGGCCATACTAATATCAGATAATGCAAACTTTATACTCAGGAAGGTTGTAAGGGACAAAGACGGACATTTTATATTAATCAAGGGGTACGTAGAGCAGGAAGAATTCACTCTCCTAAACATATATGCACCGAATGAGGGGCCAGCAAAATATTTAATACAACTGTTGACAAATCTGAAAAATAATATCAACAACAACACAATAATTGTGGGGGACCTTAACACGGCTTTGTCAACACTGGACAGGTCAACCAGACTGAAACCCAACAAGAATATACTAGACCTGAGGAGAGAAATGGAAGAAAGAGGCCTAGTGGATATATATAGGACACTCCATCCCCAGAAACCTGGATACACATTCTTCTCCAATGTACATGGGACATTCTCCAGGATAGACTACATGCTGGCACATAAAACATACCTCCATAAGATCAAGAGGATAGAAATTTTGCAGACTACCTTCGCTGACCACAAGGCTCTGAAATTATTTGTGAACTCCAAAGGGACTCAGAAGAAACACTTTAACACCTGGAAGTTAAACAGCCTCATGCTCAATAACCAGTGGGTCCGAGATGAAATCAAGGAGGAAATAAAAAGGTTCCTGGAAACAAATGACAATAAAGACACAAACTCTCAGAACTTATGGGACACAGCAAAAGCAGTACTGAGAGGAAAATTTATAGCTTTGCAAGCACACATCAGGAAGGAAGAAGGAGCTTACCTGAGTAGCTTAATGACACAGCTAATAGAACTAGAAAATGCTCAACAAAAGGACCCAAGAATAGGAAGACAGAAGGAAATAACAAAGTTGAGAGCAGAAATCAACGAAGTGGAAACTCAAAAAACAATCCGAAAGATCAACGAAAGCAGAAGTTGGTTCTTTGAAAAAATAAACAAGATTGATAGACCACTGGCAAACCTAACAAAGAAAGAGAGAGAGAGAAACTTGATAACTCGTATCAGGAATGAAAAAGGAGAGATCACTACTGATATGACAGAGATTCAAAGGGTAATCAGAAACTACTTTGAAAAACTCTACGCCACTAAAAATGAGAACCTGGAAGAAATGGATAAATTCTTGGACTCTTATAATCTTCCACGGTTGAAGGAAGAGGATGTAGCATATCTAAACACCCCCATCACCATTGATGAAATTAAAACAGTAATCAAATGTCTGCCGAAAAACAAAAGCCCAGGTCCAGATGGATTCACTAATGAATTCTATCAAACTTTCCAAGAGGAACTACTGCCAATCTTGGCAAGACTCTTTCATGAAATTGAACAAACAGAAACACTTCCAAATAGCTTTTATGAAGCCAACATCACCTTGATACCTAAACCAGACAGAGACGCTACCAAAAAAGAAAATTACAGACCAATATCACTGATGAATGCAGATGCAAAGATCCTCAACAAAATCCTGGCAAATAGGATTCAATGCCTCGTTAAGAAGATCATCCACTACGATCAAGTAGGTTTCATCCCAGGAATGCAAGGCTGGTTTAACATCCGTAAATCTATCAACATAATACACAACATCAATAACAAGAAAAATAAAAACCACATGATCATATCAATAGATGCAGAGAAAGCATTTGATAAGGTCCAACACCCATTCTTGATCAAAACTCTCAGCAAGATGGGAATGGAGGGAACCTTTCTCAATATAGTGAAGGCCATCTACCACAAGCCAGTGGCAAATATTATCCTCAATGGAGAAAAACTGAAAGCCTTCCCTCTAAATTCTGGCACAAGACAAGGCTGTCCTCTCTCACCACTCCTATTCAACATAGCACTGGAAGTACTTGCTATAGCGATTAGGCAAGAAAAGGATATCAAGGGAATCCAGATAGGAAAGGAAGAAGTCAAGCTCTCACTGTTTGCAGATGACATGATACTCTACTTAGAAAACCCTAAAGACTCTATCAAAAAGCTTCTAGAAACAATAGACTCATATAGCAAGGTGGCAGGCTACAAAATTAACACACAAAAATCAATGGCCTTTCTATATACCAATAGTAATAAGGATGAAATGGACATTAAGAAAACAACCCCATTCACAATAGTACCACACAAACTCAAATATCTTGGAATCAACTTGACTAAATATGTGAAGGACCTATACAAAGAAAACTATAAAACTCTGCTCCAAGAAATAAGAGAGGACACACGGAAATGGAAACACATACCCTGCTCATGGATTGGCAGGATTAACATCATCAAAATGTCAATACTCCCCAAGGCATTATACAGATTTAATGCCATCCCTCTAAAGATACCCATGACATTCTTCAAAGAAGTGGATCAGACACTCTTGAAATTCATTTGGAACAATAAACACCCTCGACTAGCTAAAGCAATCATTGGGAAAAAGAATATGGGAGGAATTACTTTTCCCAACTTTAAACTGTACTACAAAGCAACAGTTATCAAAACAGCATGGTATTGGAATAAGGATAGGTCCTCAGATCAGTGGAATAGGCTTGAATACTCAGAAAATGTTCCCCAGACATACAACCATCTAATTTTTGATAAAGGAGCAGGAAATCCTAAATGGAGCAGGGAAAGCCTCTTCAACAAGTGGTGTTGGCACAATTGTATAGCCACTTGCAAAAAATTAAACTTAGACCCCCAGCTAACATCATGTACAAAGGTAAAATCCAAATGGATTAAAGACCTCGATATCAGCCCCAAAACCATAAGATATATAGAACAGCACATAGGCAAAACACTACAGGACATTACAGGCATCTTCAAGGAGGAAACTGCACTCTCCAAGCAAGTGAAAGCAGAGATTAACAGATGGGAATATATTAAGCTGAGAAGCTTCTGCACCTCAAAGGAAATAGTGCCCAGGATACAAGAGCCACCCACTGAGTGGGAGAAACTATTCACCCAATACCCATCAGATAAGGGGCTAATCTCCAAAATATACAAGGCACTGACAGAACTTTACAAGAAAAAAACATCTAACCCCATCAAAAAATGGGGAGAAGAAATGAACAGACACTTTGACAAAGAAGAAATACGCATGGCCAAAAGACACATGAAAAAATGTTCCACATCACTAATCATCAGGGAGATGCAAATCAAAACAACGATGAGATACCACCTCACACCCCAGAGAATGGCACACATCACAAAGAATGAGAATAAACAGTGTTGGCGGGGATGTGGAGAGAAAGGAACTCTTATCCACTGCTGGTGGGAATGCTGTCTAGTTCAACCTTTATGGAGATTCCTCCAAAAAACTGGAAATCGAGCTCCCATACGATCCAGCTATACCACTCCTAGGAATATACCCTAGGAACACAAAAATACAATACAAAAACCCCTTCCTTACACCTATATTCATTGCAGCTCTATTTACCATAGCAAGACTCTGGAAACAACCAAGATGCCCTTCAACAGACGAATGGCTAAAGAAACTGTGGTACATATACACAATGGAATATTATGCAGCTGTCAGGAGAGATGAAGTCATGAAATTTTCCTATACATGGATGTACATGGAATCTATTATGCTGAGTGAAATAAGTCAGAGAGAGAGAGAAAAACGCAGAATGGTCTCACTCATCTATGGGTTTTAAGAAAAATGAAAGACACCCTTGTAATAATAATTTTCAGACACAAAAGAGAAAAGAGCTGGAAGTTCCAGCTCACCTCAGGAAGCTCACCACAAAGAGTGATGAGTTTAGTTAGAGAAATAACTACATTTTGAACTGTCCTAATATTGAGAATGTATGAGGGAAATGTAGAGCCTGTTTAGGGTACAGGCGGGGGTTGGGTGGGGAGGAGGGAGATTTGGGACTTGGGTGATGGGAATGTTGCACTGGTGATGGGTGGTGTTCCTTTTATGACTGAAACCCAAACACAATCATGTATGTAATCAAGGTGTTTAAATAAAAAAAAATTATGCATTAATAAAAAAAAAAAAGAATGAGACTATTCAGGGGGCCGGAGAGATAGCATGAAGTAAGGTGTTTGCCTTTCATGCAGGAGGTCATCGGTTCGAATCTCGGCTCCCCATATGGTCCCCCGTGCCTGCCAGGAGCAATTTCTGAGCCTGGAGCCAGGAATAACCCCTGAGCACTGCCGGGTGTGACCCAAAAACCAAAAAAAAAAAAAAAAAAAAAAAAGGCTGGAGAAAAATTATCCAAGCAAACAACACCCATAAAAAAGCAGGAGTGGCCATACTAATATCAGATAATGCAAACTTTATACTCAGGAAGGTTGTAAGGAACAAAGATGGACATTTTATATTAATCAAGGGGTATGTAGAGCAGGAAGAAATAACTCTCCTAAACATATATGCACCGAATGAGGGGCCAGCAAAATATTTAATACAACTGTTGACAAATCTGAAAAATAATATCAATAACAACACAATCATTGTGGGGGACCTCAACATGGCTTTATCAACACTGGATAGGTCAACCAGACTGAAACCCAACAAGAATATACTAGACCTGAGGAGAGAAATGGAAGAAAGAGGCCTAGTGGATATATATATAGGACACTCCATCCCTAGAAACCTGGATACACATTCTTCTCCAATGTATATGGGACATTCTCCAGGATAGACTACATGCTGGCACATAAAACATACCTCCATAATATCAAGAGGATAGAAATTTTGCAGACTACCTTCGCTGAGCACAAGGCTCTGAAATTATTTGTGAATTCCAAAGGGACACAGAAGAAAAACCTTAACACCTGGAAGTTAAACAGCCTCATACTCAATAACCAGTGGGTCCGAGATGAAATCAAGGAGGAAATCAAAAGATTCCTGGAAACAAATGACAATAAAAATACAAACTATAAGAACTTATGGGACACAGCAAAAGCAGTACTGAGAGGAAAATTTATAGCTTTACAAACACACATCAGGAAGGAAGAAGGAGCTTACCTGAGTAGCTTAATGACACAGCTAATAGAACTAGAAAGTGCTCAACAAAAGGACCCAAAAATAGTAAGACAGAAGGAAATAACAAAGCTGAGAGCAGAAATCAACGAAGTGGAAACCCAAAAAACAATCCAAAAGATCAACGAAAGCAGAAGTTGATTCTTTGAAAAAATAAACAAGATTGATAGACCATTGGCAAAACTCACAAAGCAAAAGAAAGAGAGAAACTTGATAACGCGTATTAGAAATGAAAAGGGGGAGATCACTACAGATACTGCAGAGATTCAAAGGATATTCAGAGAATACTTTGAGAAACTCTATGCCACTAAATATGAGAACCTGGAAGAAATGGATAAATTTCTGAACTCATATAACCTTCCACGGTTGAATAAGGAAGAGGTAGCATATCTAAACACCCCCATCACTATTGAGGAAATTAAAACTGTAATCAAAAATTTACCCAAAAACAAAAGCCCAGGCCCTGATGGATTCACGAATGAATTCTTTCAAACCTTTCAAGAGGAACTACTACCAATTCTGGCCAGGCTCTTTTATGAAATCGAAAAAACAGGAATACTTCCAAATAGCTTTTATGAAGCCAACATCACCTTAATACCAAAACCTGATAGAGATGCTGCCAAAAAAGAAAATTACAGACCAATATCCCTGATGAACACAGATGCAAAGATCCTCAACAAAATCCTGGCGAACAGGATCCAGTGCCTCATCAAGAAGATCATTCACTTTGATCAAGTAGGTTTCATCCCAGGAATGCAAGGATGGTTTAACATCCGTAAATCTATCAATATAATACACAACATAAACAACAAGAAAAATAAAAACCACATGATCATATCAATAGATGCAGAGAAAGCATTTGATAAGGTCCAACACCCATTCTTGATGAAAACTCTCAGCAAGATAGGAATAAAAGGAACCTTTCTTAATATAATTAAGGCCATCTACCACAAGCCAATGGCAAATATTATCCTCAATGGAGAAAAACTAAAAGCTTTCCCTCTAAATTCTGGTACAAGACAAGGCTGTCCTCTCTCACCACTCCTATTCAACATAGCACTGGAAGTACTTGCTATAGCGATTAGGCAAGAAAAAGATATCAAGAGAATCCAGATAGGAAAGGAAGAAGTCAAGCTCTCACTGTTTGCAGATGACATGATGCTCTACTTAGAAAACCCTAAAGACTCTACCAAAAAGCTTCTAGAAATAATAGATTTGTATAGCAATGTGGCAGGATACAAAATTAACACACAAAAGTCAATGGCCTTTTTATACACTAATAATGATAGGGAAGAAATGGACATTAAGAGAACAATCCCATTCACATTAGTTCCACACAAACTCAAATATCTTGGAGTCAACCTGCTAAAGATGTGAAGGATCTATACAAAGAAAACTACAAAACACTGCTTCAAGAAATAAGAGAGGACACGCGGAAATGGAAACATATACCATGCTCATGGATTGGCAGGATCAACATCATTAAAATGGCAATACTTCCAAAAGCATTGTACAGATTTAACGCGATTCCTCTAAAGATACCCATGACATTTTTCAAAGAAGTGGATCAAATACTTCTGAAATTCACCTGGAACAACAAACAACCTCGAATAGCTAAAGCACTCCTTGGGAAAAGGAATATGGGAGGCATTACTTTCCCCAATTTTAAGTTGTATTACAAAGCAACAGTTATAAAAACAGCATGGTATTGGAATAAAAACAGACCCTCAGATCAGTGGAATAGGCTTGAGTACTCAGAGAAGGTTCCTCAGACATATAACCACCTTGTTTTTGATAAAGGAGCAAGAAATCCTAAATGGAGCAGGGAAAGCCTATTCAACAAGTGGTGTTGGCACAACTGGTTAGCCACTTGCAAAAAAGCGAACTCAGACCCACAGCTAACACCATGTACAAAGGTAAAATCCAAATGGATTAAAGACCTTGATATCAGAACTGAAACTATAAGGTATATAGAACAACATGTAGGTAAAACACTCCAGGACATTGAGACTAAAGGCATCTTTAAGGAGGAGACAACACTTTCCAAGCAAGTGGAAGCAGAGATAAACAGATGGGACTATATTAAGCTGAAAAGCTTCTGCATCTCAAAGGAAATAGTGCCCAGAATACAAAGGCCACCCACTGAGTGGGAGAAATTATTCACCCAATACACATCAGATAAAGGGCTAATATCCAAAATTTACAAGGTACTGAAAGAACTACACAAGAAAAAAACAACTAACCCCATCAAAAAATGGGGAGAAGAAATGAACAGACACTTTGAAAAAGAAGAAAAGCAAATGGCCAAAAGGCACATGAAAAGATGTTCAACATCACTAATCGTCAGGGAGATGCAAATCAAAACTACTATGAGGTACCACCTCACGCCACTGAGATTGGCACACATCACAAAAAAGGAAAACAAGCAGTGCTGGCGGGGATGTGGAGAGAAAGGAACTCTTTTTCACTGTTGGTGGGAATGCCGTCTAGTACAACCTTTATGGAAAGCGATATGGAGATTCCTTCACAAACTGGAAATTGAGCTTCCATACGATCCAGCTATACCACTCCTAGGAATATACCCAAGAAACACAAAAATACAATACAAAAATCCCTTCCTTACTCCGATATTCACTGCAGCGCTATTTACAATAGCCAGACTCTGGAAACAACCAAGATGCCCTTCAACAGATGAGTGGCTGAAGAAACTGTGGTACATATACACAATGGAATACTATGCAGCCATTAGGAGAGATGAAGTCATGAAATTTTCCAATACATGGATGTACATGGAATCTATTATGCTGAGTGAAGTAAGTCAGAGGGAGAGAGAAAGACGCAGAATGGTTTCACTCATCTATGGGCTTTAAGAAAAATGAAGGACATTTTTAACAGTATCTCAGAGACAAGAGAGATGAGGGCTGGTAGGTGCAGCTCAGGACATGCAGCTCATCACATAGAGTGATGAGTGCAGTTGCAGAGATGACTACACTGAAAACTATCATAGAATGTGAATGAATGAGGGAAGTGGAAAGCCTGTCTCGAGTACAGGTGTAGGGGGGTGGGGAGGAGGGAGATCTGGGAAATTGGTGGTGGGAATGTTGCACCGGTGAGGGGGGGTGCTCTTTACATGACTGTAATCATACAACTATAATCATGTTTGTAATCACGGTGTTTAAATAAAGATAAAAAAAAAGAAGGGAGCAGACATATCAGAAACAGGAGAAAAGAGCAGGGCTCCAATTCCCCAAGCTGATGGCATTTTTGGCAAGGAAGATCTCCTCCTGCAGAACTGTGCCCAGTCACATGGGTTTGTTTTCTGTCCAAGGGAGTTTTTCCATTACTTTCTTTCCTTCTTGGAATATTATATAATAAATAAGAATTGGGAATTGATAGAAAATGTGGATGGATAGGTGGGTAGATAGACGGATTGGTGGATTAATGAATAGGTGGATAGGTGAGTGGATTAATGATAGAGAGGTAAGTGGGTGGGTGAGTGAATGGGTGAATAGATGGATGTTTGGGTGAATAGGCATTAACACGGGTAGTTAAAAGAGCACTAATTGTTCTAAAGCAGCAGAGTTGGTCTTCTTTTCTGTCTTCTGTAAAACAAGAATGAAAAACCTTTCTACCCTGGCTTCAAGGGTCATCAAACAACTCAAAATAAAAACCAGAACCCTTCATTTCATCAAGATATTCCAGTGACAGAAGGGCTGGAAAGATAGCCCAGTGGATAGGGTGCTTGCCTTGCATGAGAATAACCTGGGTTTAATCCCTGATGTACCATATGGTCCTCTGAGTACCACTAGGAGTGATATGTGAGTGAAGAACCAGGATTAACCCCTGAGTACTGCCAGTGTAACCCAGGTACCAAAACTAAAAATAGATTATTATCTATATAACCTTTCCTCCTAAGACTGCCTGCCTAGAGGTCTTCCATATTGCAAATACATTAAGATTAAAGTGCAAGCAAGATTAAATTCTGTGAACACTTTGGTATTCTTCCAGTAAACTCTGTATGGCTATTTTTTTCTCCTCCCAGCTCCCAAGCAATTTTCCTTATGTTGGGGGTTGCCAAGATTTTGTGGCTATTTGGTTATCATATTCATCCAGATGGTTATCATTAATTTATGCTGAAATAAATCTGCTAAACCTCAAAAAAAAAAAAAAAAGAAACTGTGGTACATATACACATTGGAATATTATGTAGCCGTCAGGAGAGATGAAGTCATGAAATTTTCCTATATATGAATGTACATGGAATCTATCATGCTGAGTGAAATAAGTCAGAGGGAGAGAGATAGAAGAATAGTGTCACTCATATATGAGTTTTAAGAAAAATAAGTCATTTTTGCTTTCTGCTCTTAGCTTTGTTATTTTCTTCTGTCTTCCTACTTTTGGTTCCTGTTGTTGATAATTTTCTAATTTTATAAGCTATTTATTCCTTCCTGATGTGTGTTTGCAAAGCTATAAATTTTTTTCTCAGTACCACTTTTACTCCATCTCATAGATTCTGATAGTTTGTGTTTTCATTGTCATTTGTTTCCAGAAAGTTTTTATTTCCTCTTTGATTTTATCTCGGACTTACTGATTATTCCGTTACAGGCTGTTAATTTCCAGTTGTTGAAATTCTTCTTCTGTGTCCCTTTGTAGTTCACATCTAATTTCAAAGCCTTGTGGTCAGTTATAGTAGTTTACAAATTTTCTATCCTCTTGATTTTATGGAGGTATATTTTATGGGACAGCATGTGGTCTATCCTGGAGAATGGTCCATGTATATCAGAGAATAATGTGTATCAAGTTTTCTGGGGATGGAGTGTCTATATATATATATATATATATATATATATATATATATATATATATATACACTAAGCCTCTTTCCTCCATTTCTCTTTTCAGGACTAGTATATTTTTGTTGGGTTTCTGTCTGGTTGATCTATCAACTGTTGACAGGATCATGTTGAGGTCTTTTACAATTATTGTGATATTATTGATATACTCTTTCAAATTTATTATTAATTGTATCAGATATTTTGCTGGTCTCTCATTGGGTGTGTATATGTTTAGTAATGTGATTTCGTTCTTATGGTCTCATTTATTTTTTGTCTCTTTTTTAAAACTACACCCGCCAATGCTCAGAGGCTACTTCAAGCTTTGCTCAGGAAGACTTTCTGGCATGCTCAGGGGGCCTTATGGGATGCTGGTGACTGAACTCAGGTTGAGTGTGTGCAAGGCAAGTGCCCTACCCACTATTCTATAGCTCTGGTTCCTCATGGTTTTATTTGCGTATTTATATTTTTGGGTCACGCCTGGTGGCAGCACTCAGGTGTTTCCCCTGGCTCTGTGCTCAGAAGTCACTTCTGGCAGGCTTAGGTGATTATATGGGATGCCATTCTGTGTTGTTCGCATGCAAGGCAAGTGCCTTACCACTGTGTTATTGATCTGGCCCTCAAGATTTATTTATTTATTTTTTATTTTTTATTGTGGCCAAAGTGAATTACAAATCTTACACAGTGATAGTTAAGGTACACAGTGACAATAAATGAGGGCCTTTCTACCACCAGTGTTGTCCTCCCGTCATCCCTGTTCCCAAGCATATATCCCTTATCTCTCTCCTTTATCACCCAGAATGCTAGTATATCTAAAAGCATATATGTTAGCACTAATGTAAACCATTTTTTTGCAGTTCCAGATATTTTTACTCATGGTTTCTTAAAGGTTTAGAGTCAAAGGAGCACTGTAAAAACAATGTTAGAGTGGCAAATATTGTGTGCATGGGCCCACCAAAGTATGGAGGTCATGGAAAGAAAAAAACTCTGGCCTAAGTACAAGGAGACCCTACCCCTGAAGTTTCCTGACATAAGACCATTTCTAGACTCCAGGCAAACTAGTTTGTCCAATCCTGGTCATTGTCTGTAGTGCCCATACAGTTATATTTTTCACAGTCTCTGTTGTTGGTATCATGTTTCTGTATTGAAGGTCCTGGAATCTGTATATCCTACATTGAAGTCAGGATGTTGCGGAGCAGCATCTAATTTCAACTCACGATTGAAGGGCAATGTAGAAAGCCCTGTCCAGTATGCAGGTCGTTGTTGTTGCTTAAATCTTCTCAGTGTTAAGGGAAGACTCTTTTGAGTAAATCCATGTCAGAGCAGCAGTAGGGTCTTCCCTGGTAGAGGAGGTTTATTTTTATTTTATTTAGTTCATGTATGTTTTCTATTTAGTTCATGTATGTTTCCTCTCTGTATACAACATAGAAGGAACAAATGTCATGTAGAACCTATTTCTGCCATATTTTACTAAGCAAAATATCCTTTTGTGATGATCCATGTTATTGTAAATGGCAGATTTAAGTTTTTAATTTAATAATATTTTATTGTGCATCAATACCATGCTTTTAGTCACATTGAAATATATGTTAGTTAAAGCTTATAGTATACATAAGTGATGAAAGGTCAGAACAATACTGTATATTGTCTGAGTATAAAACTAAAAGTTTGGGTAAAAATATTTGAAGAAGAAATTTAGAATCATCACAGAAATCCCTTGTTGCCATAGTGCAAATGTTCTTTGTTCTATATGTGACATGAATATTTGAAATATGGAAGGATAATCCTCTAGTTTGTTGGCAGTTAAGTATAATAACATCAGTATCAACTACAATATCAACAGCCAAATAGGTCTCAACTTACAAACATTTGGGCAAAAGCACTGAATTTTTAGGCTTTTTAAGAACATGGATAAAAGTTTAAATAGTTTTAAAATAGGTTTAAAAATATTTTCACACATTTTAACTCTCTTTTGTAATATGAAAGCATCAGATATCACAGGTAAGACAACATTTAATTTTCGTCCATAAGGGATCATATTTGCTATCAAGGAAATACCACTATGAAAGGCAAATCTGGGTAAAGACATAAGTGTTTTTCCTCAATTTTATTCTCTTATTTTTATATATTTTATAGCAGTCTAAATAAATATTGTTTTCTTAAATATTTATCCTTTATAAACACCTGTAGGTAATTATATCTCTCCAATGTAATTTATTTAGGCAAAGTGTACAGATAGAAGCTTTCAAATATTTCCATATAAATTATTCCTCAGGGGCACAAGGGATCACTCAGTGTCTGAAAGCTCTTGCCTTGCAGGCCTGAGACCGAGGTTTACATCATATTCTCTGTAGATAGCTGACCAAGGTCCTAGCTGTTTGGGAAACACAGTGCCACAACAGAAATGGAATTTCTGGTTTACAGCCACGTGTGTGCAAACTTCCCACTTCCCAAATCATTGCATGTGAGCACTAAAGCTAGGAGTGCTCCCAGTGGTGGCCACTTTATTGAGCACCACAATAACTTCCAGGGTGCACTTTATTAAATTAAGTAAATATATTGTTGGGGCCAGAGAAATAGCACAAGGATTAAAAAACTTGCCTTGCATGTAGCTAACCCTTCATTTCATTACATAAAGGTGTTTTATAACATTCCCTACAGAGATATTAGCTTACTAGGCTGGATCTTATTTTTATTGCCTGCCTCCATTTCTAATCTGGCTGTATTACTTGGTTTTATTTCTCAGTTCTGAATGTTAACAACACTGCACAGATGGATGTTGTGATTTGCCTGTAGAGGTTATTAAGATGCTATTTGCTTCTCCTCCCCAAAGTCATTAATAAATATGGGGAAGCCAAGTTCAAAAGTAACCCTGTGTTATTGCATCAGAAACTACCTCCTACCCCCAAACATAAACTGCCATTTCTTAACCTTTCTTTTGTTTTCTTTCAGTCAGTTGAATCCCTTTCACTGTGCTAAAGTCTAAAGAAATGTAGCCCAATTTTGTGCGTTAAATTAGATGAGTCCCTGACCCTTTGTCAATGTTAAAATCAAGATTTAGGACACTTTCTTTTATGAATCGGTATTAACTGCTTCAAAAGACTTAATGAGTTTCACCTGGCATGATTTGTAAGGTGATTACTTTTTAGAATTTACTGGAAAAAGAGGTCTTTTGATTTGTTGTACTTTCAAAGATGGGAAAACAGCAACTGCAAAAGGATATTGGAGAGGGTCAAAACAGTGTTAAGGCACGGTTTCATTCCTTAGTTTAAGATTGGTGAGAGGTAATTTTTGTGTTAAAGGTGCAAGAGACCAAATAGGACCTTTGGTCATTTATTGCCCAACTGAATGGGCAATAGGCACTGAAATGGCACTGGTGAATAAAAAAAAACAGATTCTCAATGCTACAGACATGTTTCACTAGGGTTTGCAATGCAAATAGACAACTTCAGTTTGGATTACTATTCCTTTTTCTCAGGAAGACCAAGATGCTGTAGGAGGCCACTCATAGAGCATCTATACTCTTCTTAGAGAGAACTGATAATGGATTTATCTTACATTTGAAACTACAACCAGCTCCCATGAAATGGAAGAAGAATTTAAAAGGTTGAATCAGTCACCAGAGAATGCTAAATTTTTTGGGTTAGTTAGCATAGACCAACAATTTAGTTGCATCAGCATAAATATAATTTGTAAGGACAAATGACAGACATGGGACATGTTTAGTATCATAGATAAAAACACATATGGTACACTATAATTTTTAGAAATATGTGATTCAAACATGACTAAATGCAATGCAATGTGAACTTTTAGACTACTATGGAGTCTTTGTGAATTCTCTTTAGAGCATAGCAAAGAATCTTTGCAGATATTAGTCTAGCTGTTGAAAAGAATTAAGCTGTCACAGAGTTAGGAATAGTTGAAGTAACTGTTAAGCTACAAATATACCAAAGTGCAAACTTCCATTGGATTACTTCTTTTGCCATTTAAAATATTTTGCTTAGTTATTTTTATTTGGGGTCTCTCCAGATAGTGCTTAGGGGCAAATGTGGTAGCAGGGATCAAAACCAGACCTTGTGATTGCTTAAGGAATTTGAGCTAATTTTGAACCCTCTTCTTCCTTCCTTCCTTCCTCTTCCTTCCTTCCTTCCTTCCTTCCTTCCTTCCTTCCTTCCTTCCTTCCTTCCTTCCTTCCTTCCTTCCTTCCTTCCTTCCTTCCTTCCTTCCTTCCTTCCTTCCTTCCATCTACCTCCCTACCTCCTCCCTTCCTCCCCCCTCTCCCTCCTCTCCTCCCTCCCTCCCTCCTCCTTCCCTCCCTCCCCTCATCCCTCCCCTCCCTCCGTCCTTCTCACTCCCTCCCTTCCCCTCCCCTCCCCCTCCCTCCCTCCCTCCCTCCCTCCCTCCCTCCCTCCCTCCCTTCCTTCCTTCCTTTCTTCCTTCCTTCCTTCCTTCCTTCCTTCCTTCCTTCCTTCCTTCCTTCCTTCCTTCCTTCCTTCCTCCCTCCCTTCCTCCCTGCCTCCCTCCCTTCCTCCCTCCCTTCCTTCCTCCCTCCCTCTAACAATCAGTCCTTGCAATCCTCCGTCCCTCTCTCCCTTCTACCTCACTCCTTTCCTCCATCCCTCCCTTCCAACTTCCCTTCCACCTACTCTTCCTCCCTCCCACCCTTCCACCCTCCCTTCTACCCTTCCTCCCTTCCTCCCTCCCACCCTTTCACCCTCCCTTCTACCCTTCCACCCTCCTTTCCATCCTTCCAGCTCCCTTCTACCCTCTCTTCCTACCCTTCCACCTACCACCCTTCCTTCCTTCCTCCCTCCCTCCCTCTTCCCTCCCTCCCTCCCTCTCTTCTTTCTTTCCTTCCTTCCTTCCTTCCTTCCTTCCTTCCTTCCTTCCTCCCTTCCTCCCTCCCTTCCTCCCTTCCTCCCTCCCTTCCTCCCTCCCTTCCTCCCTCCCTCCCTCTAACCCTCAGTCCTTGCAATCCTCCGTCCCTCTCTCCCTTCTACCTCACTCCTTTCCTCCATCCCTCCCTTCCAACTTCCCTTCCACCTACTCTTCCTCCCTCCCACCCTTCCACCCTCCCTTCTACCCTTCCTCCCTCCTACCCTTTCACCCTCCCTTCTACCCTTCCACCCTCCTTTCCATCCTTCCAGCTCCCTTCTACCCTCTCTTCCTACCCTTCCACCTACCACCCTTCCTTCCTTCCTCCCTCCCTCCCTCTTCCCTTCCTCCCTCTTCCCTCCCTCCCTCCCTCCCTCCCTCCCTCCCTCCCTCCCTTCCTTCCTTCCTTCCTTCCTTCCTTCCTTCCTTCCTTCCTTCCTTCCTTCCTTCCTTCCTTCCTTCCTTCCTTCCTTTCTTCCTCCCTTCCTTTCTTCCTTTCTTCCTTCCTCACAATCCTGGCTCTGTCCTCAGAGATCACTCTTTGCAAGACTTGAGGGATATATGTGAGACAGGGGATCTAATCTGATTGGCTGTGTGTCTAAAGCAAGCACCATATTTTTTAATATTTCGCAGATGAGTGTGGTCATTCCATTGTACTCATCTGCAGGATATAGCAACATGAAACAAAAAAATTATGTGGGAGTGAAATCAGTATGATAGAAAAGGGATTACTATATGACAACAATAGGGATTACTATATGACAACAATAGGGATTACTATATGACAACGATAGAAAGGCTTACTCTGGACAAGAACTGCGTGCTGAAAGGAAGTAAAGTGATATGCATGATACCCCTTCAGCAATGGTATTACAAACCATGATCCCTAAAAATAAGAAGGGGAGAGAGAGAGAGAAGAGAAAAAGAGGAGAGAGAGAAGAGAAAGAGAGGAGAGAGAGAGGAGAGAGAGAGAAAGAAGAAAAGTGTCTGACATTAGAAATAGGAGGCTGGGGGGAAAGGAATGGGAAAGTAGGAAACTGGAGAAATTGGTGGAGGGAACTGACACTGGTGAAGGGATGGGCATTGGAACATTATATGACTGAAACTCAACACTTTTTTTTTTGTGATTTAATAATAATACAGAAAAAGTAAGCACCTTACCTGCTTTACCTGCTCATTCTCTCTGCTCCTATTTTGCTCCTATTTCTTGACTGAGAAAGGAGCTGTCCCAGGATTGCATCACAGATGAGGTCCAAGTCAGATACTTTGTGGTGGGATTGAGACTGTCCGTTCCTTCCCACACAAGGAAATAGGTATCTATCTCTGTAAATTTTATCAAGTGCCTATTAAGTCAATGCTTTTGATAAGTTCCTGGGATCAAGTATATGATAAAATCCTAGTACTCCTGTGAAAGACAAGGGTCAAAATAAACCATTTGTTGCAACTTCTATGGCTTGGCTATTTTGTCCTTGAAACTTTGAGAAGTGCTCAAGATGCAATGAAAGGGCATCCCAATGTGCTGTTTCTACCAGGGAAGCAATCTGTGATGTGTTCACTAGACAGTTTGTTTAGTATGTAAACATTTTTGTTCATGAACTGAGGTTGTATTTTAAGTAAAATTGAGGTCTGATCTGTTTCATTCATGAATTTTATATTAAAAATGAAGAACCTTTTATAAGATCATTGCTTCCTGAGGGAGGAATTACTTGGATGCCTATTTCTAACATGCCCTTTTTAACTATCTTTTTTTTGTTATTGTTTTTGTTTTTGGGCCACATCTGGTGGTGATCAGGGTTTACTCCTGGTTATGTGCTCAGAAATCGCTCTGGCTTGGGGAACCATATGGGATGCTGGGGGATCGAACTGCAGTCCATCCTAGATCAGCGTGTGCAAGGCAAATGATCTACCGCTTGTGCCATCACTTTGCCCCCCCCCCTTTTTTCTTTTTTCTTTTTCTTTTTGTGGTTGAAGTGAAATAAAATTATTTCATAGTAATATTTTAGGAATATAGTGACAATGAATGAGGGGCATTTCCACCACCAGTGTTGTCCTCCTGTTCCCAGCATGCATCCCACATCTCCCTTCTTTACCCTCGTAATGCTAGTGCAACTGTTCCCCCCTCCCTTCCTCCCCCTCCCCGTACAGCTTGTTGTAGATTGTTGTCATTGACTTTGGATTAGGTATTCATGTCTGATCAGTTTTTATTTCCACCAAATGAACATTCAATTGTCTGGTCTTTGTACCATCAGGGGGAAAAGAAAAAAAAGGACAAACAGAAAAGAGAAAAACTAGGAGAAGTCCATCTAGGTGTTATAAATATCCATTTAGAAGAGGGAAGGGAAAGAAGAAAAAGGTAGCAAAACAAAACAAAAACAATGAGGGAGTAACAACAAAATTAAAAAACAAAACAAAACAAAAACAAATCAGAATAAACCAAAAACCCAAACCATCAGGTATGGAAAAAAAGAGAAAACAAAACAAAACCAAAGAACAAAACCATATCAGCAACTTTTTAAAGAAAAGAATTGTGTTTCTTCTTCTTCTTCTTCTTCTTCTTCTTCTTCTTCTTCTTCTTCTTCTTCTTCTTCTTCTTCTTCTTCTTCTTCTTCAATTCAATCTATGTTAAACAAAGCCCACGCTGTCATTTCTCTTTAGGAAAGGAATCTCCATACATAAGATGAGGTGGACAATACTACATAGGGTAGCCACCTGTTATAGTCCTCACTACCACATTGCTTAGTACGCTAGACAAAAAAACTGTGCTTATCCTAAAATGCTCCAGGCACTATATAACCCTGAAAATTTCATTTAGCAAAGTTCACCTCCATCATTGATGAAGTGCCTAGAAATTGGAAAACCTTTCAACTCTTATACACTGGCCCCCATTTTCTTGGGCCACACCTGGTGATGCTCAGGGGTTACTTCTGGCTATTGCTCAGAAATTGCTCCTGACCAGGTGGACAATATAAAGTGCCGGGGATCAAACCAGGTCTGTCCTGTATCTGCCACATGAAAGGTAAATGCCCTACTGCTGCGCTATTGCTCCGACCAGCAATTTTTAAATTTATTTTTACTATATTTACTTATTTTTCTCTTCTCTCTTATCTTTTGTTTTCCCTTTCTTTCCTCCTAATCTATATCTTAGCTAATTACTTAGCTTTTCTTTTTTTAAATAATAATTTTTATTTTTACCAAAAAGTGAATAATAAATCTTTCACAGTAATATTGAAGGAACAAAGTGACAATGAATCAAGGCCATTCCCACCACCAAGGTTAGCCCTCCTCCCCACCTTTCCCCAGTATGTGTCCCATATCTCCCTCCTCTATATTTTCTTAATTCAGTAATTTTGTAAGAGCTCAGACCCATCATATGAGGGTCAGGCCTCAAACAACAACTTAAGAATAGATTTTTAATGTCTGACTATATGTGGGCATGAGTTTGTATAAAGTGGATTTCTCTCTGGTTGTCAAATTTAAATTGTAAACAATCCATGCCTATAGTGTACATAGCCCCTCTTATATATTATCCCTTCTCCCCACTTCTGAAATCTTTCTATCCTCTCATTCCCCAATCCTGATCCATTATCCCTCCTCATTTAACTCTTTTTACCCTCAGTTCTTAACTCATTAGGTACAGAGACTGACCTCCTGCACCAATAAGCCACCACTCAGCTCCCAAAGTGAAAGGACACCCTCTCAGTCCCACATCTTGTGTCCCAACAAGAAACTACAACCAACTTTCCTGCTGACTCATGCTATGTGGCCCTTCTTCTCACCCCCCCCCCCCATGTAGACTGTTGCATGCTACTGGATTCAGCTCCAGAAGGACCCCCAGCTCAAGGATACTACCTGGTTCCTTACAGCTGCAAATCATTTCTCAAACTCAACAACACCATGGTGTAGGATGAAAATGTGCCGTGGATTTCACACCCCACAAGAATGTCTCAAAAGACTTAATGTGGATGCCTATATTTTCTTTGTATGTTTAATACCTCTATAATAATGCCTCTTAATTTGTTTATTCCCCAAATGTAAAGGTAGCCTCCTCCATCACTTTTTTCTTTAATTTTTTTTTTAAATTATATATATATGTTTTTATTTAACTTCAACTGTTTTGGTTCTTCTTGGTACAAAAACCTAGAAGAAAAATCTTGCCTGGGATAAAAACTCAGCTCCAAATCAGGGCACAGATATTCTGTGGCCTGTCATTTTTACCCCCAAATGCACCAGAAATATAATATGGCATCATTCCCTTTTGCAAAGGCATACTAAAAAGGGAAATTTTTATGTATAGAAAGAAGCTTATCTACTAGGGATAAGAACCCATACATTTTATAATACAGGGGCACCTCCCACCCTGAATATGTGTCATGTGGACCCACCGTAGAATCCACGTAGATTGGACAGGAACCATCCAACCCTGAATCCCAGATCCCAGACATAGAACTGACACAGTTCCCTGCAAAGGCACCAGGAACGAAACTCCCCCTGGGAAATTTCTAATACCACTCTGGGACTAACTTGCGCCAGTTCTGATATGACATCTTGACAATGAGGAAATGGCAACAACTTGATCTAAGAGCAGGTTGCCCTATCTCATCACCTAATGGTAAGATAAAATCAGAAGACACGTCATCCTTTGATTTGTGCAAAAACCAAGATCACTAACTACGAAGATTGACTTTGACAACCGTGTCTGTGCAGAACTTATACTGGGACCAATAAGAAAGACCTTAGTCTAGGCATCAGCCTAGGATTTGTACAAAATCCAAGATCTCTAATTCCAGAAGTCTAACCTAGACAACTGAGACAGAGAAGAACTTCTGGAACCATAAAGAAAGACTCTATCTTATGCTTCATCCTAGGATCTGTGCAAAAACCAAAACCACTAATTACAGAAGACTAATTACAACTACAGTGATGGAACAGAACGTCTAGAAGCATAAAGAAAGACTATCCTATACTTTGTCCTATGACCTGTGCAAATACCAAGACATATAGCTACAGAGGCTTCATTTTATCATCCACAACTGAGCAGAAAATTTCCTCGCAAGATAAAAAGACCTTGGGGGTGAAAAATGAGCATGCATGGAGCCTGTAGTTGTTCCATGACAGTATGCTTCAATGGTGGAGAAACCCTGTATTTTTTAGGCCAAGAGAATTCCCTTTTTAATTTTCCCAATACTTACTGTGCCTATGCAAAAAAAAAAAAAAAAAAAAAAAAAAAAAAAAAAAAAAAAAAAAGAAAAAGAAAGAAAAATAAAGAAGAAAAGAAGCACAAAACCTTGCCACACCAGTCCTCCTTTTTTCCCTTCTTTTCTTCTTTTTTTATTTTCATGGTTGTTATTTTGTTGTTTTTGTTACTATTGTTTTCTTTTTTAGTTGCTGATTTTTTGTTTGTTGTTTTTGTTATGTTTTTCCTTTTTTTAATTAATATTTATAACCTCTAGATGAACTCCTGTAGTTTTTTTCCTCTTTTTCCCCCAAACAGAACCAAATAACTTGAATCATCTTGTTCTGCCTCATAAATTGAGGGTAGAAAATGGATGGTACTAGGACCAAACAGTTGCATGAACATTGAGTGGAAATAAAAAAATGATCAGACTTGAACACCAAACCCAAAGTTAAACACAATAGAATTGAAACCAATCTACAACAAGTTATACACAGAGGGGACCAGTTACACTAGCAGTCCAGGGGACAAATGAGGGAGATATGGGATGCATGTAGGAAACAGCGGTGGAGGGAGGACAACTCTAGTGGTGGGAATGGCCCTGATTCATGGTCACTATGTAACTTAAATATTACTGTGAAATATTTGTAATTCACTTTGGTCACAATAAAAATTATTAAAAAATTTGTGAGTTAATTCCATCAAAATAAAAGTAAGGTTGAGGCAGGAAAAACACATGAAACTAGAGTAGAGACTCAGAAGCAAGAACAAAAACAAGTGATGCTTATGCACTTTTCTGGAGACAGATTTTAAGAATTTTTTTTTAAAAAGCAGTTTAATATGTATTCCTTTTCTGAGGATGACATGTACAAGTATAGTCTGCTGAAAATAAGACTTGGTTAAGAAAAATTGCAATTGCAATGTGGGTCTTTCTGAGATGGGAGATTACAAAAAATGAATTTCAAAAAGGGATTTCTATTGTGAAAATTGCACTGGGGAATAACTACATGTAAGCAAGAACATACTGGTGTCTTTCATTTGCCATGGTAATTCTGCCTGCCAAATGGAAATACAATAAATGAGGGGGCATTCTGGTGGTGCTGAAACTATTCAGTATCTTGACTTGTTACTGTGTTAATGGATATGCATTTTATCCAGAGTTAAAACTACCAAACTTTACAAACAAATGAGTGCAAATAAAACTGGGGAAATAGGAATAAGATTACAGAATTGTATAATGCTAATGTTAATATATATATATAGTATTGGGATTTTTTCCCTTTTTTGGGGGTCTCCCAAGTAGTGCTTTGAAAGTCTGGGGGCTCCCTTCCAGTGATTCTCAGGCAAGGAGGCTAATTTTTCAATGCAAGGGCTGAAGGAGGTAATGCTACTTGGGTCTTTAGGTACTCAGGGACCTGAGTTGCCCTGGAAATGCTGAGAGGACCATGTAATGTCAGTGATTAAATTGAGGTCCCCATATTAAAAACTTGTGCTTTGCCCCCTTATCCCAGCTTTCTGTGCCTCTATTGAAGGCCTTCCTTCCTTCCTTCCTTCCTTCCTTCCTTCCTTCCTTCCTTCCTTCCTTCCTTCCTTCCTTCCTTCCTTCCTTCCTTCCTTCCTTCCTTCCTTCCTTCCTTCCTTCCTTCCTTCCTTCCTTCCTTCCTTCCTTCCTTCCTTCCTTCCTTCCTTCTTTCTTTCTTTCTTTCTTTCTTTCTTTCTTTCTTTCTTTCTTTCTTTCTTTCTTTCTTTCTTTCTTTCTTTCTTTCTTTCTTTCTTTCTTTCTTTCTTTCTTTCTTTCTTTCTTTCTTTCTTTCTTTCTTTCTTTCTTTCTTTCTTTCTTTCTTTCTTTCTTTCTTTCTTTCTTCTCTATTGTAACAAACTGGGAAAAGCACATAAAGGATATCTCTATGATTACTTATAATTGCATGTATATTCATAATTCTTTTGATAAAACTTTCAATTAAGGAAAAACTTGTAAAATATCTGGCCTCAGTGTTATACCATGATTACTTTTAGCTTTGAAAAATGTGAGAGCAAATAACTGTAAAATCAGTACATTCGAATATAGCATCTTTGAAAAGTTGATCTAATTTTCTTTTAAGAATAATATCTTAATCTAGTAATTTCTTTAAATACGGTTATTTAAATAGTTTTGAGTAATGTAAGTTATTTGGAATAATATGAAAAGATACAATTTTTAGTAAATTTTAAAAGGATGTGAGACATTGATGCACTATCCATAAGAGGATAGAAATTTTGCAGGCTACCTTTACTGACCACAAGGCTCTGAAATTAGATGTGAACTTCAAAAAGACACAGAAGCAAAAATTCAACTACTGGAAATTAAATAGCCTTCTATTGAACAACCAGTGGGTCCGAGATGAAATTAAAGAGGAAATCAAAACTTTCCTGGAAACAAATGACAATGAAGACACAAACTATCAGAATTTATGGGACACAGCAAACGCAGTACTGAGAGGAAAATTTAGAGCTTTGCAAGCACACATCAGGAAGGAAGAAGGGGCATACCTAAATAGCTTAATGATGCAGCTTATAAAATCAGAAAATGATCAATAAAAGAAACCAAAAATAGGGAGACAGAAGGAAATAACAAAGCTTAGAGCAGAAATCAATGAAGTGGAAACCCAAAAAGCAATCTGAAAGATCAATAAAAGCAGAAGTTGGTTCTTTGAATAAATAAACAAGATTGATAGACCAAGATTGAGAGAAATATAAACTATTTCTTTCACAGATTTCTTTCAAAATTGATAGACCACTATTGATAAAATATAAACTATTTCTTTCACAAAGAAAGAGAGAAACTGGATAACCATATTAGACATGAAAAGGGGAAGAACACTACAGATATTGCAGAGATTCAAAGGGTAATCAGAGACTACTTTGAGAAACTCTAAGCCATCAAACATGAGAACTTGGAAGAAAAGGACAAATTCTTGGGCTCTTATAACCTTCTATGGTTGAATAAGGAGGATATAGCATATCTAAACACCCCCATCACTATTGATAAAATTAAAATGGTAATCAAATGTCTGTCCCAAAACAAAAGTCCAGGCCCAGATGGAGTCACTAATGACTTCTTTCAAACCTTTCAAGAGGAACTACTACCGATCTTAGCCAGGCTCCCTCAAGAAATTGAAAAACAAGAACACTTCCAAATAGCTTTTATGAAGCCAACATCACCTTGATACTAAAGCCAGACAGAGATGCTTCCAAAAAAAGAAAATTACAGACCAATATCCCTGATGAACACAGATGCAAAGATCCTGGCAAGTAGGATTCAATGCCTCATCAAGAAGATCATTCATTTTGATCAAGTAGGTTTCATACCAGAAATGCAGAGATGGTTTAATGTCTATAAATCTATCAACATAATACACAACATCAACAATAAGAAAAATAAAAATCACATGATCATATCAATAGATGTAGAGAAAGCATTTGATAAGGTCCAACACCCATTCTTGATAAAAACTCTCAGCAAGGTGGGAATGAAAGAAATCTTTCTCAATATAGTCAAGGCCATCTACCACAGACAATAGCGAATATTATCCTCAATGGAGAAAAACTAAAAGCCTTTCATCTAAATTCTGTACAAGACAAGGCTGTCCACTCTCACCACTCCTCTTCAACATAATACTGTAAGTACTTGCTATAGCGATTAGGCAAGAAAAAGATATCAAGTGCATCCAGATAGAAAAGGATAAAGCTCTCACTGTTTTCAGATGACATGATACTCTACTTAGAAAACCCTAAAGACTCTACAAAAACACTTCTAGAAACAATAGACTCATATAGCAATAAGGCAGGCTACAAAATTAATACACAAAAATCACTGGCCTTTTTATAAACCAATAATGATAGGAAAGAAATGGACATTGAGAAAACCCCATTCACATTAGTGTCATACAAACTCAAATATCTTGGAGTCAACTTGACTAAAGATGTGAATGACCTATTCAAAGAAAACTATAAACCCTGTTCCAAGAAATAAGAGAAGACACACTGAAATGGAATCTCATACCCTGCTCATGGATTGGCAGAATTAACATCATTAAAATGGCAATATTCCCCAAAGCATCGTACAGATTTAATGTGATCCCTCTAAAGATACCCATGACATTCTTCAAAGAAGTGGATTAAGTACTTCTAAAATTCATTTGGAACAATAAATACCCTTGAATAACTAAAGCAATCGTTGGGAAAAGGAATATAAGAGGCATCACTCTCCCAATTTTAAACTGCATTACAGAGTAATAGTTATCAAAACAGCATGGTATTAGAATAAAGACAGACTCTCATTTTAGTGGAATAGGCTTGAGTACTCAGAGAGTGTTCCCCAGACATACAATGACCTAATTTTTGATAAAGGAGCAAAAAATCTTAAATGGAGCACAGAGCCTCTTTAACAAGTGGTGTTGGCTCAACTGGCTAGCCACTTGCACAAAAGCAAACTCAGACCCCCCAGATAACACCATGTATGAAGGTAAAATCCAAATGGATTAAAGACCTCGATATCAGACCTGATATCATAAGGTATATAGAACAAGACGTAGGTAAAATACTCCATGACATTGAGACTAAAGGCATCTTTAAGGATGAAACAGCACTCTAAAGAAGTGGAATCACCAATAAATGGATGTGGATATATTAAGCTGGGAAGCTTCTGCACCTCAAAGGACATAGTGCCCAGGACACAAGAGCCACCCACTAAGTGGGAGAAACTATTTACCCAAAACCCTTTAGATAAGGGACTAGTCTCCAAAATATACAAGTCACTGACAGAACTTTACAAGAAAAAGACATCTAATTCTATCAAAAAATAGGGAGGAGAAATGAACAAACACTTTTTCAAAGAAGAAATACAAATGGCCAAAGGCACATAAAAAAATGCTTCACATCACTAATCACCAGGGAGATGCAAATCAAAACAACTATGAGAAACCATCTCACACCACAAAGATTGGTGTACATCACATAAAATGAAAACAAGCAGTGCTGGCAGGGATGTGGATGTCAAGGCATGAATAAACTTTTAGGGGAGCTCAGCCCACCAGATGTATCCCTAGATTTTCCTGGTAGGGAGACCTGAGATAACCCCCACGGGGTTCTTCAAAAGGCCCGCTGTGGGTGCCTTTTTTTCCCTGTGTGAATAGTTGAGTAATTCCCGAAGAGATAAATTTATGCTTGGTATTACATTTTCTGTCATTATTTGGTTGTCTCTCATTGGTAAAATCTCAGGCAAAATTATGGCCTCAATCAAATAATTTAGCTCAAGAATTCCAGCACCAAAGATTCTAAGAGAACCCTTTTTCTGGATAATATTTAGCATGTAAAAGCAAAGACAATATTTTTACTCTTTTCCAAATAGTCATTGCAGCTTCAGTTTCTGGTAATCAAGGTCATAGCCAGAATACAGATACTGGGCTACTGACTCTTCTCAAATAAAGTGAACCACATTTTAGGGATTTGGTTCCTTCTTTACTTGATCTCTAGAACAATAGAGCCCAGCTCAGGGAAGATCCTGTTCTTAGATTTTTTTTCTACTTCCTAATAATCCTTTATTTTGCATTTGAAGTGAGCTTGTAAAGAACTGCCTTGAGTTGTAACCTTCTCCTTTGTAACTTAGAATTCTTACAGCCACACCCATAGTTTAAGCATTGTCACTGTTGAACTTTGCTTTGTGATTGTAATCATTCTCTATACCTATTACTGGCTTTACCCCTATATATCCCCCCTGCTTAAAGGTTAAACTTGTTGCACTTCTGCCTAAAGATGTGATAACCCCACATACTCTGTCTGTGGTTTTATTATTTCATATTTCATATTTGGTCGCTCATGTTACCTGTTTTTCCTCTCATGAAGGATTTGTTCCCCACTAGACATGCTGAGGCACATGTGCTGAGGCACATGTGGAGTCAAAGAAACTCTTATTCACTGCTGGTTGCCATCTAGTCCAACCTTTATGGAAAGTGATATGGAGATTCCTCCAAAAACTGGAAATTGAGCTCCCATACTATCCAGTCATTTCACTCCTACAAAAATACTATTCAACAATCCATTCCTCACACCTATATTCAAAGCAGTGCTATTTACAAAAGACAGACTCTTGAAACAACCAAGATGCCCTTCAACAGATGAATGGTTAAAGAAACTGTGGTACATATACACAATGGAATATTATGCAGCCATCAGGAGAGATGAAGTCATGAAATTTTCCTATACATGAATGTACATGAAATCTATTATGCTGAGTGAAATAAGTCAGAGGGAGAGAGATAAATGCAGAATAGTCTCAGACATAAAACGTAAGCTACAGAGACTAGAGGGACTTCAGGATTATTCATTGGGAGACTTAGTGCAGGAAGCAGAGAAAGTGTTCCACAGGAGAGAGACAGAGGAGGAGAAGAAGGAAAGATAAAAGAAAGAGATGGAGGACAGAGAGAACTGGCATGATCGCCGGCAGGAGAGAAATTTAACTAGAATATTGGCCGCAGTGGTAGGGGATAGTATAGCAGAAAGAGAAAGAAAAAGGCAGACAGGGCACCTGGGTGACAGGGCAAGAAGAATCCCAAGAAGCCAAGACCATCCGCTCGAAAAAGACCAGTGTGTCTATTGCAAAGAAAAAGGGCACTGGGCTAGGGAGTGCCCAAAGAAGCAACCCAGGAAGACCAAGGTCCTAGCTGTCAATGATTAGGGGGGATGGGGCTCAGTCCCCCTCCCCGAGCCCAGGGTAACGCTTTCAGTAGAGGGGACACCTGGTGGACACGGGAGCTGAACATTCAGTATTGACCAGGCCCTTAGGACAATTAGGAACGAAAAAGACTATGGTTGTGGGGGCCACGGGCAGCAAATTCTACCCCTGGTTTACTGAAAGGAAATTGGACATTGGGAAGGGCCAAGTAACTCACTCCTTTCTGGTCATCCCTGAGTGCCCTGTGCCTCTCATAGGAAGAGATTTGTTGACTAAATTAAAAGCACAAGTTCAGTTTACCCCCGAGGGACCCAAAGTGACTTGGGGGGAAGCCCCTGTGACTTGTCTGGTAGTTGGAATCGAGGAGGAATATCGCCTCCATGAAACGAAGCCTGGAGAGGCAATTGCTTCAGAGTGGCTTACCCAGTTCCCTGAGGTCTGGGCTGAACAGGCAGGAATCGGCAAGGCTAAACAAGTATCCCCAATAGTGGTGGAACTCAAAGTGCACACCTCACCTATCTTGATAAGACAATATCTCATGAGTAGAGAAGCAAGGGAAGGCATTCGTCCCCACATCCAGAGACTGATGCAGCAAGGAGTTCTAGTACCCTGCCGATCTCCCTGGAACACGCCCTTGCTGCCAGTGAAAAAACCTGGCACCGGTGACTACCGGCCAGTACAAGACTTAAGGGAAGTCAATAAAAGGGTCCAGGATCTGCACCCTACTGTGCCTAACCCTTACAATCTACTGAGCTCTCTCCCACCAGAGCAGGTTTGGTACACAGTGCTAGACTTAAAAGATGCTTTCTTCTTTTTCCAATTACACCCCAGCAGCCAGCTGATGTTTGCTTTTGAGTGGAGAGATCCAGAAGGAGGACACACTGGGCAACTAACATGGACTAGATTGCCCAAGGATTTAAGAACTCCCCCACGCTTTTTGACAAGGCACTCCATAGAGACCTGGCCCCTTTCAGGGCCTGGAACCCCCAAGTCTCCCTTCTTCAGTATGTTGATGACTTGTTACTCGCAGCCTCCACCAAGGAAACATGCGAAGAAGGACCCAGAGAACTCCTAAAGGAATTGGGTGAGTTGGGGTACCGGGTGTCGGCCAAGAAAGCTCAGTTGTGCTGCACCAAAGTGACATACTTAGGGTATGTCCTGAAAAACGGCAAGAGGTGGCTCACAGAAGCCAGAAAAAAGACTGTGGTCACCATTCCCGTCCCCAAGACTCCACGGCAGGTACGGGAATTTCTGGGGACAGCTGGTTTCTGTAGACTTTGGATACCTGGGTTCACCTCTCTAGCTGCTCCCCTGTATCCACTTACACGGGGTCGAGCTCCCTTTGCTTGGACACAAGAGCATCAAGAAGCTTTCGAAAAAATAAAGACTGCTTTACTCACGGCACTGGCCCTGGCTCTGCCCGATCTAACTAAACTATTTACCCTGTACGTGGACGAACATGCAGGAGTGGCTCGCAGAGTGCTAGCCCAGACCTTGGGACCATGGAAAAGACCGGTAGCCTACTTATCAAAGAAACTTGACCCAGTGGCAAGTGGATGGCCGTCATGTTTAAAGGTAATAGCAGAGGTTGCCCTCCTGGGGCAGCACATTGTTATAGTCACTCCCCACGCATTAGAGAGTATAGTCAGGTAGCCCCCTGACCGTTGGTTAACCAACGCTGGAATGACACACTACCAGAGTCTCTTGCTAAACGATTACATAACCTTCGGGCCTCCTGCCATCCTCAACCTTGCCACCCTGCTCCCGGAGGCAGACGGATCCCAGCTGGTACACTCGTGTACAGACATCTTAGCTGAGGAAACTAGGACCCAGAGAGACTTGACAGATCTGCCCTGGCAGGGGGTGCCAAACTGGTACACTGACAGTAGTAGCTTTATAGTGGATGGAAAAAGGAAAGCCGGAGCAGCCGTAGTGGATGGAAAGCAAGTAATATGGGCTAGCAGCCTTCCCGAAGGAACTTCAGCGCAGAAAGCTGAACTACAAGCCCTGACAAAAGCCCTTGAGCTGGCAGAAGGCAAAGTTATTAACATCTAAACTGACAGCAGATATGCGTTCTCCACCGCTCACATTCACGGAGCAATCTACAAACAAAGAGGGCTCCTCACGTCCACTGGAAAAGAAATTAAAAACAAGGAAGAGATCCTTGCTCTCTTAGAAGCCATACATCTGCGGAAGAAAGTAGCTATTATTCATTGTCCTGGACATCAAAAAAGAATTGACTCCATGGCAACCGGAAACAGAATGGCGGATCACACTGCTAAGATAGCTGCACAAGGAACTGTCTCCTGAGCCTTATGCATGCGATAAGAAAACCCTCCGCCAAAGGAAGATAATTTCAGTCTAAACTACACACCAAAGGACTGTGAGGAAATCAAAAGCCTAAAAGAAAAAGGATTATCCAGCGGATTTGACTGCCATGGGATTGCAAAAACTAAAGAAAACAAGATCATTTTACCTTATCAAGAAGATAAATCCTATGTAAAAAATATTCACCACCTGATGCACTTAGGAAGAAAGAAACTGTGCGAACTGGTGAAAGCTTCCAATTATCACATACTCAAACTACAAACTATAACAGAACAAGTAACTCAGTATTGTGAAGCCTATGCTTTAACAAATACCCACCACCCGCTCGTAGAACCAGAAAAAAGGCTGCGGGGAGACAGACCAGAAGTCTTCTGGGAAGTAGATTTCACAGAGATCATACCTGGTAGGTATGGCAATAAGTATCTTTTAGTTTTCATAGACACCTTTTCAGGATGGATTGAAGCTTTCCCTACAAAGTCTGAAACCGCCCAGATAATCACAAAGAAAATTCTAGAAGAAATTCTGCCCCGGTTCGGGATACCGAAGGTAATCGGCTCTGACAACGGGCCCGCATTTGTTGCCCAGGTAAGTCAGGGACTGGCCAAACAACTAGGGACCAATTGGAAATTGCATTGTGCTTATAGACCCCAGAGTTCAGGACAGGTAGAGAGGATGAATAGGACTCTTAAAGAGACCCTCACTAAATTGGCTATTGAGACCAGCGGGAAAGACTGGGTGGCCCTCCTTCCCTTTGCGCTCCTCAGAGTCCAAAACACAACTGGACGTTTCGGGCTCACTCCCTATGAGATCCTTTTTGGGGGACCTCCCCCCTTGGCCAGACCAGATGGGGTATTGGACCCCACCTTAGATTCCCATTCACCCTCTGCTTTGTTTGTTCACCTTAAAGCTCTAGAGGCTGTCCACATCCAGATTTGGGACCAGATTAAGGAAGCCTACTCACCTGGGACTCCTGCTGTGCCCCACGGGATCCAGGTTGGCGTCCTGGTCTTGGTCAGGAGACATCGAGTGGGAACCCTCGAGCCCAGGTGGAAGGGACCCTACCTGGTACTATTGACCACTCAAACAGCTGTGAAAGTAGATGGGATTGCTGCCTGGGTCCACGCGTTGCATGCAAAGAAAGCCCCTGCCGGAGAGCTTGATGATGGATGGAACATGGAGACAACTGATAATCCTCTTAAGCTTCGCCTATGCTGTCACCCCTGCCCAGCATGGTAATCCCCACGCTACTATGACTCTGACCTGGGAAGTCATTTCCCAAGCTGGGGACATTGTGTGGAACACTTCCAAGGTAGCCCCCTCGTATACTTGGTGGCCACCCCTACTCCCAGAGGTTTGCGCCCTCATTGCTGGTGTAGAGGCATGGGACATCCCTGGAGAGTCATCTGAAACTGTTCCTCAGGAAAAAATCGTCTTTCAGAAATGGGCTCTCACACAGGGAGTGTAGACTGGAGGCCAGTACATGGCAGACTTGCCAGGGAGCAGTACCTTGGCCAAGCAGAGAAAGTCGCGACAGGCAACATTCTATGTCTGTCCTAGGAAAATACAGTTTAAGAAGGAGGGTCGCTGGTGTGGGGGAATAGAGAGTTTCTTTTGCAAAGCACGGGGATGTGAAACCACTGGCACTACTTATTGGAACCCCTCATCCAGCTGGGACCTTATTACAGTAACTAGAGGCAGTAAGGGTGACACCCTGAACATCACCTTCACACAGAAAGGGAGGGGGGAAAAGCGGCTGGATAAAAGGGAAACAGTGGGGCCTGAGATTTTGTCTCTGGAACCGATCCGGGGTTCACGTTCAAACTTAGACTAAAAATTCAAAATCCCCCCTCTCAACCGGTAGGGCCCAACCCCATCCTAACGGACACCCAGCCTTTACCCAAACCTAAGCCTACACTAGTCCCTGTTACTCCTGCTTCCTTAAAGCCCCTAGACTCGGACCCAGCAACCCACGCACCCCGAGACACCCCTGCTCCCCTGGGAATGGAGAACCGCCTTTTAAGCTTAGTAGAAGGAGCCTTTTTGGTACTCAACCGAACCAATCCTGATATCACCCGATCCTGTTGGCTCTGCTATGCCTCAGGCCCCCCTTACTATGAGGGGATTGCTCAGAACAGGACCTTCAACAAAAGTGAAAGTTCCTCTCTATGCGCCTGGGGAGCGAGCAGAAAGCTAACCTTAGCTGCCGTGTCCGGGCAAGGCCTCTGTTTGGGTACAGTTCCCCCCATAGACAGCATCTCTGCAACTCGACCCTACAATCATCTTTCAATTGGGACCGATACCTCGTCCCCCCCCCCCCTCCAGACACGGTCTGGGCCTGTAACACAGGACTCACCCCGTGCATCTCCACCAGCGTATTCAACGAATCTCAGGATTACTGTATTTTAGTTCAGTTAGTCTCCTGACTCTTGTACCATGATAGTGAGTCTTTTGTAGATGAGTTTGACAGGAGAACCCTCTGGAAGAGGGAACCTGTAACCATTACCCTGGCAGTCCTTCTAGGCTTAGGAGTCACAGCAGGGTTAGGAACTGGGACCTCCACTCTAGTCCAAATGCTCCACTACTACAATGAGCTACGTGCTGCCATGGATGCAGACTTAGGAATAATAGAGCAGTCCACTACTAAGCTCGAGGAATCTCTCACATCTCTATCAGAGGTAGTCCTCCAAAATAGAAGGGGTCTAGATATCTTGTTTTTAAAGAAGGAGGGCTGTGTGCAACCTTGAAAGAGGAATGTTGTTTTTATGCAGATCACTCCGGAGTCGTCAGAGACTCCATGGCAAAATTAAGAGAAAGATTGGACAAACGCCAAAAAGAAAGGGACTCCCATCAAGGCTGGTTTGAGGGATGGTTGAACAAGTCCCCTTGGTTTACAACCCTTATCTCCACCTTGACAGGACCTCTGATAATTCTATTCCTCCTGCTTACTTTCGGTCCTTGCATTTTAAATAAGTTAGTTAGTTTTGTAAAACAAAGAATAGATACAGTCCATGTAATGGTTCTCAGACAACAATACCATACCTTACAGCAGGATGAAGGGTAGCTCTAAGATTAGAGCTATGCACAAAAAAAGAAGTGGGGAATGAAAGAGTGTGGAATGAAAAAGTAAGGACTGGAAAATTACAAGTAGAATGAGAATTTCCTACCTACCCACCCTTTGAACTGACCAAATGCCAGATAGCCAGATCTGGGCAACAATTCTCGGAAAGCCCCTAGCCCAATTTAGATATGCACATGTCGTCAGGGGAAGGGCATAGATACGCACATGCCCCCAAGGACAGGACACAACCCCATCTGTTGCACATGATAAACAAGCTACCTCCTTTCTGGACTCTGATGTGTAACTTCTTCTATGGCGTAAGATAAGAAAAACACCTCCTTCCTGACATGTATGTTTTTTTTTTATGATATGTATGGTTCTTGCCCTATAAAAGCTTTGCTAAATTCTGGAACGGGGCCGAATCTCCTCTACTCAACTCTGAGGTATGAGATTTGGTCCCAGCATGCTGGTGTGACTCTCTGCTCGAATAAACCCTCGTGTGATTGCAGCAAGTTCGGTCTCTGAGTCTCTTTGTGTGCACGCAGATCCTGAGGCTAGAGAGAGGGTCTCCCTGTGGGGGTCCTTCATATACCACATATTTATTTATAATAACTAGCACTTGAGTTGTTTCTGGATCTTGACTATTGTAAATACTGTTGTGGTAAATACAGCAAGGCATGCATATATATTTTTGAATTAGTGTTTTTGTGTCTTGGAATAGGTATATAGTAGAAGAATTACTGTACCATATAGTAATTCTATTTTCAGTCTTTTGAGTAATTCCATACAATTTCCCACAAAGGCTAAAACAGTTATAATTCTACTGAGTTAGGGTTGTTTTCTTATTGTTTTGGTTTATATTTAATTATTTTATTTAGAAATTACATTGTTTTATTTAGAGAAATATGGGGGATGTAGAGAGAGGTATTCAAGAGAGAACATGGGGCAAGAAGTGGCTTTTAGAAATGAGTTTTTGGTGTTGGAGTTCAAACCCAGGGCCTTCTACATGCAAAGCATGTATAACATCTCCAATATTTAGGAAGTGTTTTGTCTTTTTATTTTGGGGCAGGGGGAGTGAAGGTGAAATAGTCATCAATCCTGGTAAATAAAATCCTGGGATATGACATTGACTCATTCTACTGGGTTAGACAACACAAGCCATGCTCTATAGCAATGCATTTTCTTTTCTTTTATGGTTTATTTTCTTGTTGTAAGAAAAGTAAGACGTCTTTAATCTCAAAGGTGTAGCATATACCTGACAGTACCTTACTTGGTTTTGCCTGTTAGAAAGCTAACATATTGAAAAGGGAAATCAGCCTCCCCCACCAACCTTGGCGGGTGTTCCGCCCCTTAAGGAAGTCGTCACTGCTTTGGCCTCGCCCTTAAGGATGTCGTCACTGCTTTGGCCTCGCCTTTAAGGAAGTCGTCACTGCCTCGGCCCCACCTTTACCCGTACCTCACCAATGATTCGTGTTACCGTAGCGGAAGTCCAGCTCTCAAGAACTCTCCCTCCCCTCCCACTTCCCATCCTATATAAGGGGGTGACTAGGGAACCACACGGTCTTTGGTTCTGGTTCTATTCTGGGAATCCATAGACCCTGGCCATTCCGAATGGTCAGTATTAAAGCACTTTTAAGCATTTGCTGGGACTCATCAGCCTCTTTATTTCTCTGCATGGGGCAGCTAGATTAGGACGTCCGAATCTTTCATTTGGCGAGCCACCAGGAGTCCTCATCTTGCCCCATACAGAGCTATGAACAGGTGATCTGGTGAGTTCTGATGTGTGTGTGTGTGTGTGTGTGTGTGTGTGAGAGAGAGAGAGAGAGAGAGAGAGAGAGAGAGAGAGAGAGAGAGAGAGAGTGCTTTGCTTTGTGGTTATGAGCTCTTTGCTCGATGTGGAAACCGAGTGAATGATAGCAGACAGACTTTGTATAACAGGAGGGTTCGAGTCCCTCGCGTGACTAAGGGACCTCCCACTTGATGTGTTTCCAGGTGTGTGTGGTCCCCCACTTGACGCGTATACCAGGTGGGCAGGAAAGTTGACGAGCTTTGGCTGCTTAGGTCACAACCCTGGTGGTACCCCAGGGGTTCAGTAAGAGCAGTGGGAAGACGTTCCCAAGCTGCTGGGAGAGGTCTGCCTGTAATTTGTGGAGCTCAAGAACTTGGTCACTGGCATAGCTGTCTGTCTAGGATTTATTGTGGGTGTGGCGCCACTGTCTGTTTGTTTGTTTTTGTCTGTGTGTTCTATGTTTTTCTTTGGTCTGACCACGGGACGCGCCCGACCCCCTCTCGCGGGCCGACCCCTGGGGAAAGGGGCCGACCGCCGGCGAGCCCACGTCTCCCTCACCCGTCAGTCGTCCCAGCCCGGGATTGGGAGGGCCAGTCGCCAACCCCGGTGACGGAGGGGAGGAAGGCCAGACCGGTGATGGGAGCGAGAGGAGAAAAAAAAAAGCAAGAGACAAAAACCCCCGGCGACCCAACCACGCCCAGCGGGACGCGCAACCCCCGCCGCCCGTGGCGCGGCGGGAGGGCGCCCGAAACCCACCTAACCCGCTCCCCCCCGAACCAGGGAGCGGGCGCGTGCAAGGGCCATGCTAGGGACATGGCGGAGGGTGTTGGAAATTGCAAACCCCAGATTTCTCAAATGGCCATCGGGGATAAATTTTCCCTGGAGAATTTCTGGACTTTGTGATCCCCGACTATCCTGCCATGTGTTCAGGCCAAAGAAAGCAACTGGCCGTTTTTTTCTAGCTGAAGAAAAAAAAAATGTGCTCTTTAAACTCTCCAGCCTGAAGGAATTCACCACGCCCCAGGGCAGACTATTGTTCTTCCAAACTCACCTAGCTGGGGATGTGGGTCATTTACATATCAAAGAAAAATCTAGCTAATGGTTTGGAAGGCAGGAAAAATTTTGAGCGTTTAAATTTCTAACTTAAAGGTTTCTTAAACAAAAAAAAAATAAGGATGTTGCAAAATATTGTGGTTGTTTTTGTTTGTTTGTTTTTCGGTGCATGTGAAGGTTTAACCACTGCTAAAGGAAGAGTGAAGAAGTTTAAAAAAAAAAAGGAAGGAAAAGAGAAGGAGCTGGATGGTAGGGCGTTTGCCTTGCATGCAGAAAGAAAAGTGGTGCAACAGAAATTAAAAATGTGTAATAAATAATTATTAATATGTCTCTAGGTTAAAAAAAAGGTGTAAATGTTTTTGAGCATGTTCTGCCAGAAGTAGTGAGCATTCATTCTTTCTGGTTTTCAAAATTAATTTGTGTAATGCAAATTGCTGGTGTTTTCATTGCTGGTGTTTTCTGCCTGCAAAACCAAGGTCAGAAGACTAAGTGAATTTCTATATTTAAAATTAAGCATGATTAAAATATTATTTTGCAATTTTTCATTATATGTTACCAAGAACATTAATATTTGCATCACAGGAGGTTTTATAAAATTGGTCATGGTTTTAAGAAAAAATGTATGGAATATTTCGTTGCAGAAAAAGATTCTAAAATTATCTAAGTAATTTAAGTAATATTTGCTTTTTCTCTTCTCCCAGAACCTTTTAGTACCATTTATGTCATGGCATCATGTTGCTTTGCACAAGATACAAGCAGATGGCTTTCCTCTCTGCATGAGGAGTGACCCCCATGCAGACAGAAAATCCAAAAATTAGTGAGGGGACCCTAAAGCCCTCTTTCAGAGGAATAATTGGAGTTGAGGTGGTGTGACAAGCAGGCATCCTTAAGCATTTGGCTGAAAAGACCGGAGAGAGAGACTGAGATAAATGGCCTGAGTAAGGAAATTGAAGATTTTTCTAGAAGATCATCACAGCCTGTGGGCCCCTGCTCTCACCCTCAATCTCAGGAGAAGAGAATTCGAGGTCAGTCTCTTCCAAACCTGGAGAGGAGTGGAACAGACAAATCACCTCTAAAAATTCCTAAAGAGGGTGAAAAGCCTACAGCCCAGGCCAGCCAGAAGATCCTCATGCTGAACTGACCATCTCATCAGCCAAACCTGAGTGACTGTAACATGAAAAACCTGCGGTGTCTACAACCTATCCTCAGAAAAGCTCTGTAAGTAATGGGGGTGCCCCGGATGGAGATTTCTCCAACAGTGCTGTATATGTGCAAAGGAAAAAGCCAAGTTATTCAAATACCTGGTAAGGTACAAGAAAAAGGTGGAGAGAAAAACCATTTTTGGTAGCTAATTAAAATTCTAGTGGGCCTAACTTAAAACCCACTTCCTTGAAGTAACTTATGTGAAAATGCTCTTACTAGTTGCATTAAACCAGATTATAAACTGTAAATGCAATGTTAGTCTAACTGTTAATGTTAGTCTAAATGTTAGTCTAACTGAAGTAACTCAAAGCTGTGTTTATTCATAATGCTATAATGCTTTGTTTTCTGTTGTTTAATTTGTGCTATCATTACAGACAATAAGAACAGCTGTGCCATTCAAGTTGTGCTATTTACTGCTCCAAGGCCTGAGTGGGTTAAGTAATATTCCCCTGTCTAATTAATCTAATCCTTTTCACATGTTAAGACTGCAAAAGTGAACCAGTTAACTGCTCCTTTAGGGAAATATGAGATTTCACCTTATCTAGAGATCGAAACTGCAGTCCCCTGTCAGCCTGAAGTAGCTACAGAAGATTGATCTTCGACCACGTTCCCTCTAATAACTTCTAGGGTGATAAAATCTCTAAAGCAAAATGGTCATCAGAAAAAGCTATAGGAGAAATAAGGGAAAAAGAAAGGCCACAGGAATTAATAAGCCAAGTTAACAACTAAAAATAACATTATGCCTATCTATCCCAGAGGTTAAAGCAGGTAGCAAAAATTATGCTTCTCTTGGTAATGTTAAAAGTAAAACAGTCATTGCTAAGAATGAAATTTCTTCATCTCTATCTAACCCAGTGCAGGAAAGGCAACTAAAGTTTAGGGCTCTACTGTCCTCTCTACCCCAACAGCTGTTTACATTGCAGGATTAAAGGAAAGGAAGCAGAAACCTCCTTATCTTTGTTGTGGAATTCACAGCCTATAAGGAGAAAACCCTGAAAATCCAGCTGAGTCAGCTCATAGGACCAGAAAAGTCCTAGTCTTCCTACAGCAGCAACCATATGGCGCCCCACCCTGTGCAAATGTTTTCTGAGTCTTATGATGTTTTTCTCTCTCCCTTCCACTCTCCTAGCAGCTCGGCCGGCCACCATCGATGCCCCCTACAAAGCCAAGTCTGAAAGGGACTCAAACAGGCATATGAACCCCAGAAGCCGAGAGACCAGGTCCTGGTAAAATGTTACCGCTCGCAGACACTAGAGCCTATGTGAAAAGAACCTCATGTCGTCCTTCTGACCACCCCAACTGCCTTTAAGGTGGACAGCATGCTTCCTGGGTTCACGCCTTCCATCTAAAACCTTCCCCTGCTGATCCCAACCATAATGAGTGGAAAGTGGAGCACACTGAGGATCCCCTCAAGATACGGGTCCGGCGGGCACACTTCAGCCCTAATGCACTCACTGACTCTGGCAATGCTCTCCCTAGCACTTGCTGAGGGAGAATTTAATCAGGTCGTACCCCCAGATGAACTGGTAAAAAAAGACTATATGGAAACCCCTGTGACTGAAGGGTGGGGGCATCATCAGTAGGCTTCTGTGAAACTAGAACTGCTTACCTCCGGTCCTCTACTTCTTCCCATGTGTGTGTTTGGGGGTGGGGAGCCGGAATGGGTGTGTAAAGCAAAACCTCAGCCTTTGCCTCCCTCTTGGAGGGGGGGGGGGGAATTGGCCTCTGGCTGTCCCTGTCTGACTAGGTAATCTAACCTTTGCTTCTTCTAGCTGTACTTATGTCAAAAGATAGCCCCTTTTTAGCTTTGAATCCTCAAATTCGCATAACAGCACCAAATCTGTAGACCTGGGTCAGGTAGAAGGTACTCAGTGCTCAGAAGTCCTGCCTGCTCCCTCTAGCCCAGGGTATTTACCTCCGAAATGGGTATAAATATGTGGTGAAAATTTGGCTTATACGTCCCAGCATTAGTGCTCCCCAACATTGACATCATCCCGGGAACAGAGCCCATCCCTCTGCCTACCATAAATCACTCAGGAGGCACTCCTAGGTCTTGTAGGTGAGCACTCTCTACTGGTAAGGCTGAGAAGTTGCAGGTAAATTGGTAACTAGGGGAGCTGGGCTAAACAGGAATAACAGACTCTCACAAGAGTTAATTTCAAATGTGTGAAACAGAATCAAGCACCATCAAGAGTAGCTGGCCAAAATAAGGGGCTATTGAATGGTCCCTTATGGTCTTTATGGGGTGGGATTCTCCCCTATCTAATACCTCTACTGGGGCCCCTCCTGGGCCTTTTTATTTCTGGTAGCCATTGGCCCATGCATAATTGCCTCACTACATTCATATAAGCCCAGGTTGAAAAAGTTAAACTTATGGTATTACGCCACGGATTAGCTCATGCAGATAATTCTAGCCAGGAATATCAGAAAGTGGAGGCCCCTAATCACATTGGCTTCTAGGATTAGAAGCCTCAAGTACAAGAAGTGGGGATTGAAAAGGGAAATCAGCCCCCCCCCACCAACCTTGGCGGGTATCCCGCCCCTTAAGGAAGTCGTCATTGCTTTGGCCTCGCCCTTAAGGAAGTCGTCACTGCTTTGGCCTCGCCTTTAAGGAAGTCGTCACTGCCTCGGCCCCACCTTTACCCGTACCTCACCAATGATTCGTGTTACTGTAGCGGAAGTCCAGCTCTCAAGAACTCTCCTTCCCCTCCCACTTCCCATCCTATATAAGGGGGTGACTAGGGAACCACGCGGTCTTTGGTTCTGGTCCTATTCTGGGAATCCATAGACCCTGGCCATTCCGAATGGTCAGTATTAAAGCACTTTTAAGCATTTGCTGGGACTCATCAGCCTCTTCATTTCTCTGCATGGGGCAGCTAGATTAGGACGTCCAAATCTTTCAATATGACTAAGGTAATGGGCAAACCCTCTGCACTGTATTGTAGACACCTGTGTTTGATTCTTAGATCACTCCCTTTACTATTTTCATCTTTTTGAGCTGTAAAAACACTCAGGCTTAATTAGGAACTCACCTAGGTTTAATTAACATAAGTCCCCTTACCAGTGTCAATCCTGCCCTTCAGGTGAATTACCTTTGTTCTGTTAACTCTGGCTAAAAAAAGTTGGCAGAGAATGCAGCTCAGATAAGCTCAGTTTAGCTGGCTCTGTTTCATTCAAGAGACTGCCCAACCCCCTATGCTTATGCATCTTCTCCCATGAATCCATCTGTTTTTTGTGTGACATCCTTGATGCTGACCCATCTGTTTTAGGGTTGGAGCAAATATGAACACTACGAACTGCAGGGAAGCTAGACGCTCAGCCTCAACAATGTATAATTGAGTATTATAGATATGAATCAATTTATTAACACCTTGGAATATGTTTTATGTTCCAAATGATGAAAGAATTTTAGAAAAGAACTGGAGAAATTTTCAACCCAATGAAGAAGCTCCATTAATATGCTTTATTTACTATACTTAAGTATTGATGGATATATCTACCACTTTACCTTACTTACTCTAAATACTTTTAACTCAATTGCTGCTTCCTGATCTGCATATCCAGAAATGCTTATAAAGCATGTGTGTGTGTGTGTGTGTGTGTGTGTGTGTATTTGTGTTGTAACTGGAACCTAATAACCCTATAACTGGAACCTTATATGTTGAGATATCGAGTATGAGAATTCTGGAGACACCCAGGGACTTCCAGGAGTAAGCTGATAAAAATATGGAAGAATTCTGGAGATGGCATTTTGGGGACATTTACTTGTTTCTGGTAAGAGTGCTTTTTCACTACCCACAAAGGTATGTCTCCATTTATTAAGGAAGCATGCACTAGACGTGGCTTTTGGCTTTCCTGGTGCAGTGCCTAATTTTCCTCCCAAGAAATATCTGCCAGAAGACCCATTTGGAGAACTCAAACATTGCCCCTTGCGTGGATCACTGGCAATATTTCTGTCATACTTCTTACATGGTAGTGACTTAACATTTTCCCTTTAATTCATTTCTGCTATACTACAGAAATTCTGCCTTAGCTATTTTGCATTCATTAAAGGAATTTCAGTACCAAAGCAAGCTGCTAGAAGTTCCCTGCTGGCTTAGTATATTTGCAACTCAAAGTCCAGCCAGCTACCTCTCCTTCTGTCAGCCTTTTTACTTCTGAAGGGCAAGTCAAAACAGCATCTTCAAGACAATGGTCTTCTCTCCCTGCCTTTGATCACAACAGCAGAGTAATTTCTGCCTCAGGGACTTTCCCTGTCACTTTGAACACCTACTTACAAACAGGTTTGGTCAGTGTAGAATTAGGCTATTTTACTAGGTATAATTATGTACCCCTTTCTTTAGTGTTATCTCTTTCTATTACCAGATCATAGGAAGTGGGTCTTAGCCCCTAGCTAGAATACTATTTCCCTCAGGTTGAGAATACTTGTTATCAGGAGTAAACCAGGATTCCTGCTATCCCTTAATTTACATCGGTAATGACACCTAGGGCCAGGAACTTCTTTGATATGTAAGAATTTAGCCTTTCTTTTATCTTTTAACTCCTAACTTAAACCTATTCTATTCTTAGGTTACAAACCACCTAAAGCTATGTGTATTTGTTCTAAAATCAAACAATGTACATTGCATTCTTTTCATGTTATGACTGTCTCTTTTTCCCTTTATATAGTCCCTTGCCTGAAGATTAAATTTGTCTCACTCTTGCCAGAAATGTGTTGACTCCACACATATTGAGTGTGGCATCATTATTTCATATTTCATATTTCACATTCGTCTGCTTTGTGTACCCACTTCTCCCAGTGAGGATTTATGGACCCCACTAAGGTCTTGCTTAGGGATGAAGCATGTCCCCAGCAGTGCTTCTAGAAAGTGGCTGCATTCTCTTCATTCTCCTCTGAGGATGCATAAATAAAAATGCATAAAATATGCCATCACATGAATATCAATTACAGTTTTATGCCAAGGTCAAGAAATGAAGAAAGACTCCAGGATATTACTTGTGATAGAATAAATAGATAGATTCTGGGCAAATGGGAGTAAAATATTTGTTCCATTGGACCAGACCCTGAACATAACTAAAAGACTACACAGATTGTGAGTTGTGATGAGGTTCCTGAATATCCATGTTACTTCCCAATTGTCCTTGTTAGTTAATATTGATATTAAGGTTGTCAGGGGATTTTGTTATTTTAAAAACTTTATATTGATTGAGGTCTTGCAATTTTTTTTGTTTTTTGTTTTTTTTGGGCCACACTCGTTTGATGCTCAGGGGTTACTCCTGGCTAAGTGCTCAGAAATCGCCCCTGGCTTGGGGGGGACCATATGGGATGCTGGGGGATCTAACCGTGGTCTGTCCTACAGTAGCTCTGTCCTACACTAGCACTTGCAAGGCAGATACCTTACCTCTAGAGCCACCTCACTGGCCCTGAGGTCTTGTAATTTATAGTACTGTTAATGATGGCTTCCCTAATTACAAAACTATACACATCACCAGTGTGCTCTCCTCTCCTCCCTTAAGGACATCAACATGCAAAGAGATTTTAATCTTAAGTGTTGAAAAACGACTGCTTTAGTGAGTCATCAAAAATTTATGACTAATTGAAATTTAGAGACTATAAGAACTAGAACAAGCATTATGTCTATATAAAGCAATGCATATGTAGGAAAAATAATCCCTAATGGGAGACTGAGAGAGAATACAATGGTTAATGTATGCCTACCATACACCTGACCTCTGGCACCACTCTGTGCCCCAACAAAACCAGGTGTGGCCCTGGAGTAGCTGTAGCACAATGGTGGTGGCCTGGATAATCCTAAGAACTCCAGAACCTGAGCAGCCCAGCATCCTCAGGCCCTTGAATTGAACCTTTAGCATGGTTGGCTAAAAGTTGGGGTTCACAGGCCACTTCAGCACTGCTTGGAGCCCCCAAATTCTCTAGTTTTTCAAAGTGAAACTTTTGACTACTAGGAAAGCTCACTGTAAAAGAGCATATATAGTAAAGATGTGTATATGGCTAGATATGTTATGATAGAGAAGGGATTACAAAGAAGAAAGGTAAATTTTCTACCTTAGAGACTTACCTGTGTTTTAATCCCAGATGTCTGTTCTTAGGAGTTCTTCCTTAAACTTGTCTCTCACTTCATTTCTTCATACTTATATAAAAACATTTTCTCATAAAACTTTTACTTTACTTGAAAAACAAAAAATGAAGGGAAAGGAGGGATAGCACAGTAGGTAGGAAATTTACTTTGCATGCAGCCACTCAGCTTCAACCCTTGGCATCCCACATAGTCCCACAGGCCTGCCAAGAGTGATTTCTGAGTCCGGCCATGAGTAACCCCTGAGAATTGCTGGTGTTACCCAAAAAACAAACAAACAAACAAACAAAAAATTAAAGAGCATTTCTTAGCCTTTTCTGTTTCTTCATCTCTAGGATTTGTGAGATCCATTTTTATTTAAAAGCATTCCCATTATTATCCTTCTGATAATTAGGTAAGCAGTAAAATGAAAACTTATCACCTTTTTGCTATATGTAAATTGAATAATCCTATTTGTAGGTTCAGTCAGCATGAATATAAGGCGTATATTAAAATAAGTTTATAAAATAAAATATTCTTTTTTTCAATTTTGCCTCTGTAGCCTCTATCCCTCATCAAATGTCAAGATTAATTCAGTCTTAGTGGATGCAAAGCTTGTTTTTTCCATAAGAAAGAAAGCCTTATTTTTTCGTGTCTGAGTAAAAACTGCTGAAAGATGGAATCCTTGTATCATACTTTTATCTTGAGTTCCTGGGAGAATGGAGGTGCTAAGAGATATTATCCACCTTTCAGATATTTTTAAAGATCCCTAGGATTCCCACATGCTGGAAGGTGAGAGAAGATTTAAAGTCTTTCTGAGAATGATTCCTCACATTACTGTGGTTTTCTATTACCAATTCAATACAAAGGCTCAACATCTGTGCCACAGTTTTCTTTTTCTTTTCTCCAAGGTAAAAATCAGAGGAAGTTCCTCTTAAGAAATAGTAAAATAATTAAGCAGAAGCTATGTACTGGATTGTTTGCATTTAGTTCCATGGGCTTGAATTAGTCACCTTTTAATATCCTTTATTTGCTCTTAAGAAAAGTATGTTTACTAAGAATAAAGACATTCTGTTTTGGAGATAGTTTCCACTGCTATAGTCTTTGCTATTAGTTGTTATTTATAACTAGGATTGCTAATTTTCGCTTTGGTTGCACCCATTTGTATAAGTGTTTCCTTTGACTTTTGTAGTGGGAGAAAATGAAATCCTTTTGACAATATAGGCCATCCAAGATATGGAATGTATAGCAGAAGAGATTTTTTTACCTGTTGGATTTTCTGTTCTCCTGATACCTAGAATAAAGCTTAGGACATAGTAGACTATTGGTAATTTTTTTTTCACCCCTACTTCCTTTTCATTTGTTTATGTTGTTAGAATAACTGTGGTACTTGTTGGGGATTGAACGCCAGGTTGTGGTGCCTGCCCAGAGCCCGAGAGCTTATTAGGGATTTAGTACTAATTTAATTTCGAGCTCACAAACATTTTGGTTATAGTGCTTGTCTTGGACTTTATGCTACTGGCTGCAGTGTGAGTGTGTATGCCTGGTTGCAGTATGGCTCAGAGTTTCTGGTTCTGTTGGAGATTGTCAGGAATTTATTCTGTGTGTGTGTGTGGCAGCACTGAGTAGTGAAGTAATGGCCTCACATGAAGGGCAAGTGCTTCGTCACTGAGCCATTTCCTGAGCACCCTATATAAATCGCTATGCAAACAGATTCTCAAGGAAATATGTAGGAGAGGTAGCTAATTGGGAAAAAAGATTAAACACTGAATTATACTGACGTCTTTTTTTTGCCCCCACCCCACCCCTGTTTTTTTTGGGTAGTGGAGATGCCAGGACCCCACACAATCCTGAAAGCTATATCTCCAATCTTAAAAATTCTCTTCCCCTTTCATCTTCTTATTCCCTAACACCTTTACCTTTGTGCCTTCATCATCTCCCACCCCTCCCTTCTTTACTTTCTACTGTCATCTCTTTATTCCCTCTTTCTAGGAAGAGCTTGTTTCATCTCAGCTCAGTACTTAAGGCAACAACTATGAGGCCTTCTTTGCACAAACCTGTTATTTCTTTAAAGGGTCTTATCTGATTATTTGGAAACCTCTGAGTCTCCTTGCCTCTCCAGAGAAATGCAAATGAGCAGATGACCTGTTCTCAGGGCCATATGACATGGTTCTTGGCAAGACATAGATGCCTTCTTAGTTTTATCAGATACATTTAATTTTTGAACTAATTAATGAAGTCTAAAATAGCAACACATATTTCTATGGTAGAGTTTATATTTCATTACAAAAAGCTCAAAGTATGTGAAGATAGGTTGGAATGTGTAGAGAAAAGCTAAAAAAGCAGATTTCTGATAAGACCAGCATGTGACTTGTATAACAGCTCAGAATTATAGTCTAAGGATGGAATGTTGACAGTTCTTTCTTTCTTACTGGTGATCACTAGGATTTTATTTTTTCCATGTAACAGGTCATTTTTTGAGCCAATCTTAAAAGGAGAAAATACTTTTAAGAATCATGCATAATACGGAATGTATCTTTCTTGTTATCAGTGGAGTCTCTTCTTCTTATAGGGTGGAAGGAAATGATGTCCATGTCTTTTAGTCATAATAGCCTATGACAGAGAGACTGAAATAATTTCTTTTTAGGCTTGCAGTTGTCTATAAATCTGCTTAGTTGGTCCTCCAAAGTGATGACATTGAATATATAATTGATACACTGTTTATCTTAAAGAAACATTTTAAAATTAATTCTTCAGACCTATGCCATATTTTATCTTTTGTGTAATAGTATCCAAATGTGCTTTTGTGAAGAAAAATCACATGTGTGTTTCTTCAAAAATCGGTCAGTTTTGAAAATATAGTACATTTCAAGTATGTAACACATGCCCTCAAAATATAATTATTAAAGCAGCATGAAGAGCTGAATTCACTTCAATTTTGGATTTTTAATAGACTTCATTGTTTTTAGTGAAGATAGAAATGTGCCATCGAAGTCTTTGGCTAAAAACCCAGACTTTACCTCCTTATTTTAGATTCTATTTTTCTATTTGATGCTCAGAATTGAATATGTAAGTTCATACTGTTGCATAGTTCTTGAAAAATAAAATACACATCAACCTATTTTTTTGATTCCTTGGGTGAGTATTTTGGTACATAAAGACAAAAGTTCAGGTCTAATTTTATAAGAAATTTTGATGTAGTCGAGAGTATTAAATTTTGTTTTTTTGGGGGGGCCACACCTGGTCATGCTCCAGGATCATACCTAGTGGGACTTGAATGACTTAAAATTATTAAGATTAATTAACATTTAAAATATCAAGAGACAGTAAGTTTAGAATGAGAACATCACCTAAAATTCTACTGCTTTAAAGTAATCATCAAATAAATAGAATATCATTACAAATTTTTATCATTTTCTATATATTTAGTGTGCATAAATATTTAGCAATATGCACACAGAGGATGAAGAATAGTAAGCCAACTTGAGAGAACTTAAAAATTATGGTAATATTAAGTTAATCCCATGACAGTATACTTCAGGGATGGAGAAACCCTGAATCTCCTAGGCCAAGGGAATTCCCTCTGTAATATCCCCAATAGTTACTGTGCCTATGCAGGGGAAAAAAAAAGCACAAAATAATCATTTTATTTACAGATATATTTATTTATTGTTTTATTTTTTTACTTCTTTATTTTGATGTAGATATTGAAGTTGATGTCTCCAATTTTATTTTATTTTATTTTATTTTATTTTATTTTATTTTATTTTATTTTATTTTATTTTATTTTATTTTATTTTATTTTATTATCTTTTTCTTTCTTTTTGTACTCCAGCATGGTTTGATTTCAGGACCGAGACTATTGTGTGGTGCTTGTCTTTATTGCTGTAGTGCTCACTGAATATTTAATTTGATATTTCTTTCTGTATTGTTGTGGTGTTTCAATTACCTTTTTCATATCTTCTCTCAAACTGAGGTTGAAAGCCTCTAGAAGGACTCCATCCATTTTCAGTTTATTTGATTTTTCTTTTTTTTTTTTTTACCCCATTTTATTGCTTTTCTTTCCTTCAAACAAAACCACATAACTCGAATTATCTAGCTCCACCTCTCAAATAGAGGGGGAAACAAGAGAGGGTACCAGGACCAAACAGATATATGATCACTAATAGTAAGCTAGACAAAGGGGAGACTACCTACTCTAGCAGCCTGGGGGGTGATGGTGGGGGATATGGGTTGCAGAAAGGGAACGGGGATGGGGGGAGAACAAATTTGGTGATGGGTATTCCCCTGATTCAATGTTAATATGTACCTAAAATACTACTGTGAAAGATATGTAAGCCAATATGATTAAAATAAAAATAAAAAAAAGACATTCCAGTACTTGACAGCAGCACAAAAATTATGGTAATATTAGAGATAAAACTTTTTAAAAGGGTATGATGTCACCCAAGCAGTGCTCAAGATGTCTGGGGGACCACTCTTTGAAATAGACCAACCAATCAGGAAAGACTCCACAGCTAGACATTGCAATGTGTTGCTGTTAGAACCCAGCAGGACCAAGACCTTGAGGTTCCACCTGGTAGTGTGTCAGGGAAGGTGTACAGTGTTGGGATAGGACTTGAGTACTTGTACATACCATCCATGTAATCTAGTCCCCTGAGCCATGTTCCTGGCCTCAGCAGATGTTTTTAATAAAGGGTTAATGTTAATTTAGTAATCCTTCCTTTCACTAAATGTTAAAAGTATAATATTGATTACTAACACAGAAACCTTTCTTGATTTTGGAATTTTACATACCTTCTTTCCATTTGTCTCTGACTTGTAGGAAAACATAGTTAACACATTAGTTTAAAGACAATATGTCCTATCAGGGAGAAGTTGGACCAAGCCTTTTAAACTATGGTGATGAGATCTCTGTAAAAACATATTGGTCACTCTTGTGTTTATTTTTCTGGACTCACCAGTCAACCAGGTAGAATACTTCTCACCAGACACATTTAACTACTTTTGTAAACCTTTCTGGAAAAACCAGCAACAAACTGAAAAAAGTCAAAGATTCTTCAAATGATAAAGACTAGACTCAGTAAGTGGAATTTGCAGTTGTGTTAGTACTGTGAGACCTAGGTATTTATAATTCCAAAGAAATCCAACAAGATGTACTGAAAATAAGTTAATGGAAATTTTGTGGAGACTCACTTTTTCTCCTTTTTTGTTACTTGATTTTCCTGGGAGTTTCTTTGTATCTTGCCCCCCTCCCAAAGTCTTTAAGGGTCTTTTCCAGCAGTGTTAAGTGGAACACGGATTGCTGAGAATTGAACTTAGACTCCCATATACAAAGAATGCTCTCAAGCCCTTTAAGACATATTTCTTGCCTCTATCTTGTCCTGATTATGAATTAATAATTTGAGTAAAAATGTTGATAGGAGTACTCTATCATTTTCTTACAGTAATTGTGAGCTAGTGTATATTTTGTTTAAATGAGTCCATTGTTTCGTTGTACAAGCTCCATTTTCCATGTAATTGTTTCATTGTATTTGACTCTCTTCCATATTCTTTCTCTTCCTCCTCTTAATTTATGGGCCACAGGGCTTACATTGAGGAATCTTCCAATCCTGGTGATGTTTGGGGGACCATATGGGATGCAGGAAATCGAACATGGCCTGGCTGCTGTTTAGTTTCTTTGGGTTTCTGCAGTTGTGGATAAAAAAAATTATTCTTGGTAATTTTGGCTTGTATAATTTTCTTTATTTTCATCTAGGGGGCCATAAAGAAGACAGTTATTAAACTTTAGCCTCTTATTCTACTCATAGTTTCCATTTCTTTTGGCTACTAAACTTTATTTTCATAAATTATTTTATCATTTTTCTCAGGTCTTTACAAAGAATTGAGTTTATTCTATTCATTTTGTGGGGCTTTCAATTAGAGTTCAGGGCAACTAGAAGCCATCACCATTGCTGGTCAGATGGTTCAGTGCTCAGCCAAGTGATGTGTTATTGCTTGGGTTTAGTGGTGCTTGAGGACAAAGGGTCTATAACTGATGATGCTGGGAGTATCATGTAGTGCTAAGGATCGGGCCTCTGCATGCAACTTATGTGCTCTAGCCTTTGGACCTATTTACTCAGCCCAGAGTTCATTTTAAGTACTTATATTTTATATGTAAGAATCTTAAGTATTTATATGTAGAGTGCAAGATTCTTCAGAAGAATCTGCTGGTACCTATAGGGCATTTGAAAGTATAATGACCCAGGAACAGTTAAAATTGCTTTTACTTGTGCTTTTTGAGTGTCTACACAATTTGTTGAATTAATAATTTTTATTTTTTTGAAAACCTAATTATTTTATTTTATGGATGGTACTAGGGCTGGAGACAAGCAAGGGCATAGTTAATGCCAAGGGTAAGAGATGGGAGAGTTTTTCCAGATACAGAACAATTACCTGAATCTCTCTGAGAATCCCGTATGATAGCGTAGAATTGTATTGGCATTGAGCACAAGTGTAACTGTCTGGTGGCCCAATGTCTGCAGCATATCTCTCCCCAGCAGCACCAGATCCTGCAGGTGCCTGAGGCTGTGGCTCCCTGAATAGCAAAAGATGGGCTCTAGACAGGGATGGGACTATTTTGCAGCTCAGGAAACCTTGAGCAATGTCAACAACATTTTTCTTTGGTCATCATAACTTGGTGTGAGTGTACTAGAGCACATCATGTATGCTGCTAAACTTCTTCCAATTCACAAAACTTCTCAGCACAACTTTCTAGCACAACATTTCAATAGCATTAAATGTTAAGAAACTCCGAGGTAGAACAAGCTGTGATCTAAGCCAGTATCTGGTCATTTTGAATAGGGAGGAGGAAATTTAAGATAGTAAACCCTACCACTTGGAATTAATTGAAGTGAATGTAATGAAATGTTATTAGAGATGGTCTGCTATATATGCAAGAGGGTAATGGAGGGGTCCTGAGGCACTGGGACAAGGCTTTCCATTTTCCCCATTATGAACCCCTTATAAGACAATGACGGAAGCCAAGAAGGTAGTCCAACAATGACAATGATAATTGAAAATGATTACTCAGGCAAGAATTGGGTGCTGAAAGGAGGTAAAGTGCTATTATGTGATACCCCTTCATTAACTATATTGCAAATCACAGTGTCTAAAAGGAGAGAGAGAGAGAGAGAGAGAGAGAGAGAGAGAGAGAGAGAGAGAGAGAGAGAGAGAGAGAGAGAGAGAGAAGAAGCAGGTAGGGATAGTTCACGGAGAAAGGCAGGAAGGGAAACTGGGGACATTGGTAGCACAAATGTGTACTGGTGAAGGGTGTAGTACATTGTATGACTGAAATTCAATCATGAGTAACTTTGAGTCATCTCATGGTGATTCAATTAAAGAATTTATAAAAAATGAAGGCCCAGTACATTCTGATCTGCTTCTGTAATCACACAGCATGGAGACTTATAGCTGCCTTATGAGGCTCCTGGAGCATAAGGCCAACCCTCTGCTACAGACCATCTTCCTGGGACAAGTGCAGAAGAGCTACAAACATAAAACCTGACCTAGCCTGTGAGGGCACATGAGGGAGGCTCTGAATAAACTATTCTCCAACCATATATATGATTAATTGGTATTTAAATGTTTATGTGATAAGAATTTTCCTAAACATTTATTTTATCCAACTTTCAAAAGTGGAGCTGTAAAACAAATGTTGTCATAATTATTCTCTCTTTTCTGCTTGAACCTCTTTCTAATCATTCTCTACTTAATAGCCAAGTTAATATTAAAAAGCAAAATGTCATCATTCCATTTCTATGGTGAAAATCTCTCAATAGTTTCCAGCTGTGGGCTGCATTGTACCTATCAAAAAGATGTGATTAAGTCCTCATACCCTGTCTGTCCACTTATTTGGACTTTGGGCCTTTGCATGCATAATCAAGATAAAGAGGTCCAGATGTAATCAAAGTAAAAATAGTATAAGCATACTGGATTAGGTATACCCTGGGTAAAAGAACTGGTGTTTTTTTTTTTTTAATGATGGAAAATTGAACACATAGACAAGACAAAAGACATACAGGAGTATACTGGTGGTAATGAATGCAGAGATTGAAGTCATGTCACGATCTAAGGAGTCAAGCCAGCATCCACAAGAAGCTAAAAAAGGGCATAGGATAGCCTCTACTTCTAACTCTGATGTACACATCACCATGACATTACTTTGATATTGGACTTTTGACTTCTCTCTCTCTCTTTCTCTCTGTGTTTTATAGTGTAGGATATCCAAATCAGAGACTTTATATGAAAAGAAGGTGATTTTCTGTTGAACCATGTCCCTGACCTGGTGAGGCTATGCTTGGCAGTGTCATACCTGGTGGTTCTGGGAATCCATTCAGTTTCAGGAATAAAACTGAGAGCCTTGCCTATAATAAGGCATATGCTATCCTACTTAAACTATTGCCCTGACCCCAACTTTTGTTGTTTTAAGTCATCCAGTTCATCAATTTTATATGGCCTTCCTTGGACTAAGTGAATGCTGTAGCTGACCACGAAAACAGACAAATGTTTCCAGAGATGAATTCCACAATTAAGCAGGTGACATTACAGATACTCTTCCTCTTCTAGTCAGTATAAAACAATCTCTGACATGGTTTGCTTTGCCTTTCTGCTCTTTCCTGATTTATTTCTCAAGCTCCTTTTTGCTTTTGTCTGTTGTCATAGGCGTTGTTGTGGGTCATTGAACAAGACAAGCTCTTGCCTGATTCAGGAATTTTGTAGCTGCTTATCTTATTGCCTAGGAAATGTGTTTGTGTTTGGAGAAATTCTACTCAATCTTTATGTACTTTAGAAGATCACTCCTTGAACAACCCTATGATTATTCCTCCATCAGCCATCTGAATAAAATTTCTTTTTATACCTTCTTGTGCATCTACCCCACTAAGCATTGTTTATAATACTGTATCTAAAATATAGATGTTATTTTTGTGCTTGTTCTTTTAATGTCTACCTCCCCACTCAAGTGTATGCCCATTAGGTAGTGATCATGTGTGCTTTTCTTACGTTTTTAGTCAAAGCATGCTGATGTGTATTGTAGTAAATGTTTTTGAATGGTTAAAAATGCATTTGAGAATTGTAATGTGATAGGTGAATATAAGATACAACTTGTTTTAAAAACATATTTTTTTATTTGCTTTTGAGTCACATTAATTGATGCCCAGGGTTTATTCCTGACTATGCTAAGGGATCATTCCTACTGGGACTAGGAGAACTGTATGCGGTGCCAGGAATTAAATCTGGGTCAGTCTCTTGCAAGGTAATGCTTTTCCAACTGTAGTATTGCTCCAGTTCCTCGAGCTTTTTATTTAATGAGGGCTAGAATTGTAGGTGAATTGTCCCAGTTATTTTTATGTATATTGCTATTTTGAGATGCTAATCATAATGGTTATCATATTAAAAGAGCAGAGTTATTTCTGATATATAGTTAAAATGCTCAGTATTAGAATTTATCCAGTTGTTTACAACAGGAACTATTTATATATTTAAACTGAATTGGGGTGTTAGTACAGAGTAAGACATTTGCCTTGACATTAGCCATTCTTAGTTTGATCCTTTGCACTGTGTATGGTCCCATCAGCACCATCGGAAGTGATGACCACAAAACCAGGAAATATCCCTTGAGTATCACTGGATATAGCTCCAGCCTTCCATCCAATAAACTAAGTTGGTTCAGTGTTCAATCTCTCAATATTTGTGTTCATCAAGAACTATAAATGTGTTTTGAAGATAAACACATATTAAAAAATTAATGTAAACTCGTTATTGTGTTTAATCAGAGATAATATTTAAGATTGTTCAGTATTTTCTAGATAGAAATTTTTAAGACTTTTCTGAATTGTCAGATCATGGTCATTAAATTATCTACTTGTCTTGCTTACTGGCCCTTAGAACAGGCTGAGAACTTGCCTTTAAATTATGGGTTATTTTCTAAGTGTTTTTCTGTGTATATTTTCATACATATGAGCTAAATTATGGAATTTTTCTGTAAGTTAAAATATGTCACAAATTAGTGTGACTCTTGGATTCAAGGAATTAAAAATAGCAATTGAAAATATATGGACTATATCAGCCCTAGGTGCTCATTAAAGAACAACCCACTTTATTTTTTGCAAGGCATCTTTATATGTATATAGATACATATATGTGTATATTATAATTCCTTTATTTACACTGTGGTTACAAAATTGTCCATGACTGTTACCCTTTATTAGAGCATATTTTCTGCCACGAATATCCCCAGTTTCTCTCCCACTCCCCATCCCCACCTGCCTCTGGGTAGAACTTCACTTCTCTCTCTCTCTCCTTTTTGACACTGTGGTTTGCACCATTGTTAATGAAGGGGCACCATGCATTTCATTTTATCCCCTGTCAACACCCAGTTCTTGCCCAGAGTGATCAACTTCAACTGTCATTGTCATAGTGGACCCTTCTCTACCTTAACTGCACTCACTGCTCTGTGAAAATTTTCCTACTATGGACTGGTTCTTTTTTGGCAATTTAATTTATACTGTTTCTGGATATTATTACCATACTATCTTTTATTTTTCTTATATCCTAAAAATGAGTGAGATTATTCTGTCTGTCCCTCTCCCTCTGACTTAATTTACTTGGCATAATACTCTCCATATCTATCTATGTCAAAGCAACTTTCAAGACTTCATTTTTCCTAACATCTGCATAATATTTCATTGTGTAGATGTACCACAGTTTCTTGATCTATTTGTTATTTATCTGTCTTGGGTAATTGGGTTGTTTTTAGATTCTTGCTATTGTAAATAGTGGTATAACACACAGGAATGCAGAGGGCTTTTCTGCATGGTGTTTTTGGGTTTTTAGGGTATAGCCCTAGAAATATTGCTAGAACATGTGGAAGCCCAATTTATACCTCTTTTGAAGAATATTGTTTTCCATATTGTTTTTCCAAAAGAAATGGAGCAATCTAACCTCCCACCAGCAGTGAATGAGAATCCCAGAACAACCCTTTTTAACATTAGTTAGTAAGTAAATTCTCCAGCAGTGTTAAAGAAAGCAAATGTTTAGGTGCACCAAGTATGAAAATACTACTTTGCTAAAATTACTTCTTAATCTATTCCTTAAAGAAGGTTGTGGATGGACTGTAGATCTGCAGCACATATGAGTATAATTGTGTGTTACATGTTTTCCAAATTCTGGAGTTGTTATTGAGGTCCAAACTTGCATTTGGAAACATTAATGTTTTAATGTAAAATGATAAGTGATTTGAGTTATACTGAAAAAACGTGCAGTTGGTTACAAAACAGTTGAGTTGTTGACCTACCTTTTGCAGCTTAATGTTAAAGGTTTACTAAAGTTTTTTACATATAGCCATACACATGATAGCAGGAATTACACACTCACTCAGAAGAACTTCTTCCAGATTGACATGCATGGTCAGTGTGGTGTCTTTTTCTTTAGATATATACAACTGATATAGTGGTTAAGTAGTAATACAAAGTCTCATTTTTGAGTCCATATGTGATCTGAATAGTCCTTGATCTCTGGGGGACCTATAGGAATGTTAAGATGTCAGATAATGTCAGATCACCTGCTGACTTTGATAAAAAAGTATAGACCTTTTATTTATTTTTAGTTATCTACAGTTATAATCTATTTTATTTTTTATACTGCTAATTCATTTCCCCCTCTAGCATTTTTCTTTCTTTTTTCTAATTCATCATACATTTATTTATTTATTAATATATTTATTTAAACACCTTGATTACAAACATGATTGTAGTTGGGTTTTAGTCATGTAAGGAAGACCCCCCTTCACCAGTGCAAAATTCTCATCACCCATGTCCCAAATTTCCCTCCCCCCCACGCTTGTACTCTAGAGAGCTTTCCACTTTCCTCATTCATTCATTTTGTTATGATAGTTCTCAATGTAGTTATTTCTCTAATTGCACTAATCACTCTTTGTGGTGAGCTTCATGTTGTGACTGGGTCTTCCAGCCTTCCTCTCTTTTGTCTCTGAGAATTATTGCAAAAATATCTTTTATTTTTCTTAAAACCCATAGATGAAGGAGACTATTCTGTGCCTATCTCTCTCCCTCTGATTTATTTCACTCAGCATAATAGATTCCATGTACATCCATGTATAGGATAATTGACATCATCTCTCCTGGTGGCTGAATAATATTCCATTGTGTATATGTACCACAGTTTCTTTAGCCATTCATCTGTTAAAGGGCATCTTGGTTGTTTCCATAGTCTGGCTATTATAAAAAGTGCTGCAATGAATATAGGTGTGAGGAAGGGATTTTTGAATTGTATTTTTGTGTTCTTAGGATATATTCCTAGGAGTGGTATAACTGGATCATATGGGAGTCAATTTCCAGTTTTTTGAGGAATCTTCATATCACTTTCCATAAAGGTTGGACTAGATGGCATTCCCACCAGCAGTGAAAAAGAGTTCCTTTGTCTCCACATCCCTGCCAGCACTGATTGTTCTCATTCTTTGTGATGTGCCCCATTTTCTGTGGCATGAGATTATACTTCATTGTTGTTTTGTTTTGCATCTCCTTGATGATTAGTGATGTGGATCATTTTTTCATGTGCCTTTTAGCCATTTGTATTTCTTCTTTGACAAAGTGTCTGTTCATTTCTTCTCCCCATTTTTTGATGGGATTAGATGTTTTTTTTTCTTGTAAAGTTCTGTCATGCCTTGTATATTAAAATTTATTTATTTAAAGAAAATGTATCACATAGTTGATATAATGGATCATAATGCATGTTTCAGGATGACAGCGAAGTTATTAAGAAATAGAAAATAGAAAAACTAAAAAATAATAATAAAAATAATATGGGTAAAAAGAAGGAAGAAAAACTTCATTAGCATGTATATTTGTGAAAATTATTGTATCACCAATAAAGTCATTAATACAATAGCAGAAGGTTTAGTAAGCTCCTTTTTTTAAAAGATAGGAGATACACTTAAAAAGATGTGTGTGTGGTGGGGGACAGTTGTTGTTTACATAGGCACAGCAAAATATTGGAGAAATAAAAGGAAAAACCTTTGGCCTAGAAACAGGGAGATGTTACCCATGAAGTATTCTGGCATAAGACCAACTCCAGGCTCCAGGCATACTAGGTTGTCCAACCCCATTATCATTCTCTGTGGTACCAGTAACAACTCTTCACCATCAAGGTTGTTGCTGTCAGATTTCTGTAGTTATGTAGTTATAGATCTTGGTTTCTGCATAAGTCCTATGTCAAAGTCTGGGTGATGTGTAGCATCTCTGGTATCGTCTCACTATTAGGTAGCATTGCAGATAATCCTGCCCTAAAAGCAGACTGTTGCTGTTACCAAGTCATCAGGGTGTCAAAAGAACCCTCTTTGAAGTAAATTGGTGCCATGTGGTAGTAGGGCCTTCCTTGGTAGAACTTTTATTCCTGGTGATAGTGTAGGAAACTGTGGTATCCATGGATAGAGGGTAAATGGTCAATATCTGATCTACTGAAGTTTAAGCCAAGTCACTATGCCAAGTTTTCAGGGTGTTAGGATCCACTGCAGTATAAAACTTTGTGTGTTCCTATCTCTATTAGATAAGAACTTGTTTGATTATGAAAACTTTTTCTATTTTAATGTGCCTATATTCAAAAAGGAAAAATGCCACAGGTATTACTGGTGCAGGTGGGGGCCAAGGTACCAAGACCAAAAATCCCCATAACCTTTTTCTTACATGAACTCTAAACAGAGACTTATCTAGTAGAATTCTGTACTAAACAGATCCTGAAGATGGGGGAGATTGCTGCTACATAAGAAGGTATTCAATAAAGTTTATGCCTATTAAAGGAATACATCTAAAGATATATTCAAAGGAGATGTATATGTCTCCTTTAAGTCTTTTGAAATAGTTGGGAGAGGGTGAAGTCTGGAGTGCAGCTTCAACCTGTGATTTTGTGGAGTCTAAGGAAAATGGCTCCCAGCAGTCACTTATCAGGAAATGTCCTCAAGTGGGGGACTTTTCAGTAAGCGAATCTCGTAGCAAGCAAAAGTCCATGGTAAAGGGGGGTGAAGAAAAAGGGGCCTCTGAGAGTAAATCAATAGGAGCAGAATGTTATGTTCTTATCAGACTGAGAATCTATCTTTTTACTTTGGGAGTTGGTTGGCATCTGGCTGGGATGGGGAGAATGTTCTGCTTCGTGAGGAGTTAAGGACTGAGGGTAAAAAGGGTTAAATGTTGGGGAAGTAACGTGAAGGGACAGAAAACGGTTTGTAAGATGGTAAGCAAATGAGGGGTTATCTATTATGGGGGGAACACTATACAACATAGACATATCTATTACAGATGGACATTAGACTGACATTGGTATGGCAAGCACATGCACTCATGCTCATACATCATCAGACACAAAGGATTGATTCAGCAGTTACATTTGAAAAGCTGACCCAGGTGATATGAGACAGAACACTTAAAAAAAAAAGAAAAACAAATTAAAGCTGGCAAGTCTGATGTAAATGTTTTCCATTTTTTAGGCCAAGCATGGTTGGTGAGGGTGAACTTTACTGAAGAAAGGCTTCATAGATTAGGTTGTGTATAGAGCATTCTTAAAAACAATCATAATTTTCAAGTCTAGAAAACCAAGTGATATGGTAATGAGCACTGTATTAAAGTCTATATCATGAAATTGATATTCTATCTACCTACAGACAAACATTAGGCAAACATTGGCATGACGAACATATAAACTCATGAGTATATATTAAAAGATTCAATACATGGGTTATAATTGAAAAGCTGACCCAAGTGAAATGGGACAGAATAATAATAAATAATAAATAAACTAAAACAAAATAAAATAAAATTAAAGCCAGCAAGTCTACATAAAGGCTTTCCATTTTCTGAACCATTTCTGGTTGATGAGGGTAAACATTACTAGGGAAAGACTTCATGGATTAGATTGTGTGGATAGAGCCTTCTAGAAAACTAAGTGATATGGTATTGAGCACTGTATAGGGAGTATATACCATGATATATTGTCTAGCATGTCTTGAGCATCTCGTTTTCTTTCCTAAGAGCAATATAAAATTATGAGTATTATGGTATCATGGTAAACTATCTACAATTTAGAAAAAGACTGATGGGAAAGAAGGAAAGCTTCTGGTGAAGAGCCAAGAAAAGCCCTGCTTCAGTTTTATGGAAAGGGTTAAGGACTAGTGTTCCCTCACCTCCCCACCCCCTCATCCACCTCTCTGATCCTATAGGGCAGATGACCTGTGCTGGCTCTACCCCTGCTGAGGGCAGGCTGGAGTGGGAAGGATGCCCCTTGGCCCTGTTAAAGCTCAGGTCTGGAGTCTCCTTGCTGTCCACCAGGCACAAGTTACTCTGTCCTCAGTGAATAAAATTTTGGTAATGGACCTGGGGACCAGCAGAAGTATAGACTTTTAAAGCTAGGTTGGGTCTTTTTTCAATATTTGTTTATATTTCTCTAATCTTATAAATAAAATGTATTAAATTTCTTGATTTATCTGAAGCAGTGCCTCTTAATGTCAAACTCATATTAGAATGCAAGTCTTCAGATGATTGGCCAGTGATATACTTTTGCACTAAATGGCGGTATATCTTTTTTTTTTTTTTTTAATTTTTTTTGGGCCACACCCGTTTGACGCTCAAGGGTTAATCCTGGCTATGTGCTCAGAAATCGCCCCTGGCTTGGGGGGACCATATGGGACGCCGGGGGATCGAACCGCGGTCCTTCCTTGGCTAGCGCTTGCAAGGCAGACACCTTACCTCCAGCGCCACCTACCCGGCCCCAATGGCGGTATATCTTAAAGATGCCATGTTCCCCCTATCAGTGATGTGGCTTTAGTGACTGTTAAAGGAGAAAAAAAATACCAACAAACAAAATACCTTTTCTATTTAGAGACAGGTGGGTCAGTTTGTGTTGTTTGGTTTAGGACATTTTTGGCTTCTCCTGAAAGTCAGGTATCACAGCTTCCAACAGAAGACCTCTTGAGACATTCATATGTAAGAGGTACTTGTTGCTGATCATATCCAGCCTGGTTGCTAGAACAGTACTGCTTTGTCAGTTGAGTAAATAAGAATGAGTTATTATTCTAGATTGTTTTCAGTTTTGTTTTTGGACAACACTTGGTGATATTTAGGGGTTACTCCTCACTGAGCACTCAGGAATTACTCCTGGTGATGATCAGGGGACCATAAGTGATGCTGGGTTTGAACCTGGGTTGGCTACATCCTATCTGCCATACTCTTTCCAGTCTCATATACCAGATTTATAAAAATAATAAAAATTAAGTAAGACAACAAATATTAAATATGATATATGCTTGTGAATGTATATTTACACTATATGAAATAGACATACATTAATGATAAAACAACTAAATATAGTAAACATGGATAAATATTAATGAATAGATATTAAATTTGAATACCTTTCTTTGAAATATATGGAACGCAGAGTAAAAATTGACAGGGTTTATCTAGATTAACATTTCTCAAACAGGGGCCATATGACTCTCTTCTAAGAGAGCCACAGTTAAAAATAGTGGAAATCAGGTCAGGAGGCTAAGAGTGGAGGTATAGGATGCACGCTAGGAACTTTTATGGAGGGAGATCAACATTTCTGGTGAGAATGGCCCTAATTCACATGTTCTCAGTTTATTATTTTTTAATAGATACAAGGTAGATAATACACATATGTTGTGGATAAAAGGATAAGTAAAATGTGGAATATACCTAAAAATAGTGGAAATGGTAGAAATGGTTGGGGACGAGCAATAACACAGTGGGTAAGGCCTTTCTTTGCCTTTCACGGATCGATCCTGGTTCGATCCTCAACATCTCATTTGGTACCCATCCACCTCCAGGAATGACCCCTGAGCACAGAGCTAGGAGTAACCCTGAGTACTGCCAGGTGTGGTCAAAAAAACAAAAAAGTGGAAATGAGGTTCACAACATGAGATTAGGATCTCAACAAGGAGGTGTTCATGGTCAGAAAAAGATGAAGAAAAACTGCTATAGATATTAGCTTTTTTTTTGGGGGTGGTGGTGGAAATCAAACCCAGTAGTGTTCAGTGCTTACTCAGCTCTGTGCTAAGGGATAACCTGGTGGGTTTTAGGGACTATGCAGGATGCCAGGGGTTGAACACAGGTCAGCTGTGTACAAGCCAAGCACACTATCTGCTGTACTATCACTATAGCTTTTGTAAACTATGGGCTGCAACTTCTGTGGAGGGATGTATCCGAATGTGGGAATTATTTTAAAATAAATTTCTTTATAACTTATCAGTGAATATTTGGTTTGTATGTTTGTACACATAGGGTTCCACAAGTTTCTCAGATGAAGAGGGGCTATGAAATATAAGTTAAGGGGACCGGCGAGGTGGTGCTAGAGGTAAGGTGTCTGCCTTGCAAGTGCTTAGCTAGGAGTAACCTCTGAGCATCAAACGGGTGTGACCAAAAAAAAATAAAGAAATATAAGTTAAGAAATCTGCTCTAGGTTATGTGTTTCTTTCTGTTTGTACTGAACTGAGTTGTTTAGGATTACTGCTCTACCTGTATCACAATGTTGAGCACCAATTATAAAGAATTTTTGTGCTAGGCTTAGTAACTTTGATAACTTAATAAGTTTGATGACTTTCTGAGAGTTATCAAGTATATTTCAATAAAGAGATTCTTTTGATTAACTTCATATAATCATTATTTATAGACAATAAAATTCGTGTATTTTAGAGATAGTTTGGTGAGTTTTGACAAATGAATGCATCCACATAACCAAGATGTAGACAATTTATGTTACTTCAGAAAGTTCCAGGGCCAGAGTGGAGGCGCGGAGCTGTAAGGCATATGCCTTGCCGGTACTAGCCTAGGACTGATCGTGGTTCAATCCCCTGGTGTCCCATGTGGTCCCCCAAGCCAGGAGCGATTTCTGAGCGCATAGCCAGGAGTAACCCCTGAGTGTCACCAGGTATGGCCCCCTCCAAAAAAAAAAAAAAAAAAAGAAAGAAAGAAAGAAAGAAAGAAAGAAAGAAAGAAAGTTCCCTTTTGCCCCTTGACATTCATCTGACAAGTCATCACCCTCCAGCCATCTTCCAGCACTAGGCAATCACTGATTTACTTGCTGTCACTCTAGATTAGATTGTTGCTGTTTGAACTTTAGTCCATGGAGTTACACATTTTGTAGTGATTTGATTTAGCCTTTTTTGTGCAGCATAACAAATAGCATATTTCATCAAATAGTACTAAGAAGAGTGATGTTATTCAATGCAGCCTACAAAATATGACTTGACCAGTTTATCTTGAAAAATAATTTGAGCAAGGCTATGTGTATGGTCTCTTTTCTACACAGTATTTGACAGACTTACCACCATTTGACAGGATACTGATTAGAGTGAGAAGTTCAGAAGTCATGGTCAGTTCTTACCTAAAAATAGGATCCCACTAGAAAAATGTTCAACTTGTTCAACTTCTTATATTAAATGATTAAGTGCCCCCTTAACTGAAACCATCTGGACTTTTAATGCTTCACCATTTTTGGCTACTGGTAACACCAGACTCACCCAGGATTATTTCCAAATCAGTTCTCTTGGGTTTCTGCTTAGGGGAATAGTGGATAATCAGCCATATACATTCTCAATAATCCTACTTCTTTTTTCCCCTTTTTTTATTGTAAGAATTTATTCAAGAGACAAAATTGATTAACATATTGAGGTGAACTAGCATAACATAATATAGTAACATAACATAACATAACATATAATGTAATTAATATAATATAATAATACATGTAAGTCAAAGAACATTTCTGATTAAAACACAATGTTTTTTTGATCATAATGGCTTACATATCTTTCACAGTAGTATTTTAGTTACATATTAACATTGAATCAGGAGAATACCCACCACCAAATATGTCCTTCCCCCATCCCAGTTCCCTTTCTGCAACCCATATCCCCCACCATCACCCCCCTCCGGGCTGCCAGAGTAGATGGTCCCCTCTTTGTCTAGCTTACTATTAGTGATCATATATCTGTTTGGTCCTGTTACCCTCCCTTATTTCCCCCTCTATTTAAGAGGCAGAGCTAGATAAATCGAGTTATGTGGTTTTGTTTGAAGGAAAGAAAAGCAATAGATTAGGGTACAAAATAAGAAAAGAAAAAAAAAGAAGTCAAATATGCTGAAAATGGGTGGAGTCCTTCTAGAGGCTTTCAACCTTAGTTTGAAAGAGGATGTGAAAAAGGTAATTGAAACACCACAACAATACAGAAAGAAATATCAAATTAAATATCCAGTGAGCACTACAGCAATAAAGACAAGCACCACTCAATAGTCTCAGTTCTGAAATCAAATTATGTTGGAGTGCAAAAAGAAAGAGAAAGATAAGATAAAATAAAATAATATTGGAGACATCAACTTCAATCTCTACACCAAAATAAAGACGTTAAAAAAATCGATCAATTGATAAATAAATATGTGGAAAAATTATTGTTTTGTGCTCCCCCCCTTTTTTCCCCCTGCATAGGCACAGTAACTATTGGGGATATTGTAGAGGGAATTCCCTTGGCCTAGGGTTTCTCCACCCCTGAAGTATACTGTCATGGGATTAACTATAGACTCCTTGCATGAACATTTACTCTCCCCTCGGTGGTGGTGTATGGAAGACTTCTGCTTCGTTTTGGATGGTAACATCAGACAGACCTCTGTGTCTAGAGATCTTGGTGATTGTGCAGCTCAAGTAATGGAGCTTATGATGAAGTCTTTCTTTGTGGTTCTAGCAGTTATGCTTCTTCAGTGTCGTTTTAATCCATCTTCTGTAGTTGGTGGTCTTGGACATTATGTTGCTTCTAGGATGGAGCCTGGGATAAGGTCTTTCGTTATGTTTCCGGAAGACCCGTTCAGTTGTGGTTGTCTCAGACCTCTGGAATTGGAGTTCTTGTTTGTTGAACAAATCGTAGACCAAAAGCTAGACTAGAGCTTTTTGTTGCTGTTGTTGTTGTTGTTGTTGTTGTTGTTGTTGGTCCCTGGATGCGTACTGTCCAGTCTTGGTTGCAACAACCAGTCATCTGTATATAGCGATCTTGGCTTTTGCACAGATCAAAGGGTGACATGTTTTCTGATTTCGTCTTATCGTTAGCTGATGAGGAAGGACAACTTGTTCTTAGATCAATTTGTTCCCATTTTCTCATTTCAGGTTATCAATTTAGAACTGGCGCATGGTGGTGTCAGAGCAGAATTGTGAATGCCCTGGAGGGGGTTTGACTCCTGGAGCTGTTGTGGAGAACTCTGTCGTTTCTATGTCTGGGATCCAGGAGTCAAAGCTGGACGGTCGGTGTCTAGTTTCCTGGAGCCTAGGTCGTTTCCACATGACATATGTCCAGGGTGGGAGGTGTCTCTGTGTTGTAAACAAGTATGAGTTTTTATCCCTAGTAGGTAAGAGCTTATTTTACACGTACAATTTCCCCTTTGTTTAATGTCTTTGCAGAAGGAAGTGGTGCTACATTATATTGCTGGTGGATTTGGGGGTGGAGAGAAAAGAAAACAGACACCTGACAAAACCTAAGAATATATATGCTCACACATATCTAAAGGAATAAAAGTTTCTTTAAAAAAAGATTAAATAAAAGATGTAATTATAAAAAAAAAGACGTAATTAAAGGAATAAAGTGGGGCATGGAGACAAGGCGTCTGTCCTTCCTGTAAAAGGACGGTGGCTCAGATCCCAGCATCCCCCATGGTCCTCCGTGCCCACCCAGGGCGTTCTCCAAGCCTAGAGCCAGGAGCACCCTCTGAGTGTCGCCAGGAGTGACCCAAAAGAAGCAAAAACAAATCAAATCAAATAACGAAAACTACAACAAAACAATACAAAACAAACAAACAAAAGAAACTAACAAGAATAAAAAAGAAAAGAAAAAAGAAAACAAAACAAAGAAAAAGGGAGAAAGTGATACCAGAGATTACTTTACATTTGGGGAGAAACAGGATAAGAGGTTGTGTTATATAGGTCTATACTTATGATGAAAGTATAGGCCACCCCATTGTCTTTTGAGATTTCCTTGTGAGGTGTGGAGTCCAGGCAGGGAGGTCTTGGGTAGAGTTCTTGTAGTGGGGGTCCTTTGGAGCTAGTTCCAATATCAAGCCACAGTCCACATTAGGGAGGGGTGGTTAATAATCCTACTTCTTTATGTCCCCTATGCATTTGGAATCAATCTCCTAGCATCCCTCCACTGTTTTTCTCATTTGGACTGTCTGCCACATATTTTTCTAAAAAAAACAAAAACAAACAAAAAATACCTTATTCAAGGTCTTATCAAACTTTGTTCTCAACTAGTTTGCATTTTTGACTGCACGTAGGAATTTAGGGTGACATGATCCTTTTTCTCAGTAAGAAGCATGGCAGTGGTAGGTGTATTCCAATGTATTATGAAGGTGATTTAGGTAAGGGACCCCATTTCTGAGTTACTCACTTGGATTTTAGTCCTCCAAGTTATGTATTCTCCAGTGTGTGGCTTGGGACACTGTTTCCTGAGTTGCAATTATGGATGTCTCATGAATTGAAGGCTCTTAAGCCTAGATGGTTGTGATACCACTATAGAAAAGAATAGGGAAGTGTTATATAAATAAGGAACTGGTCTAAGTTTTCCTAGTAGTTTTCACAGAATTGACTCTGTTTCCACCATTCAAGATTAGGTAAAAGGGGGCCAGGTGGTAGCACAGAGGTAGGGTGTTTGCAGGCTGACATAGGTCAGACCTGGATTTGATCCCTGGCATCCCATGTGGTCCCCTAAGCCAGGAGTGATTTCTGAGTGTAGAGCCAGGAATAACCCCAAAGTGCTGCTGGGTGTGGCCCCCAAAACAAAAATCAAACTAACAAAAAAAGAATATGTGGAAAAATGCAGTATGCAGGGAAGATTAAAAAAGTTACCATATGTTATTATTTATTTTTCCAAAGAATTCTACCCAGAAAGTTAAAAGTTCAGAGTGTGTGTGTGTGTGTGTGTGTGTGTGTGTGTGTGTGTGTTCCTGTTAGCCAGAGTCAACCAATAAAGGCAAATTATAGGAGTCTTGGAGGTAGTTTAGAGAAACTGGAGCCTTGAATTCAGGTTCCAGCCCTAGCACTCCAAGGTTCCCAAACAAGGCTAAGTATATTCCTAGTGGTATCCACCACATCAGGCAACAAGGCATCACTAGGCCCACACATAAAACTGTCCAGCCAGCACATTGGGATTGAAAATTGTTTAAAGTTACCCCCTCAGATCCTGGAACAGTACAGGGAATGCATCACTGCCTCCCAAGCAGCTGTATAGAGAATTTTCCAAGATCAGGAGACATTGAATTTTTGAACTCATTATGCAAAAAGTTTGTTTCAAGAGTTAATTTTAATTTGATTCCCTTTCACTAGTAGTATTTCATTCTTCTTTTGTAGGGTTGGAATTAATAAGCAGTATTCAGGGGACACAGGGATCATTCCCAATAATACTTGGCTTAGCAGACTGGTGACTGTATGCTAGGGACTTGTAATGTGGCACTGATGAGGGGGCATCATATGGGGTGGGGGAATATGTGGTACCAGGATGGAGGTGAAAGTCCTCATATGCCACGCATACACTCAAGCTCGTTCAGTTATCTCCTTTGCAGAATAAGTAGGTTTTAAAAAGTATAGTTTTTTATTCCTGCTTCCTATGTGACTATTTGTTTTCAAAAGTTTTTTTCTATTTTTAATCTTTATTTAAACACTGCGATTACAAACATGATTGTAGTTGGGTTTCAGTCATAAAGAGAATACGCCCCCCTTCTCCAGTGCAACATTCTCATTAACAATGCCCCATCTCCTTCCCTCCATCCACTTTTTACTTGCCTCACTCATTAACATTTCTATGATAGTTCTCAGTGCAGTTATTTCTCTAACTGCACTCACCACTTTTTGTGGTGAGCTTTGTATGTTGAGCCAATTCCTCTTGTCCTCATCTCTGGGAATTATTTAAATAATGTCTTTTACTTTTCTTAAAACCCATAGATGAAACTATTCTGTGTATGTGTCTCTCTCTGACTTATTTCACTCAGCATAATAGATTCCATGTACATCCATGTATAGGAAACTTTCATGAGTTCATCTCTCCTGACAGCTGCATAATATTCCATTGTATATATGTACCACCATTTCTTTAGCCATTAGCTGTTGAAGGCGTCTTGATTCTTTTCAGAGACTGGCTACTGAATATAGTGCTGCAAGGAATATAGGTGTGAGGAAGGGATTTTGTATTGTGTTTTTTGTGTTCCTAGGGTATATCCCTATGAGTAGTATAGCTGGATCATATGGGAGCTCAATTTCCAGTTTTTTGAGGAATCTCCATATTGTTTTCCATAAAGACTGGACTAGACATAATTCTCACCAGCAGTGAATAAGAATTATTTTATCCCCACATCCCTGCCAGCACTGATTGTTCTTGTTCTTTGTGATGTATGCCAGTCTTTGTGGTGTGAGATGGTACCTCATAGATGTTTGATTTGCATCTTCCTGATGATTAGTGATGTGGAGCATTTTTTTTGATGTGCCTTTTGGCCATTTGTATTACTTCTTTGAGAAAGTGTTCATTTCTTCTCCCCATTTTTTGATGCAGTTAGATTTTTTTTCTTGTTAAGTTCTGTCAGTACCTTGTATATCCTAGATATTAGCCCCTTATCTAATGGGTATTGGGTGAATAGCTTTTTGCATTCTGTGGGTAGCTTTTGGATCTTAGGCATTTTTCTTTTGAAATGCAGAAGCTTCTCAGCTTAAGATAGTCTGATCGATTTGTTTCTGCTTCTACTTCTTTGGAGAGGCTGTTTCCTCCTTGAAAATGATTTTCATAGTTTTTTTTTTTAAATGGCAAAAGGTCTGTTCAAAAAATTATAAGATACCACTTTTATTTCTGGGGTCTGAAAATTAATACAGCACTATCATTATTAAACCAAATAGGAGTCAGCTAAGGACACAGCCATAGTTTTAGTAATTAGAAATTATTTTGATATGATTTTAGGCTCATGAAAGAATAAATTTAGAATTTAGGAATATGTAAGGATATATTAGCTTTTCCTTATTATAGCAGAAGAGAACTCTAAAAAATTAGTCCAACTTTAGTGCATTTTATTCAGTCAACTACCCCTTCTAAAAATGATATCTGAAGGAATTGATTGGCCAGGAAATTAAAAGTGAAAATGAATACTGGTAGAAATGATGAGTTTGGAAAATGAATGTTTTTTCATTGAGTTGTGAAATGGAAGCAAATGGAAAAAAAGAACATGATTTATGAAGATTTTGTGATCTGGCACTAAGTAAGGTGAACAAGTAACTGTGATTCAGTGTCTAGATAGGGACTGTCATATTATGATTTACAACCAGACATCTGGGAGTGGATAAAGGAGGTTCTTTGAATTGATCATGTAGTCTTCTTTGATCAAAGTTAGATCTTTAAAATAAATGGAAGGCATTTGATAACATTTATGTTGTAAATTTCTAAGAATTGATGATAAGTGATAAAACAAAAAGATGTTGAAATGAACCAGTGAAAAAGAAAAAAAAAACGATAATTGCATTTGAAAGTAAAACTGCTTTTTTGTTTTCATGTTATTCATCACTGGATTTGGGCTTTATTTTCTTATGGTTTGACAGGCAATTTAAACCACAAAATTAAACAGTAAAGGAATAGGCTTTAAAAATAAACAAATTTAAAGAACTGCATTTTTATCTCTCTGAAGAAATTCAAACTTTCTATAATAGACTTCGTTGTTCCATTGCTCTTTTTATTTAGCAGAAAAATCTTGTTTGCAGAAGTTTACAGTGAATGAGCAACATGAATGCATTTTGAGATTTTGCAATTACAATAGCTTTAATAAAATAGTGGAATAGCTTATTTTTGTCCATCACTTAAAATATGATTGTAGTTGGGTTTCCATCATGTAAAGGACATTCCCATCACCAATGTCTCAAATCTCCCTCCTCCTTATTTTTGAATTCTTAATACTTTTAATTATACAAGTTTTGGGGGTCATACTGGCATTCTCAAGGTTTATTTCTGCCTCTGTGTTTAGGAATGATCCCTGGCAATCCTTAGGGTACCATTAGTCAAGGATTTGAACTGAGATCTTTGGATGGAAGGTAAGTTTGTTAATTTCTATACTAGCTCTCTGCTTAGTAATTTTAGCACAAGTGACTTTGCTTTTAATTTTTCAGTAGGTACTACCAATTATACAGCCAATTTTGCTGATAGTAACATAATCATTTTGTGCTATATTCTTACTATAAATCAAGCATACATGACTTAATATTTAGACACCCCCCCCAAGTTAGGTATTAGGGCTTCTACTTTTAGAGGAGAGACTGAGCACAGAGTAAATTGGACAATTAGGCAAGCAATGGAGCAGACAGTCGAATTCTAATCCTCTCTTCTAGAGCTCATTCCCAATCTTTGTCTCATTATTTTCTCTTTCTGGTCCTCATACAAAATTCTGATTGCTTGTATTGTGCTGAAAGGTCTAGCACCTAGGGAACATTGCTCTAAGGACACTTGTGGGGAGTACATTTGACAAATGCAAAATATATGGCCTGAAGAAGTAAAAAAAAAACTTTAATTTCATCTAAATTAAATAGCTGTTACCCTGGGCATGGTTCAGAAAGAAAATGAAAGGATAGGAACCAGAGTGTGGTGCAAGTGGTAAAGCATCTTCCTTGCTTGTGCTAGCCTAGGATGGACCGCAGTTCAATCCCCTGGAGTCCCATATGGTCCCCCAAGCCGGTGCAATTCTTGAGTGCATAGCCAGTAGTAATCCATGAGCATCACCGGGTGTAGCTCCCCCACCCAAACAAAAAGAGAAGAAAAGAAAATGGAAGGATGAAAGAAACAGGATTATTTTTTCTTCAGTTTTTAATTAACTTATTTTTGTTTATTTTTGGCCACACTTAGTGGTGCTGGTTTAACTCAAGGATCATTCATAGCAGTGCTTAGGAAACCATATGCAGTGATAGAAATTAATCTTAGGTCTGTCTGCTGTACTATATCTGTGGCTCTTTTTCTTTTTAAATTTAAGAGAATGGATTGCAGACACACTGGGCTTTGGAAAACCAGATTTTGTGGAAGGCGGCAGGGCAGGACCTGGTCAGGCTGGTGGATAAAGGGAAACAGAAGGAAGTATAAGTCTTGTTGCCTGTTTGGCAGTTTGATTGTGGCTGATGCTGGAGACAAATGCATACGATTTTAAATTGGTTTAGAGGGACTGAGTGAGAACAGCAGTTTTGTTGATTTGCAGGTGGCAGAGTTGAATATATGATGTTGGGTGTGTGGCTGGGGGTGTCTAATGGAGGCCAAATGTTGAGAAAAATCAGTAAGAATCCTTCATGCAGCTGGGTCTGGGCCTCAGATTTGCCAGCTGGCTGGTTTCAGGCTACCCTCAGAGGCCTTTGCTGCTCCTAGAATACCATACAGTATGTAGCACTTAGTAGGCATTCTGAGATATATTAACAATGAAGTGATAAATTGAGCAGTTCCCTTCTTGCTAGCTGACCGCTTATTGGATCTATCAACAAGTTACAATTTTAGTATTTTTTTTATCTAGTCTTTATTATAATAGATGGCACACAGAGCAAGAGCAGAAACTTGAATGTTGAAATGACCCCTTGATAATGTGGAAAACAAAATAGACGTTGTGTTAAAAGCCATGTGCATTAATTCCTTTGTACATGTTCATCAGTGCTCTGGGTACGCAGGTGCATTGTCAATGAACATTATCAATTTTAAAAGAATATTATTTATGAGTTGTGGTTGACAAAGTGGATTTTAAATATTCTGTTAGCCCAAAAAATTGTACAATAGTTAGGTCCTTGTCTAACTTAACTAATCCCAATTCAACTCCTGATACTATAAGATCCTCTGATCATTGCCTAGGTGGCTGTGGGTATCCCCAGCATCACAGAATCTCAGTGGCCCTGCATTTGTCCAGAGCACTGAGCCAATAACTGGGCTGGTTAGGAATCACACACACACACACACACACACACACACACACACACAGAGAGAGAGAGAGAGAGAGAGAGAGAGAGAACACTCCAGTCCTGCTGAGCATTTCACCAACCACAAATTTATTAACTGTGCTGTCATCTAGGCTTTGTTGTTCCACTTATGGAGTTCATACAGAGTAAATTTGACACAATTCTAAGGGGTGCTTTTCTCCCTTAATTTTTATTATAGCACAGTGACTTACCAAGTTGTTCATAATACAGTCATTTCAAGTATTAGAATTTCAAACACCAATCTCACCATCAGTGTGACTTTTCCTTCACCAGTGTCCCCAGTATCTTACCTACCATCATAGCCTGTCTCCATGTAGCCACTAACAAACTTACTTCATATTGTTTGTTATAACACAAAGGTAAATAGAATTATCAAAACTTAGATCAACAGGGATCAGTTTGATATGATTGCTGTATCTCTCCAGAGTGTTACTGAAGTCAGTATCTAAGGATTTACAGGGCTTTGCTTGGTGCTAATTGAGTTCTGTGTTACTATTTCGGCTTACAGAACTTGGTATCAGATTTCCTGTGATACTACTACTGGGTTGACACTACTATAAAATATTGAGGAGTACAGAATTTATAGATCTGAAACAATTTTGATGACAATAGTTTGATAAGGTTAAGTCATGGAGCTGAGTCATATTTCTTGGAGAGCATAGGTTGTGGCACTGCGCTGCTATAGTTCATGCAGAAAGGGGAACCCTTTCCTTATGCTTTTGACAATGCCATAGGTATCAGTCTGGACTGGGCTACATAAAAAGTACTAGTGGCCATTATTTTCTTTTGGCTATTGGTAGAGAGGTCAGGCTGTTATTCTATCGGGAAGATGGCAGCTGTGAGTGGAGGCTGCTGGGTTTTATGGTGGTGGGCTAGATGTGTGTGTGTGTAGGGACTTGGCACAATCCAGGTTTGAAAAGAAAAAGTCTGAGAGTTTAGATCCTTGTATTTTGATCTTATTCAAGAGGATTTAGCTGCTCATATTATTTGTTATCAGTTTTGGAGCAGAACTGTTTCTGTCAGAGAGTTTAGGGTATGGAGCTTGCTATTATAGTTCAGAGGGGAATATGTCCATACCTTCTTTCTAACAGTGCCATAGAGGTATCAACCCAGACCAAAATACTGGGTAGTATCAGTGGCCATTATTTCCTTTTGCAAGGATCCAATTTTGGAATGGTGAATAGCATTGACTTCAAGTCACCAGTGCCTAAACAAGAAAGTTAGGTTGTCTTTGAGTTTTGAGGACTTAATCCAGGCACTAATTTCATTATAGCCATGAATGTTCTAGATTGTATCTTCTTCCACCAGAGAATGTTTTGAGTATATTGAATTTTTTTTTTAGTGAAGCACCTCTATTAATTATCTTTTTTGTTTTGTTTTTGTTTTGGGTCACACCCAGCAGCAATCTGGGGTTACTCCTGGCTCATGCTCAGAAATCACTCCTGGCAGGCTCGGGGACCATATGGGATATCGGGATTCAAACCACCATCCTTCTGTATGCAAGGCAAATGCACTATCTCCATGCCATCTCTCTGGCTCCTCTATTAGTTATCTTAACTTGGTTTCTGGAGAATTTGATATATATTTTATATTAACATTTGCTCCTTCACCTTATACTTTTATATCATGTATATGGCTTTTTACCAACTACATTCTGCTGGTTTCAAACTCATCTTCTGAAGTTTCCTTACCTCTTTTAACTTCCATAGAATTGATGAGAATGAGGTCATTGCTCAGAATTGAGTTTTTCTTAAGGGAATAAAATGGATTCTATCTATGTAACGAAAACTTTTGAAAAGTAAGATTCTTTTACTTTATTATCATTCAGGTATTTTCTTCATAATAAAGCATATATAATTCATTTTATCTTGGATATTTACATACCTTCTTCACTAAACTTAATCATTTTAGTTTTTGTTTGAAGTTTGAAACATTTAACTCTTCACTTGAGCACTTCAAAACTGTCATAGTGTCATTAATTTTTCTAATTTCAATGCTATATGTCTCAAAGAATAGAAAAGTCCAAATAGAAAATTCACAAAGTCCCTCAAAAATTTGCAGTAATAATATAAAAGTAACTGATTAAAGATGACAAAAATAAATACAATAATAACAACAAAGCTGGCACTATTGAGAGAATTACCAAAATGGTGCACAGAGACATGGAGTGCGGATATGCTATTGGAAAAATGACACTGATAGACTCTCAAAACGTAGCTCCACATGCCTTCAGCTAGTAAATAATGCAATGTTTGTTAAACACAATAAAGCAAATCACAGAACAAATGAGTCATGACTGTATTTACCTTTCAAATAGTGTTCTTCTTGCAATAGTGTTATTTTTTTCCTTTAATACCTTTAAATGCAGGACCTAAACAGTAGTAGTTTTTTTTATTATAGTGAATTATCTTGTATGTCTGTACCATACCTAGAGTTTCCATTAGTGTGCTGGTTTCATAAAGAATATCACAACACTAATAAAATATGTGGTTTTAATAAGAATGAGCTAGTTGAATACTGTCTTACCCGTATTTCTGCTTAGAGAGGTTAAGAATTTTTGCTGATCTTATCTCCTCTTATTCTTTTTTTTTTTTTTTTTTGTGGTTTTTGGGTCACACCCGGCAGTGCTCAGGGATTATTCCTGGCTCCAGGCTCAGAAATTGTTCCTGGCAGGGACGGGGGACCATATGGGACGCCGGGATTCGAACCGATGACCTCCTGCATGAAAGGCAAACGCCTTACCTCCATGCTATCTCTTCGGCCCCACCTCTTATTCTTATAGTTGATTTCAGGAACAATCTATGACATTTAAGGGGCTTGTACTCTGTGGAAAAGATGCTTTTAGAATTTCGGGTGTATATAAAAGAGGTGCCAGACACTAAACACAGGGAGTTACAAGAAAATGATCGCAAGAATTAAGCCTTTTGAATCTCAATGAAAAATATGTTCTAAAAATTGCAGTTGGTTTGCTTGCATATTTGAACAATCTAAAAATTCTGACATTTAGACTAAGTGAACAGAAATTCGGATCATCTTGTCTACTTTGAGCCACATCTACTTTGAGATATATTTGCACTGTGCT